>NC_092630.1:32086056-32709985 GCF_039555335.1 Amphiura filiformis | reverse complement strand
CTAGGGTATATACTACTATTGCGCTGAAATATCAGTAACATCGAAGCATGTTTCACCCAGGCAGTAGATTTTCACAAAATCACTACTTATTTGCTATTTCTTACTGTATAACTCTATATAGAGAAATCAGCAGACATTCAGATGACATCATAGCAATATGAAACACTTTGGGTAGTTTGTTAAATCTTTTGAGGGCTCATTCACAATGACTTATGACCCAAGCGATAAGACACAAAACTATTACTGTACAGATGACAAACTTTTCTACACATTTTAACGGTTAATACAAAATATTAATAGTTTTTATTTTATATGTTTATAAATTAAAATACAAACTTTACATGCAGCACCAGTATAATATACCTCCGAGTTTGGTGTTTGTCAACTCTACTTATTAAACTTCTCAACATTTAACTTCATATTTACCTTTTATACAGTCTTTGGTAACTTTTTAAAGCCAAAACCCCTTTATATTCACTTGAGCAATTTTGAGAAACATCAAAAAATCATCAAAAAAAGAACTAATATAAGGGGGTTTGCAACAAAAGCAGTTTTTGGTGGGATGCTTGGGTAGGATAACCATCCCACCAAAAACTGCTTTTGTTGAAAGCCCCCTTATATCAGTGACTTTATTGATGATTTTTTGATGTGCTCTCAAAATTGCTCAAGTGGATGTAAGGGATTTTGCAACAAAGCTTTTCATATAGGCATATAGGCTAGAACTCGCCTACTATCAAGAACATAAAATATGTGCTGTTTTTGATCAGTTTCAATACATTTGATTTTTATTGATATAGGGTGTCAATTAAAAGCTAGCATTATAAGGCAGATGTTGGTGACCTTATAACGCAAAGTTTGAAAATGGTATTTGATGTATATAGAATTGGCTTCATTATTAACTAAATGCAAACTATAGATGGCGCTATTTATCCTAAATCATATTTCTTTATTTGCAAGAGGTAGGTGATTAATACTGACATTAAAACAGCTGGAATAGGTGAAACAAGCAACAAGGAAATTTTATAACATATTTTATCAAACAATAAAAGGAATTATTTGTATTAAATGCTCAAAAGAGAAATTTCCAGTAACTAAATAGCGCCACCAATTTTGTCAATAATAGGCACATTTTATATCCGAAAAAGCTTTAAAAAATGCTATAAAAGTGAATAATTTTGTTAAAGAGGGGAAATTAAAGTTGCGAATGACTCAATAGCATCTGTATACATTAGCATGATATCGCGTTTAGCTGTTTAAGCCTAAAATTTGGTTGTACATTGCATTTTTACTCATTGCCGTTAAATCAAAATCTTGTTTTGATGTGGACTAGTTGGAATAATTTAATCAAATTAAATTTTGACATGATGTGAATATTTGTTGTGTCACCAATGAGACAGATCAGAATCCAAATTTAAAAGAAAGTTTCAAGTAAATATAAACAATAACTTCCAACTCTGATCAAAATAGCCCAGGAAAGTGTGCTGGGGGATGATGCTGTCAATTAGGACACCCACCTTTAAGTTGATGGTGTCAATCAGGACACCCACCTGAGTATCACCCCAAAGAAAATCTGATACAATAAAGCAAAATTAGTCCGTTCTTCAGGCAAAATCAAAGGTTATTCATGCATTAGTGTTTCAGTCTACTTGGCAACTACTTCAAATTTAGTCCATCTAATCTACTTTAAAATTAGCAGGCAAAATCAATGCTTATTGTTTCATAAGTTAGTATTTTCGTCTCTTTACAGGTGTCAATGTGCTAAGAGAAGCATCAAAATGTGGACTTTCAATAAACAGTACTTGTGGGCATACATCAAATCAATTTGATCTACCGTATTCGTTCCATTAAATGCCCATGTCCTATAAGCGCCCACCAAGCAACTTTACTACACATGATCCTCAATCATTATACCAGAATCCATGCATGCAACTACTCTTGTACCAAACACAGGGCCTCTACACACAAAGAGCATATTCTGGGCCATTTTTTACATATGTAATTATGTAAGCAATCTACAAAATAAGTGCCCACCCAAAATGACTTTGTTAAGCGCCCTGGGTGGTTATGAATGTATACGGTACTTCTGTAGCATTTTGCTTGCTCACATGACAATTATGCTTTCACAATAGTTTGGTATTGTTTCCCCATCTTCCCCTGTCCAGTGTCCATTAAATTGTTTCACGATACATACTTATGCAAATTGACTGGCAAATACATATACTTTTATGTCTTTTGGTCACCAAGTGACTTGCATTACAGGTATACATGAATTACTACATCCATTCATCACTAAGTAATATAAATATAATATTTCAATGCTAAAAGTATTAAAAAGGGCTTGCAGTGGATCAGGTTTCAGAAACAAAACTATTACAAAACTAATAGTAAAGATAAAATAAAAAAGATCATGCAACAATGTTGACCTATATATAAATGGTTTACATATGTTAAATACACATTTTCTTTTTATAATTCTTTTCACATACGTTAGCATTGCATATGGAGCATATCAACCCATCAACCGATGCAGCAAATATTTAGTTACTACATCCCAGCCCCAATGATTTACACAAATATAAAAACAAAATCAGTATGCAGAGATATTTCTTCTCCCCACTGCATGCAATATCATTTCCCCAGGTGATTCAATTTTTCCACATAATTTACATTTTGTTAACGCCAAAATTCTTGCTTTCATTTTTGGGGCACGTAAAATGAATAATAATAAGTCTATATCTTCATCGACTAGAAAAAGTCACTCATTCAACATGCTTACAAACCTTACATCAGTTCTTAAGAATATCAAAGGATATTGGTTTACATATTCTCAAAGCTCACCACAATTCCAACATTTCTTTCTTTTTCGTGGATAAGTATAATTTCTGTACATATTGGCAAGCCTTCGACAGTAAATATCGCCGGTCTGCGAGCCGACTTTTCCAATTTGATTTTACCAGGTGATTCCCGCTGTTGTTTGGACTCCATTCCAGCACCCATGTTCAAAGCATGGGGCAGAGATGCCAATGGGTTATGAAAAAAAAATCTGAAATTTGCGAACGTAGGGAGCGAAGCGACCGAAGTCTCGCCCCCACGGCCGGGTGTCCAGGGGCCCGCTTAAGGGCCCCTGGTGGGGTCCAGGGCAAAGCCCGGTGGGGGAGAGGCGAAGCCCCTAAGCCAGAGGGTTTCTACTACACATTTTACACTGCAGGAGACGCCATTTCTGAGGGTAAAATTACATTCAAATGGATTAAAAATAAGGTTATTTTGAGAAAACAAGCCTAGATAGCAGTATTGAAGACTATCTATTATACATGTAATATTCTTCAAGGCTTGTTTTCTGAAAATTATACCATAAAATATGCAAATTAGGTACCTAAGCCCAGGCAATTTTAGCAGAAGTAGCACCCCAAAAGGCCATTTTTAACATAAAAACCAGTTTTAGACTTTTTTGAAAAAAATGCTTCCTTCATCCCAAAAAAGTGGTTTTAAATGTTCAGTTTCCTATACTTTTGTACATGAGAGACCATTTTCCAAAGTATTTTTTGGCCTAATAACATGGCCTACATGGCTGAAATGGATATATATAATGCCTAATATAAAAACGATGATTCATCAAATTTTTGACCCCCCCTATTTTTTTGATAAATTTTGAAAAAATATTTTTGGCCAAAAAGCAAGTTATATGTTCTAAATTACTTGTTATTTAATGTTGAAACTATAGAAATACTGCTACTTCAAAAAAAAAAATTGCCAATTTTATTTTACAAAGTTGGATAAAGTTGTACATTTTAATTACTTTTACTTCTACTGAACAGCTAGCAATGTATATTAATTCAATGTGTTCCTGACTGTTCAATAGAAGCAAAAGTAATCAAAATGTACAACTTTATCCAACTTTGTAAAATAAAATTGGCAATTTTTGTTGTTGAAATAGCAGTATTTCTATGGTTTCAACCTTGAATAACAAGTAATTTAGGTCTATAACTTGCTTTTTTGGCCAAAAATATTTTTGAAAAAAAAAAAAAAAAAAATTTTTTTTTTTTTTTTTTTTTTAGAAAATCTGATTTTTTTTGGAAAAATACAAAAAAATCGGAATTCCGATTTAAATCGGAAGATTGGCATCTCTGATGGGGGCCGCAATCGGGGGTGATAGCGTCCATCAAATCGACAGTCACCAGCACCCGCAACAAGCCAGAATTGTACATAGTACGTGTTCCCGACTGTCAATCACCTCAAGCTTGACAATGATATCTGAATAGACCATCGCCAAGTCTTACGTATTAGACATGTATATTACGAGCAATTCTCATAATTCTTGAATCCTTGTCTCGAGTCGCTGGATTGTTGGTTGATTTAATATATTTAATGAGTTAAGGGGGTACTACACCCCTGCCCAATTTGTGCCTATTTTTGCATTTTTCTCAAAAATTATAGCGCATTCACTGCATTGGTGACAAGTAAGATATGTATATTATAGGGGCAAGGACTACAACTACTGCACTGGAAATTTTATTTCAGCACAGACAGCAGTTGTGGAGTTACAGTCAAAAATGAGGGAAAACCAATATTTGATCAATAAATCAATAACTACTTGCCTTGAGTTGCTGAATTTTCAGTGCAGTAGTAGTCCTTTGCCCCTATAATATACATATAGAAAAATGCAAAAATAGGCAGAAAATTGGCCAGGGGTGTAGTACCCCCTTAAGTTCATGGATAGAGTACAAAAAGTCATCAAAAATAGCTGTTGTAACATTTCAATAAAATACACTCATAGCGGTTAAAAAGTGGATACATCAAGTGATAATTTTACGGGCAGTTTTATTGCTTGAACGTGGAGCATCATACACAACAAATCCAGTAAAATTGTGGTGGTGTTCCAGAATTCGCAATGGCAGCTACACATCTTTACCAACTATTTTCTTAGCTGTCATATCCCAATTCTATTAATCCCTGATATTGGTTGCATTCCCCTCTGGCAAATGCTTCCCTCCCTCATCTGATTCTAAAATTCAATTGGATCTTTTTTTATTCTCGTCTATTATTTCCCATGAAAATCATTGTCAGTGTTAATAACACAAAATATATAGTAATGATGATGATGGTCTCATATTAACATAATAAGGAGATTATATAAAAGCTAAAACCTACACTACATAAAGTACTGGTTAAAATAACCTTAAAAGTACCAAAGTCTCGTATTGGCATTTTAATCTCCAGTTGCTAGAGACATCCAGTTGATTTTCAACCATTGTATGTTCTTTCCAAAGCTACACTAAACAAATTAGCTCATTGGTAAAATCTCACTTCTTGCTGCTAGCACCTGGAGTACATGTATATATACAGTTATATATATATTATACAGTTAATAATTTATTACTGTACTTCTGTGTCTGGGTACACGCTTGTGATCGGCAATCACATAGATGTGGCAAAGTCTCCTTCTCTTCTACCTGCCGACGACCAAGACCATTGATCAGCGTTGCTTATCACTTCGGCGCACAGCACAGACCACAAGTAGCCAATAATTACCTGTAATACAATTTACAAACCATTTCTTAAGAACAAAAATAAAAATAAGCACACATGACGCCATTGTCTATAGCATAATATAGGCTTTAAAGTGATATACAGCCATTTTGCCAGGAAAATAGTTTACAATTTTGACATCCTTAATTAAAACCAAACCTTACAGCTGCTCATACCAAAAGTTTCACAAGTTAATTTCAAGAAGATAGGTAAACAATATCTAAAAACAGAATTGCCTGTGTGTGATAGCAGCCCTATAATAAATGCATAGCGGAATATGAACACATGCACAAGACAATTTGATTCAAATACAGGGGGTAGCAGGGACAGGTTTGGTTTCTCATCACAACTGGCATTTCTGTCAAAATTGGTCTTACATTTGTACATATCCATATAAATCGTATAACAAGGTTTTAACACCAAATTACCAGGGCTGTCAACTCTCACGCATTGGCCGTGAGTCTCACGCATTCTGTCATTTTCTCATGGTCTCATGCCAAGGTAGCATAATCTCACGCCTAGGTAGTAAATCTCACGCAAAGAGCTGTCAAATTAGTAAAATCTCACGCATCGTAAAAATAATTTGTTGTGCCTACCCCCCACCCACTTTTTAGATTCTCGAGCGTCATGGCTCAAATAATCATTGGTCAAAATGAACATTTAGTTGGTAAAAAAATAATTCCGTCCCGGTACGCCTCCGTTTGACAGTGTCTCACGCCAAGCAATTCCAAAAAGTTGACAGCCCTGCAAATTACAGTTACTGGCACTACACTCCAGTGTTTTGGCAAACCATTCACATTCATAAGAAGAATGAAAGTTACTTTTTCAGCATACATTTTATGTTTTGGCTGGGATTGTAGACAATAGACATCAAATTCCCAACCAAACCACCTCTCCCATTTTGGGGTCATTCAATGTCAACATCATCATGTGTTTGTGTTTTTTGTTTTGAACTTATCTCAAAAAATCAATTTGCACAAGATACAACTCAATTTATTTGTAATCCCTTGTTGACGAGTAACCTATAATCCCTATGCAAGACGTGTGACTATATCAAGTAAATTGAGGGTTTGTTGCTCAAATTGATTTTCACTTTTGTTTTGTTCAAAGTAGAGGTCAAAATCTTTTCCAAAAAGCAATATATCGGAAATACTAATGCCAATTTTGATGGAATTTTCAGCGAGAATGTTTTATACAGAAAAGAAAATTGAATTCATGCAACAAGTAATTCATTTTTCTTTGTTGTTACATTACATTTTGTACAAGCAAGCACCTGTCGAACTCCCTGTTTATATCATATATGTTCTCAGTCTTCTTATTTGATGTGCAATTCCTAATCCCTTTAACCCAAGGTGAGTATGTGCCAGTAACACTTGTCAATGTGGTGTTATTGTCTGTTGATGGTATCTATGACAAAACAGTGGATCACGGCTACTGCGTGATTACACACTTCATGCTTACAAGTATGCCCATGTGGTGAAAGCTATCGGAATTACAGACTTGACTGGTAATCAATGCTAGACTAAATAGATCATGCATACACAGATTTTTTTATCATTCTGTATCATCCTGAAACAAACAAAGCAATGTTTACAAGTATATACACCAGAATGCACATATTTATTGGATCTACAAGTTATTGTCAAAAATGCCAATCCCCTCACAAAGAAAAAACACTTTTGTGACAACATGTTATGACATGAGAAAACATTTCTCCCCTATAGTCACAAATCTGTGGGCAGATTTCTTTCTTCCCATGTTTCATATAAATCTGGTAACATATGTCAAGATATCTTCCACAACATTGCTTAGTAATGTGGGCTGAGAACTGCAAGTGTGATCAAATTCTGTCAATCAATGTATTGCTTTTATTTGGTTTCATTTCTTTCAGTAGATTACTGCATTTTTGGGTCAAATTTGCAAGTGGATTGAGATAAAACATAAGTGACACAAACCATACAGCACAAGTTGTTTCATGCTCTAAACCCAACCAATTTTCAAGTAATTGATTTTGTGGTAGAGTGAAATAATGGATTGAAATCTTATTAACATGCAAATGTGACAAACAAAGTATACAGCACAGAACTCCTCACACTTTACCACCACACCTAGCCTTATCATAAAGAGTTGAGGTCCAACGATTCGTAAAATAGCTCATCAGTCATTGTATGCACTGGAAAGGGTATCCAACAAATTCTGTGGTTGATTGACAAGGCAACAAAAAAACAACTTTAAATTTGATATTTGTCAATTGTGGTGATACTATTCACTCGCTCAAAACAAGCCAAGACTGGTAAGCTCAGTATAGAAGTAGCCAGCATTGGTGCATCAATCACTACATCTGCACCAAACTCCCAGAGTGCATTTTGACCTATTAATCACATATCGAACATCATCAGAAATAATCTTGCTCTATACCCTACTAAGAATCACATTTTTCACATTCCTCCATCACTGCACTTAGTGGCTTAGTTTAATATTTTATTTTCATGCCCACCCACTCATTCACTGGGAACAGTCTGATCATGCAGTCTTGTAAACATTGTCGCAAATAAAAAAGGTGTGGTCGTACTCTTAACAATGACCATTTTACTCACTTCACCACTCCACATGAATTATACAACAAGCTTCAAATGCCCTCTTTGACCAACAATATAAACCATTCAAATAAATAATTTTACTGCACACATAATCAGACCCAGAGTTTTGATTTTCATCAGTTCTGTTGTTGTTCAACTTCAAACTACATGTAAATCTTGTATGCAGACCTGTAGAATGCAAACTTTTGTTCAAATTGCCACTTCTCAACAACTCAGAACAATAGCATCAGCAAATTAAAGGCACATTCACAAATTTTGGGTGGGTCGACCAAATGTTATACCCCTGGTCCAGCTGGGTTTGATTAGGGTAGTCAGGAAGTATAATCCATCAGGATGACTAATTTTAAATTATTCTCATTTTATTACAACCATATGTGAATCTGCAATTAAAAAAGGAAGGTTTTATTTCAAACTCTAATGGTGACCCGCAGGTCAAATTGCTAGAATTGTACATTAAACGCAACTAAACAGACACAATGCAATTTGCAGGCAGCAGCTAAATCAGCGCCAATATTGCAACATTGAAACAAACAACTATACAAACATCCAACCCAATCCCATCCCCCAGTAGGCAATGAGGATAAAGTGTCTTGCCCAAGGACACAACTTGTGTCTAAAACTTGTTTTGACGAAATGGTCAATTCTAAAACTTGTTTTGACGAAATGGTCTATTCTGTGAAAATTAACAAATTTGATCATTTTCATCAGCTCTTGCACACTACTAAAACCTGTAGATGTGTTGGCCTCTATAGGTTTTGGACTAGTTTGTGTGAATAGTCATTTTTATTGTGTTGTTGCAAATTATCTGATGCTAGATCAAATTAAATTCAACATTAAGCTACAATTACAAAATATGTTCCCAGAAGGAGTTCTTAATGCAATAAATGTCAATATGATATGCGTAATATGCCAAAATAATTTTTCATTATCTTTTGAAATATTGATGTAGGGTTTTCATAAAACAAAATTCTACAATAAACTTAAAAATCAGTGAATGTACCTTTAATATTCAGAAAGTCAACAGAACTTTATATCCATTTTATGTCTACAAGCAATATATATATTGAGTGATATGATACATCTGGTAAGAGCCATGTGACTGATTTTAAGAGCTTTGCCCCAGGTGTACAAGTGATTGGTGATGCTTTCATGCATTTGTAACCTTGAGATGTCACATGATTGATGGATACCTTTACAGCTGCATCACTTCAACTAATATTACAGAAGAGAAAAACATGAATATTATTCCAATCTGCACATTAACTCTCTTCACGCGGGTGTTGACTACAGACGACACATTTAAAAAAAAAATTCAAAATTCAAAAATTTCAGAAATGTTAATTTTTATGACCATATTTGGAATCAGCATGAAAAATGCATTAAAATGAGTACAAACAAGCCTAGTATTGGTTCAGTAGTTCTTAAGATAGCTCTTGATATTTTGAGAAAATATTTCAAAACATGACCTTTTTCCGTTGAAGTGCATGGCTAGCATGCAGAGCATTAAAGGTAGGTGGTGCAATTGTTTCATATGGTTACTTGTACTTTACAGAGACGTGAGGCCTGAGGTAATGATCCACTCCCTGAATATCATGCTAGCCGAAGGCAAGGCGTGCTGCGGGGAGGCGATGCGTGCAACAGGGATCAATGGGGCAGAGAGACCCAGTGGGGGTTCACCCCCCTCCACTCGCCTCCTAAAAAAGTTTTTTTTTTGGTGTTTTCATGACAAATTATCATCATCCAATTCCGGAAATACAAAAAAAGTAAAAGAAGAAATTTTTTTTTTGGGGGGGGGGCACACAATTCCGGGAATTTCCGGAAGACTTACATCTCTGACTTTATATCGAGGCCTACCACTAAAACAATCTGATTCTAATCTGTCTGGATATTGGATGGCGGCAAAACATGTATCACAATGGCCCACAGGTGGTATACCAACACAGGGTTGCCAACTCTCGATCATGCATTCAGTGTGAGTCACACACATCTCACTATCTTGTGCTTTCATCCAAGGTAGTAATATCTCACATCATCTTACTATAAATAGGGGAATGTTGTATCTATGTATCTATGTATCTATGTATCTATGTATCTATGTATGTATCACTATAAAGGCTCCGTCAGTTTCGATCCAAATGTCGCCAAATTCATACGGGAGATCGAGGAATATACGGAAACGTGTTTAAACTTTATTTGGTTGAAAACGGTCAAGAATTAGCTGCAAAAACAGTGAAAATATGGGTAAAAACGGGTTTTTTGTTATAAAAATCCTTTGCCAGACTACTGGCGTCACTGCAGCTGACCGGCAGCGGCGAATCGGCGTCAAGCGTGCGTAATGCGCACTACGCCAATCTTGCGAACGGCGCAGAGCCACACGATTTGCGAGCCAGAGACCAGTGGACACGATAATACGGAAAGAAGGAAAAATAATAAAGGACAAAAAGGTACATGAGGACAAAAAGGTACGAGTAATTAGACCAACGGGTTAAAGTAACTAAATGAAGCGGGAACGAAACAAAGAAGGAAAGAAACTATTCAGGAAATGTAAGAAATAAAGAAGCTAAAATAGCTTAAAATAATGAGAACAGAATTAAATAAAAAACATGGAAACGGGAAATCACAAGCAGCAAATAAAAAAAAAGATGCTAAAAAGGGAAATGTAAGAAAGAACAGATTTAGAAAATATATAATGGGAACTGGGTTAAATAAATAAATAACATGGAAACGGAAAATCACAAGCTAAGCAGAGGAAACTAAAAAAGAAAATGTTAGAAGAGACAGATTTAGATAAATAAAAATGTACCTTTTCAATGATTCTACCTGTTCAGTAATTTTTCCTGTTATAGTGACCGCTCCCATTTACTCATCTAGCGGGGACCCGCGCGAAGCGCGGGTATCCCGCTAGTGGTAGTAAAATGTATGGTTGTCAAAATAAAGTCCGAAAAAATTATTTGTGTCCCTTTCTCAGGCACACAGACGAAAACAATTTTAGTCGGCAAACAATATTTCCACTACGGTGCACTGTCTCATGCCAAGGAATTCCAAAAGGTTAGCAATCATCTCAACATAGGGATGAGGATATCACATTTTTGCTAACATCATCCACAGCAGCTGATAGGTGTATCCCATCATGCTCTGCAGTACCATAGTAGAACTGCACATGCCATAGAAAGTGTACACAAAATCCCTCACTTCAATGTTCAATTACTCGCTTATATCAGAGGAGATAAGACTTTTGTTTGAAAAAATATGATCCCTAAAGTATTGTGAAACTATCAATAGCTCTCAATATCCAAGCGGCTCTAACTTGTGTTTTGTATGTATTTGCTATGGAGCAATCAGATAGACTGCAATGCATGATGGGATACTCCCTCCAGCTGCTGTGCACAACATCTAAAATGAAACAAAACTCTCTAGCCTAAAACTGTATTGGGATTATGAGATAAATATGAATTCCAAAATCTCAATTTAAAGTGCATGGGATGAGGCTGTCTATCAAGTCAACTACCTTCATGCAATAAACATAATACATAATTTTTATATAATCCCACAATAATAATAATTACTACTATATACATTAACGTTTGTGCACTTTCTGAGTTCATTTACCAGGTGCACTTTTATAATCAAATATTATCTGTTGGTAGGATTTCCAACTCGAGCAGAACTTATATCTTGGCACTTATGCTGTATGTTACTCTGAATTCCTAAAAAATAAAACAAATCAGAGCAAAAAAAGTACCATCAGATACAGTAGATGAATATTTGAAGTGATATTGTACAACTTGGATTTTGTAGTTCCCACAGAAAAAAAACCAACCTAAGTGAAAGGCTACTATATACCGGTAAGTTTCAAAATACACTATATAAAATTCTGATTCTGGTAGCACATTAAAGAGTGCATAAAAGTGTTTCAATTCCTTGTGACAGATATATATCAAAAAGAAATTTTAAATTGATGTACCTTCTTCAGTCAGTAAAGAAATACTTATAACTCACAATTTTCTCCACATGTACCAAATTAGTGATTCAAAAATTCAGATTTTGCAAAGATATTCCCTCTTATGAACTCTTAACATTCAGAAAAAAATATTGCTATTGTACGAGGTATAAGTACCACTTCACCCCCCATTTGAATTTCTGATAAGGTACTGTCTTATGGAGGGAGAGAAAGTGCACACACTATTGTTATATAGAATTATGGATCCTCATGCAGTCATCATTGACTTGGTAGGCTTGGATATTAAATTACACAAAGAGGGGGCATATGGTTTGGATTGCTCAGTTAAAATAATTGAAATCTGAACAATTTAGCGAGAACAGCCGGGCCCATTTACAGATGATATAGATCTATATCATAAATGAATTCCTATCACATTAATAAAACCTCATAAAATGATTACGATATAGCATTTTATTACTACCAGGTGCAGTCTATGAAGTATATATTAATCACTATCCTACAGCATATATCAAAATATTATGTATACAATCATAATCACTCACACACCACACAACTCAATTCAAAATTATCAAATATGAAACGTGGTAGATGATAATTTTCATATTTATAACCTTACAATGAAGTTTGACATTATCATAACCGTTGAACAAAAAGTTTGTTTAAGAAAATGGAAAACACTCAAAGCGGTTTGCTCTTTTGTTTTCTTTTTTAGTTAAAAAATATTTAGGCAACTTCTTTTTTCTGCTTCATGGCTAAATTTCTCTCTTTTTTATGATGATCAGAAAAAGAAAACAAAAAATCCAAAACCTCAAAAATAAAAAGAGAAATGTCCTATCAAAAATGTGAACTTCTGAACCTTTTTTATTGGAGTAATCTGAGATGTATAATATGGTCATCTTGAGGTGAAAAGGTTTGGTGAGTTGCATGAAGAATTATACTAGCATATCTAATTACAAAAACTGTGTGATAAGTTTTTTTGGCACAAGACTTAAAAATAAAAACTTACTATTTGCACATTTTACCATCTCAATTCTATGCCATAAATGTAGAACTGTAATTAAAAATTCACAACATAAGAAAATGGGAAACAATGGTGACTCCCAGAATGCTACACAAGTTTCTTTCATAATAAGTTTTGCTCAGGCAATTACAACCAAATTGAACACATAGTAGAGAGCTTGGGTTTGTCTTCTCTGTATAAGCATGTAGCATCAAGGGTCAACAAACTGATTTAATAAAACTTATGCCAAATTTATTGTTACAATTTTGATTTGGATAAATTAACATACACACGAGGTGTAGAGTTTAACACCATTGGCTAACCAAGCTCATAGTTATTAAATTTTTAAAATGTATCCAAGATATATTTCCACAATTTGATATTGCAAGCTAATAACCCTAATCCCAAAACAATACAAAACAAATTCAAAGCGCAAAGTGTACATTTTAGCACCAATGGCTATCATGTGCACAGAACTTAATGACATAAAAATGTATCCAAGATGTGTTACTTAAAACTTAATTCATTAATTCTAAAACAATTCAATATACATTATCATAGCAAAGTGTGTATTTTCACAAGTAATAATGGACAGAACTTGGCAATATCGGAATTCCTCTAGGCAAATTGTTGCCACCCATAGGCAAATTAACTGTCAAACTATCCCAATAGAGTACTGCAGGATCAATTTTGTCACATAATTCCAATCTTCACTCAACCATATTAGTTTGTACCTCAGACAGAATTTAAAATTCCCACTTTCCGCCAAAACTGTTCCTACGTGGATACTACATAAGTCACTATTTACACACCACTCGACCAATTTGCTATAAAAATCTCCCGAGCTGCCAACTTCTACAGGGAACGTGTTAAAATCACACATTCAAACCTATTTTCAACTCTTTGTAATTCAGCGTTGGGGAAAAACAGTCTCGTGTCAATTTATACCAACCACCAGGGATTAGCATTGTGTCTTTGTTCTGGATTGCTTACTCCTTATTTTGATACAATTTCATATTTATATCCTTTACTTCACTGATACTGTGAACAGTACAACACTTACATTCACCATTTTAATTGCATTTATTTCCTCTGAGGTTTCAATTCTCATAATTAAATTGATAAAGAACTTAATTTTAATTAATTGCATACATTTTGATGAAAGCCTTTAGACATAAAATTTCTTGTAATGTTGTACTTGGCCTTTTCAAATTATTATTAAAGGGATATTCAAGGATCTGTAACTCCAAAACTACACTATTCTTAATACTTGCCATTCTATTTGCATAAAAAATGTATACTAATGTAGCAAATAACCCCCTGGGGGGGGGGGGTACTTAGTACAAATGACCATACGGGGACGTGCCGGTAATATGGGTAGCATTTTTGGCCTTTTGGTATATCAATGACCCCTTTTTCTAAGTCAATTTTGGTATATGAATGGGTCCTTTTTTCAAAAATTTTTCAATTTTTTTGAAAAATAGCCCAATTTTGCCTCAATCTAGCCAAAATTTCACAATTTTCCAAAATAAATTGGGAAAATTTGTAAAAACTAAGACAATTTGGGTTCAATTTGGCGAAAATTTTGACTTTTGGTATATCAATGGGTCCAAATTTCTTGAAAAATTGGTATATTTATGGGTCCACTTTCAAATTCTCAGCGACACGTCCCTACCAAAATCAAAGTTGAGTACCAACCCCCCACTCCCCGGGAATAACCCCTACTATGAATAAACTAGACGCTGTGTTTTCATGAGAAGAATTGTGTGTGTGAATCCAAAATTAAATTTCTTTGCTGTGATAGACATCATCATTCATTTTTGTCCTTGCTTTCTTTGACATAGAAATGTCATGGATACAAAAATTTAAAATTTGTCAACTGCAGCCACACTCCATGGAATTTTTTGAGGGACGCAATCTCATAGGCATGCAGCCATAATTCATGCTTTCTTCAAATTTTGTCTACATTTCCGTAAAGAAATGGTTTAGGAGCATTCTCTGGATTTATGAAGCATTATCAAAGCAGTGAAAAAGCAACATCAGAAACTTTTACAGAATTGTTTTGGTTGTCAATGGATCTCTGAATGTGGCTTTAATATTCCCACACAAACACCTCTCTGAATATCTCTAATAATCCAACGCATCTAACCAGCCCCCATGCACAGCTAACCACCAAATCACTTACACACACACAATCACAACACAAGGAAACAAATATAAAGAAGGGAAACATGCTCTTTATCTTGAATGTTGAGTTGTATTGTTAATTAAAGAAAATGTCACTACATTTTTTCCTAAAAACTAATTAACACTTGTAGCGGCACTTGTAAATCCTGAGGTGTATAACAAATACCTGTAGAAGAAAGTACCACTAAAAAATCACCTTTGAAAATTATAAATTGATTGAATGCACCCAACTCCTATTATGCTCAACTGTTTCAATGTTGCTTTGGATTTTTCACAGAAGACAGCCTGGATAAAATAATGAGGGCAGCATAGCTCATATTTTGATGGAGACGTCAGCAATTTAGGTGATAGTATTCAAATGCTTGTGGCATCCATATCTTAACAGGTGACTGATGACTAACCAATACAAAACCATAATGGGTCCTATTTCTACCAAAAAATCCACTGAGGTATTATGAACTCCTTCCAATAGCCCATGCAGTGACATGTTGGTCCCTATATACCAGCAATGGACCAAAATAATCTTCATCAACTTATGCGGGCCACACATGCTTCAAGTACAGATGAAAACCCTGGTGAAGATACACCATGATAAAGGGCATTTGTATAATCTACATAGCACACAAAAAATTATGATTTAACACATAGATACAACGGCCTAATACCAGAGGATAGCATTTTTCCACAAACCTCCCTGATGTGGGCTAAAGAAAATAGTATCAGAAACATTTTTAATTTCTAGATGGTATTACAGACCGCACAAATGTTATAGGTTTTCCCCTCCCTGCTACATATATTGTATACACGATATAAGTTTTTTACAAAATTTTGCTCGTATACACTGAAAACATGACATACGCAAATTCATTGCCATAATTGCCAAAAAATTTATGCAGGTGAAATTGGCCACCGGTTCGGTACTCGGGGAAAAAAGAGCACAGAGCTAAATTGGAAAATATGATGGCCCAAAATTTCATAAGAGTGACACAAAAGGACTCGCAGTTTATTGAAATGAAATCATCAATTGCAGAGAACACGCCAGTAAAGAAAACCATCTTACTATGAAAACTTCAAAATATGGCATATAGGTTTTAAAAATACCAGTATATGACTGAGCCAATCAGAAAATAGCATACATTTCCACAGGCACTAGCACATTGGCAATTGAGAAATATTAAATGCTTGAGGCAAGTTGTAACATAGTTGTTACTTGCCTGGGTGTCTGTCTATCAAGTTGTTATTTTAGGCACTCATAAAGTCAAAATATTAACAATTTTCCTTACTTAGGTAAGTTATCAAAAAATGTGGCGCCTGGGACCTACAATGTACTGTATTTATGCATCTCTAACATCCTGTCAGTAAGGATCTACTTACACCTATCAGGATACAAGAGCTAAGCCAACTATAACATTTCCTGTTACCAAGTCTTGAGCTTGATAAGACAGGAATGTTTCTAGCAGAGAAATGGCCACATATTATTTCAAAATTCCTGATTGTTGGATAGACAGTCAAACCAGACAGACAGTACAGGGTGTCCCAAAAAATAATTACCTGGTGATTTGGACTTAAGTCAAGAAATTGATATCAGAAACAAATAATTTAAAAAGCAGCACGTAACTCATTTTATTATGCATCATATAGGCAAATTATATTTGATTCGGTTGATTGGATGCGAAGATGTGAGCAATTACATAATGCGTGCATCAATGCAATTCAAGTTTGAACAACAGGCACATTTTTCATCGAGCGCTCACCCCTTCCTAAAGATTGTGGATCTCATTAAATTTAGTCCTCTTATCTATTTTATAATCCAACAGTGTTATGTTATTCATGCTATAACATCAGCTTTCTGATTTGATACCGTGACTGCAATATTAATTATGTTAAAAACTTTTGCATTAATTATTCATAACAATAATATTTGAAGCAACTTTTTGTCAGATAAAACTTGGAAGCTAAGCAGCCATAATTCTTTGTGTTGCGAAATATGTTACATTTTAACTTTCAAAAGAACCTTTGAACCAAGAATGGCAATGATCAAGTGCTTACAGCTTTACATGTGATTTTTGATATCATCACCACTTTACCAAAAACATTAATGTGTGAGACAACTAGCTTTTAGCCAGCTGAAACTCTTTATGCTATCATTTTTTATGCAGTAATTTTATTAACATTAAAAAAGTCCCGAGCATCATCTTTCATTTTTAATATCTTGCAATATTTTCACATTTGAACAAAACCTAATTCAATGATTTGCAAGAAACAGACTGCTTAAGGAGAACGAAAAGAATTTCACCAAACAAAATATAAAGCCCTTTGACATATTAACTACTAGTGGGTATTGTGTTGAATGATCTTTCTTTTAAACTTGGAATGAAGTGAATTGATGCATGCGTTACAGGGCATAATTTAGTGTTGGCCATTTGTATAGCAAAACAGACATTGATGAAAATTTGCATAGCTGTTGTATTCTCTTGTATGCAAATGAAAAAACATTTTGCCAAGATTGAGTAGTAAACTGCTATGCGATACCAACTAAATTATGCCCTGATACGTTATGTAATTGGTAATTTCTTCGCAATCAGTCAACCGATTTAAGTAAACTCAGCGTATAAGATGCAGAATAAGATGTGCTACGCAGTTTTTTTAATTTATGGATTATGATGCATGTTTCTCAACTTATGTCCAAATTCATACACTCAGTATTTTTTTATGGGACACCCTGTATATATTCAATAAATTTGAATCCAGTTCAATATCCTCAATATCAGGTCAATATCGTAAGAATTTAGTAGTTTGATAACTTTGATTATGTTTTCAGTGATTCAATATATAAAGCATGACTTTTTTGGTGTAAAGCCATACATGAAATTTGGCACTTAGACAAAAGCTTTGTGCAATAAATTCTTCACAAAAATAAGTAATTATCCATTAAGTTTAACAACTGCAATTTGAAATTACCTGTATCGACTACACCAATATTGTGTTATAAAAATGGCAAAGAAATGTGTTACCTGATGAACTGGATGTTCAACAGCCATACAAAAGCTTATTACATTTGGAGTTAGTTACACTGCCAGAGCTGCCAACATTTGAATCTTGAAAAAAGGGAGATTTCCTGTTGCAATCAGGGAGATTTGTCAAAATGTGTACATCTTAATCTTACAAAAACAGAGTTTGCTAACAAAACAATAAGAACCGCCGGGCCAAGAAAATGGCATTCGATCGACAGATGCGCCAAAACGGCTACATCAGTAAAACTCTTTAGATCCCAAATTAAAACAAACCTTATGGAAATGTACACTTAATACCTCTTAGTTTTGATTTACTTAGTTTTATTTTTCTCCCTTTTAAAACAAAAAAATCGATTAAAATTAACCCGATCTCTTAGCTTCTATACTATATTCACAAAATGTCAGCTTTCTTTTTTTTTTATACGTGAGCATATGTTATGAAATCCTAATTTGTCTTACACTTATATTCTGCATGTTCTTTATTCATCATTTTTTTCCTGCTTAGTTCGTTCTACATGAATGTATGAAAGAGGGTGGGAGGGGGGGGGGGGTTTGTATGTATGTAATTTTATTTTATTAGACAAATTAAGAAAAGGAGGCTAAGGTTAAGGGGTGCTTGTTCAGGCCTTTTTGGCCTTCTGAGCATCTCCTCATTCAAATGTGTTGTCTAGCTGTTATTGTATTGTTGTATTTTGAATGAAATAAAGACTGATTGATGATTGATTGATTGATGAAACCATTTCCTTTTCAGGGAGATGACCAAAAATTAAGGGTTCTGAAGGTTTAAAAGTAGGGAGTCTCCTGCGAAAAGAGGGAGAGTTGGCAGCTCTGCAATGCTGTGGAAGGATTTTACTGGTTAAAATAAAATATAATAAAAATAAAATATAATAAAAATAATAAAAATTACTAAAAACAAATGTTAAAAACCTTACTGAAGCAATTGCCAGTGAAGTACTCAACTGATTACTGAAAGATTCAACTTCAGTATCAGCACCATTATGCAAATGTAATCAAATACTCTGGATAAGCTTGAGCATCATGAAAGATGACAAAAATCCCTGGTTGTTTCACATTATCAACTAGCGAGTCGTAAATCTCGTTTTGATTCCCGGGCTTGTTGGGTAGGAGCTTCATTCCACTACGTCCATGGGTATATTCCCCAGTCAATACTTTGCACATGTACATACGTTGTTGTCCCATCTCATCTGGTGCAGAGTAGTTGGGTTGTGCAGAATAACTGGCACTTTTGGCAAAGTAGGTTCCTTCTCCATATGCATTTAATCCAGCTGTAGATATTTAAAAAAACAAGATAATTTGACGAACTAGTTAAATCACAAGTCAAAGCAAACATTTGGGATATCAGCTTCTACAAACTGTAAATGGAATTATAGAAATAAAATGTAAACTTATAATTGTATTTTACTATTCACTATCATGTCATACAGGATGGGCCGGTCAAACATTTTAGTGGGTGTATAATGGGCTACTCCACTTAAAGTCCTCACTACCCTTGTGGAAGATTTTGGAAATACCTTCCAAAGCGGGAGGATGAATTTCAAGTGGAATTAACATATATTCGGCAGCTCAATTTGACTTTCATACACCCTCTGAGAAAGATTCAGTCTTTCTTGGCCACCATAAATGTTATCATTCTATTTGACAGCCCTGGTAGAAGAGAACCTTTTAATGCATACCCTACATGCAATTATGACCATCCACGATGAACCAAGTGCAAAGTCACAATTAGGCAACAACAAAAAAGAAATCCTCCACTGACTGACCCTAATCTGAAAAATCTGGAAAAAAAGTTTTTGTTTTGTTTTACTGTACTAATGAATACCGACACTAATTTTGGAAATTCCAGAAATTTTTTTTTTCTTTCAACATTTTTGACATCTTGAAAAGTTTTTTACAGTTTCTACACACTTCTAAACTGTTTCAAAACATTAATGAAGTGGTATACAGTAGAGAAAACTATTTGGGCTATTTATTACGCTAATTAGGGGCATACAGTCATGTTTTGGCTATGACATTTAAGAAAAAAATAAATAAATAAAAATATCCTGACCGACCAACCCAATTCTGAAAAAGTTGTGGAGGACAAGCAAACAATCTTTTGTTTTTGGCCTTAACAGTTTCTTACATTATTGAACATTATATTCCTGTTTTTTATTGATTTATGTTAGCTTTATTGGGCAATATTTCTAAATAAGCAATAGCCAATTTACACTGGGTTCATGGTGGATGGTCACAAATATCAAGACATGCCTAGCTAGTCACGGAATACACGCAGAAGCATTTTGAACAAATTTATACAAGCCTAAGATAATCCGAAGATGACCTTTGACATCACATCTATTGACATCTCAGGGTAACTGCAGTCTTAGAAAAAATTGTTCGGACACTTCAAAGGCCTTATTGGAAATGGTCCCCCTTCTACCCCTGTACAATGTTGACATGCCCAATATGCTCATCTTCACCATATCTTCTCCCAAAATTGATTGGTGGGGAAAGGGGAGGGGATATGCTTAAGATGAACATTGAGAGAACTCTATTATAATTCTTACTTTCCAGTGACTCATATAGCGTGCGCACTATACTAAGAAGAACATGGGAATAACAGTGGGTGTTCAAACACATTTTTTCCGGGATTGTGGGTCCAAGTTGTATTGAGGCATGCATGAGGAATTGCCAAAACAAATCCAGGGCTAACATTTTGACCATACACGCCCCATCCCTACATATTTCATGCACACATACACACCAGAGCTCATTTAAAGTACATTTTCTGAACTCATTCCACAGGGCCACAGGGTCAGAACTTCGTTTCACAGAATCAATCTTGATTCTTGCAGAATAAATTTGCGGGAATCATTTGATTCTTGTTAATCAACTTCTATGTAAACTACAAAAGTTTGGGAGAATCAACTTTGATTCACGCAAATTTGTTCACAAGAATCTTTGCGAAAATCAATTCTCCGATTCTCGCCGAAATTCTGACCCTGGGACCACTTATTCCTCTTATCCCTGGTAATTTTCTTCTACAGAATTACCTTTATATCATCATATATGTTCTATCAATGTTAAATACTTGCCTTTCAAACCTGAGTAACTTCTGTTGAAACCTCTTCTATTAATAGCATCACATGCATTTGATGCTGTACCATGATAGAGACTCTGTTCCACATCTATGTTAGGAAGTGCCAATTGCATAGTTTCTTTTCTAGCTTGATACTGACGAAACAACTCTTTGTTTTGGATTCTTTCAATCTGGAAACAAGGGGAAACCAACATGTTGTTTTTAAACATTTTGTTACATCATTTTAACATGACAGCTTTTACACACCCTTCCTTTTCACAAGAAATGAGCTCCAATCACATATTATCATTTGTTTATCAAATTCAATATTTTACTTGTAGTAAGGCATGTATTAAACGAAGACGACCAGATAAATTGGGAAAATCCAATTCTTTAAAACCTATGATAACATAAAATGTTGTCTCTTTCAAGCATGCATGCAAAAAGAACACATAAATGTTTCTTGTAAATTCCTTATGGAATTACTAACATTTATACAGTGTGATACTGGTAGTCTAAAGTATGTTTATTAATGATTATTATCATCATGATCATGTAACATATTGATGTGAAATGAAAGACCCTATTTTTCTCATTAACATATTGAAATTAGGAGTTCCAAATCAGTGTATTTCCGAAGAAATCATCAAAAAGCTGTCGAATTAGTCTTAAACGTGGCACATGAAGTTTTTTGAGGATTTCTTCGGAAATATACAGATTTAGAAAGCCTAATTTCTCAATATGTAAATGAGAAAAATATGAACTTTCACCTGATACCAAAACCTGCATTTTGATTGGGTAAAGCGGGGGGGGCGAGGCTGTCAATCGGGTCACCCACCTTTAAATGTCTAACGTTTTAATCAGTTTTAAATAGTTTTATTATCATTTCTGAAGGAAATAATTACTTCTATTCCAAATGCGATGTTTGGGCTTCAAAATTTAACACCCTTGTGGCATTTTGTTTACATACCATATGCTTTTAACATTGTTTAACACCTCCCAAAATCCACTTTTTTTCACAATTCATTTTTCTAAAGTTATATCTTTATAAGATTCTTCATTGCTGAAGGGGTCTGCCACTTTACTTTGCCCACATATGCTGGTACCCATTTATACACCTGAGTGGAGAGTGGCAATTAGAGGTGAAGAGTCTTGCCACTAACACTTCAAAAATTATGTCAAATCCAGTACCACTGTACTGCCGTACCTCTGTGCAGTGTGCACTCTGACAATTACAATATGAAAATACCAACCTTGATAACATTAAATCCCCTGTTAGGTGTGCGTCTGCACTGTTTACATGAGCAAGTGCCATGTCCACCAACACCAACACTAGACAGGAACGTTGTTTGAATTGTCTGGTATTCAGAAGAGGTTTTTGACAAACCAATTACTTTCAAGTTTTCTGTTGCCTCCATTTTCCCCCAAGTTGTTGGCAAATCAGATCGTGTATCTTGAATGAAAAAATAATAATAAAATTTCAAGTTTTTCAATATACAGTAATCTATAAATATATGCTGATCTCATCCCAGTCATGATGTCCTTGCACTAAATTTTGAACAACATAGCAACATTTGTGTCCAAATGATAAAACTGGTTTTTCAATTTATTGACCAAAAATGTTTTGGGAATTCATTGGTTTATTTTGATCAGAAAAAGACATATAACTGTATATACGAGGGGGTATCAAAAAGTTTTAGAAATCGCCCAGAAGTGAAAGAGCTATATCAATGAAATTTCGTCAGTGCAATCACTGGTCCTTATGTACACTATGGTGCAAAAATGGTCTCATAAGTATGTTTACTTTTTTTTACAGGCGCTAGATGTCAGTA
This sequence comes from Amphiura filiformis, assembly GCF_039555335.1. Taxonomy (NCBI): domain Eukaryota; kingdom Metazoa; phylum Echinodermata; class Ophiuroidea; order Amphilepidida; family Amphiuridae; genus Amphiura; species Amphiura filiformis. Next base: position 32,686,783 of record NC_092630.1, on the reverse strand, counting down.
CCTGCCTAAAGTAACCGCATAACCAGCAAAATGGAGAAAATTGAGGCATGTAGCATGATTAAGTTCCAGTTTAAGGGTTACAGTGCCCAGAAAATCTGTGATGAAATAAAAATACCTTTTCCAAAAAGCAACAGTGACATATCACAATCACCACCGAAGATAACTTTCATTTCATCATCAATTTTCTAGGCACTGCAACCCTTCAAAAGCAGGATCTTAATAACGCTGCTTGCCTCAATTTTCTCAATCTAGCAGTTTATGCGCAGTAACTGGGGTAGCAGGTTATTGGCATCCAGCGCCACCTGTAAAAAAAGTAAACATACTTATGAGACCATTTTTGCACCATAGTGTAATTTACCATTTATGGCAATCTGTTGACATCCACATGTAACTTGGGTAAGTGAATCCATTCTTGTTTCAATCCCTTTCCATTTTGCATTTTGTCACTGGGCGTGAAAAACCTCACATGTACTTTTGGCCCTTGAACATGGATAAAGCCTTGTAGGTGTAGATTTTATATTGAAGAGGTTGCTTCATCCATGTTCAAGGGCCAAAAGTACATGCAGGAAACACCTCATATTTAATTTTGGCCCTTGAAAATGGATAAAGCTTTGTAGGTGTATACTTTACATTGAATGGTTTGCTTCATCCATGTTCAAGGGCAAAAAGTACAGATGAGGTTTTTCCCGCCCAGTGACGATTTTCTGTTTTGTGTCTAAAACACACCCTTACCTGGTCCCTTTTTGGCAATCCTCTGTACTGTAGTCTCCTTGACAGGGAATCCCCCACTAAGATCAATCTCCTTCATGGTCTGTAAATCTATTCTGAAGCCTGCCAGCTGCGGTGGATCCACAAATGGCTTGCTTGTTTGATAAGCTTGCTCAATTTCTGCTGTAACATCAATATCATATGTAATATATTTTGACTCCTCTTTAGACCACCACTTCCACTCCACATTTTCACATAGCTTATGAGCATGTTTATGTTCATTGTACTGCTTCTGTAATGTCAGGTAGAGTTGTTGGATATCGGATTTGGCACTGAGTACATCTAGTCTTCTACCTTCTAGTTGGAAGGATTTGATATGGCGTTGACCATAGGGTAATGGAGTCACAGTTACCTGCCAGATGAAATAGAAGCAACATTCAATAGGTTCAATCTTATTACTATAGGTGCAAATGGGACACCGCAAAGAGGCACAAGAACCAGGGGCATAATTTGCCTCTTTTGAAACTGAATGTGAGCTACTTGCATTGGTATGACTAAATGTACCAACAGTTTTACATCCTCTCAATGTTCATTTACTTATTCTAAATGTACCTTGAGTGGAGCAGAAGTATAAATCAATCTCTAGATTTTACCAGTGAAATTCTTTGCCCCCCCCCCCTAATAGCCAATACTCTGCAAGTCACTACAACTGGGAATTAAACCTGGAACCTTGTGCATCAGGGCCAAGTAATAACCAATGCACTAAACACTTCCTTCTCATTTTAGCTTGTATTTAAACCAGAAAAAACATTAATTGAACCAAAGTCAGCTTTGAAGTTCAGCGTGTGCTGTGTTGGTTTAGCTTAGTTTCTTGCATGTACATATGCAGCACATTGATCGTGTGCATTTAAAGTATGTACACGCACCAAGTAATGCTAAGCTAATGCAGAACATGCTGAACTTCAAAGCTAGTACCGGTGACTCGAGGTAGATACATACTATAGACACTTCAAATGCTGCAAACGGTATGAAACTGAACTTTACACTCATTAGTCAGAGCCCCAAGAATACAAAAAATGAGTTAGGTTACCTTGAAAGAACTTTTTTTAAAACCTATGTATATTGATAGTCTGGAACCTCAGGATTATGAATTCAGAGGTCGTATTTTTCTCCAGGATTGCAAAAAATAGATATTATGTAATAATGATGACGCTCATCAAATTTTGGTGAATAAAGTGCAAAATTTATTTAAAAAATATTCTTGCCTGTATGGATATATTAATTACCCCTCCTTCTATTTCTGTTAAGGAAGAAGCTGTATTATATTTAGATATTGTGTTAGGGAGCTTTTAAATTTATTTTTCACATTGACGTGTGTACTAAATATAATTTTTGATTGCGATTTTCTCAATATGCCGCTTTTTTTCACTTTTAAATGGCTATAAATATTGGCTATTTTCTCTGATAAACATATATTTTAACCAATTTTTAAATCTTTCAAACTATTTTCATTATATTTTTGGATGTTCTTAGTAAGAAAAAATATGTTTGATTTCAAAACATATATTTGTATAACGCCTATCTATGTACAAAATATGATGACGCATCAAATTTTGGATTAAAAATACAAAATTTACCAAAAAAAAAATCTTGCCTGTTTTGGATACATTAAATACACCTTCTCCCATTTCTTTTAAGTTAGAAGCAGTATTATATTCAGATATTGTGTTAGGGAACTTTTAATTTCATTTTTTGCACATTGACGTGTGTACTAAATATAATTTTTGATTGCGATTTTCTCAATAAACCGTTTTTTCACTTTTACATTGCTATAGATATTGGCTATTTTCTCTGATAAACATAATTTTTTATATAGCAACCTTTAAATATTTATAAATATATATTAAGACTATTTTCATATGCATTTGGATGCTCTTAGTAACAAAAAATATGTTTGATTCCAAAATACATATTTGTATAACATCTATGGGACAAAATATGATGACGTCATCAAATCTGACTCTACATGTAAAAAATATCGAAATAGTTTTTATTGTTTTATATGATGACAAGCATTGTTACCTTTGATTTCAACTCGTGTAAGAACCGCACACTCAATTTCTTTACGGTTTATGAGCGACAGAAACTATTGATATGCATTGCTGTCTGTATGAAAATTCAACTTCAAGCGAAGTTTTCTTGCATTATATGACTTTTGAGCTTCACAAGACTTGTCTACTTTTTTGTTTTTCTTGTACAGCGTGGTTAAAATGTTTATCTACATAAATTTGAAACTTTGATGTATAATTTCAGGTACTGTATATATCATAAATAGGTTTAATTTCATATGTGATAAGAAAGACTCTGTTGGACTTATTTCTGTAACCTAGATTTCTCAACAGCAGTTGCTGTTGCAGTTGTTTCACCACTTCTTCTGTCTGTAGTTTCATATCTGACACTACTCATCATCCTTATCCTGCAGAATGCAATCAGCTGCAACACGTACGCATTTATCAGGGCTACCTGACTGTACATGCATACACTTTACACTGTTATTTGCACATTTACAATTTTTCGTGCACTTAGACACCTGCATGGCTTATGTTTCATTACGATTTGGGGTTTGGGGTTTTTCAGCATTATGATTGGGACAGGTTTGCCATTGACAATCTTCCATCCAGCGTTCGCAAATGCATCTTCTGTAGGGGGCAAGGGGGAAATGATAATAATATGAAAATTTATAACGCGCAAGTATCCGTCAGAGCCGCTCACTGCGCAGCAACCGGAATATGACCACAAAGGGGAACATGATGAACAGACCAAATACAGAAAATGTCTCAAGTCCACTTTTTTTCTTTTGCAAACAGAGGGGCTTGCAAATCATCCAAACTACAAGAGAAGCCATAATATCGCCCATAGAGCGCGAAGAAGAATTGCTGCCCTTATCAATTCTTCTTCCAGCTCCATATATCACCATCTTCACCACAGTTACCTTATGCTGGAAGGCATTGCATCTACCACTATCTAGTAGTGTCGCTAGAGCCATCCTTTTATGATAAGGATAGCTGACTGTGTCACAGCCGCTGAGTACGCATAAGGAAAGAATCAATGCTGTTAATTCCAGTTCAGCAATGTTCATGTTTTTGCTCATTGTTTCCACAGTGGTATGCAATGAGCGCGATGTTTATCTTTTAAAGCCATAATTCCTTCAGTCCAGGAATGCGTACAGCGTTATACATTCCCATGATGATTACATCTGTGTCAGTTGCATTATTAGAACTTTCTTGTGGTGATGTACATTTGCTGAATATGGGCAAACATCCTGGTATCTGCTTCTTCATGGAGAGCACATGACAACAGGAATGATCGCAACACCCGCCACTGTAAGTTCTAATGTACAGCCAGGGTCACGTAAGCAATCTCCAAATATGAGATGCACACCTTGTGGTAGATTGCCATGTTGACGTTCCCATGCCTTTGCAAGATAGTGAAGAAGGTTGGTTTTATTCTTTGGATTCATCATGAATAAATCCTAGTCCGTAATAAGCAGGGTATCCTGTGGGTCATACTCCTTTGAAGTGTTCCCCTTTGTTCGCTTTTTCCGTTTTTCCCCATTCAATGATACCAGATCTCCAACATCATACCTATCCCCGACAAAATATGTCATCACAACCTGCAGGTCTTAGGCTCAGCAATTTCGTCAGATAATAAGCTTGCAAATCAAAGAAAGTTTCATTTCTGAATTGCTGAAACCATTTGATAAAGGCCATCGCTTCAACTATCACGCTACAACTACCATCAGTACTTATGCTTGCGGGTGACTCATGAGCTGGCCAATCATCGCCTAGCGATGTCTTCATGTCATTTATGAAGTCTGCATTTCCTTTGCTCAAATGCAGCCATTCGACTGAAAAGGAGAACCTGGATAGCTGGTCTATTCATGCTGGAATAATGACTTTGTGTCTTTCTAAGGTCTAGGGATGTTGTGTCTAGCAGATATGTTAAGCAGATCTTGACAAGTGTAAACCCATAGGTTTACCATCTTGGTTATTATGGCATTTGGCATTTTAGTTGATGCATTGATATGTTTATATAGTCAGCTTTGGAGTATCTTCGTGGTGTTTGTAGTTTACCTTGCCAAGTGTACCATCTCTTTTACGTCCAGATATGGCAGTTAGTCTAGGAGCTACCATAATTTATTTTACCATCGCAGCTTGCTGGTGGCTAATTATGCCATGGAATAAGCGAGTCTTTGCATCACAATAATGTATGTCTGTTCTAATGCCATGTCACTCCTCACCCCATTGAAATATTTACTGGTGAAGTACTGTGAATTTACCACTTTTGAAGGCAGTATTAACTTCCGGGGCTATAACTGACATCGACTCCATGGCTTCTAAATAGTGTGGAAGGCATCCAGGTATTTGTAATGTCCTGCAGCTACCGGGTACGGAAGCATATTCCTATCTCCTTGCAGATATGCTTCCCAACAGCATGACCGCTCGCATATATGTTTACCGGTTGACATGGTGTAGGATCCCTACCACATATATGTACATCAGCCAAATAAGACATATAGGCGATGTGCACTGGGTTTTCTGGAATTCGACAATTAAAGCAGTTACAGCCTTTTCAATGCTGCCATAAGTTCTTGTATATGGAGGGATATTCCAGAAAGGCACTCAGCATCCTTTCCTTCACCCTGAAGACACTACTCAAATGATTCCCAGTATGATTCAAACATAGCATCTGCCACTAAAGGGTGTGCTCGCAGCATTAGGTATAGTAATCTTTCCCTGCCATTATTTTACTTGCTGTTCCTCTTAAACGTGTTTTCGATTCTACCAATATGTCTTCAATTCCTGTTGACTTCATTAGGTGAAACTCCCATGAAATTTGATGCAATATGGAAACCTCCCATACGAAGAATCAGTTTCTTGTACTTCTCCGGCTTCTTCTGCAGCACAAGGGCTATGTCTTTACACTGAGCACTCTGTATTTTTACCCGATATTATCTGGTAACCCACAATCCGATTCAGGCAACAACCAGCACGTTTCTACTGATGCTTAAAATAAGGGTTTGGTATGTACCAGAAGTACTGAAAATATTTTCCTTACCCCAAAGCTGCTTTTAAGTTCACGATGTGATACATAAAATGTACATAAAAGAAGTTCAACACCCAGCAACCGTTAACCGTTGTGTTTCCACTGACAAAAATACCGGGTGTCACACCACATGGTCTACCTCATGAGGTGGATCACTGTTGCCTTGTGTCCACACCGCATCACTCTGAACTGATCTGTTTCCACTGAGCACATTAACCGGTAACACTCTAAAGTAAACCACATTACCCGCCAACCGTTCCCCAGTAGAAACACGCAGATAGATTGATCACAAGTTACTGTGGTGAATTCCTGACATAATTTTGCAGCCATGTTGAAACAGTAGTTTTTTTAACTTTGAATAACGTCAGGGCTTGTTGGTGACCGTAGTAGATATATGACCTACAATCTTGTGCGAAAATCGTTGGGACAGATGATGTTTTATAGATCAAATTTCAGTGAATTGAACCAGATACATGATACGTTTCATAGCTCACGTTATGTACTTGCTTGCTCCCCTCCCCTCCCCCCTGGAAACAATGTTGGAGCAGACTATCTGCGTGTTTACACTGAGCACTCTGTCTTTTTACGATATTATCTGGTAACCCACAATCCGATTCAGGCAACAACCAGCACGTTTCTACTGATGCTTAAAATAAGGGTTGTGGTGTGTACCGGAAGTACTGAAAATATTTTCCTTACCCCCAAGCTGCTTTTAAGGTCACGATGTGATACATAAAATGTACATAAAAGAAGTTCAACACCCAGCAACCGTTAACCGTTTTGTTTCCACTGACATAAATACCAGGTATCACACCACATGGTCTACCTCATGAGGTGGATCACGGTTCCCGGTTGTCCACACCGCATAACTCTGAGCCGATCTGTTTCCACTGAGCACATTAACCGGTAACACTCTAAACTAAACCACATTACCCGCCAACCGTTCCCCAGTAGAAACACGCAGATTGAGGGCAACCACTTTTTACTATTTTTCTGCATTCAACATTGAATAAGGGGAGCGGGGATGCGTAAAATAAACAAACTGTCCAAGCATTTTGCGTGGGGATTATAGGGCAGACAAAATCAACGTTGATCTCACCATTTACAATGAAGTCAGACACATCCGGGTCTAATGCCGAAGTAAGTCACGATGACTCGTTTGGTTTTTGGAATCATTGTCTTCGTGTAAGATAGTAAGATACCCCTTCTGAGGACCGTGCTTTCTGTCTATCTTTAAGAGAGATACTGCTGTCCACTGTAAGCGTGCATTCAGAAAGTGGTATAGATGTTTTCCTGGCTATTACAAGAGGTACGCTACTCATTGGTTTCAACGTTTACTCTGCAGTCTATTTGTACTTCTGTATTATTTTGTGCGGTGTTGCGTTCAATGTAGTTCCATCCTGTGCGTGTTCGTGGAAATCTAAATTATCTATGGCAAAGTGTGTAACGCAACCATTGAGGCCTATTGACCATGACCTATTTTGCTGTGTTACCTAGGTAGTCAAACATACAAGATGGTGCAATCCTATCCTTATTTGAATTGATTGATCAAAACGAACATTTTGACACCTCTTTTGGCACAATCGGAGCACGTTGATGTTTTTGACCACAATGAAGCCAAAAACGTGACATTTGACCTTTTCGGTTATAACGATATGTCCTATATAGGTCAAACTATACAGTTTCTGAATCTTTGTGACTAGAGATATGGTTTGTAACACAATTAGAGCAAGTTTGAAATTTGACGTAAAGTTTGTGTAAAGTTCGATGACCTTTTCCCGCCAAAAGCTACTCCGGTTCAATTGCTATCAGAAATTTTTGTATAACCCATGATATCAACTACCTATGGTAAAAGTGCAACTTTGCCCCCCCCAAAAAAAAAAAAAATAGTACCGTCCAACCCCGAGCTCACACACTATTTGGATGGGAACAGAGATATGGGTATTTGTGATAACGCTGGGGATTCATTAATGTAATATGCAAAATATCACCAAGCTCAATCGTGTTGAACATTAAGCTGTTAAACGTCATAATGCAAGAAAAATGCATTTGAAGTTTCATTTTTATACAGACAGCAATGCATGTACAGGGTGTCCCAAAACAAAGAGGCCCCACATTGCGCCCTCTTTTTCTCCTATTTTTGAAAAGTTGATCAAATATATTTTGGTATGTAAAGAAACCTTCAATCTTTTGATTTAATAAACCAAAACAATTATTTCAATTAGCTCGTAACTTTTGAAGATATGTCCTTTTAAAGAAATGTATCCGTTTTTCACTCTGTCCACGGAGGAGGTTTGGCTACTTCAAAGATTGGAAAGTGCATATACCATGCATGAATATAAAACATTCCTCGATGATAACTTTATAAAATAACAACTTTATTTAAGGGAATGGGCTTTACCGGTGGGCTTATGGGTTATGGATTTTGTTAAGTGTCATTAATCTGGTCGAAATTGATGTAGGATGGGACTTGTTTTGCTATACTTGCAATTACTTATGTTTTTCTCGTTTCTTGCTTTCTTTTTATTGACAACATAAGTCATTTCTCTTTTTGGAATAAAATGTAGCCCTGAAAAGGGCTGCTTAGTTTGTCTTTGGTTCTTTTGAAGTGAGTTTACTGTGCTGCTCTGCCCTCGACCTGGTTGCCTCCGTGACGAATACAGGTTTCAGCCATAGTTCTCATTGCATTAATTATGCTATGCACCATCCTTGTGCGCCGGATACTTGCGAATGCAGCAGTAATCTGAGGTTGCGGCTAGCTGGTGATCCTCGCTTATAGTGAATGCTTTCCCAAGACTAATGCTATTATCTATACATGTCATTAACCGTGTGTTTCGTTTAAACCTCATCCGTGGACAGAGTGAAAACGGGTACATTTCTTAAAGAGGGCATATCTTCAAAAATTGTGAGCAGATTGAAAGAATTGTTTTGGTGTATTAAAGCTAACGATTTAGGGTTTCTTTACATACCAAAATATATTTGATCAACGTTTCAGAAATAGGAGAAAAAGAGGGCGCAATGTGGGGCCTCTTTTTTTTGGGACACCCTGTATATATTTTTGTTTTGCTCAGAAATCGTACATCAAGGCCAGGTGAGGTCCCTATTTGAGTTTAAATTACATATATTGATGTCAGCTATCGTTTTCAGTAACAAAAATGATTTTGATATTTTTCACATGCGGAGTCAAACTTGATGACGTCATCATATTTTGTTCGATAGACGTTATACAAATATATATTTTTGAATCAAACATATTTTTTTCTTACTAAGAACATCCAAGTGTATATGAAAATAGTTTAAAAGATTTAAAAATTGGTTATAATATATGTTTATCAGAGAAAATAGCCAATATTTATAGCCCCCAAAAAGTGAAAAAACGGCATATTGAGAAAATCGCAATCAAAAATTATATTTAGTACACACGTCAATGTAAAAAATAAAATTAAAAGCTTTCTAACACAATATTTAAATATAATACAGCTTTTAACTTAGCAGAAATGGAAGAAGAAGTATTTCATGTATCTATACCGGTAAGAATTTTTTTCATAAATTTTGCATTTTTTTCACAAAAATTTGATGACGTCATCATTATTGCGCAATATCTATTTTTTTGCAATCCTGGAGAAAAATACGACCTCTGAATTCATAATCCTGAGGTTCCAGACTATCAATATACATTGGTTGTAAAAAAAAGTTCTTTCAAGGTAACCTAACTCCAGTTTTAGAGCTCTTTTTTAATGTTGGGGCTCTGACTACATCCTCTAAAGATGTATTTATAAGCTGAGATCACTTTCATGTTACCTACCTTGTATTTAGCTGCACATGCTTTGACCTCCTTCAGTTTACTTCCATTCATAGCACCCATTAAATCACTATCATAGGACAATTCCTATATGGAAAACAAAAAGTTAAGATTTCACACTTGGTGCCAGTTGTAAAATAAGTAATTGACCGTATCAATTAAGGTATAAAATATCAAAGGTATAAAATGTTTTCATAGCATTCAAAACAGTTTTGCAAAATATTCTAAAATAATGTTATTTAAGTGTTGATGAAATATTTGGCAAAAAATTGTTTGCTAAAAATATTTTGCAATAACATTTTGACAACATTTTAAAATGTTATTGTCAGTGGGTTTTCAAACATGTTTTAAAACGTTTTCACCACCTTTATAAAACCTGACATTTAATGTTATTAAAACATTTCACCAAAACTAAAACCTAAAATATAACCCATTTAAAAATGTTTTTAAAACGTTTTGTGTTTGCTGGGTATTGACATACATTTGCCATGCTAATGATACTGATAGCACTACACTAGCTTCTAGAGAAGTATAGCACGTTCTTGTTCTGATCGAAGAGCACACCCTGTTAGCGAGCGACATACACCACACTTTTGTGTTCCTTTCAAAAGTACCGCTCTGCTCCAAACCATGCTTTGACCCGTGATCAGCTAATGAGATTACCTGTCTATTGTCTTGACTGAATCAGCCACTGATTCAGAGCCCAATTTTTGTGTTTACGCGCTGTACGCTCACCATGGGGAAGAGAGTGCCGTTCTTCTCTGGAAGCTAGTGTAATATCTGCATTCTCCAATAAGCTACCAACTTGCATTAGCAACTCCATGTCGCTTTTGGTCAGTGGGAGTTGATGAGGCACCAAATAAGTAATAATAATAATAATAATAATGGAGGGTTCTTAGTAGGCGCACAATCTTCAAAACAACTCAAGGCGCACAAACAATAAAGACAAACAAGTTACATATATGTGAATCCGGAAAAGCATGAAGAAAAAGATGAGTTTTAAGTTGCTTTTTGAACTGAGTAAGCGAATGTGAGTTACGGAGGCTGTTTGGAAGCAAATTCCAAATAGCCGGAGCAGAGAAATGAAAGGAGCGTTCACCAGCCGATTTCAGATTAACACGGGGAGATTTCAGTAATCTTTCAGTAGAAGATTGAAGTGATCGAGCTGGTTTGTATGTGCAGAGCGTAGCAGAGAGATAAGTTGGTAACGTATCTTCAAAATGCCGAAAAGCAAGAACAGCTAACTTAAACTGAATCCGAAATTCTAAAGGCAGCCAGTGAAGCTCATATATGACGGGGGTGATATGCTCATACTTTTCTTTATGATTAAACGGGCCGCGCAATTTTGTGTTCTTTGAAGTGGCAGGAAACTTGTCAACCCTACCAACCTGTTTACAGTAAACCTCCTCCTCATAGCTACGAACTGTCTTGGCTGGACTCAAGTCCTCAGGCTCATCGTCATCAATGACTTTCCTCTTTCTATTACCATAGGACTGGCCAACTTTCTTCTCAAAGACTGACTTGTATGAGTCAAGCATGTAGGAGTCAAAGATGATGATCTTGATCCGATTGACACACTGCGGATTGGTGGAAACAATGAAATCCCCAATGGCATCAAGTAATTCAGAGGCACAAGCAATAGCATCACCTCCAAGCTGACCTAGAAAACAAAGTCAGTAAATGTGACGTGTCATGTCAAAAGGAGACACTTTTGGGCAGGTTATCAATTTTGACGTTTTTACATATCTTAAATAAAGAGATATTTTGCTCCACAACGCTGTTTTCCCCAATGTAATCGGACATTCCTAAGCGAAGATACTGAGTTCGTAAGTTATGGTATTATCAAATTCGAAATTGAGATATCGGCCTTTACAAATATTATTGACAATGTTGAGAGTAGGAATTACCTTGAAAAATGTCTCAAAAATACAAGATGCCAGTTATATTCGGTCTGAAACTATCAGACAATATTTTTAACATTAAGAACATCACAAATTCGCAATAAACCCAAATTGTGAAAAAATCACCCCAAGTGGATTTTTTGCTATATCTCCATTTACGATCCTGCCCAAAAGTGTCTCCTTTTGACATGACACGTCACAAATGACGGTCATAATAACTTGATAGGTGGTGTGCAGTAAACTTACAACAAAAGTTAAAATACAAGTCTCTGAAAAATAGCCCTTCCAGCTAGCTAGTGGTTAGGAGTGTTTTAAGACTTTCAGTCATTCTTTCATCCTTGCATCCTCAATGGTGTACTTGATAAAAAGTCAAGTTTGCAAAAATGATTGATAGATAAAGTAACATTTTTGCTACTGTTGGTTCAGAAAGTTAATTTAATTTGTACACATTACAAAACCTAAATATTTTTTTCTTTGACCCTATTTCAAAAAGTTTCTGTATCAGTCCTTATATTTTGTAACCTGTGAAAATGATAGATCTACTTACCCCTATAATAAAAATCTGAGTTAAAAAAAATAGTTTGCATTTGACATCACCTGTCAATCACACTCAAAGACAGTTTATTTATGATTTGTTGTGATGCTTGAAAGTTCTGAACTCACTTGAAAAACAGCATGCTCTATGATTAGTTTTTTCACCTTCAAACATATAAAGCATCTCAAACGTTAGGAATTAGTTTGTAGGAAACGTCTTTTGCTGAAGGCACCATGTCAGCAATGCAGCATAGCAAAAAGTACTTTTTGCCTTGTGAAAGTACCGCCATCATCTACCATTTTCTGCCATTCCTGTTCTGTGATGAAGGCAGCAGATTATAAATCAACCTCCCTTTTACAGGGTACTATTAACCAATCACAGGCTGTGGGGAGTTTGATTGACAGGATTATCAGACGTGAACAAGTTTTTCTTTTATTTCTGACTTTTATTATAACAAAATCTACCTTAATACTCTCTTTCAATGAACATTACCTGTGCCAAGAGCAGGTATAGCAATAGACCTCATGCCTTCTTTCTCTGCAACATTTAGCGCCTCAAGTGTCCTCTGCTTGACTGAGCCGGCATCCTCTAAAGCAATAAATATGACTCTATCACACTTCAGGTTTCCCCCTGTAGTACAGAGCACTGTGTCTGGAATAGTATAATAATATCAACATAGAAAGTAAATGTTAACACACATTGACAAATGAAAGTATCACTACAGCTATACCTTTGACCTTAGGCCTGCAAATTCTGTAAAATTACTCTTCTGACTGCAGAAGTTTATCATAATGTGCTACAAATTACATAAAACTTGGATTACTTGCAGTGGTCTAAATTGTTAATTGTGAGGCAGACATGTACATATATCAAATGTTACCTGACCAAATGTACTAGCCACTGGTGTGCAAGCAAGTGTTTAGGTACAACCCTATCACTTTATGTTTAAACTGCCTGGTATATTGATTAATGTTTGTACAGCTGTCATTTGATGGTAACAAACATGTGCATGGTAGGGTTGTACAACATAAGTTGACTACAGGTAGTAGTGCGAGTAGTGTGCACTAGTTCTGCACAGGCATGGATTACGATCATGTTTTTATAAAGCACATGACCTTACGCAATGACACTATATTATAAGTCCCTAAGTAGTCACAACTTTAGATTATAACCGTTAACACAAAATTGTCACAGCCTTGAATATTAGTTTGTGTTAACAAGATTTTGTGTTGTCAGGTCATTAAAATGTATAAGTTATAGACTTGGGACTCAAGAAACATTTTGTGTTATCAGCAATTTTGTGTTAACAAGTTTCCAATGTAATTGTCTTTCTATTGTGTCCTCAAAAAAACATTTATATTTACATTTAAATTCAGATTCTGACCTCCAATAAATGTGAATAAGATTTTTTGGTTTATAATTGGAGAAAATTATTCAGTTTTTTGTTACTGTGCATGTCAATAAAAAAAAATATAACTTGCGCCTGGGTATATCCACATAAGTGCAAGTCAGTCACGCATTATGCAACTAGTGTGAGTGCTGCACCCAACTGCATACATGCCATTCTATATCAATTATAAGCCAAACCTATGAAAAGCTGAAATGGTTAAACCTTTACCTTGCAAATTCTTTCTCTTCCAGCTGCACTGTTGGACAATTGATGGACCACCTTTATTTATGACAGCTTTTGCCATGTTACCTGTATGATGAACAAATGAACAATATAAACTCCTTGATGAGCAATTGCATTAAGGGGGTACTACACCCATGCCCAAATTTGTGCCTATTTTTGCATTTTTCTTAAAAATTATAGCGCATTGGAGACAAGTAAGATGAAACAAATCAACATGAAATATATAATATTGCGTTACGATCATATACACAGGCTGTATTAATACAATGATGGGTTGAAAAACCTGTTTCTTCCTAATGCAACATCAGGTTGGGGGCGCTGTGAATTCAAAGACTCCTCTTAATTCAGAGACCTGTTTGAGAAATTACATACCCCGGGTCTGTGATTTCACATACTTTTCACTTGTTTCAATTTTGGCAGCAAATAAAACACTTAGGCACAGTGGCGGCACCAGGAATTTTTTTGAGGGGGGCATTGGGGGGCCAAATTGAATTTCAGGGGGCAAAATCAACAAATTTTGCGCAAAATTGCCGCAAAAAGTGGGAATTTACGTAATTTGAAGTTTTGCCTAAAAAGTGGGGGGGCAAACTGGAGGGGCCAAGAAAAATATTTTGGGGAAAATGCCCCCCCCCACCCATAAGCGCTGCCACTGCTTAGGCAGTCTGTTTGTTGCATTAGATAGTTAATGAATTTTTTGTTTGTTTCAAATTCATCTGTGCAAATTAAAATTCTTTTTTAAGCAGAGCAAATTTACCCGCAATAAAGCAGGAATATCAGAAAAACTTGCAGCATAACTTTGTTCACTGTTTTTTAAAGATATTATGTTGTGGTCACACATAGGAAATGTTTAAACCACAACAATATAAACAACAGCAACGTAGCAAGTTGCAAAAAATGTAAGTTCCAGTATTTGATTTAATTCAAAACCTTGCTTTGTAACAGCATGTAAGCACCTTGAAACAAAACTAGCTACAAATGCAGTAAGAAGTTAGCAAGAGTATTTTAATTCACAGACGGTCTGTGAATTCAGCAGTCTTTTAATTAACAGCGCCCCAAACGGACATTCAATTTCTAGAGGATGGTCATTAATCATCCTTCTATTATCCACTGTGCCCTCTGACCCAACCAGGATGAATTGGGACAGCTAATTTTATTCTATCTCAACTTTCTGTAACTCACTGTGCAGATGAGATTCAAGTTCATATGATTGAAGCTTAACATCCCTCCCACGAATTGTGCTACATCAAAGTTAATTTGTGATGCGATCAAGCAAAATCAGTCGGAACTCGGAAATATTAAATTTTCAGTTTCTTATAGGTTGGTAAAAAGCATTTACAAAGCTGCATTTTGCAGAAAATCCCACTGAAATTGAACAACCAGTTCCATAGATATGAGCAATTAAAGAGTTTCCAAAACAACAGGAAACAAAAGGAAATATTTCCTTTGTTTGGCTATATCTCAAAATCATTATTTCCGAGTTATGACTGATTTTGCTTGATCGCATCACATTTGTCTGATTCCAAATGGAAACCTGATATTACAATTACAATTACAAGTTTTATTTTTTTCATATCCAATACAATTATTGTGTAGCATGTGCCTTGACAAGGATTGAATCAAGAACCTTACAAACCTGAAGAAAATACTTTCACAATAAAACTCCTCTCTCTAATCATCCCCCCATTCTCTTACCTTTCAGATCAAAGCTATTTGATGTCTGTACTACAATTGCATCTGTGCATTCAGATGCAAGATCTCCCTTTGTGACCTGTATAACTACATGCTCCATCCACATGGACGTTGTTCCCCATTTATGCATTGACAAGTTTTCAAACTTCACTTGGTCTCCTTCATTATCAGGTAACAAATGAAGGTCAGGTGAAGATGATGGTCCTGGTATAGTACTTGAGGATGACGAAGACCCAGCAACTTTCTCTGGAGGAAAGCTCTTAGACATACTAAGTGTGGGAGGATTTGATGATGATACAAAGACTGGGTTCAAACAGTATTCTATTTCACAATCCGAGCCACCGTCTACAAATATGGGCACAAGATAAACAGGTGATGCGGGTGGGGAAGATGGTGATTCGACCGGGGAATCTGACAGTGTGATGATGCTCTCCTGGGTATTCTCATCACTTATGACTGTGATGACATCTACTTCAGCTGCAGAGGAAGGCTCGGCTTGTTTCCTACTGATTCCTACATGAAATCAAAACAAAGAAAATGTTATGAGGAGGAGGGAAAATAATCAATATTTTACCTTTTCAAAATTTATTTAGAACTCAACAATGAAGACTTTTCAGTCCTGGTGAAGTGAGTGTTATGTTATAAGGAAATCTTGACAAATGAGTCAGCCATGGAGCCAAGCACTTCATTATTGCCTAAAAGTTGTCCCCAAATTGATTCACAGTATCCATTTCAATAGCACATACATATGTCACAATCTTTGGGGCAGTAATCATAATAATCTTGTTTGATATATTCCCTTTGTTGACTGCCATTTTTTGTTCACATTTACTCTCTCTCAAATCACACAAGAATGTTTAAACATTTTGCCTGGAAAGTCTTTTGAGCATCAAAAGTACAGCCATAATTTCAAAGTTCATCTAGCTTGGTGAACAGCAGTATACCATAGAAAATAAAATCAGTGAAGAATGTCATGCCTATCTCATGCTTGTCAACTATAATGTGATTCAACAGTCACACAAGTTAAGGAAACTGACATCTTTTACATTTCAACCCTATAAAAATGGTTATTTGTGCAATTTCAATATTGGAGTCCTTTGAAAGAATTTAAATTGATCTGTTTTAGCTTCGATGATACCTCTATCACTTTTGATTAGTGTTTGATGAGACAAGTGCCCTGTTCAATTATTTATACATTGTTTTGCAGATTTACATGCTCCATTACATTCACATCCACAAAACTCCTCTGACAGTGAATGGAATATATCCAGTGTAATGTCACGAGGTGTCACCGTAGAAACGTATTATAGTAAGATACATACAAGCCCAAAAAGTGAAAAATTTACATTAGCATTTGGATGACCCAATGGACAGGTGGTGTTGTGTGTGTGGGGGGGGGGGGCAGGCAAAAGACATTAACAACAACAAAATAAGCAAGTCAAATGTTTGTATGAAATCAGATTTATGCATGATTAAAGAGTTTAACTTCAACACTACACTATTTTTCGCTCAGCAGATGGTGATGCTGTGATGATATCTTGTCTACAATCGGGAAGACATCTGCTGAAGACGCTAGTCGAACTAGTGAAAACGTTCCAGGTGAGCGAAAAATAGTGTAGTGTTGAAGTTAAACTCTTTAATCATTTTATCTACCACTACGTATGAATATCCACTCATAGATTTATGCATGTTTGCCAATTCGCTGTCGTAGTGCACGTTAGTAACCATTGATTACTGCTCTAAGCCTGGGCTCATACACCTGTTCAGAATTTTGATATGCCATAGGCTTTGTGTTGTGATCATTTTGATCAGTGGTTCGTAACAAAGAAAGCGTGATCCAGTTGACCTAGCAACAGTAATATTCTAATGTGCACTACGACAGCGAATTCTGTAGACTTACCTTTGGTAGATTTATTGGTTAATTCTTTAGTTGGTTTAGCCTTCATTGCATTCTCTTTGTTTTCTGAGTTGCATAACCCTAGTTCATGTTGGAATGCCTGCAATAAAAAAAGAATTATGAGGTGTTCATTTCTCAGTATATCTTTCTACTAGTAGGAATGCCACAATGCTATGCTACTGCATGTACCCTTGCCTACATATGGTGTTGCTGTGACATGTGGAACTATATTTTGTTCGACTTGCAAAAATTATTCGTTTTTTGTTCCTACATGTGTTAATATAGTCCTAATTTACACTTGTGTAAACTTGACGAAAGTGCACATCAGTCCCAATACCTTGTCACTATGCTGGTCGGTGCCGGTCTGCAGTAACCAGCAGTCACCATAATGAACCAGCACTCCACAGAATTTGAGGCCTTGCCGACCAGGACTAGAATGAGAGAGTAACCTTTCTGTCCCTCAAAACAGCTATAAAACGCCACTATAGCAACTTGATTCAGCATTTTGATTCAAGTTCTTGTCAAACTTAGCCGGCACTTAATTTTGGCTGGTGACAGCCCTGCCCATAATACACCAAATTTGGCGAACTGTGTGTACCCAATTCTATACAAATTTAAGGTGTTGACATATCTTGCCTAATACAAGCTGAAGTATAGTTTTCTCTGAGGGCTTACCTTGAATATATTATCCTGATGCCAGTGCACCACTAATCTCAAGTCAAACAAACTACCATTTGACACCTGCTCACTAAATCTAATCATCTCATGACAAATAATCTTGGCTATTGTCTCAGCAGGGAATCCAGCTTGTCCTGTCACTCCTGTTCCAAGTGCAGGGAAAGCAATGGAAGTCATATCAGCTGTGTTAGCATCTACCAGGATGTTATACACCAGTGAAGACAAGATCTGAAATTGAATGCAAATTTACAACTCAGTCAGTGGGGATAAATATGAATATTCATGAATGAAATAAGTTCTGTCTCAGAGCTGAAAGTCAAAAATAAAGACATCCAACCACTTGCTTAAATTTTCAAATTAGTTTACTTAGTGTTCAGTTGCCAAGTAGCATTTCCATAGCAGGTTTAAAATCCTCCCCGTTAGACCTTTTTCTGATTCAATTTCTGCATAATAAATGCCTTTTGTGCATTTTTATGAAAAACATTTGATTAAAAAATATAACTAGTTCTTATCTGCTCTTGTCTTTTCTTTCCAAAAAAGCAATGGTTTTTGCTAGAGTGAAGCAGCTTCTTTTTCGTCATTTCACATAATTTTTAATATTGCTCTTTATGCCAGCTTCAATTTAAAGTGATCAATAGTATTTTATGGTCACTTCAATAGGGTCTGCTTAATATGTCTTATATACACAGATTTCTCATATTCCTGCGGCACAGAATCCTGCGATCATTTTTACAAAAAGAGATGAGGGTGGAAGCAGAACTTTTTGAATGACATTTGTATAATATAAATCACACTAATTTTAGTTACTATATTCATCCCGCATCTTACCTCTTCAGAGTTGGGTACAGAGTAAGGCGGACATACAGCATGATAGATTCGTTTACACCTTGCCATCTTCCCAGCACTTGTCAGAAGGAATTGACCCATAGGTACTTTCTTCTGATGGTTTCCATAGCTACGGCCTACCAAAAGGTCACAATCTTTTTGAATTTGTTGACCCCCTGCATTGAGGATAGCTGTGGATACTGCACCACAATCAAGATTTAACTCGGGACTGGTTGTATTTACGATAATATCCACCTAAAGAAGTGAAAGTAAATAAAAATGTTACAAGTCTATAATACTTTTGAAAAGTGTACTCAGTATGTGGAAAAACTAATATTTTTCTGTGTAATATGACACAGACAAATTTGGCACAAATCATAATCTACTTTTGAAATGATTCAAATTACAATTTAGCTTCTCCTAAACTAATACTTATCTTAACCCAGTAAATGACAATCAGTCAATTTTCATTAACCCTAACCTTCTTGGATTTTCTTTCAAAAGTTACTAACTCAAATGTTGCCCTATGGTCAAACGGAACAGCCTTTTAAAGTTGGGATGGGGGTAAATTTTAGTATCAAGAATTTAAACAGTTTCAGTCAAATTGCCGAATGTGCATTTGCCTAACTGATTTTGCAATCGATACTGGTAATTTTGCTAAAACTGCTACCTACTCTGAGAAATAGGTCAATTAGTTTCTGCTTTATAAGAATGAATTGGAATTATTTTAGTTCAACTGCTCATCGTTTTAGTATAAAAGTACAGTACTTTGACAAAGTACCATTTATTCTAGAGTCAAATCCCATAAAATTGCTAATTAATTTGAAAATTTAAATCTTTTTAGAAATGGGAATGTCATCTTTAGAAGCTAACTCAAAAAACATGTCTGGCAATTTGTTCCAGGTTTTCTGAGTTACATACAACCTACCTGTGTCTGTGCAATATTGCCTTTCTTTACCCAAATCACTTTCTTCTCTTTAGTCTTGAAAGTTGTTACTGGTGTTACATTCTTGGGCATCTCATTAGCAGACATATTACCTGTAAGCTGTGGTCCTGATAGAAGTCCAATTATGTCTAGATTATAAAAAGAAATTTTGAAATAAACTGAAGAGAAGGTAATGTATTATATTGTTTGTAATAAACGCTCCCCCTCTAATAAACGCCCCCTCCCATTTTTCTGTGAAAAATTGACAAAAATTCCATGCTATATCGTGTGAGTAAGCTTAAAACTGGCATCAGTCAGTCAGTCTTGTCAGGGACGATAAATTGCATGGACAAACCTGTTATGACTCACACTTCCATCCATTCCATTGCCTAATTATGGTAGAATTTCACTAGATTCTTGCTTGATGATGTACTTACGAGTGTAGTTTTGATGTATTTACCACGAAAATGATATTTTCCATGGGCGTCACCATTAGTATAGCCGTAAATCCCTCTTTTCTACAGGAGCACCATCGGGAAATTTAACCCGATTTTTAAGTTTTTTTCACTGACAATTCACCTTCAATAAACGCCCCCCTTTTGGAAAAATGCAACGCCCCCGGGGCGTTTATTACAAACAATACGGTACTTTTGCTGTTGAGCACTGATTTAATTCTTGGACAATTTGAAAGCAAAGAGTATGTCCACAAACATCATTCATGCTTATTTACAGGTAAAAAAAATCATTTGAATGCAATTTTGTTACCGTGCTATGCTGTGTCTCATTGCAATTTTGGAGGACCGCCATGTTGGATTTCGCAGTCATGGTAGTGGCAGGTTCAAATCGTGCGATAACCTAATCCCACGGGTGTATCCTTTTTGTGACGTCACTTAATCGATATTGGAATTTGGATCTTAGATGTAAACAAATATAATCTGGGAGGAGCAAACGATGCCAGTTTCAAATTGCAAAATTGTGCTCGCTTTGTCCGCATATTGTCTCATTAATGTTTATATTTGATCACTTATTTTTTTATTTCCGTGTCTGAGTCTGGGTGCAAATTGTGATTTCTTCCTCAGGAGCAAGGTTTTTAGGCTCAAGATTTCCTCAATCATAACCAGACATAAAATATCTTTATTCTACACTTCGAAAGACGACAATGGTAACATAGCATTTTTTCAAGAAAACTCTATACATGTTAAGTATTCGAGCTTTCAAACTGGGGACTTTCTGGGACGATGTGCGCCCGTAGCGCGCAAAAAGTCGCTATTTCACACTAGTTTTACACATCATTTTGGTGGGACACAGTCTCCTTTCCCCTTCCCCCTCCCCCGATTTTCTCTTTTATTTTATGTCAGAGTGAGCAGATTTCTCTTTCATATTTGTCAGGGGGCTCTGCCCTGCAGGACATTGCTCCATTGTCTCAAGCCACCCTTTCCAACTTCGTCCCAAATTTGATGTCAGAAAGCACATCTGATGTTAGTTTGATAGACTTGATGACAAAATCTTGGGAGCATTGTGTTTTGTACTACTTCTGTCCAGTATCTCGGAAATCTTTCTAAGCTAGTTGCATTCGGTGAGCAAAATCATGTGTAAAGTGAGCTCTGTGTAGACTAGATTGAGTGAATCAGAGAGTTACTTCTGAACACTGTTATTATTATACTGTCCATCAAAGTCTCCCAAGTTTTGCAACTAGCAGATAAACTTTTCCTTGTCAATTCCTCTACCACAGTCAATTTATATTGATTGTTTCCCTTTAATTTGTCTCCCTTTAAATCTTGCTGGTCAGAAGGAGCCACACATCCACTTGCTGACGTTTGTATCTCCATTTCTGCCTTTTTAAAGTTTTTACCCTCTTAATGTTCATTTGGGTCCATTTCCTTACCTTTACAACTTGTTCAGTGCTTTATGTTTCTTCTTTTTAAATGTATTTCCTGATAATTTTCCAGGTTGTTTTTACTGGCACTTCTGATTTTTTTAGTATGGATGCACTAAATTGTGAAATTGATCGCCACATCTTAATGGATTCACATTATCCTCCGGTGGAAATGTCAAACTGTCAATTACAACGCTACTAGTGGACTGGTTTTTAAATCCACTCTCATCAAACTTTAATCAAAACTGTAAACTACAATTTTATCCAAGAAATTAAAAGAAGAAATACTAAATATTGCTTAGTTTCAATGATGCTTACCGATCGAGCCGCCTTGATGGTGTAAATGTATTTCCGATCATTTTGCAACATGGCTGAAAAATATTTCCAAGACGCGAGTATCACCAAGACGTGTCATTTATCGGTATGACATTTTCATTATTGATGCTGCCCTATTTTAAGTTTGCAAAGAGGTATCTCAGTTTTAGTGCGTCGATTGTCAGTAAATTGCTCATATACTCACTCTAAATTGTTCAAACTAATCCTGCGTTATGAAAAGAACCATGCTGCATTGTATGTACAATCACCAAAAAAGATGAAAAAACGCATTTAAAAAACTCGGTACATGTAGCCTTATGGCACTAAAATCGTAGTCATATTTTATGTGTCAAATTCAAATTACACAGGGCGGATTACTCCAAAGGCTTGATTCATAGGCTTGATTTTGTATTTCGCGGGCTATTGCCATAATTGATGCTTTGGCAGCGACTGGGAAAACAGCCTAAACAGAGTGACGTCATCGCTTTGCCACAGAGCTGACACCTGATATTTCGTATTTACGGCACTAAAATTTGAAGTTGCATTGGAATTGTGTGCTCAGGAATACTTATTATTCTCTGGATTCATAATGGAGTATTATTATAATTACAATTTCAAACATGAACGTTTAGGTAAGAAGTACAACAACCCGTGTAATTAATATTATGACAAACATGCTGCTATTTAAATCTACTGGAGCCTTGCATTGTTTAGTACAAGCTCGAATTGAAATTATGCTTTCTGCATACAGAGCATCCCATACCGGTACCGTACTATAGCCAAAATATTAAATTCTCGATCATGAGAGCCAACTTGGGGACGCACGGTTATTTGCGCTGAGCGTACTAGGTCGTATGTCATGAACTGGGTACAAAAAATATTACACACTGAAAAATGACATAAACGTCACCAATATGTACTGAAGTAAGCATAACTTTTATTCCTTACATTTAAAGTGTATACAAGTATACATTTTTGGAAAGCTTATACTACAAGGATGTTAGATATGGCAAAAAGAGATCCAATATTCAGGGTGGGTAAAATTTCTACAGGGTGTAACATAAAAAAAAATACATATTTTGAAATTTTGATATACCTGGGTCATCTTTTTCTCCCAAAATGTGCAAGTCAAAACAGATGTGGATATTGAAAGATAGGACAATGGCCCACAAAAAAATAATAAAGTGGGCGACTGGTGGTGTTCTGTGTTGAACATACAGGGTGGTCAAATTTGCCAATATTTTTTTGATGCAAAACAATTATTTTGAAGATTAACTTCTTTATTCAAGTAGCAGTCCTATATTTCATCACTGAAAATGTAAATTAGAAAGAGAAATACATAGGTCATGGGTTTCTGCCCACAATTATACTCAAATATGAAGTATACAGGGTGATCAACATATTATACAGGGTGATCTGTGTATGTTTGACTCATATGAAATTCATCAAAATCAAACAGGTTTAATGTACTAGTAAGTGTAGTTATGGAATATACAAACTTCATTTTCTTCTATGTAATTAAATGGCCCTTTGTACACTGTACATTATTTGTCATCTCTATGCAAAATGGTACTATACAGGGTGACTTTAAATATGGTTTATTATTAGGCGGATATTGAGCACATAATGTCTTCATGGTCTTGAACCTGAAGTACAAATTTATTGATTTCAGATATCATATATCTATTTCAACATAAAGAACACAGCCTGTTGGAATAACCACATTTGAATCATGCTTAGCTTGTTTGTATACACCCTTTCCCGTTTGATTTCACATACTAAATTCCCTACACTTATCGCTCAAATGCAACAGATTTGATCTCAGGTGACAAACAACATCATTAAATTTGATAATAAATGCTTAATTCTTTATCTTAAATATTTGAAATACCAAACTGTAATTAAAAGGAGATATTTATGAAATTCCTTTTAAATTAAAATCATGTTAATCCAAGCTTCTACCTTGTTTTGTGGGATATGTGCGAGCGCAGAATGGCCGGACATTGCCAAAAAGTGGTCAAAATTTGTATCTAATTACCATCCAATTAACTAATTAATTAATTGCATTAATGCACATTATGTTTGCATCATAAGTTAGATCTATCATTCAATGAAGTGCATGTGAAATCAGAGCCCTACATGTGTTTCATTTCTCTATTTATGTAAATTTATAGGCGACTCATTTTAGCCCTGTTTGTGTGTAATGTCTATGGAATCCCCCACCGCCGAATCCCCCACCGCCGAATCCCCCGTTACCTAATTGAAGTTTTTTTACTATAACTCTCACAATACTTGTCCAAATGGGCTGCAAATGGTTTTATTTTGTAGAGCAGACTTCTAGGAAAAATTTGATACCAAATACTTTGAACATAGTCAAGTACTTAAAGAATAAACTAGAATGAAACTTGAAAAAAAAGTTGAATTGTAATGAATCCCCCATTTTAGCGTACCCAGTTCATGACATACGACCACTACGCAAATACCGGCGCTTACGGCGCAAACACAGCTTTTGAGAATTGACCAATCACACGGTCGCTTGCTAGGCAAGGTCAAGGTTCGGTCATGCAGGTCGCGAGATCGTGTTATTCTATGAAAAGTACGCTAACGCAGAAGGTACATCCTCTCATGATCGAGAAATTGTTATTTTGGCTATAGCAGAGCTAAGACTAAGTACGGTATGGGTTCCTCGTACTATACCAAGGAGGTATATTTATTTTCCTAAGAAATCATTCACAAGACATTCAAAATATAAAGTGAGACTCCAGAAACGTGTTAAAAATGCACGTAATATGCAAAAATCTGATATAAAAAGTTGTCAGAATTTAATGAAAATGCTCCTGTAGCTTCTCCTCCATACACCCATCTACATCAGACAGGGTCTAATTCTGCATAAAACCGGGCAACGTTATTTCTATAGATCTGCTGCGCATTCAAATTGCATTGTATTGCATCGTAATTTCATTTGTGTCTATGCTAATTATGTTTACACAACATGAACTCACGTGTTTTCAAGCAAATTCGCCGATAATAGGTGATCAAAAGCGATCGGAATGTTACAAAAGTACAGATCGCATTCTTCTTACTTCATATGAGATGATCTTTGGAACAATACGGCATAATTTGTCTTGGTTTTTGCGGAATGCCATGAAATAAAATATTAATACGTTACGGCAATTCATGCTTGACAACTAACAATCTGCGCGTCCTTCGGATCCTCCACTGTCAATTTCTTATCCACTCACTAATCCTCACAAAAGCTTTGTGTTGATTACGTAATGTGGGAGGCAAATTGCAATAAGTACAATGAAATAATGAGTAGGGCGGGCTCGAGACGGGTTTCTTCTTCATCTTACGTAACAATATTGTTCACCAAAAAACCTGGAAGCTTGTCGTTTGGAGCTCTAGCTGAAATACAGCAAGATAATGTAAGATAGTAAATGTAAACCTGTATTTTAGCTAGAGTATCTCGAGCTAATCTACATGTCTAATGAAATCACCCAAATTATATAATGTTCCAAATTCATCAGACAACCAGAAATGTTGAAGCACCATTTTGAAAAGTGCACACTTAACGTGATTGTGAAATAGCCCTAGTAAAATAGGCTTCTCATAAAGCTTAAATTTGTGGTCCAGGATGCTGGCCATCCATGTAATTGAAAGATGGCGGATATACCAAGCAGCAAGCACCCTCAGTACATTCGGGTCTGTGAGGGTGCTTGACCAGGTCCAGGCATAACATTAACACACACACATTGATGTCACTCAACGGTTTACTGCAAAATATTATACTATTATAGTGTGCTACCTGACCACTTGCCACTGACACTCAGGGCTGTCAACTTTTTTTAATTGCTTGGCGTGAGACAGAGGCGTACCGGGATTTGCCGACTTCAATGTTAATTTTGACCCATAGCCATGATTATTTGAGCCACGGCGCCACTGGTGGGGGGGCGGGGGGTTGGAACAACAATTTTGTCAATTTATCCATGACCATGCCGATGTGTGAGATTTTACTCAATTTTCAGCTTTTTGCGTGATATTTACTTTTGGCGTGAGATTATACTATAGAAAAAATATTAAATTTGTGTACATCGTGGAACATTCAACTACGCTTGTTACTCCGCGACTAATCATGCTAACTACACGCGTGTACAATGCTTCTCTACGCGTCCATATTACTATTAGCGAGGCTATCTGCGTACAACTGCACGCACAGCCACGCAAAGAGTATGTTCCATGATGTACACAAATTTGATAATTTAAGGCTTGGTGTGAGACCGCCAATGCGCGAGACTCACGGCCAATGCGTGAGAGTTGACAGCCCTGTGTCAGATTCGATTTGTGCCATCCCACGTCTTCTTGGCTGGCACTCCTGCATGTATGCCGGCTTGGTTGGTTGGCAGGTATTGCCAGCCTGCAGCATGCGTGCAGGGGAGGTAAGCTTAAAAAAAGAAAGAAAACAAATTATTAAACACTACAGAAATGTCGTATTTTACCTACGTTTTCAAATCTATCAATGCCAGTCAGGAATGTCTTTTGCAGGAATACAAGTGCGATTGATGAGGTTTCATTTATTTGACCGTTATGACCGTAATTTGGTAAAAAAATGTCACAGATTCTCATCAGATTCTCATGTTCTGATTTCTGAAAAATCTTTCAGATTGCGCGCATATGATCTCGTACTATAGAAATGTATTCGTCACGCTATGTCACCACTCCTGACAACAACCGTCGATATGATCATATTGCGAGTGTAGTCGAGACTATCCAATCGACTCGGAGCCGGAAGTAAACACAAAACAGCTGACCGGCCAGAGAAGAGACCTGCTGAATTCGGTGTTGCTCGAGAACTCTAGCTTCGAATTTGCACACGATAGTTACGCATTCGATGCTAGAGTACTTTACTATGGTTTTTCGGTCGGACAGCGGTTCAAGTTTTTACACCGGAGGTTATTTATTCTGTTAATGTTGAAATTTGAATGAAAGTTATTTCGATGAGTCAACTGTATCTTTTGAGCAAGATTTGCGTATTTTGGACAGTCTAAAATTTTGCTGAAGTGTAATTTTAGCAACATTTTTGATGCAATCGCCTGTCGTGATCGGCTGTGTTTACTTCTGACCTTCCATTGCTTTACACGGTGTCATGCTTCAGCGAATCCGACTAGATTTTGAATGCAAAGGTCTCTAGCCTAGAATGTGAAGCTATCGGTGAGCAAATTCTTGGCTAGAGTTCTCGAGCAAATTCGGTGATGATCAGTGCAGTGAGGGAACAAAGATCGGGGGATATCCGTTGACTTGCTGGTATTTTAGTAGTTTATCAATTACACTGACCAGTTACTAAACTGCTGGAGACTAAAGTTTCAGCTGGTGATTGATTTGGGTAAAAATATATCCATATAAATCATGTAAATTTGCACTCTGTCTTAGACTCGCTGAGTCTCATGGACGCCGTTCCTATGTCCATCACTCTGTCTCAGAAGTCTGAATGTTGAGTATTCTGAATGTACAGTAAATTGGATCAGAATGATAATTAAGCTTTATTTATTTTTATAGTGTTAGCATGTTCCTTGTAATATAGAGTGTTCATTAATATATGGGGATCCTAAAATGTGGGTCCTAAAAAGGGGATAATTTAAAAAAAATCAGTTCTTATTCTTAATCATGTTAATAGGGGGGTTGGGATCAAAAATTTTGAGGGTAAAAGTCTGGGGGTAAATCTACGACAACATATTGGACAAGGCATGTGCATTCCAAAATTTGTGCGCGCTCTATGTGCGTTAGTTCCAGTAACTGTAACTCGGTCCATAGATGTCATTATGATAAAGACTGAAGTCTTGCTGGCAGGACTATATGTGCGTGTGCATGAATGTTGAGTATTCAATTGTGTACCGGTACTCCTACATGTAGTCCTAAAAGTTTCAAATCAACAAAATTTGCACACTTGGGTGTAACACTACACTATTTTGACCATTAGAAGGGGGATAAAAAAAACCAAATGTTTTTAGGGGATCAAAACAATTTTGATGTGCGAGGTTCCAACTTTTCCAAGTTCCAACCCCCACCAAAGTATTTATGAAAACTCCCTTAATTTGGGTTATGTTTGATTCCAAACAGCCAATGATATTCATGACAATTTCAGTGTAACTCACGTTTATTGTTTTCTGTTGCAAACCAATGATTTTCACATTAGGGGTGGTGCAATAATTATGTGTATCCCAGGGTGTACACCCATCGAATGTGTGTCATCGGCCCTGTCATCGGCAGCCCTCGAATTATACCCACGGCACCCATGGCATTTTGCCGTGGGTGCCCATCAACCCCAATGCCGTAATGCCCTCAAAATATATATGTCCTTTACCCAAGGCAGTCACTTGCTGTGCCCTCTAATGAAGTTGCCGTCGGTGCCCCAGCCCTGCCCCTTCATTATAAAATCATCTATCTATGTTTGTGTATGTTTTCTTCACTTTTGAGAAATTGCCTTGGTGCCCTTCTCAAATTTTCAACAGTTGCCATGATGCCCTCTTGAAATATTACAAACTGCTGTGCTGCCTTGCCTTTTCAGTGAAAATCCAAGGCAATTATCAACTTGCCCTAAAAAAGTTGCCGTGCCCCTTCAGATCCTTATTTCGAGGGCTGGTCATCGGCCCTCAGACACACACATACAGGCATAGAGTTCTGCAGTAGCATGTTTTGTTGACATTTTTTTAATGTTTACTTCATGACAGTTCTAATACCATCAACTGACAACTCAAATACAAAGGATATCAGAAAGTCACTGAGTCACGCCATTCAAGTACCAATATTGATTACCTCAAGTGGTCTACTGCAGTGACCAGATATAACCCTGTGTGGTTTCCATGTTATTTTGCAATAACAAAACCATGTTTTCCTTGATTTTGGTATGAAATTGAGCAAATAAAATTCAATGTCATGTCAATTTGGAGTACTACACCCCTGTGGTAAATTTGTGACTATTTTTGCATTTTTTCTCAAAAAATAAATAACACAGTGGTAACAAAAAGTTATGTATATTATTGGGGCAAGGAATCCAATTACTACACTGAAATTTCAGTAACTCAAGACAAGCGGTTCAGTATATATGATAGGAAATGTGGTACATCCTAGTGTTACCTTATTTCTGATCATAAATAATGAAACGCTTGTCTTGGGTCACTGAAATTCCAGCGTAGTACTTGGATTCTTTGCCCCTATAAGTTTATACATAACTTTTGTTACCAGTATGTTATTTAGTTTTTGAGAAAAATGCAAAAATTTATCAAGGGGTGTAGTACCCCCTTAAGGGCAACTAAAACTGATTTGAGGTAAGTTTTATCTGTTTGGAATCTGTATTGACTATTCTGAGGGAATTACTGCAATGTAAACAAACTAACTCATGGCCCTTATGAACATGGTGTACTGGTTTTCAGTACCCTGTTTTCCATGGGTGACTGTAGGAACCCATGGATTCGATCCATGTACCCAGGGTGGTGAATGATGGGGGGTAAAGATTTTTTGGCATGCCAAAAGGGGGAGCAAGCATTTTGGCAGGTCAAAAGGTTAAAATGTTATTTAGTTTTTGAGAAAAATGCAAAAATTTATCAAGGGGTGTAGTACCCCCTTTATAGGGCAACTAAAACTGATTTGAGGTAAGTTTTATCTGTTTGGAATCTGTATTGACTATTCTGAGGGAATTACTGCAATGTAAACAAACTAACTCATGGCCCTTATGAACATGGTGTACTGGTTTTCAGTACCCTGTTTTCCATGGGTGACTGTAGGAACCCATGGATTCGATCCATGTACCCAGGGTGGTGAATGATGGGGTAAAGATTTTTGGCATGCCAAAGGGGAGCAAGCATTTTGGCAGGTCAAAAGGCGATTTTTGGCAGTTCGGAAGGGGGGGGCAGCTGATTTTTGGCACAGATTTTTGGGCACCGTTTCTATATATTACGCCCTAGAAAAAAGGTGTACGAAAACATTACTTAGGAGTTTTAGGAACACAAATTGGGACATATCTGACCAGGGAAATGCCACGTCCTAGTAAAAACTAACATTTTGTGGGAAAATATACAAATATTTCTTTTTTATGGAAATGTTCAAAAATTGCTTTAAGGGTTATTGCATATATTTTGTTCATTTCAATGATTGTTGAATCACTGTGTAGTCTATGCATGTATAGGGTGCTTGCACGAAAGGTTAAAAGGTTGATAAAAATGACCTGCATTGTCAAGTGTGCTGGAGGACAAACAAACTATTATCATCCTCTGTGAATCTTTGGCGCGTCATTCAAACCCATGCTTTAATTTTTGTAAGGAATACTATACTAGCACTCTGTGGGTTATATTTCATTTTCACGTGCTAGTATCGTTGTTGTGCCTCCAGGGCTAGTGACCCGTGGCGTACATGAAACCTGCCTATAGAATGTAATAATTTATTTTTTATGATCAACTTTACATTG
The DNA here is from genome assembly GCF_039555335.1 of Amphiura filiformis. Lineage (NCBI taxonomy): Eukaryota > Metazoa > Echinodermata > Ophiuroidea > Amphilepidida > Amphiuridae > Amphiura > Amphiura filiformis. The sequence continues at coordinate 32,656,435 of NC_092630.1, read as the reverse complement.
CGTTATGTTATTTATACACAATTGTTTCTAATTTATGTTTAAAATTTATGTAATTCAGCAAATGGCTGCAGTACGATTTGACACTATATACTGAATATAATAGATGAGTTGTTCATGTTCATGTTTTATTGAAATCATGTAAATATAATAGATGTAATTTTTGATTGTCTGTTTAGGACATGTCTGAAACATCTTCACCTTCCACATCAGATGATGCATCATCAGAACCAGTCAATGTTATCATCATAGGAGCAGGCATAGCAGGACTAGCAGCAGCACAAAGGCTTCTTGGTGCAGAGAACAAAGCTGAGAAAATCAATGTCACCATTCTGGAAGCTTCTTCAAGAGCTGGAGGTCGCATTCATTCTGTGCCCTTTGGTGAGTATCGTCTAGCATCTCACAAAGTGTCACAAATGTGGGCCAGTCTAAAATGATGTGAAGATTGATGAGGGCATGTAGATTTCAAACCCAATTTTGGCTATAAAATTTGAACACTATAGTTCTGCATTTGAGAACATCAAAGGAAATTATTTATAAGGTATGCTGCTCCTTTCTCTCTTGATGTGTATAAATTGTGGCCCTTGCTATTAGTTAGTCACTTTTGATTCACTCAGTTGCTTTTTATTTAATACCATGATTTTAATACCATGATTTGAAAGTCAAACCAAATTTCCATTCAAAATGATCTTTTTATGCCCTGGTAATAAATAGAGAAATTGTAGAACAAATGTTATAGACATCAATTACACAATATCAAAATGATCATATTTCTAACAGATGAGTTTTAAGCTTGTTTATATACTCAATTTTAAATGCTAAATAAATGTGCACTGAAAGCCAGGGGCTGCTGAAGCAGGTGTGAATCCAGAGGGGTGCTCATGCAGGCACGGATCCAGGTTTTTGAAAGGGACCCCACTAATGAATAATTGAATATATCAATAAGGTTGTGAAGCAGGCATTGTGCCACATACATTGTAAGCAGTGTGGGGTAGGTGCAGGAAGGTGGTAAGCACCCTCATGCAGGATCCAGCCCTGGAGCTGCTCCATTGTAATTAATTAAGGGTGCTGATTAGGTCAAATGCAGTTATGTTTTAACATCATTAAAATGTAGGCCTATATTTCTGTATATGTTTATCGGTTGAGCCTTTTTCTTTCAATATGCTAATCCAGTTTAAATCCACGCAGCCCCTATAAAGACATGACCTTTAATATACTGTACAGGAGGTGTAGATTTCAAATGGGGTTACTTGAATGGGTGACTCAATTTTGAAATCTGCACTGCTGTGGGAGATTAAGGTCATATCTTCCATAGGAGGTACATGGATTTCAACTGGAATTGCCCAATGCATTAATCAAGGTACATTATTTTTGTTAACCCTGTAGGTAATGGAATATCTGAGCAGGGTGCAACCTGGATACATGGTATTGAAGGAAACCCAGTCTATGAGTTCATGCAAGAAAAAAATATAGAAAAACCTACTTTAACAAAATCTACACATTTGTCCACAAAGAGACACTACTGTTACACAGATGGACAAACTCTTCCACGTAACCTTGTAAAGAAAGTGGGAGGTTTATATTATGATGCATTAAGACAATCTGGCCAATTCAATCAGAGTGAGGAAGAGGTGGACTGCAGTAAATCTATAGGAGAATATCTGGAGGAAAAGTTTGACCGATTTGCTGAGGAGTAAGTAGTTAAGGGATCTGGAATGAGCGTTTTGAGCGTTTCGACAGTATTTTTTGGGACATGAGAGCACATCAGACATATCGAATTGCATTCTGAATACGAAGAATGTCTTTCTGATATCAAATAATTTTCATTTTTGAAATTCACGATATAATACATGATTTTATGACAAATTATTAAAATTTGATATTTTTCACATTTTTGATATATAACAGTCTTCAAAGTAAATTTTATAAATCTAATGACATATTCTTAAAGTGTATGTAGCTGGGGGGAAAAGCCGACAATCATTAGGTGTTTTGGGGAAAAAAATCCATATCTTCAATACGAAAGGTCAAAATTTTCAATTGTTCCTCAGCATTTCATCCCACCTACATACATCGCTAAGTATAAATCATCAGATTTATAAAGTTTACTTTAGTACTGTTAAATATCAAAAATATCAATTTTTAATCATTTGCCATAAAATGTGTATTACATTGCAATTTCAAAAATCAAAATTATTTGATATCAGAAGGACATTCTTCGATTCAGAATGCAATTGATATGTCTGATGTGCTCTAATGTCCCACAATAAATAGGCCTACTGTCCAAACGTTCATACCCCAGCCCTTAAGTGAGACATCAAAGGTCAGATGTTTTACTTGAGTACTGTTAAATATCAAAAATATCAATTTTAATCATTTGCCATAAAATGTGTATTACATTGCTAAGTTCAAAAAATCAAAATTATTTGATATCAGAATGACATTCTTCGTATTCAGAATGCAATTCGATATGTCTGATGTGCTCTAATATCCCACAATAAATAGGCCTACTGTCCAAACGTTCATACCCCAGCCCTTAAGTGAGACATCAAAGGTCAGATGTTTTATGATCATTTTTGTTTCCATATCCTTCTTTCCATTTTCCTACTTAGGTCATACATGTGGGCAGAAAATAATGACACCCCTTATATCAAGGCTTGGGATGTTCTTTATATAACCCATAATGTGTCTCTTGAATGTCAGCTTTATTTGTCTTATATCATTCCTTTGGACCTTTTGATAACTTATTGTGAACAAACACTAATTTTTGACATCCTACAAAGATATTTAAAACACTTTCTTCGCTAAATTGTTTTAAAACATTAGTGAAGTGATACAGTAGAGAATATATCCCATTTCACACCTTTTAAGTTTTTTTTATTAAAAAATAAATTAGGCCTACTTGTTTCGGCTATGACCTTTTTTAAACAAATCGGATGACCGACCTTGTCTTTTACAAAGAGTGCGAGTACAATCAAATTTTTTTTTTTTTGCATAAGCTTTTTGACTATATAAAATTATTTAATTTGTGTACATCATGGAACATACTCTTTGCGTGGCTGTGCATCGTAAGCTGTTGTACGCAGATAACATCGCTAATATGGACGCGTTGTACGCTTGTGTATTAGAATGATCAGTCGCGGAGTAACAAGCATAGTTGAATGTTCCACGATGTACAAGAATTTAATAATTTTTCTATAATAAGAAGTACATTATGTTCAAAACATTGATCTTAATTCCCATACAGATCCTCTGACACACCCTAAGATGTCCTTGCTGATATTCTGCGATACTTTGTGAATGTTGGCTGTAATTACAATGCATGTGACACACTACATGACTTGATGCTAAGAGATGAAGGAGAGTACATAGAATTAGAAGGATATCATCCAATATTTCCACAAGGGTATTCACAGGTATTATTAGGCCAAAAAAATAATGGTTTGTCTCAAAGCTCACGAGTGGTTTGAAAACAAATGCTAAATGCAATTTTTTTTTTTTTTTTTTTTCATGGTATTTGGAGAAAAAAACTGAAATTTTTTTTTTGAAATAAAAAAAAATTCTGCATTTCTTTTTTCCAAATCTCACGAATTTACAAATGCGTGCGAGCTTTGAGACAAACCTTTTTTTTTTTTTTTTGGCCTTACTTGTTTGTCTTTTCCCTGAGTTGCATAGTTTGGTGGATGATAGTCAAATAATCCGTTCTTCTAGAACAGTGCTGCCGTAGTTGCATTTACTGTTGGTCGTACGGTTGATGCCCCATCATTACTGGAGACCTTGCACTACCTTCCAGTGAAGAATAGACTCACTTTAAAAGTGCTTTCATATGTGACATAATCTGATCCATGGGGCCAAAGTAGGCATTTTTGAAAATTGAGTTACTATAATTATTGCATTATACATACATGTACAATACAAAATAGGCTATCATTTACTGAAAACACCAAAGGTCTAGCATACTTGGTTCTCAAGTTATAAAGTTTTTGATGTGTATTTTCTTACGTGATTTTATTGTTTTTTATTCCATATTTTTACCTTTATCTCAGTTTCAAATTTGCAGCCTTTGGCCCCATTGACCAGATCGTGTCACATATGTTTTCAAGGCTCTGAATAACTGTGCTTCCACCTTACCTTTTGCAGTGTATAACTCTTTAGGAATCATCTTGTCACTTAAAAGGGCATTTCGTGATCCACAGCCTCATCCCCCCACTTTTCTCAAAAAAAGTTGAGATTTTTATATCACTGGAAACCTATGGCTACATAATGTTTATGTACAAAATATTTCTTGCAGATTAGTTCGTTTAGCAAAGATATCGTGAAATTTGAATTTCGTTCTGGTGCACCAGAACGAAATTACAACGCATTGTCTATGGAGCAGTGTAATACACATTATCATGCATAACTCGCGAACGCAGAATCGGAATCAACTGAAATTTTGGGAATAGGCTTTTTTCATGGATATGTACTGAAAAATGTCATAAAAAGAGGATGCTAGGATCAGGAAATACTCCTTTAAGATCATATAAAGACAAAACAGTCTTTTAGCAATACACAGAGTAGCAACATCCATTGGATGTAAGAACTTCTGTATTGCTGCTGCGTACGAGTATGGCATGCATTGTCACGAAATAAGCAGATCTGGACCAGGAGCCACACATTTGGAAAAAGCAGCTTAGCTCCTGGTCCTGTGATGATCTAGTGAACCAGGAGCCATTTTTAAAAGAGCTAAGAGTCATTTAAATTTAAATTATACACATTAAATACAAAACCTACCAGGCTCTATTTAAAATAAAAAAGTAGAGCCTAGTTCATATGATTTTGGTGTGGATTAGGAGCCAAAATGTTATGACCTTTGGGTAAATGGCTCCTGGGTGTCTGCCTATTTTGAAGCTTGGGCATGCATTGCCAAGTATCAGCCTTCAAGACTTTTGATTGTTTTTAAGCGCTCTGGTACTAACATGAATAGCACCTTATATGCTTAGGGCACAGTGGACTATAGTGGGAATTCCAATTGAATGAATGCAGCTTTCAATAGCGTGACGAATTTTTGCGTACACTGAGCGATGTACGCCAGCGTGTGCGACTGTGCATGAGTAACGCCGAAGTGAACTCCAACCATGCCAACGCACTCGTGATTGGATAGCATTGTATCCAATGTCGTGCGTTCGCGTTGTAGTAAGAAAGGGCGAGGTGTGGCGAGAAAGGGCGAGGAAAGGCGAGGTAGCCTATTACCAAAGTCCAGAAAAGGCGAGGTGGAGATAATTAGATTAACTCTTGCTCAGATTCTAGCCAAAAAAGTCCAGAGAAGTCGAGAAAAGGCGAGAAACGGCGAGGAAAAGCGAGAAAAGGCGAGGTAAATCAAGTGAGATTCAGCTCCTTCAGACTGAGTACAGACTTTGTGTCTGGAAGATAAGTAGCACCCACTTAACACTATTGTTATATTGTTGACTTAAGCTGGTCATAAATTTCTGGCCTCTCTGGCCTGGGTGATATGCTTATTGATTGGAAATGGTCATGGTTGGTGAACATGAGAATGGAGAAAATTACAACATTATTTTGTCTTTTAAAATACTAAAATCACAACATTATGCATATTTTATGTCATGATATGATGTTTTAGTTATGTAGATGTGTTATCTTAACATGCTATTAGAAACTGTTATACAAAGTTTGGTTTGGGTAGGGGTGTGCTTGCTGTGCTGCTGAGAATTTGAAAGTGGACCCATCAATATTTCAAGGAATTTGGGCCCATCAATATACCAAATTCAAAATTTTCAGCCAAATTTAACACAAATTGACTTAATTTACCCAATTTTTTAAAGAATTTTGCCAACAGTGAGGCAAATTTTGACCTGGCATAGTATTTATTTCCTCACTTTTCCTCCTCTTTCTTCCCACAACCCCCCCCACACACACACACACACACCCCCCACACACTTTATACATTCAAGATAATGGAAAAAGAGAGGCTGATTGTCCAAAACACTGAATTAGAGAATTTGCTTTTTAAAACTCAATTTTGGATATTTTGAATTGCAATCCTGTAAACACCTAAGTTTTGGTAGCAATGCTCCATTTACACCATTTAATTGGAATGTGATGGTGTTGATCTCACATTTCCATATAATGATCAGGGTGTTACTGATATTATTAGGTGGACACAATATTATAGGCAAAGTGCATTTAATGTTAAACATTAATATTTTTAGGAAAAAGTTCAGCAATTATTATAGGCAGTTCAAAACACAAGAATAAGCTTATTTTGAATATCTGACTAAAAGTGAATTTGCATTTATTCAAATGTAGAATTTCTTTAGTAACACATGAAAAATGCCAAGAGTCCTTTCTTTCATTTCAATTGGAATCCTATTTTCAAAATTACATGTAAGTTACTTGTTAATCTAATGTATTGTATTTAATTACAAACATAATCACTTTGTAATGACTTACATGAACACAATTTAATGATCAATCTATCACTCAGTTAATCTATTACACAAGATAAATAAAAAGATACCAAGTTTGACATGAGCACTTGATCTAATTTAATCCCTTCAAGAGATGTAATCTCATTCAACTGAACATCATCATAATGGTAATATAATAGGTGTTTTTAAAAGCAATCAATAATCAAGTTAAGCAAGTTAAGTTACAAGAGCATGTGAAGTGAGAATGTAATGGAGCATATTGATTTCTTGGACACCAATTCAAAATTAGTTCTAGTGGTACAAATGATGTATTGTGTACCCTTAATGTATTCTCGTTTCTCGCCCTTTCTTGACTTCTCTGGACTTTTCTGGATAGAATCTGAGCAAGAGTTAATCTAATTATCTCCACCTCGCCTATTCTGGACTTTGGTAATAGGCTACCTCGCCCTTTCTCGCCACACCTCGCCCTTTCTCGCCAAAAATTGGTACTTTCTTGACTTTGTGGGTTCCTATATAGCTGTATGGCTCATAATCAGAAGGTTGTGGGTTTGAACCCTGGTGGTGGTGGTGCTATGGTGTTGTGCCTTTAGACAAGGCTTTTAACCTCTATTGTCTGTCTCCATCCACAATCAAGTGCAAAATTACTGGGACACCGCACAGTTCAATGACCCTCCATTATTCATGCTGTATATGTATTCAAAATAGCATGCCTCAATTTTGAAATGCGCTACATGTTGCTCCAACAATGGATGGTGGGGGTGGAAGGGTTGGAATATATACAATTAAAATACCATATGGTGAACTTCACATGGACGGTTTTATTTAACCACTTGTGCCAAATATGAACAAGTGTCCCAGGGAATTTTGCACTTGATTTTGCACTTGATTTCAGTAATATAGTGCTGGGAAGGTAAAACATATTGGTTGTATAGGAGGAGTGGTGAACTCCACTACAAGTTAATTCAGGGGAGTCTGGCCCAAACACCAATGAAAAAGAGATCAGCACTTCGGCACAAGAACATTGCTTCCGGCATGGCTTTATTTACCTAAATGTTTGGTTTATATTATGTGAGGCCCCATATATGACATCAAAAATTCCTTGCTTTAGAAATTGGTACAGAATCAATGTCTTCATTCTTCTATTTTGGGCCTTTTGACTTTCATTATTCAGAATCATATCTTCTTCTTTTTCAAAATCCAAAATATTTATGGCTACATCAGTTGCAAAATATGAATAGATTTATTTTCAAAGTGTTCTCGATTTCATCTCACTCATGAACAAAATCTGTGAATATTACAGAGCATTTTATGCATGAAAATGAATTTGTCCAAAATTAAATGTGGTAAAATTGCTTGCTCCTAGCTAGAATGAATGGCAGCATTAGTTTTTCATCCTTGTACATATTTTCTTTCAGGTTATTGACACCTTCCTTGAGAAGCTTCCCACAGACTGTGTTGTATATAACTCCCCTGTTAAATGTATACATTGGAATAGGGACGATGGACAGGAAAACACAGGTATGTATTCATGAACAGCCCATTTTTCCAAAGGGTCATTATTCTGTAAAGAGTTAAAGTTACAGTTTAGGACATTTTAGGTTAAGGTTAGCATTAGGGTTATAAGTTGCAGATAAAGGTTAGGGTCAGAGGATTAGGATTAGGGCTTAGGTTATAGGTTAGGGTGAAGTTGAGCATTAGGGCAAAGGTTAGGGTTTGTAATGACTTAATTGGGTTTTCAGACTGATGAGCCTTCAGAGTATCTACCTGTAACCAGCGAAGATTTATAAGCAGTCCCATGATGCCACTGAAACATCCGGGTACTTGAGAACCAGTCTAGTAATCACAGAGTTTCACACCATTCTTCACTGTTGATTCCCATTCCAGAGTCGCCATTTTCAAACACTCAAAATATGTCCAAAACTTGGGTCGATAAGCATTTTGAGCCAAGAAGCCAATGAAAAGAACATCGGTACCCTGTTCAAATGAGATCTTTTTTTACTATCGACCCACATTTGAATGAGGAATAAAAGTCTGAAAGTACAAGAAATCGATATACTAAAAGTAAGAATTCCAATTGAATGAACACTGCTGCCAACAACTGTACGCGATGCAACCGCGATCGTATGTCGTGTATTTCAAAGTACAACGCGAACGCACAACCATGGATACAATAATGAAAATACTATCCAATCATGAGTGAGTTGGCAAGGTTGGATTCACTTCCGCGTTACACACACACAGGCGTTCATCACACAGTGTACACAGAGAATCACCACGCTGTTGACAGCCGTGTTCATTCAATTGAAATTTCTAGTAGACTGGTTCTCAAGTACCCGGATGTTTCACTAGTATTATGGGACCGCCTATAAATCTTCTCTGACCTGTAACATTTCAAAACGGTACTCAAAATGTAATTTATTTGAGTCCCAAGTGTGTAAGATATTGTTGTCCTTGCATTGTCATCGGTTTGAGAATGCAAAGTCAAATGCATTTATAGTCTTTTTAGGGGTTTGTTTGTTAATTGTATGTTTGTTCATTAAGGCAGGCCTTGTTATTTTGGCAGTTGAAATGGTTGACAATAATTGTTAGTGGTTTAGGATTGTCAAATTGAAAGTCAGGCAGTGTCAGAAAGATCATTTTGTGAAGAGAAAATAATAGTTGTCCATCCACTGTCATTTTCAGCAGCCAGTTGGTAGCCATGAGATGTTCTTATACCAGATTTTTTGTCAGTAAAAGTGAGGTTGATATGTTTTGATGGAAATGATATGTTTTGATGGAAACATAGTGTGATGGTAATGAAAAATGTTTTTTATTGTGTTGCTGTCCAAAAGCTAGCATATGTGGTTTTAAACATCTCTATGTAATTTTATGTAGGTATAAATGGACCGCTTGCTACTGGAGCAGTGAAGGTTGAGTGCACAGATGGTAGAACATTCCCATCAGATTATATCATAGTGACAGTATCCCTTGGCGTATTAAAGGAAAACCAGCGAACCATGTTCAATCCACAACTTCCTAAAGAGAAGCAGAGAGCAATTGAAAGAATGGGTTTTGGAACTGTTGCAACTATAAGTCTGGAATATGAGACTCAGTTTTGGACTACATATAGTAAAAACTGCATCAATTTGGTGTGGAGAGATAAAATGGAGTATGCTGTCAAGAAAAATCCATCTCAGGTTAGTGTATTAGAACACAACTTATTACACTCTATAGTGTGATCAGCTCGTAATCGGTGGGCCTTTTAACATCACGGATTAATATAGATATATTTTAATTGTCTTGTGACATCTCACCAGAAGCATCACAAATAATTAATTCAAGTCCTATACTTTGTCTACTTTCTTTAACATGCACGTTATTGACCAGACAAGTCAACTATCTCACTCTTAACGTGGGTCTACTTTTCGGCGTAATGGTAAAAGCCTAACAATTCCCGCTGATTACAAGCTTATCAAACTATATGTAGACAATTCATTACAAATGTATAGCCTATATACACTTTGTTTAGTTAATGAGAGTGATATATTGCTGCAGTTTGTACATGTACCATGCAATTTAGAAGTGAGTGCTATTCATGTGTGTACATCAACATATATAGCTTCATTCATAATAGTTTGAAAACTCATATTGGATTGTCACGCAGGAGCTAAAAAAGCATTTGTCTTCATTCAACAGAAATCAGTCAGTTAGCCTGGCTTGAGCATTTTGCTTGAACCTGGTCCTATCAGGACCCAAGTGTATCCACATGGAGCACCCATTTAAACAAATGAACAAGTTGTAGAGCTGAAACATGTACTGGATTTATTTTGTAGAAGTCACAGCCAGAGATCTTATTGGTTATGGCAAGTAATGTAATAAATCACTCTCTGTGAATCAATTTATGGCAAGTATGGGCAATCTGTCACCTCAAATGCAAAGGCCTGTTACATCGTACTGCATGGCAATGTAGAGCTAATTACGATACCGATGGCAAGGGAGATCCCTCACCCCCAATGGTAAGGCCTAGCACATGCACATTGTACTGCATGTCCAAGTGGAGCTAATGATACCAATTGTCTTCTAACCCCTGCACAGGAATGGTTTAGAAAACTGAATACATTCTATCAATCACAACATAGCCCCAATGTGCTGGTGGCTTGGTTATCAGGGAATGAAGCCAGGCAAATGGAGACATTACCTGAGGAGGAAATCATACAAAAGTGCACAGGTAACCAATTGCTTTCATTAAGAGCATGCTTACTTAATGGAGTAGTGCAATACAAGTGTATAATAGGTGTTTCGCATAACAATAGATACAGCTCAGGGGTTAATCAATCTCCTTTATTATTGCAATATGCATTTTGTATTGTGGGAAGGAATTTCGGCACAAGTTGACTCAATCCCGAAGGACAAGCCCAAGATCGATGATTTTGTATTAGAGGAAAGCTAGGCTATTTTTAGGTCATTTTAGGTTCTCTGAAGGAAAATACCTTGTACCATATTTCACCAGTTTAGCTTCAATATGGGAAAAATTTTTACTTATTTTGTCACCAAAAGTTGCTGGATTCACTATACTTCAAGAAAATTTTGCCAACCCCATGGCCCCAATGTCAAAAAGAAATCTATGCTACTGATTCCATGGATCCTATCAGCAGCCCTTGTTTTTACTCTCCTTAAAAATCCAGCTGGCATTGTTACACATTGTTTAATTGATAAAGCAGCATAAATAATCACTGCCATATTTTTAATTTAAAGACAACAAATTAGTCTTTTATACTTGTGACTCTTTTTCACTGTTGATTGTATATTATATACTTTAACTGATTATTGTTGAATCCTCATGTATATTGCAGACATTTTGCAAAACATCTTCAGTGACTGCTCAATACCTAAACCCAAATCAATGCTAAGAACTCAGTGGTATACCAACCCTCATTTCCGGGGGTCGTACTCTTACATGTCAGTTGGATCAGAAGGTGCAGATATAGATATCTTGGCTGAACCTATCACTGCAAATGGAAGGCCAGTGGTAAGGAAAGATTTACAAAAGTATTTTCATATTTTCTTTCTGATGCGAATGCATTTCAAATGTGAAACTGTATCAGTAATCTGTGAAATTATTATAAGCTAAGGACTATTTATAAATTATAAACTGAATGTGCAGCATCAGCCAAATGATCTGAACAGAGCTTCGGACTATATAGTCTGTCTCATCTGAAGTTGAGAGTAACGCCATGTTGGATTTCGCAGTTGCAGAGTGCGTGTACGCAATTGCATCTACAGTGTATGGGCAGATCACCCTTCTATGCGTGTGTTTACTCCCTGTGGTATTAGGTTAGCATATATGCAATTAGAATCTGCCACTGCAAAATCCAACATGGCGTTACTCTCAAATTGAGACTGTTTTCCAGTATCTTGGACTTAAGATACTGAAAATTCTAAAGAATTCTGTCGGTCCGTGTCACGTCACTTCCGGTTGATGATGTTCGAGTGAAAACAAGTCCCTAATTCGATTTTTGTTGATGATTTCTGTCATTGGTGTTATATAAATTTCGATCGCAAATAGTCAGTGGAATCAAACAACCGTTTCTAAGTCTTCAGAGTGAAAGAAACTTACTTGATTTACCGTTTATATACTGACAAACTTAAAATTAAATTCCATGGTCGAGTGTCGTTTTTTCCGAAATTGAATGCCACTCCAGCAACATCGCTATGTAGCCTCCTTCACAGCCGGTTTCTGTCGTTCACAACAAACCGTGAGCCACATGCAGTTTGGGCCCGAGACTAGAGATAGCCCGGATGTCCGACCGACAGAATACTGCTCAATATCCAAAATGATCATAACACTATGGACCACAATATCCTCATTCCAATGGCATAGTTCAATAACCTCAATTAAACAATCAGAGTGCAAAATTTGACCTCATGTTGCAGAGTATGAGTTTTTGTACATAACATTTCAAAGGTCATCCAATGAATTAATGTACAAATGTATTGGGTTATAGAACTGAGCACTGATAGATGAGCATGTTGTGGATCCTAGTGTTATGTGTAGTTACGGAACAGATTGATTGATGAGTGCTTATTTATGTAATAAGTAATTAGTTTGGATATCTCTTTATTTGGTTTAGTCACCATACAATTAGCCTATATGAATCAAAATCCTGTATTCATAACCTCATACGCATTACATGCGATCCAATCATTTTTGCCAAAAGCGCAAGCACTGAACGCGGTTACTAATATTCGACAGTGGACCGCCATGCCGTCAGCGTAAATATTAGTAACCTCCGCACGCGCTGTGTTGTGCGTTGAACAAATTGGGAGAGCACTGGTCACCGTATTTGGATTGTGCGCTACCACAATTGCACAGATTGTGATTCGCACTTCTGTATTGATCATCCTGTTTTAGCCTGATTGATTTTTGGAAAGGCAAAACGAACAAAATTGTTTATTTTTGAGGAAAATTGTGTGTTGTAAAGGGAAGAGATGAAAGTGAGGGTTATGAATGAGGTTAATAACTTTGCATCAGTAATATGTCAGGCACTGTGAAAAATCTAAACATTTTGCTATGGACCTCAGAATATCCCTCGGGGCACACACCCTCCAAATAACCGATGCACAGTTATTAACCTCTAATCAGAAATGATAGTAAGTTTCATGTTTAAAGGGACATTGAGAGATCTATCAATCTCAAACTGCACTATTCCCTATGCAATTCAATTTTAATTTCACTTTAGAATATTTGCTAATAACTAACACTACATTTTACATGTCAAAAAGACCAGTCTTAATTCTGAATGCCCGGGCATAAGGAATTCTATACAAATCCAGCAGGGGACATGATCTCACATTTCTTTAATATTTCTGGAAAGAAAATATGGTTCAAGTAGTAAAGTTCCTTTAAAATGACTTTGTTATGTCCTTCCTCTTTTCAGATCCTGTTTGCTGGTGAAGCCACTCACAGATATTTCTATTCCACTACCCATGGTGCAATGCTGTCTGGTCAGAGAGAAGCAGATAGTATACTGAAAAATCTTGGATCACAATGAGATGCATTATGGGAAATATCATATGCAAAGAACAGTAATATCATGCGCAGTTTGCAGTTCGCTGTGCATGACTTTAGTGCATCCACTCTTTTCTGCATGGCTCGAAAAAGTGGGGAATTTGGGAAGCTCATTCCCAGGAAATGTTGGTGTTTGGAGGGAAATTCTGGTATTTGGAGGGATATTGTGTTTTTTTGTATATAAAAACATGCTATTGTGGGAAATTTAGCTTGCTTCCCGGGAAATTAACATTTTTTCGAGCCCTGCTTATCTGAAACTCACAGTTAAGTGTGTGGTGTGTAAATAGTGCAATTTTTATCTTTATATTAAAGTTTTAGAGTAATCATTTGACCTTCACACATCTTTTAAAGTTTGTGAGTGCTCAAACATTTTACTAGGGTATTGCAATAAGTATGTTGATTAATTGGTTGATTCTATTTCATGATATCAAAATGGGTCACATGATCAACATCCATTTTTGTGTGTAGGCTGTCTATTACTATAGAAAAGAATAGTTTAACCCACCGAATGTGTTACTATTAAACTTATGCCAAACAAAATTAACAATCATTGGATGCAAAGATCAAATCCACGTCAAAACAAAAACAAACAAACAAACAAAAACAAACCGGACAAAACATCAGCTCCAGGTCACTGGTATGATACTGAGTCCACAATGGTTACCATACCATGTCAAAGTTATACTTTATATTCAATAAATTGTACTGCCAAGTTGTCTCAAACAGGGGCACACACCAGCAATCCAATTTCCCAAACCAACTCGACCCTAATCATCCAAAGTTGGGTTATTAGTAGTCTGGTGTGTTTGAGTAGGGGAGCGAGAAGACATGAATGCACTGCTCATCTCCACTGCCAAGCATTCTGAATATTCTCAAGTATTCTGATTTTCAATATGAAAACAATGTTCTGGACAGTCTCAGTTTACCAACAATTATGCTGCCCACCAAACATGTATGCTGCAAATTTTGAAATCAATTTTCTTTCTTTTTTAATCTCATATTATTCACATCCAAACAAATTAAGGCCTGATATACAGCCTAAGAGCTTGCATTATTCCAGTGTATATTTATAAATCATTATGTTTTGTTACCTGGAGAGATTTGATCATGTTTCACCTCCTTTTTCAACCAAATCGGCGGTAATAACTCTTGTAGTGAGTGATCAACATTTAACCACAAATTGCCTCAGGCAAAACTCACTTCCTGGGAACTGAATACCACACACTAGGTCATTTTTATGTAACTAATTGACCCATTGTGTTATATATTGCCTCTAGCTATCATGACATCCTTATGATCTGGTCAACTTATTGACAGATACGAACCTCAGGAGGGTGTTCAATTTTTGATCAATTCTCTCCAGGTACAGGCTGTATCAAAGTGTTTGGTACTAATCAGTTTTTGGTGTTTATTGACAAGCCTGTTTTTCAATATGCAACATTGGATCCTCTTGAAATGCCCATGATTTATAGTTGTATGACCCTTCTTAACATTCATCTATAAATAAGGTAGCTCCTATGTTGTATTTTGTTGTGGTGGTATTGTCCATAATCACTGAAAACTGATGGGTACCAATCATTTTGATACACCCTGTAGTGTAACGTAATGTGGATATACAATGTATGTCAGTCATTTGTAATAGTCATTGAATATGAACAGGTTTGAACATACTTTTAAATATGAAGATTCTAATCTACTTCACTTGCTAAATATGAAGATTCTTGCATAAAAACTTTTTTCAATCAAATCAAATGTAGTTATTTTTCATCAAAAAATGAACAACAAAATACAATATTGTGA
Source organism: Amphiura filiformis (assembly GCF_039555335.1). Classification (NCBI taxonomy): domain Eukaryota; kingdom Metazoa; phylum Echinodermata; class Ophiuroidea; order Amphilepidida; family Amphiuridae; genus Amphiura; species Amphiura filiformis. The sequence continues at coordinate 32,641,162 of NC_092630.1, read as the reverse complement.
AAAAGTACAACATAATGGAGGAGATACAATGATCAGCAGAGCCTGTAAATGTTGCACCCACTGTATAATTACATAATTCAAAACAAAACAAAGACAATACGGTTAAATGTAGCCATAATTTTTAAACAAAAATATATTGAATCATTCAATTTAAAGAGTATTAACATACAGTGTAGTGTATGATAAAGGAACTTGCAAACACTGATAAGCATAAGAGCAATTATGATCAACTTTGAAATGACATTTTAAGTGGAAGGAATGATATAACAGAAAAGAATAACCATGATGATATAAAAAATACAATAGTTAGCAATATACTAATGAAGCAAAAAAGGCTTAGATTTACTTGTCATGCAGTAAGGCAAATACTCCTCTCTTAAGGTTACACTAAGAAACGTATAAAAAACTTTTTTTTTTTCTGCATGGCTGTTTCTATTATTAACTTGCGCCCCTCTGGAATCAAGCCTTGAAAATCCATTGCATTTAAACTTAAAGAGAAATGTTGGTAGCCTGTCTTATCTGATGAGGCATTTGATTCCAAATTTGTTGACCATTGCAGATAACAGTTCTTGTTTTGTGCAGCTGATAATTATATGCTTATTTCTAGTATTATAACTGTGAATATCCTGAAGACTTACAAACATTGCATCAAATGATTTGGGTAACATAGCTTCACTCACTAGTAATCTTTAGAATATTGACTGATGATCCTTTCTTCCAGTTGGATGAATCCACTTACACTTAAACTTACATTTAATGTGTTAAGATTATAGGGTTAAGCCTTTTAGTAGCTTTTAGTTCCCCATATTGATTCTTGTTCCAAAATTAGTCAATTTACCATTGAATTGGTTTGTCGTCTTGACATTCACAACATCTTCAGGAAGTTTATTCCATGTGTCTCTCACTCTCTGTGAGAAGAAAATTTTTCTCCAGGTTCAGGCCTTTGTGCAGCTGCTTCTTGAAGAGCTTATGCCCCTGGTATCTGTATTGTGTGACTTGGTGAAGAGCTCCTCTGGTCTGATATCTTCTAGGCTGTTCAAGATCTTGAATACCTCTATCAGGTCATCTCTTAATCTTCTGACTTCTAATGGATAAAGATTCAATTCTTAAAGCATTTCCTGATAGGGTTTATCTGTGAAACTTGGCTACTCTTATCTTTTCAATTTCTTTGATATCATTCACTCTCAAATTCAATATTTGAAGAGCTTGTTTCCAAACCATGTTAAGTCAGTAATTTCAGTTGGATGCACCATTACAAAACAAACAGTGGATGGATGCACAGTAACAATACTGTGTAAGGCCTTTGGTTCCCAAATGAGAACAATAGTCTGCATATTGTTGAGCAGCATAAATGGGTTGTTAATGGTACAACTCATTGTTAATGTTGCTAATATCAAACTTGTCAAAGTAATTGGGATTGTATCACACAAGTAAATGAGAAACATGTGGTTGTAGAATTAACATGGTTTAGAAACAAACTCTTCATTTTTGGTTTTTATACATAACAGACCTATGCATTAAGACTATATTTGCATATTTTTATTTTCCCAATAACTGTGTTGAGTACAAGCGCACACAAACTACCACCTTGAGAGCACATTGTATGGATATATGTACAGTGTTCGAAATATGCCTCAAAAAGTTACAGGCCAGCCGGGCTTGACCTTAAAAAGTTACTGGCCAGGCGGGCTGGCAACTATAGATGCCAGTCAGAAAAGTTACCGACCAGGCCAAAAAGTTACAGGCCAATACAGTTTCTCAATGGTGTCTGCCAATCGATCCTTTGTTGGATGGTATGACGTCATCAGAAGATGATGACGCCCTCAGGATCAATTGGTCATAGACGTGACTCAGTTGGTAGGCCCCAGGCAACAGAAAGGCAACAGAGTGGATTGCCGAAACTGTATGGAAAAAAAAGTGAGTTTTTTTCTTGGAATTATACTATGAAAAACTTTGAAATCTTAATATTGTATTCCTGATGAATCTCTTCAAAAAAAAATTGCCATCATTTGTTGTGATCTGGCATGAACAACATCTTGTATTTTGACATTCATTCATATTTATCTATAGTCATATATAATGACATGATTTAACAATTATACGTTGTAAAGCATATGTTTTTTACTCCAGATTTAATTTGGTTTATGTGGTAGGGAATACTATTTGCCACTATTTTATGGCAACACAGAAATCCTTCACCCTGATGTGGCAGTGACGTCAGTGTGCATATCATTGGGAGCAGCCTCAAATTGCTAGCATTCACTCAAGACGCTGCATAGATGCATGAGCTAAACAGCTGCTTCAACACGTTAACATCACTGCCACATTGGTGAAAAATGAGGACGGTTTTGGTGAAGGACAGGTTACATAACTGTAGACTTTCTTTATTTGAGGTGTTAATTTATTACCTATGTAATGGTGCTATAGGGTTTGTTTTTCTTATTTAATATTAAAATAGAGTTAGAATGTAAATATTATATTTTTTGTCCTTTATAATATTTTAAAGAAACTGAGTATGTGAGATTTTTATTTATTTATACAGAGAAACAGGGTTCACCAAGTGAACATTTACTGTAATGTGTATCGATTCTTGATCATTCAGCCATGCAAATCCCCTTGGTGCAGAGTTCAGCACAGTGAGTTGTAAGATGGCCAGTTCCATTCCTTGTCCCAATACCCCTTGCAGTTAACAAGCATAGGCCTACTTTGTGACTTTTGGAAAGGGCAGTTTTTGTCTTCAATTTGGGTTCATTCAGCCATGATGTCATGGACATCTTTCATGTTCACAAAACACTTAGTAAACAATCATATAATTATTTCTAAGTAAGTTTTATTGGTACAAAGTTTTCCTTTACAATGTTATGATGAAATTTTCAGAGGGGGACTTATTTCTTTTGATGTGTTTATATTATGTTGAAAAGTATATGTTTTTTTACTCCAGATTTGATTGGGATTATGTGGTAGGGAATACTATTTTATGGCAACACAGAATTAAAAGCAGAGAACTGTCCATTTTGCACCCTGATGTGGCAGTGAAGTCAGTGTGAATATAATTGAGAGCAGCCTCAAATTGCTAGCATTCACTCAAGACGATGCATGAGCTAAACAGCTGCTTCAACACGTTAACATCACTGCCACATCGGTGAAAAATTAGGATGGTTTTGGTGAAGGACAGGTTACATAACTATAGACATTCTCTATTTGAGGTGTTAATTTATTACCTATGTAATGGTGCTAAGGTTTGTTTTACTTATTTAAGGGTAGACGAGGTATTGTTGGTCGAAGCAACCTAAAAATCGATTTTTATTATCTAGATCAATATATTATTGAAAATTAACACCTTGATGTTTTGCAAAAGTTCATTCTACAAATCGTATACTTTGCAAACTTGCTTATTTTATTGCTGTTAATGAGTTATGTACGTTTTACAAAAGTATTGTTGTTTCAGCCCTCTTTACAACGTAACTCAAGAACCGCAGCACTTATAAAAGTATATCTGTGATATTTTAATTCTTCTACACTTTCGCTATGAATTGAGCAATGCAGTTTTTGCCAAAGCTCACTACCATTAAGTAAGATGCTGTGAACTACCAAATCACAACAGTTTAAAATTATTAATAACCTTAATATTACAATAGAGTTAGAATGTAAATATTATATTTTTTGTCCTTTATAATATTCTAAAGAAACGGATTATGGAGATTTTTATTTATTTATACAGAGAAACAGGGCTGCCACATTTTATGAAATTTGCAGATTTCAAATGATTCTGTCTTGAAGTATATGGATTTTCAGGCATTTCTGGATTTCTTGACAACTCCAACTCTGTGTAAAAAGCAAAGTGATCCACCAAAGAAAATCTTTAACTTCAAGGACAAAATCATGTCTTTAAGCTTCTTTGTTAAGGGACCACTGGCCGCAATAATTATTTGACCAGCATGTTTGTTAATTCCTGACCCACTCGATGTACCTAACAAATACTGCCCCTTCATATGAAAAAACTTCAGCCTTTGCACAGGCCAAAGTTTGGTGGAGCCACATTGCACAACAACCTACACTTACTGTATAGGTGGTACTATAGCTAATAATATTCAAAACATTTTATTGTATATAGTTTTATCACATATTCAAAGGTACACTGACATTGTGTGCAAAAATTGCTTCCCCTTCCCTCCCTCTGGACGCCAACAAATCTCCCTTTTTGGGCTGCCAAAAATCCTTCCGCTGGTCACATCATTTTTGTACAAGCTCTTGGATGTAGAAGTAAGGTCAAATTGACCTACCAAAAGTAAATCGAAATATGAATTTATTGATCATCAGCTGATATTCTTGAATATACCATATCTTGAATTAGGTGAATGTAGCCCCCCCCCTACTAACACAATTTGATAACTGAAATTTGATTGGATAAATGTGTGTAAGGATTGATTAGTGCTTGGCTGGAATAAGACTAATCATATATAATCTAGAATGGTGTCTCTATGTGTAATTCATAAATACTTGTAATAAATGACAGATTTCTCACTCAGTACTGTCTTAAGTATGTCTTAATGTATTCTAGTATTCTAGATATTAGAACTCCAATCCCTTCCAAATTGAAATATTATGTTTATACGTTGGCGAAGTGATGTAATAATTTGATTAACTACCATAGTAATATTGGTGAAAACAATTTTTGAATACATTGCGGTGCACTACAAGCAGGTTGCACTCATCACCTGTGTATGTCTGCAATCATAGATTGAATACAATACCAATCTTTTCAAAGATACTAATCTTACAGGTGCGAGTGATCAACATGATATGGTTCAATGCAGAGGTACCACATGAACATACCAGTGCAGCACGGTATATTCAAAAATTGTTTTCACCTATTGCTTTGGTAGTTAATCCAATTATTACATCACTTCGCCAGCGTATTAAAGGATCTGGAATGAGCGTTTTTAGCATTTCGACAGTATTTTTTGTGGGACATGAGAGCACATCAGACATATCGAATTGCATTCTGAATACGAAGATTGTCTTTCTGATATCAAATAATTTTCATTTTTTGAAAATTACGATATAATACAAATTTTATGACAAATTATTAAAATTTGATATTTTTCACATTTTTGATATATAACAGTCCTCGACGTAAATTTTATAAATCTAATGATATATTCTTAAAGTGTATGTAGCTGGGAGGAAAAGCCGACGATCAATTGAAAATTGATCCCACCTACCTACACTATAAGTACATATTATCAGATTTATAAAGTTTACTTCAAGTACTGTTAAATATCAAAAATATCAATTTTTAATCATTTGCCATAAAATGTGTATTACATTGTGAATTTCAAAAAATCTAAATTATTTGATATCAGAAGGACATTCCTCGTATTCAGAATGCAATTCGATATGTCTGATGTGCTCTAATGTCCCACAATATATACTGACCAAAGGTTCATACCCCACCCCTTAAGGCAGGTATAAAATACCCTGGGTAATACAGTGGCGCTAATACAGTAAATACAGGATGTGCTGCTTGTTTGTCATTCATTCTGACAGACAAGCAGCACATAGTGTAGTAACAAATGTATAAACAGCACTCAACAACTTCATCACAGGTAGTAACCACATACTGGTGAGAGCTAAGATACATATCAACCTTATAGACTAGAAAGAAAATAGCACAAATGAACCTGGACAATCTACAGCACAAATCATTGTAATTCCAACTACAACACTTGCAGAATAAATTTCCGGTTCTGAAAGAAACTATGGAAGGGCAATGTCTCACTGGGACTTGAAAACGACAATGATAGCAGAATAATTCAAAATTACGTCAAAGACATAGCTGGAAAGAAAGCTAGGAAGAAAGATGACGCTCTCAGAAACTACTCAAGAAAAGGAAAAATTGTAACAGACCAATATGTCGAGTTGTGTTAAACAATCAGAAAGCGAATGAAATATGAACTTGGAGAATACAATGTCAAGAATATAAACCTTGGAATGAAAAAGAAGCTACAGAACAACCAAATAGAAGATTAGATGGTACAATCATAACTGGTCGAGATCAGAGGATGATTTAAGCACTTCCCAGCACTCCACTAGGGTCAACTTGCGGTTAGCAGCTGTGTGAGTGAACATGACACCACTGCCTGGGACCACTGCATAAACGTGTTAAATTTGAATTTGGACTGATATATTTACAATAAAAACACATTCAAAATGTCGGTCGATTTCACATTTTATGTTATCTACAGAAGGTGTGAATTATCCTTCATGCATACATCACTTTAGATCTGAAATCGACCAAGTAATAATGACACACGGGCAATTCTAAAACAACATCTTTTGCACAGACTTCGATGGGATTTGAGAACTTAAGTGGCAGTTGAAACTCGCGTGATATCACTTTTACAGTGCATGATTGATGGGGCTTCCTTAAATCATCCTCTGGGTCGAGAGAGGATTGTCTCCAGAGTTGAGCAGTTCTTTCAGAATCTACAGTTGGAAGACTACCGTACGTAGAACATCCAGATCTAAAATAGCAATAGTACCTGCAGCACTCATATAGGCTATATGCAGGCAAAGCAGTTATTATCTTTATTCATAGGAAGGGAGCATCACAGACCTTGGCAACTACAGACCAATCAGTTTTCCTTCCAATATCTGTTAAGCTCTTTACAAAAAAATCATAACTACACAAATAGAATTACTACAATCTTGGTTACACAATCAGCAACGCATATATATAGAAAGCAAATGAATACCGACAACCTCTGTGTATATGGCATTTTATAAACTCAACCCAGAAAGTATCGAAACGATTATAGATGGTCAGATATATCGGGAGCTGAAATATATAGCAAAAACTTATTTAATGTATATAAAGCGCAGCTTTCTCCTGCAAAAAATTTTTCTTGCTCTACGATATCACTTGGTTGAGTTATGGGCACTTGAGTGGCTTCAAGTCGGATTTTGAAAGTTGCACTTAGGTCCTATTCAAGCCAAATGCGTTGTACTGTGACCAATAAATGACCAGAGAGTTCTTGGAAACAGAGGGGGTGGATACTCTCGACTGGCCTGCAAAGAGCCCTAGCCTTAATCCACTAGAACACTTGCAGGACACTCTTAAGAGGAAAGCTAACAAGGCAATCAAGCCTGACACCACCTTAGAAGGCCTTCGGCGCATCCTGCTCAGGAAATGGCGAGACATTGACCAAGAAAAGATAAGACATCTTGTTCAGAGCATGCGACGACGAATCCAGGCAGTGATAGACAGTGATGGTGGGCACACCAAGTATTGAGATGTCAGCAGAAAGAGTTCATGAGATAAGTCAGAGATAAGTAAAGGGTAGCAAGTATTGAAGTTGGAAGTCGAAGGAGTAAAATAAAATAAAGTTCATGGTTAAGTAAACAGAGCACATCGGTGTCCTTTGTCTTGATTTTGTGTGTGTGTGGGGGGGGGGTGTATACAGGACGAACGCATTTGGCTTGAGTAGGAGCTAAGTGCAACTTTCAAAATCCGACTTGAAGCCACTCAAGCGCCCATAATTCGACCAAATGATATCGTAGAGCAACAAAAGAGGTATCAAAATGCGCCGGAGAAAGCTTCGCTTTATATACATTAAATACGTTTTTGCTATATATTTCAGTTCCTGATATATCTGACCATCTATAATCGTTTCGATACTTTCTGGGTTGAGTTTAGATTATGAGAAGGCGTTTGGCAGCATTGAAGTAGGCCTACTAGCTGGACTCCAAGCATTGGTCGACCAGGAAATTAACAGTGCTTACATAAAAATCAGTAACATTTACAGCAAGGGCATAGCTACTATTCAGCGTCATAAAGAATAAAGAGAGTGACAAGCCCACATGTTTGGATCGTGAACATTACAAAAGTCACAAACATGTATGGAGACGGAAGAAGTGGTCATGGGTTGGTCACCTTGCTAGACAAATGGATGGTCGTTGGACAAAGCTGATTATCGAATGACCAAGATATAGTTCAAGACATCCAGGAAGACAGAAAGTAAGATGGTGAAATGAAATAAACCAGGGTCCATATGGGGATGGGGGTCCTTGTATAGAATAGGGTGATGAGATTCAAGTACAGCTTGAAAGGAAAAATATTCAAATTCAGCATAACGGGATTAACAAACAATAACTTGGTAACCACCTTTTACTCATAAAAGCTGGCAACCATGTCACTTTAGTCAAGCTTGAATTTCAAGCGGCATATATATTTTGTGTACATCTAGGATTTAATAACTTCGAAATTGACTACTTCAATTTTCACAAATTCAACATGCGATCAGCTTTTATGAATAAAAGTTGGCAACCATGCCACTTTAGTCAACTTGGGAATGTTGAATTTCAAGCAGTATTTGATCCATAGGGGTTATACCACCCCTCCTCCCCACCGCTTAGTAAATTATGTAACCAAAACCAGACAGGACGTAAATGTAACCATGGTAACCAACTGTATATTTAAAACGAGATGAAAATATATTTACATTGGTGTTCCTGTGAATTTTAAAACTACATTATTAACCACATTGTCAAAACAATAAGGGAAGTAAAATCTTCCCGGAAAATCTTACTCGATGCCAATTAAAGTATTATGTAAGTAAGCTACCCTTTCAAGCTGCAACATACACTGTCAAAATAAATATGGTACATGAATTTTGTTTTTTCTTTTAAAAAATTGCTTTTGTATGGCGCGGCGCCTTGAACATCTATAATGCGCGCGTAATAAATCCATTAAGGGATCTAAAATGAGCGTTTATTGTGTTTCGACAGTATTTTTTGTGGGACATGAGAGCACCTCAGACCTATCGAATTGCATTCTGAATACGAAGCATGTCTTTCTGATATCAAATAAATTTCATTTTTTTGAAAATCACAATATAATACAAATTTTATGACCAATTATAAAAATTAGATATTTTTCAAATTTTTGATTTATAACAGTCCTCGAAGTAAATTATATAAATCTAATGTTATATTCTTAAAGTGTATGTAGCAGGGAGGAAAAGCCGACGGTCAATTGAAAATTTTGACCTTTCATATTGAAGATATGGATTTTTTCCCAAAAAGACCTAATTTTTTTTGGTGTTTTAGGAAAAAAAATCCATATCTTCAATACGAAAGGTCAAAATTTTCAATTGATCTTCGGCTTTTCATCCCACCTACATACACTTTAAGTATAAATCATCAGATTTATAAAGTTTACTTCAAGTACTGTTAAATATCAAAAATATAAATTTTTAATGATTTGCCATAAAATGTGTATTAAATTGCGAATTTCAAAAATCAAAATTATTTGATATCAGAATGACATTCTTCGTATTCAGAATGCAATTCGATATGTCTGATGTGCTCTGATGTCCCAAAATAAATACTGTCCAAACGTTCATACCCCAGCCCTTAAGTTATGAACTTCCAACCTGAGACGAATATTCGTCTCAGATTCAAACCGTATCTCCCTTCAATCTGAAACCTGACAATTCCATCCATTGATTGTTCTTTCAAACACTTACTTTCCTCACGTCAGAACCCATTAAGACAAATCAGTCTTTATGTATTGACTGATCACATTTTGTATTCAAGTTGAAACAATATGACGTATATACCGTAGTTGAATTCTATAGCATAAATCCTGCTACGATCTTCCCCATGTGTACCGACAAAACACATGATGCAGTCATGTCTACAGTAGAATTCATCTCGACCTTTGCAGGACTTAACCCCATTAAAAGATATTAAACCAAGATAACACTCATTGAAACAGCTCAACTGATTAAATCGGATCTTCTCTGGCTGTGCACATGTGACTGTTTTCATGTGCGATATCGCAATAAAGTTTGTATTATAGCTTCAGTTGGGTAACCGATTATAAAGGAAACGAAAGGAAACAATGGTATGTGTACTTTTGTTCACGAAATGAGACAATGGCGTGCTTTTTGTAAACCAGCATTCTTGAAAATGAGCAACATAATGATTGTTGACTTAACACGGTTTGGAAATAATTTCTTCATATTTTTGGTGTTATCTGTCGTTTACATATCCTTCCTAAAACACAAAAGTACGACCCTCTCCAAACACCTAAATTAGCTAAAATTTCGGACATGTTACAAAACTATATTGTCTAGAATTTTAGAAGAGTACTTTTAATATTGGCCGGTTATTTTTCACAGAGCGACGTTAACTAGGCAATGTACTATTACCTATAACATTAACTAAAACACCAAAGTACGAATATTTCCAAACATCTAAATTAGCTAAAAATTTAGGACATGTTAAAACACTATATTTTCTAGAACTTTAGAAGAGTACTTTTAATATTGGCCGGTTATTTTTCACACAGCGACGTTAACTAGTCATATCCCCATACTTTTAACGTAGGGCTATTTGTAGAGGTCACGCGTCAATGGGAAAGAGCACTGTGTACGGTGTACGCCGAATCAGACAGTAACTGCAGTATGATCTGCGATGTGCTTCTTCTTCCTTTTGACCTGTTTCAGTCCACAATTTACTTAATTTTAGCCCATTCCAGCCCATATTGCAAATTTTTCCGCGTTTACGCGCATTTCCCTCAGGTATGTCGTTCTAAAAAAAAGCACCGGCACGCCACTGAAAGCTGCATCGAAGTGAAGAAGGAAAGATATCGACCAGTTATCGTTAGCAGGAGTGAAAATATCGGTTTAACTCATTCAATCATACCTATTACTTTACCAACGAGTCAACGAACACCATTCTAAAGAATTTTAAAAGCACATGTATATATTTATATGATATTAAAAGCGAAGATACTTCATGGACCAACCGAATTATGTTCGCGGTGGCAAATTACCCGAAGTTTATGCAAGTCAGAAATATATTCAAAACAAACTCGTATAATCATGACAATACCCAAATTGCAATCGATGTTTTCCGCTTCTTTCTCCATCTTGTTTTACCAACATTTAGCTTATTTTATCATGTGTTTTTGTAAGTTAACTTCCTATTACGGACAATTATAGATCCCGTACGTTGTGGATGCTGATTGACCAAAACAAAAGTGGCAGTCCAGGATAAACCAGAGGATGATTTAAGCACTTCCCAGCAAGTCTTGCGGTTAGCACAGCTGTGTGCGTAAACATGACACCACTGCCCGCCCACTGCATACACACGTGCATGGTTAAATTTGAATTTGGACAGATATATTTACAATAAATACACCTTCAAATAGTTGGTCGATTTCACATGTTATGTTATCTACAGAAGGTGTGCATTATCATTCATGCATACATCACTTTAGATCTGAAATCGACCAAATAATGACGACACACGGGCAATTCTAAAACAACATCTTTTGCACAGAGTTCAATGGGATTTGAAAAGTAAAGTGGCAGTTGAAACTTTAGCGATAACACATTTACAGTGCATGATGGGGCTTCCTTAAATCATCCTCTGAGGATAAACCGACAAATGTCAATAGAAAGTAGTTGAAACAAATTACCCATTTGCAAAAAAACAAAAAAAACAAAAAACAGACAACGCTGAAATATTTCCAAATTGTTTCACCCTTGCCGTGTTTCTTAATAATCCTTGAAAGATTAGTTCTCAATAGATCGATCGAATTAATTAAAAACAACAAGAAAATCAGTTTGGTTTTAGAGCTAGTCATTCGATGACGATGACAACTTGTTGATAAAATAGGCAATGCAGTACAGGATCATAGAACCACAATTGGAATATATCTCGGCTTATCAAAGGCTTTTGATACAATAGATCAAGTATTTAATTATAAAATGGAGCACTATGGATAAAGGGAATCGTTTATGGCTTCCTCACGAGTTATATATAAGTAACAGAAAGCAGTATTGTAACACAAGCAAGTTCGAACCTCAAAGTGTAATCCGGTGACCCACAAGGCTCAATATTAGGCCCTTGCACGTGTTATTTTATATATCCTTTCGTCAGATCTTCCTTTTGTAGCAATATATTTTTATGTATCTTGGGGTTTTTTTATTGTCGAAATTGAATTGATTTGAAGATACTGTCCATTGCATTCGAGCCATTAAGAGCCGAGACTATTGAGTTTCGCGAACATTCTTTGTCTATTATAAAACTGAATAACACTTCTTGTAAGTTTAAGAGGGATGAGATAAATGTCGGCCGGGTTATAATTACCTATGATGACATACAGTTAGTAAAATAACGATAATAATTCAATTATTGGTATTTATATTACTGAACAATAGCTTCAAGATGAGTTCAGGAATGAAATAAATGCACATATTTTTATGGTAAATACCACAAGCTCGTTTTAATACCTTTATCTTTTTACATGTAATAAAATAATTATCGTTATCATAAACCTTTTTGACGATGTGAATGCCGAGTGTGAATGGGTATAGATAATACCATTTAAATGATAGTTTAACGTGTTTCTACTTGCGCGTAACCCCGGGCACGTAACACAATATTCATTGGACTGAAGTTCACAGACAACGTGCCATCGAAATATTTGGCGAATTGTTTGAGTCTTTTAGATGTAATCAACAACTAACAACGACATATCCCGCGACATATCCGCTTGATGAATATCACATATCCATCACGAAAGTGCTGATTGGTAGCCGCATAGATTATACTATTAATGGAACTATTAGTGTGAGCCAATGCAATGACGAGAATCCAGGACCATTGTGGCCAATTCCCAGAAACGTCAAAGAGTAAGATAGCCCCGTATGGCGTCCACATAAGTACAAATGTAACGCATATAATCGTCAAAGTCTTCAGCAATCGTATATCGCTACGAAGAATAGACGATGCCAATTGGCTCTGTAAGCGTTGCGTACTTTTTCGAGCAAAACAGAAAATACGTATATAACAAAAACCAGCTATACCCATGGGCGTAAACAAACCAAGTAGCATGAAATATAAGTTATATCCATAGCTTTCCTTATAGTCGGTTGTGCAAAAATAAGCTTTTGGGTCATAAATATATCTTCCCCATCCGACGAAATTAGGGAGAATAAGCATAAAGCAATACAGCCATATTGAAGCAATTATAAAAGGAACGGTTTTCTTGTTATATATCGTATGATAGTGAATATTGTGGCATATCGCAGTATATCTGTTCAGTGATATCATAGACATGCTCCATACGGAACACAGGCAACTTATGGTGCATAGAACAGCTAGTGTTTCACATACTTCTGGATAGTTTTGATAGAATCTGCCATGAAAAATACCGATTATCGTGAATGGATTGGTAACAGCAGAAACACATAAGTCAGCAACTGCTAGATTACACACAAACACATTACTTAATACTCTGAGCTTCTTATGAACAAAAAGTGCACCAATGACAAGAAAGTTACCAATAGTTCCTGTGAAAGACGATGTCACCGTCACCAACAAATATAACAAGATCTTGGTGTCAAGCGAAAATGTGACTGACGTACTAGTTTCGTTGGCAGATTTTTCACTAATCATTGCTGCAAATGTAGTCGAAGAATTGGTTTCCAAGATAGCTGATGGATATGTAAATAGCCACAAACGCTTTGAATGTAAAGTATGTCCTAGCTATAGAGGGTATGCAATACGACGTCACTCATAACAGAGTCATCCTCATTTAAATAAAATTCAGTCCTCTATAAGGTACCACGAGAAAATTCGCATGATATTACAATAAAACGTGTGATAGGTATGAATGGTTGTGGAATTGATCTAGAGACCTGTCCCTCTGTCATCTTAAGTTATCGTAGAACTGTCTTCCAGTATGGCTTCCATTTCAATTGTTATATCGTTCCGGTTGGTTTATTGCATACACTCTATACTGTTACTACTGTTAATATTCACTTTTGATGAATGTCGGATTATTAGTAGCTGGAAATTAAGGAATCGTTTAATTCTGCATTTCTGCTGCACAATTGACATTAAAGGTGACCAATTAACTAATGACCGGACACGGGGACCGGACTTGGTTGAAAGTACGTGGTGCATTATCTATTATTTAGAGAATAAAAGAAAGGATTTTGTCTTTTGCCTATCCAATATCATTAACAAGTTTAATATTATTTTGATTATTAAAATTGTTTTCCAGGAAAAATAAATTTATAATCTTTGGAGGACTTCCCCGTTATATTAAATAAACGAATCCATCATGAACGTCTAAGTCACCGAACAGCGTTCTCTGCTTTTGTACCAGTATTACACAAACGCATAATCGCGAGATCATTTGAGGATCTATATCACTATCCACTGCCGTATTGTGTGATATTGCGATCCTCTGGACGAGAACCAAAACATTAATTTTATGCACCAGAAAAAACCAATCAAATTACGTGAATGCTTTACAAGAAACACCCATTGAATTAGAATATTCAGTGGGTGTGGCTTGTAAAGAATTCACGCAAATTTTATTGGTTTTCTGGTGTAGGCTTAATAATCACACGATAGTGGGTAGTGATATAAGACATGTCGACAGCCGGCAACGGCGGCACGCTTGTTAATCATAAATGATATTTGCAAATGCATCACCACCCTTCGAGTTTTTATCACGAAAAGTTTAAGTTATTATAGATGGGGAAGTCCTCGTTTAATATTTTTTTCTGGGGAAAAATCGGGGGATAAACAGTTTTAGAAAGAAAGAAGAAATGAAAACGAGAAAGAAAGAAACACGGAAAGAATTAGATAAAAGAAAAAACAAGGAAGAAAAAAGAAAAACCGAATGAAGAAAAAGAAAGAAAGGAGGATTGAAAGAAATATAGAAACGGAAAGAATTAGAAAAAGGAGAAAACATAAGGAACAAGAAAGAAACACAGAATGAAAGAAAAAAAGACATGCGATCAGCTTTTTTGAATAAAATCTGGCAACCATGTCACTTTAGTTAACTTGGAAGGGTTGAATTTCAAGCGGCATATATATTTTGTGTACATCTAGGATTTAATAACTTCGTAATTGACAACTTCAATTTTAAAAAATTCAACATGCGATTAGCTTTTATGAATAAAAGCTGGCAACCATGCCACTTTAGTCAACTTGGGAAGGTTGAATTTCAAGCAGATATAATCCATTTGATCCATAGGGGTAGTACCAACCCTCCTCCCCACCGCTTAGTAAATCATGTAACCAAAAGTAGGCAGAACGTAATTGTAACCATGGTAACCAATTGTATATTTAACCCGGGATATTTAAGTCGAGATGAAATATATTTACATTGGTGTTCCTGTGAATTTTAAAACTACATTATTAACCACATTGTCAAAACAATACGGGAGGTAAAATCTTACTCGATGCCAATTAAAGTATTATGTAAGTAAGCTACCCTAAGCTACTGTAACATACACGGTCAAAATAAATATGTTACATGTACTGTACTTTGTTTTTTCCTTAAAAAATTGCTTTTGTATTTTGCCTTGAACATCTTTTATGCGCGCGTAATAAATCCATTAAGTTTAGTTATATACTTCCAACCTGAGACGAATATTCGTCTCGGCTTCCAACCGCATCTCCCTAAAACCTGACTATTCCATCCATTGATTGCTCTTTCAAACTCTTACTTTCGTTACGTCAGGACCCATTAAGACAAATCAGTTCTCATCTATTGACTGATTTGTATTCTTTATAACACATTTTGTTTTCAAGTTGAACCAATATGACGTAGATGCCATAGTTGAATTCTGATAGAATAAATCCTGGTCTATCTTCCCCCGTGTACCGACAGTCCATGCTAACAAAAAACACCTGCGATGTGCTGCTTCCTTTTGGCCTGTTTCAGTCCACAATTTACCTAATTTTAGCCTATTCCAGCCCATATTGCTTACTCGCATTTGCCCCGGTAAGTCGTTCTAAAAAGCACTGAAAGCTGCATCGAAAATATATCGACCAGTTAATGTTAGCAGCCTGCAGTTAAAACATCGGTTTAGCTCATTCAATCATACTGATTACTTTACCAACGAGTCAACGACCACCATTTCATCCAAAGAATTTAATAATGTGATTATATGATATTAATAGCGAAGATACTTCATGCGCCAACCGAATTATGTTTGCGGTTGTAAATTACCTGAAGTTTATGCAAGTCGAAAATATATTCAAAACAAACTCGTATAATCATGACAATTCCCAAATTACGGTCGATTTTCCGCTTTTTTCACCATCTTGTTTTTATCAAAATTTAGCTTATTTTGTTCAGTTATATTTTTATCATGTTTTTATTTTTTAGTTAACTTCCCATTGCGGACAATTTTGGACTGAAGTTTACACACAATGGTGCCATCGAAATCTTTGGCGCAGTGTTTGAGTCTTTTAGATGTGATCAACAGCTAACAACAACATAACCCGCGACATATCCGCTTGATGAATATCACATATCCGTCACGAAAGTTCTGATTGGTGGCCGCATAGATTATACTGTTAATGGAACTATTAGTGTGAGCCAATGTAATGATGAGAATCCAGGACCATTGTGGCCAATTCCCAGAAACGTCAAAGAGTAAGATAGCCCCGTATGGCGTCCACATAAGTACAAAGGTAACCCATATAATCGCCACAGTCTTCAGCAATCGCATATCGCTACGATGAATAGGTGATGCCAATTGGTTTTGTAAGCGTCGCGTACTTTTTCGAGCAAAACAGAAAATGCGTATATAACAAATACCAGCTACACACATGGGGATTAACAAACCAAGTAGCATGAAATATAAGTTATATCCATAGTTTTCAGTATAGTCGATTGTGCACAAATAAGCTTTTGGGTCATAAACATGTCTTCCCCATCCGAAGAAATTAGAGAGATCAAGCATAAAGCAATACATCCACATTGAAGCAATTATAAAAGGAACGGTTTTCTTGTTAAAGATATTCTGATAATGCCTATTGTGGCATATCGCAATATATCTATTCAGTGATATCATAGACATGCTCCATACGGAGCACGCACAACCTATAGTGCAGATAACAGCTAGTGTTTCACATACTTCTGGGTAACTTTGATAGAATCTGCCTTGTAAAATCCCAATTGTCGTAAATGGGTTTTTAACAGCAGAAACACATACGTCAGCAACTGCTAGATTACCCACAAACACATTACTTAATTCTCTGAGTTTCTTATGAACAAAAATTGCACCAATGGCAAGAAAGTTGCCAATAGTTCCTGTGAAAGACGATGTCACCGTCACCAGCAAATAGAACAAGATCTTGGTGTCAAATGAAAATGTAACTGACGTACTAGTTTCGTTGGCTGATTTTTCACTAATCATTGCTGCAAACGTAGTCGAAGAATTGATTTCCAAAGAGGTTGATGGATATGTAAATAGCCACGAACACTTTGAATGTAATTATGTCCTAGTTACTGCTACTGCTGTTAACTTAATGTCGGATTACTTGCAGCTGAAAATTAAGGATTCGTTCTATTCTGCATTTCTGCTGCACAATTGACCGACTTCTCTTTACCCAAAATGCAATTATTATGCGTTGCGTTTAGAATTAAAGGCGACCAATTAACTACTTTTCGGATTTGACAGAAGGTACGTGTTACATTATCTATTATTTAGAGAAAGAAAGGATTTTGTCTTTTGCCTATCCAATATCTTGTCATAATGGGTGGGCTAACCACTTAGTGTAATATTATTTTGATTATTGAAATTGATTTAGTTTTGTTTGTTTTTTCAGGAAAAATAAAGTTACAATATTTCGAGGACTTCTCCGTTATATTAAATAAACTAATCCATCACGAATATCTAAGTCACCGAACCGCGTTCTCCACTTTTGTACTTCAACAACTCTTTCTATACCTTTGTACAGGAGCCAAGCGTTGTTAATCGGCGATGAATCCACAGTCCAGTAGCGTTTACGCGAACGCAAGGTTTCGCTTACGCGTTACGCATGAGCATGGAGAATTTTACGCGCTCATTACGTGCACCGTTAGCAAAGCCATCAAAATTCTCGGGCTTCTTCAAAGAAATATCTATCAGTGCAGCAAAGAAACCAAAGCTAAAGCATACAAGGTGTTGTTTCGACCTCACCTCGAATATGCGGCAGCAGTCAACGACCCGTACCAGTCTAAATATATTCAGATGATAGATAGAGTCCAAAGAAGAGCTGCTAGATTTGTTGTTGGCGACTTTCGTCGCAAGTCCAGTGTAACCAAAATGATTCAAGAGCTGGAGTGGGAAAGTTTGGCAGAGAGAAGAAAAACTGCCAGATTGTGTCAATTTAACTTTTTTACAACGGAGAGTCTCCCACCAAACTTCAACAGAGGGATACCAATCATTCCAGTAGGCACTTTACCGCAGATGCATATAAAGTTACTGTCAGATATCAGAACTCCTTCCTTCTTCCTAGAACCATTCGTGACTGGAATAAACTTCTCGTCTGCACCCCGCGGCGTCATGGAACCAAAATGTTCTGTAGCCGTGTAACCCAATGAAGATGAAGATGAAGATGGATTCGATTGAATCTTGCATTATCGGTTACGATTTAAAGCCAATATATAGTCCAACTTGTTGCAGACGTTTGTCCATTACGACAGATGCAGTGACAAATTTTCCGCAGCGGCTAGGTTTTAAAAACGTCGAGAACGCCAATAAAGCCCTGAAAATGTTAATCATTTAAGCTGAAAATGGCATACTGCATTAAAGTGTCTTTTCTTTTCTTTTCACAGGCCCACTAAGACCCTGGGTCCGTGAGTAACGTACCCGTCAACTTCCTACTCCTAACATTGGCGGCACTTAACACAACGATGTGCTTAATTCATGAATTTGACAATAATAATGTAGGGTTTTACTTACAGGTACACCATTTTTACCATTGAATTTCTATTTCAAATTATAACAACCTGTAAATTACCGACACATTTGGGTATTTTGTTTGTAATTTTCATTTGCAGGAATCCAGCAAGAGTCACTGAAACGAAAAGTTAAATAAATAAACACTACCGTACATGATGCAGCAAAGCACTGCCATTACTAACAGCAATACTTATTAGGTTCCACCATATACGTCCACCACTTAAAATTTAGCAAACTCTTTCAACATCAGTAAACAACAATATGAAGAGCATTGGCAATGTTGAAGCGGGGATAACAAACCGGAGTAGTTAGAATCTAATTACCAGTTTGTGCACCTGAATTTGTGACACGGTAGAAGTACGGATATTATAACGGTTGATGAGAGAAAAGAGTATAAATCTATACCAAACATAGCTGAATGTGTGTCAGTAGGGAGTGGTGGCTATGGGATATCTCAGGGGGGTGTGTGTGTGTTGTTGTTGTTGTTGTTGCTTTCACGCACACTTGAATGAAGCAGTTGCGCATGCGTATTCCCGAATTACAAAGTTTTGTTTACGATATATAATGTGCACTCGAGTTTCTTTGCTCCAGTTGTTGAGATTGAATAGTAGTTTTTTACGGATGATGCGGTAAATGAAAAAATGACATTATTATGAAATTGAAAATTTATTCATAATGCTTTTAGCAATAACAAAGAATACAGATGTATGGGGATGTAGTTGTATGTACAGCGTCTATATGTGTGGGGGGGGGTTGGCTGGACGTGAACGTGTCTTTGATGTGTTTGTTGTAATTGTCGATCTTCATGGGGAAGTGTAAGCTGTAAGCTGTAAGTGCATTCTTTGCATGGTTTCCTTCACAGTATTTATAATTATAAATAAGCAACAACCAACTAGCAATAATTTATTTACTTCATTGAATCAACTATATTACAACAACGATGTTCGATCATGGCAATTCGTCGGGTCATTTTTGCAATTTTTGTTATAAAGGTTTTAAATACCGTTGTCTTCAATTACGCCAAGTCTCAAAGCTGAAATTAACCTGTAATTAAATAATTAAATTGGCGTATAAACCATACATGGTACACAAAGTGGAAAAATGCGCATCACTATGTGATATGCGTCTTTTTCGTAAAAAGCGTATCACAAAGTGGCGTATAGTGGATACGCCATTCTTAGTCAGGGGGAGTGGTCTATTTCGTAGACATATAATCTGATTGGACAAACGCATGATTTTGGGTGTCGTCTATCAGGCTGTAGACGCTCCCACGTCGTCATGAGTATTGATAACGCTCGTAGAAGCTCGTAGAGGTGCGTGTATGTATCGCGTTGTATGTGTAGACGCAATGCGGAATACTTGCACTGTTAGCAGTACGCGCAAAAGAATACGTGAAGTTGTAAACAAGTTTCGTTCATTTGAGAAAAAGAGGAGTTTTTATGAAGGTAACTTTGCTTGAAAAAAATAGTTTACAGTTATTAAAATAATATTTAACTGACAAAGAATGAGATTAAACGATAGGAATTTTAGTTTTTACTATCCTCTACCTATGATACAATCCAATATTTTTTATCGTAGTCCTGTCGTCTATCAAACGGTAGAGGGTAGTAAAAACACAAATTCCTATCGTTTATTCTCTAAATATGTGATACACTTTTTCCTATGTTTACGGTATTTTTCCGTACACCTTTGGAATCAATCCCTTTCTACCCATTTAAAAGCTCAAATATGAAGTAAATATAGTACATTCGAAATTCGAAATTATTGCAACAACACAAGCTTGTTACAAATCGAAATTTTTTCAAACTCGTTTTTCTCCGAAATGCACTTCACAGTTTTCTTTACAATATGCCACTATGTAATAAACCCGACGAATTATGTATTATAAGTCAAGTGTTTTATAATGATATTAAATGATATACAATAGTAATGTTCAATATTATTAAAGATGCTGATGATCTACTAGACGATCTGTGGATTTACGTGTGACAGGGTCTCCAAAAGGACTTGGTGAAAGTGAATGCTGAATTTTGTTTTCTGATGCAGACATCAAAGCTATTGAAATTCTCAACTTATCTTCTGAGTCCTTTATATCACGACAACAACATATTCGCTTGATGAATATAATATATCCGTCACGAAAGTTCCGATTGGTGGCTGCATAGAGTACACTATTAATGGAACTATTAGTGTGAGCCAATGCAATGGCGAGAATCCAGTACCATTGTGGCCAATTCCCAGAAACGTCAAAGAGTAAGGTAGCCCCGTATGGGGTCCACATAAATACAAATGTAACCCATATAATCGCCACAGTCTTCAGCAATCGCATATCGCTACGTTGAATAGGTGATGCCAATTGGTTTTGTAAGCGTCGTTTACTTTTTCGAGCAAAACAGAAAATGCGTATGTAACAAAAGCCGGTTATACTCATGGGGATAAACAAACCAAGTAAAATGAAATACAAATTATATCCATAGTTTTCAGTATAGTCGATTGTGCAAAAATAAGCCTTCGTGTCATAAACATGTCTTCCCCATCCGAAGAAATTAGAGATATCAAGCATGAAGCAATACATCCATATTAAAGCAATTATAAAAGGAACGGTTTTCTTGTTATATATCTTATGATAGTGCATATTGTGGCATATCGCAATATATCTGTTCAGTGATATCATAGACATGCTCCATACGGAACACAAGCAACTTATTGTGCAAAGAACAGCTAGTGTTTCACATACTTCTGGATAGTTTTGATAGAATCGGGCATGAAAAATGCCTATTGTCGTGAATGGATTGGTAACCGCAGAAACACACAAGTCAGCAACTGCCAGATTGCCCACAAACACATTACTTAATACTCTGAGTTTCTTATGAACAAAAAGTGCACCAATGACAAGAAAGTTTCCAATAGTTCCTATGAAAGATGTGGTCAGCGTCACCAACAAATAAAACCAGATTTTAGTGTTAAACGAAAACCCAACTGGCGTGGTTGCATCCGTTGACACGTTATCCGCCGGGGCTTCGGTGGCTGATGTTGAAGTGTTGAGTTCCATGACTATAGTGTATGTGGTGACGAGAAAGTGATATGTTTTAACACCGCTATCTGTGCGGTTTTGTATGCGCAAGGAAATTTAGTTACATGTGATCGTCGTCATCAATTCAAATGTCATTCAAAACGTCATGCAACATCTTTTAAACTGGCGTTCTCTCTGTCTTGGAACTAAACGAGTGCACCCATGTCTGTGGTTTATACAGTTGAATATCAATTAGTGTATTTGTCATAATTAACTGTTGGATATGTTTGCATGGAAACATGTTAATTAAATACAACAACGTCTCTAATATAATAGTAATTCCCTTACTAGAAACTCAGTTATAGCCTAATATTATGCATAATGTACTGTCTGGTATGTGATTATTCAGTTGTTTGAACTATATAAATATTCTGAATATATAACATATAAAAATAACACCTTGATGTTTTGCAAAGTTCATTCTACAAATCGTATACTTTGCAAACTTGCTTAATTTATTGTTGTTAATGAGTTATGTACGTTTTACAAAAGTGTTGTTGTTTCTGTGATATGTATGTGGTATTTTAATTCTTCTACACATTCGCTATGAATTGAGCAATGCAGTTTTTGCCAAACCTCACTACCATTCGTAAGATGCTGTGAACTACCAAATCACAACAGTTTAAAATAATTAATAACCTTAACAGGTCCTATACATTAGTGAAAACTGTCAAAGACAGAAAATCGATTTTGAGGTGTTTTTACGGAGAAATTCGTGGTAGTTAATGAAGATAATGCAGTAATCTAACGGTGCTTGTACTTTCTTTAATAAACGAATACTGTAATTAAAAATTTAATATAATCGGTGGCTCTGACAAATAATATCAATTTGCATTAGATCCTAATTGGACAGTGAGCGGAAATGGACATGGAAGAAATCAGTGACTGTCAAATATGAAAACATCTTTAACGCATTTGAACCACAGTCAATTACTCTTCAGACATAAATTCAATTTTTCTGAATTTTGTCAGAACCATGTTCGTTCTCTTGCTTTGCAATAACGTTTTTTGATATGCTTTCCAATGATCCTCATGCTTATTTTCAATCTATTTGATCACCCTTAGCGACTCTCTTAACAAACGAATCAACCTTGCTAGATGGAGGTAAATCTGTCTCCCACAAATGTTTACATTGTTTTTTATCTTGTTTGTTTGTTTGGTGGTTGTTTTTGTTTTGTTTTTGTTTTTTGGTTTGTTTGTTTTTTTGGTTTTTGGTTTTTGGTTTTTTGGTTTTTTAATGGAAATTCAATTGATTTGAAGGCCCTTTGTCCATTGCATTCGAGTCATTAAGAGCCGAGACTATTGAGTTTCACGCATATTCTTTGACTGTTATAAAACCGAATTTGTACAATTTGTGGTATGTCATCACTAAGAGGGAAGTCATTTGCAAAAACCTTAAGATAATTGCAGGTTATTGTATATGACGACATATAATTAATAAATAACGATAATTTGATTATTGATACTTATATTATTGAACAATAGCTTCAAGATGAGTTCAGAAATGAAATATATGTACATATTTTTATGGTAAATACTACAAGCTCGTTTAAATATCTATATTTTCTTACATGTAATATTATAATTATCTTTATATACCATAAACCTATCGAAGAAAACGTCGTTTTGACAATGTGAATAGTTATAGATAATACCGTTTAAATGAATTTTTGAAGTTTAACGTGTTGCTGATATCATATTTCTACTTTAAGGGGTACTACACCCCTAGCCAATTTTTTGCTTATTTTAGCGTTTTTCTCAAAAATTATAGCGCATTGGTGACAAGTAAGATATGTATATTATAGGGGCAAGGACTACAACTACTGCACTGAAAATTCAGCAACTCAAGGCAAGTGGTTATTGATTTATTGATCAAATATTGGTTTTCCCTCATTTTTGACTGTAACTCCACAACTGTTGTCTGTGCTGAAATAAAATTTCCAGTGTAGCAGTTGTAGTCCTTGCCCCTATAATATACATATCTTACTTGTCACCAATGCTCTATCATTTTTGAGAAAAATGCAAAAATAGGCACAATGTATGCATAATATATATAGGTGTGGTACCCCCTTAACATTAGTGATATGCTGTATAATGTTAATGTTGCAAACAGCTTAGGGTACCAGCTTATTTGATGCAGCTGGTTGTTCTGAGTAATTTGACACCAATTTTATTGAAATCGGCCAAAAATTGAGACAGTGTCGGCCAAATAACAACACACGGGGAGGCAGATTTGACCTTTATTTTCTAGTTTTAAGGGAATTTTATCACATTCAGGACTATGTAATGCATTTTTGGTATCTACTTACATAGTTTTAGGTGAAGCAAGGTAATTTATGCACTTTGTGTCAAATGAAAATTTCTGGCGTCCTTCAAATTTGCGGTTTTGGGTAAAATTAGCTTTACCTTTTAGCGACTCCTTTCGCAACCATTTTTGTTTTTTAAGGGCATACTACACCCATATATTGGTTTGATTGGTCTAAAAAAATATTTTTTCATTTATAGCTAGGCGATATATGCACGGATCATGTGAAATAAAAAAAAATGAAAAAAAAAAGAAAAAATGCTTTTACACATTGTAGTAAGTCATTTTAGCCCTATATATTTTTTGTTTACTGTGTATCCTAGTAACTCAGATCTGTGTTTCATAACAAACTATAATTTATTCTTTTCAACATGTTCAAGTAGAGTACATGAATAGAATACATTAAATCCTTTGTTATACTCTCTATAGAAAATCTATAGTGGTGCATGCAAAATATATAACACTGAATAAATTAAATAAACACTTACACAATGGATGAATAGTCATTAGTCAATTTAATTATATAATGTGTTGTTAGGAGAAGAAAAGGCTATTAGGTCACCGTATGTCAGGTTATAGGTCAATTGGTTCAGGACTTCAGGTCAAATTTAAGCATCAATTTTGAATACACATGTAAGAGTCTGTGATATCATAATGAGGAATAATTTTGATATTCTGTCTTTAACTGGATATATATCGAGAAGTGCAAGGTGGATATACTAATATACCTTGGGATGTAAATGGTGAGTACAATTTAGAATGCCTAGTTGACATGGATTTCACCAAAATCACAAAAGCTAAGCTTACGGAAAACTACCCAATATGGTGGTATAGGTGACAAGAAATACAATTTTTTTCAACATTGCTGCAGTATGGTTGTGGTAACCTGTTACCTGGGGCTTAATTATGTTTCAGTGAAATAATGTCGCAAGTTAAAAATACAAAATATAGCTCAACATTGAAAATAGAAGCATTTTAACCAGTTCCTTTTTGATAGTTGTGGAGCACCAAGTTCATGAAGTCATAAAAGAAATCAGGAACCACTTATTCCCATTTTACATATCAACTTTATTTCTATAACGTGTTAGCAACACATATCCAAAATTTTAACGAAATCCGTTGATAGTAAGCTTTCCAAAATGAAGTGAATTTAAATCATCAGTGATGTACCACCTTTTGGCTTCTACTTTTAAAAGCATGTAAGCTACGTTGATACCGATGCCACCAATAAAACGAGAAGATTTGCCCCTTCATTTTGCATACCACTTTGTCCAAATTTTTTGGTAATTTCTTCACAAAATGAAAAAAAATGAAAAAAAAAATCAATGGGTGTAGTACCCCTTTAAGTTAATCATACTAGAGATAATCATCAATCATCCATATTCTGAAATGTTCAGCCTTTTATCACATTTGGTGTGGCCGTGGTAATAAGTTTGTATCACATGTAAGTCAATGGAAGCGTCTCTACACATTTTCAAATGGGTACGCACAAGTGAAATAAGCTTGAGAGTTCAAATTTGGACAGATGCTGTTATTAATCAGTAACTTTGATTGATAACAAGAAATGATAGAATTTCAGTAGGGGGGATACGTAACAGCTATTAGGCTGAACAGCGCCCTCGCATCCTAAATTAGCTCTTAACTTGCATCAAAACATACGATTTGTGTAAAAATTGCATAAATATATCCAGTGGACCCAACATCATGTAAATAATCATTCGAATCCAACAAACAGCAAAGAAAATGTCCATAATTGTCAAAATAGTGATAAATAGGGGAGGGGGTCCTAAGAAATCCACCTTATCATGCTGCGTAGTTTTTTGGCCGTCACTGTCTCATTTTCAACCGATTTTTTTAAAGGTGTCTAAATGCTCAGGACGATGAGCTCCTTCAATTAATCTGGTACCCTAAGCTTTTTGAAACATCACCCATTTTTTTGGGCTGTACAGCATATCACTATTAACATAACATTCTTTGGAATTTACAGACAATGGTGCCATCGAAATCGTTGGCGCATTGTTTGAGTCTTTTAGATGTAATCAACAGCTAACAACGACGAAAGTGCTAATTGGTAGCCGCATAGATTATACTGTTAATTGAACTATTAGGGTGAGCCAATGCAATGACGAGAATCCAGTACCATTGTGGCCAATTCCCAGAAACGTCAAAGAGTAAGATAGCCCCGTATGGCGTCCACATAAGTACAAAGGTAACCCATATAATTGCCACAGATTTCAGCAATCGCATATCGCTACGAAGAATAGGTGATGCCAATTGGCCCTGTAAGCGTCGCGTACTTTTTCGAGCAAAACAGAAAATGCGTATATAACAAAAACCAGCTATACCCATGGGGATAAACAAACCAAGTAACACGAAATATAAGTTATATCCATAGTTTTCAGTATAGTCGATTGTGCAAAAATAAGCTTTTGGGTCATAAACATGTCTTCCCCATCCAAAGAAATTGGAGAGATCAAGCATGAAGCAATACATCCATATTAAAGCAATAATAAAAGGAACGGTTTTCTTGTTATATATCTTATGATAATGCCTATTGTGGCATATCGCAATATATCTGTTGAGTGATATCATAGACATGCTCCATACGGAGCACAAGCAACTTATAGTGCAGAGAACAGCTAGTGTTTCACATACTTCTGAATAGTTTTGATAAAATCTGGCATGAAAAATGCCGATTGTCGTGAATGGATTGGTAACAGCAGAAACACATAAGTCAGCAACTGCTAGATTACCCACAAACACATTACTTAATTCTCTGAGTTTCTTATGAACAAAAAGTGCACCAATGACAAGAAAGTTACCAATAGTTCCTGTGAAAGACGATGTCACCGTCACCATCAAATAGAACAAGATCTTGGTGTCAAACGAAAATGTGACTGATATACTAGTTTCGTTGCCAGATTTTTCACTAATCATTGCTGCAAACGTAGTCGAAGAATTGATTTCCAAAGAAGTTGATGGATATGTAAATAGCCACGAACGCTTTGAATGTAATTATGTCCTAGTTACTGCTACTACTGTTAGCTTAATGTCGGATTACTTGTAGCTGAAAATTAAGGATTCGTTCAATTCTGCATTTCTGCTGCTCAATTGACCGACTTCTCTTTACCCAAATGCAATTATTATGCGTTCTTTTAGAATTGTGGCTGTAAACACATTAAAGACGACCAATAAACTAATCACCGGATTTGACTGAGGGTACGTGTGGCATTATCTATTATTTAGAGAAAGAAAGGATTGTATCTTTTGCCTATCCAATATCTTGTCATAATGGATTGGCTGCCCACTAAGTGTAATATTATTTTGATTATTAAAACTGTTTTTCCAGGAAAAATAAAGTTACAATCTTTCGAGGACTTCGCCGTTATATTAATTAAATAAACGAATCCATCACGAACATCTAAGTCACCGAGCCGCGTTTTCCGCTTATGACGCGAACGTACGAGGGTTGGTCAATAATATCCCGCAACCATTATTTATCTCCACTCATGCATGACTTAGATGACTGTTACTTACGATCAATAAAGTTTGTAATTTTGTCTTTCAAAACACACAACAATTAGTATCAGAGTACCTTTAATTACGTAATCTCATTTGCATAAAGTCATTGCCATATGTACACTGACAATTGTCAACATTGGCGGGAAATTTGAATTGTAGTTGAGGAACGTGTAATAAAAAGAAGCAGAAGTGAGGACCAAAGCAATCTGCAAGCCTTATTTTTGGTATGAGGTAATCTGAGTATATTCAATTGATAATTGTGGAAGAAGAAATGTATCCGTCAACAGATCATGAAAGAGACTGTCTTTGAACTTCACCAAAAATATGCCTTAACGACAAACAAAAATGGTGTGAAAATCGGGAGAAAAAGCCCACACGGTAGAAGAAATAATCCAAATTATCTCCAAAATAAAACAAAAACAAATAATGATTATTGGTATGGTATGAGAGATCATAGTCAGGACAATAGAATTTGTTGCAATAAAAACAGAAATATGCGCATGCGTTGATGGTACGCATGATTGAAAGTACCAAAAATGTATGAAAAAAAAGTAAAATTTCATCAAAAAAGCGCTAAAAATATGACTAATACAAGGTTTGCGGAACAGTAGCTGGGTAAGTGAATTGCTATACCAAGTCTTATGCTAGAATTAGACATACCTTTCGAAATTCAAATTTCTTATTCAATCCAGAGCCTCTCTGTGGTGTGCTACTTTGATTACAAAAACATGACCTTTTGAAAACAAGGGTTCATTAAGAAAGAAATGTTTGTGATTTCGCCACTGGGATCTCCCTTTTTAATAATCAATAGATACCCAATCAAACCAGGTACCATTTGTTAAATTTTGTCATCTATTAATCCTTCTATCTCTTATTATGTAAAGAACAATGGGTGATAAAACCTACTCAAAATTGGAGATATTCAACACGACCTCTTTTCTTTAATAAAAATGGTATAGATCTAAAAAGAGTACAGCATCATTCCTATGTTATCGGTCTAAAAGTTGCATAAACCGCGCCAGATTCCATACTTTTATTCTCGAGATATTTGGAATTATGTAACAATACCTCAATTTGGCGCGAGATTTTCTTGACCATTTTTCACCATAAATCAGGCAGTGCCCATGCACTATTGTGTTTATGCTAATGTCATTACGTAATCGAGTATTCAGTATCGCTAATACATATTTGTTTTGAAAGACAAAAGTACAAACTTGTATTTAGCGTAAGTAACATTCATCCAAGTCATGCATGAGCGGAGATACACCATAGTTGCGGGAACTTATTGACCAGCCCTCGTATAATCGATATCACTATCCAATATTGTGTGATATTATACACTAGAAAACCAATCTTTACAAGACACACCCATTGAATATGAATTAGAATATAAAGTAGGTTTTGCTTGTAAAGAATTCACGGTAAGTCAAGGTAATGTTCTTTTAGTAGACCTTTAGCAGATCAGTGGGACGATTTGGAAATTCCCCCTGGTGCGATGGCTCTGGTACATCCCCTTTGAATTTTAGCATTGAAATAGCAAAATTTGCCGCGCTATGCGCGCACTTTATTACATTTCCGTCCGCTTAGTCCCGGTAAAGGAATTCTGGGGACAGCTTGGAAAAAACTTGGGTTACAGTTGTGGGGAGGGGTGCCTTCTATCCGAAGAGCCAGAGGTGGTAATCATGTTGCCGTGCCCAGGGCCATCAAAAGGTAAATCTGGCCATATACCAGCAACATTGACACCCCTGAGAAAATGGTCTAGCGACGACCCTGTGCGGCATACATTATTTTCAAATCAAGAAGTTGCACATGTGTATTCCCAAGTAACTTTTCATTAATCTAGTGCCATTTGGGGCACCTTTCGAGTTTTTCCCTGCTTCCGATATACCCTATAAAAAAAAGTAAGCAGTGTTACCCAGAGCAGTGATGGAACTGTGGGTCAGTCTACTTAAAGGTCCATTCAGTGATATGTTCATCGGGAGGATCGTAAAATCATCAAAATTCAGGTTTGGGCATTTTTGTTATTGTCATAGATGTGCTAACATAGCCTGCTAGTGGTTAGGCTGAAAGCAGCGTGTATTAAAGACAACAGAAGACATTTTACACGAATCTATGGTTTCTCTACTAGAAATTAGCTATTATGTATTTGAATGGGGTTAGCTTCAACTTTGTCAATGCTGATGTTTTCTTCAGTTTTTGCACAATTTTCAATTTCAAAAATACCTAATGAAAATTTGAATGACTTATCCTCACCTTATTCAAACAATTTAAACTTTCGCTGGGATCACTGAAATTAGCTATTATGTATTTGAATGGGGTTAGCTTCAACTTTGTCAATGCTGATGTTTTCTTCAGTTTTTGCACAATTTTCAATTTCAAAAATACCTAATGAAAATTTGAATGACTTATCCTCACCTTATTCAAACAATTTAAACTTTCGCTGGGATCACTGAATTTAAAGCATCTTGTTATTTTATATATAATCACAATTACGCTAAACTGCAAACTGTAAACTTTTAAAGGATGACTCCGGCAATCACAACATTATGCCTTCGTTTTACACACATTTTTAACTTCTCAAGGAGGAACATCTACCTCACACACCCCTGCATATGCATAAAAGTTGCCCTTTTCGCATCTGCTTTAGACACCCGGCACTTTATGTTTAAAGCAATAATTTATACAATAACGGTGAAAACTTGTCCACGAATGGCTTCAATTGGACCGTCATTTCACAAATTTTCGGCTTTTTCAAACTAAAATTGTACACAATAATGGTGCAAAAATGGTCCACCAAATGGCTTCATTTTGCAAAAGGTTTCTCACTTGTGAGGGTGACACATCCCCGCTTAGACATCCCCTGCGTCGCATTTTTACATTTTAGATTTTTTTTCTTAAATTGCCCCTCCACCTCCACCTCCCCCTCCCCTACGACTGCCCTAGATCCGCCATTGGATAAATTACCATTGAAATGATTTTTTGACGTTTAACTTGTTAATTTTATCATCTTTCTACTTGCGTGTAACATAATATTCTTTAAAATTCACAGGCAATGGAATCATTGAAATCTTTGGCGCATTGTTTGAGTCCTTTAGATGTAAGCAACAGCTAACAATACATATCCCGCGACATATCCGCTTGATGAATATTACATATCCGTCACGAAAGTTCTGATTGGTAGCCGCATAGAGTATACTGTTAATGGAACTATTTGTGTGAGCCAATGCAACGACGAGAATCCAAGACCATTGTGGCCAATTCCCAGAGAAGTCAAAGAGTAAGATGGCCGCAAATGGCGCCCACATTAGTACAAATGTAACCCATGTAATTGTCACAGTCTTCAGCAATCGCATATCGTTACGCTGAATAGGCGATGCCAATTGGCTCTGTAAGCGTCGCGTACTTTTTCGAGCAAAACAGAAAATGCGTATATAACAAAAACCAGCTATACCCATGGGGATAAACAAACCAAGTAGCATGAAATATAAGTTATATCCATAGCTTTCCGTATGGTCGGGTGTGCAAAAATAAGCTTTTGGGTCATAAACATGTCTTCCCCATCCGAAGAAATTAGAGATATCAAGCATAAAGCAATACAGCCATATTGAAGCAATTATAAATGGAACGGTTTTCTTGTTATAGATTTTCTGATAATGCCTATTATGGCATATCGCAATATATCTGTTCAGTGATATCATAGACATGCTCCATATGGAACACGCGCAACTTACAGTGCAGATAACTGCTAGTGTTTCACATACTTCTGGATAGTTTTGATAGAATCTGTTATGAAAAATCCCAACTGCCGTGAATGGATTGGTAACAGCAGAAACACACAAGTCAGCAACTGCTAGATTACCAACGAACAAAATACTTAATACTCTGAGCTTCTTATGAACTAAAATTGCACCAATGACAAGAAAGTTACCAATAGTTCCTATGAAAGACGATATCACCGTCACCAACAAATAGAACAAGATTTTGGTGTTAAATGAAACTGTAACTGGCGGACTAGTTTCGTTGGTAGATATTTCACCAAATTTTGCTGCAAATGTAGTCGAAGAATTGATTTCCATTTACTGCTGCTACTGGTACTAGTCACTAGTTAAATGTCGAATGTAAGGTACGGCCTAGTTAACTGCTACTACTGGTATTGCTGGTCATAAGGTAAATGCCGGATGTGTTTGCAGCTGACAATGAAGGATTCGTACAATTCTCTTACACTCACCGACTTCTCTTTATCTCAATTATATATTATTCGTTCTTTTAGAATTGTAGCTGTAAACACATTAAAGACGACAAATTAACTACTAGTAATTACCGGATTTGACTGAAGGTACGTGTTACATTTACTCCATTTAGAGAATAAAAGATAAATATCCACTACGAAAAGATTGCAAAGATTTCGTACGCAAAGGATATACAACTATAAAGGTTTTTTGGCCTTGGCCTTTCTAGATCGTAAGAATGGATAAGTCTCGGCAAGTCTTGTGTGACGTCATTATGCAGAGGAAGGTAAGACGCAACCAGCAAAAGTGCGATACCAGTCTGACTGAAATTAATTGTAAATGAAAGAAATTCTAATTAAAAACACGAGTAAGTGTCATTTTCGCCTTACACAAAATAATATATACGATGCTATAAGAGATTGGGAAGAAAAGATTGTATCAGGAATAAATATCTGCAATATATCATTTGACACATATCAGAAATGATCAAGGCTTTACTGAAATCGACAGTCATCCCATCAATTAGGGCAATTAGGGACTGGGTCAGGTTTTACCTTTAATTGTATTGTAATCATGGTAATAAATGAAAGAATGTGTAATTAGGGAGTGTTCAGAAATACTTTGGTGGGGGGGCTGGTAAAAAGGGAGGGGGGCCAAAAAAGTTTTGGACCTTAAAAGAGGGGGGACTTAAAAGTTTTAGGTGGTAGGAAAGGGGGGGCAAAAAAGTTTTCCGCTTTAAAACCAAAAAGTTTCGCGCGCTTCGCGCGCATTGAGACCCTCTATACCACTTTTAACATGGGCAAGTTTGGATTTTCAGCGCTTTTGTTTGAAAAAATAATGCCACTTAATGTACACATATCTATATTAATAAATATAACATTAAACTTCAGCAACATCTGAGTTGGTCTAAGAAATACTGGCACTTTTTATCATCTCTTCAAAGTAGGCTACAAACATTATTATGTACCAATCAAAATACAACTAAATCAAGAAAATATTGCAAATAAATTAGATTTCTTTGCACGTAAACTGCACACTTCAGTTTACTATATTTCTCACTGCAAAATTATTTTGTACACATAGACCCACGGGTAGATTTACTATAGGGCAGAGTGGGCACAGGCCCAGGTGCCACGGTCTTTGGGGCAAAAACTGATACCTGTGTACATTTGCGTGACCAAATTAATCTCATATTTGACCAAATGTGACCCAGATATCACACCACTGGAAACAACACTATTAAGTATAATGTTTGTTATGTGTTTACGATAATGGGGGGTCAAAAAGTTTTGTCTGTCAAAAGAGGGGGGTCAAAAAAGTTTAGCGGTCCATCGAGGGGGGGTCAAAAAAGTTTTCAAGCGAAAAATTGGAGGAAGACCAGCCCCCCCTACCAAAGTATTAATGAACACTCCCTTAGATACACGTGTAATAGTATAATTGTGACCATACATAAAATAACAAGATGATTTAAGTTGACTGATCCACAGTTCCATCTCTGAGTAACTAATCTTTCGCCCCCAGATACTCACAACCAGAAGCTGTTACTTAGGAATATACATATGCAACTTCTTGATTTAAAAATAAGGTACTGCCCCCTTATTATCAAGACCAGAACTATGGGTCGTTTTATCTTTTCAGTTTCCGTAAGTCTATTGTTCAGATATGAAAACGCAAGGGATTAAGTAAGTTTACTGTAATCTGACTTCATTGTTAACTTTGTACCAATCAGCTTATTTCAATAGACGCGTTAATAAATTAGGCTGGGCACTTGGAAATTTTTGGAGTCAAACTTTTTTGACCCCCCTCCAGAGAAGCTAAAACTTTTTTGACCCCCCTCTTTAGACATACAAAACTTTTTTGACCCCCCCCCCTTTCCAAGAGGTTAAAAAACAGTCTGGGGAGGGGGGCTACTCCATTTGTGCAAATTATAGGCCTACATGTTTGTTCATACATTTATTTATAATAGCCTGTTTCCTAAAAACATGAAAATTGAAGGTGTTTTTCACATGCTGTGACTTGTATGAAGTTTAATTTCAATTTATGCATTCTAATTTTTATAACCAATAATTCTTATAACCAATAATTAAATAAATAAAAGTTACACAAGAAAGGGAAATTGACAGTGACGTAGCTAGGGCTTGTGGCGCACAGGGCTAAGGATAGGTGTCGATCCCGATTCTTGAAATAATTATTGCGCGCGGAGCATATATTTGGTTATAATAAAGTTAAATATCGGTCTTAAATTGATCTTTTAAATGAGTATGTCCTGAAATGCGCGCGAATCGCGCGAAAATTTTTGATTTTCATCGCTTAGAGGGGCGCAGAATCGATGCTAAATTGGCCAATTCAGCGCCCCCTAAGAGTGGCGCCAGGGCACATGCCCCCACCTGCCCCCGTCTTTATGCCACTGAAAATTGAGAGCAACATCCGGGCACATACTCAAGATTTTTAATACTTAAGACTTGTTTATCAGGGGGCGTAGACAGCTTTCTTGGTCAGGGGGGCAAAATATAAATTTCGTGGCAAAGACAAAAAAAATGGTTGCACCATTTTGACCCGGTATTATCAGTGGGATACATACATATACCCTTTTTTTGTAGCGACTGTAGAATACATGTAAAGTCTTTGATATTCCAAAAAGGCTTTTATGGGATATCGGTGATGAGCA
This sequence comes from Amphiura filiformis, assembly GCF_039555335.1. Taxonomy (NCBI): domain Eukaryota; kingdom Metazoa; phylum Echinodermata; class Ophiuroidea; order Amphilepidida; family Amphiuridae; genus Amphiura; species Amphiura filiformis. The sequence goes on along the minus strand of NC_092630.1, from coordinate 32,606,589 downwards.
AAAAGTGTATTTTACACTATTTCTGGCCATAATCGGGGTAAAAAGGGGCTCTATTGGTACATATGCGCGCGTGGCGCGCAAAAATTTTGTATGCTCTTGTTCTTTTGGTATTTTCTTGTTTAAAACTTTTTGACCCCCTCCTTTAGTAACCAAAACTTTTGGTCCCCCCTTTGTGCAACTCAAAACTTTTGTGTCCCCCCCACTTTGCCCAGTCCCCCACCAAAGTATTTATGAACGGTCCCTTACCGTCAGCAGTGCATGGTGGCGAGAAGAAATTCTTCAATTAAATTATGTGATGTAACTGGTCCTAATTGAAGGATGGATTCCCGACCATATACAATCATGGACAAAAGTTTCGAATATCTTTATTTTTAGCATAGCCCTGTTTTTAAGTGCAGATTTCTTACCATCAATGACCCGTCAGTCATGCGAAATGGATCACGGGTGTCTGGCAATATCTTGGGTACCATTCCATATCACACATTACGTAATGTAGGACAATGGCTTCTTATACCTGACCAATAAACCATCTGGTATCCTTTTTGCAGTTATTTTAGCGATATGATTCATAAGGTTATATTGGCTTTTACATTACCGTGTGAAGAAACCAGCTTTAATTTGTTGCATCTGTCTGTTGTATACGATATTTCTGAACATGGGGTGCGAGTTGAGCGCAGATTTATACGAGCGCGTTATTGACTTACGTAATCGCGGCTACAAACAGAAGGATATTGGTGCCGCTTCAGGAATTACACAAAGTGCAGTTTCTAAAATTTTGAAGAGACGTCAAGAGACCGGAACTGCTACACCTAGGTCAGATCGATCTCTCCTGAGACTTTACTGGAATGGCCGCACGAACCCTGCATCTCGGCTACGAACAGAATGGCTGAGATCCATTAACGCGCCTGTCACGAGGAAACTTGGGAATAATAAACTGGTTAGTGCAGGTTTTCGCGCAAAGCGACCAATAAGAAAGACGATACTTCTGTAAAGACATCGGCATGCGCACTTGCGTTGGTCACAGAGACACATGAATTTGACAGTAGGTACTTGCGTAATGTGATCTTCAATGACCAGGCCCGGTTCCTCCTCTACAGACAAGATGGCCGATTGAAAGTCCGAAGACAGGTTGGTCACACCCTGCTTGAGGATTGTATCCTGCCTAGAGTCCAGGGAGATGGTGGTGATATCACAGTATGGGGAGCATTTCACAGTAGGTCAAAATCACACCTCTACATGCTAGGAGGACACAGGAATCAGGACCAATACCTGCATGTTCTTGGTACAGTTATGCTTCCGTTTGCAAGAAGAGACTTCGGGAACAATTTTGTGATCCAAGATGACAACACCACGGCGCACAGAGCCCGACGCGTGAGGGAATTCCTTGAAAATGAGAATGTAGAACACCTGGACTGGCCGGCTTTGAGCCGGATATAAACCCTATAGAGAACTTATGGGCAGAAGTATCCCGCAGGATAGGTAACATGGACAACCTACCAATCACCCTGCAGGAACTTAGACACGCCCTCATTCCATGCTGACGAGATATTCCACAAGGAACCTTAGCAAACCTGGTCGCGTACGTGACCTTGAGCTGGCAAGGGGTGGTGGACACACCTAATATTGAGTTGTGTTTTCTCAAGCAAGAGACTTATCTGAACATGTCACAGTGTTTTGTTTAAACAATAAAGTTTGCTAGTATCTTTAATCTCATTTTGTGATACAAAGAGACCGCCAAAAAGTGTTGCAATTGTGTGATCAGTCCATTGTGATGCGCTTCCTCCGGTAATTATTTTTTCAACCGTGTGATGTAAACATCAAAGGACATTTGTATCTTTCAATTAAATTCAACTGAGTACTACTCCAGAAGAATGAACCTGTTCCTAATAATGATTGAAAACTGCATTTGTTACAAAAATAAAAATATTCCAAACTTTTGTCCATGACTGTAGGAACTTTTTGGGAAGGAAGAGAATTTTACCCTAACGCAAGCCCAAGGCTCGAACCCTCGCCGATCGTATCTCCCGGCCGACAGCGCAACGCCTTAACCGCTCGGCCATCTCGCTTGTATACACTGGTGTTCTGATATACGGAAAAAGCTACATTATTATCAAATTACAACTTCATATTATCGAATTACAAATTCAGCCTCTGTTTGCATTAGAGTAGCGTGGGTCTGAGTAATTTGTTGAACTACATCACCTTCAAAACACCAATTTCAATTTTGGATTGTTAAAATTTTGTTGTAACACTGGTGACTGTATACAAACCGGGCATACAAATGGATACATAATTTGATTTTGTTTTGTTAAGAATATCAGGAAATTCAATGGCCACCATACCGTCTTTCTAAAGGCATTTTTGTCAGTTATAATGGTTTATGAACGTGCTATATGCTGCATAATAATAATTGTCGATCTTCATGTGGAAGTGTATGCTGTAAGCTGTTAGGTTATTCTTTGAATGGTTTACTTTACGTTGTTGATAATTACAAATTTAAGCAACAACCATCTAACAATAATTTACTTCATTGAATCAACCATATTACACTTACAATAATACAATACAATAAACGGAATTTATATAGCGCCTTAGCATAAGTATGAACAAAGCGCTTTACAATAATCTTAAAAGTACAACTTACACTTATGTACAACTTAATTGAAAATAAACAAGAAATGTCTTTAAAAAGACAACACCATGGATGAAATTCATGTTTCATAATTTTACATTGACAAACACTTGGAATACTAGTAATTTTTTGGGTGTAGCACATGAACAACTATTAATAAACCGGATGGGAAATGTTGTTACCACCAATGACATACTATAGGAAATTCAAGTGTTTTTATAATAATATTAATTGACATGCAGTGATAATGTTCAATATTATTAAAGATGCTGATGATCTACTAGACAGTCTATGGATTTTCGTGTGAAAGTGAATGCTAAATTTTGTTTTCTGACGAAGACGTCAAAGCTATTGAAATTTTCAACTTATCTTTTGAGTCCTTTATATCACGACAACAACATATTCGCTTGATGAAAATCATATATCCGTCACGAAAGTTCTGATTGGTAGCCGCATAAAGTATACTGTTAATGGAACTATTAGTGTGAGCCAATGCAATGGCGAGAACCCAGTACCATTGTGGCCAATTCCCAGAAACGTCAAAGAGTAAGGTAGCCCCGTATGGTGTCCACATAATTACAAACGTAACCCATATAATCGCCACAGTCTTCAGCAATCGCATATCGCTACGTGGAATAGGCGATGCCAATTGGTTTTGTAAGCGTCGTTTACTTTTTCGGGCAAACCAGAAAATGCGTATGTAACAAAAGCCGGTTATACTCATGGGGATAAATAAACCAAGTAAAATAAAATACAGGTTATATCCATAGTTTTCCGTATAGTCGATTGTGCACCAATATCCCTTTGGGTCATATACATGTCTTGCCCATCCGAAGAAATTAGAGATATCAAGCATGAAGCAATACAGCCACATTGAAGCAATTATAAAAGGAACGGTTTTCTTGTTATATATCTTATGATAGTGCATATTGTGGCATATCGCAATATATCTGTTGAGTGATATCATAGACATGCTCCATACGGAGCACAAGCAACTTATAGTGCAGAGAACAGCTAGTGTTTCACATACTTCTGGATAGTTTTGATAAAATCTGGCATGAAAAATGCCGATTGTCGTGAATGGATTGGTAACAGCAGAAACACATAAGTCAGCAACTGCTAGATTACCCACAAACACATTACTTAATTCTCTGAGTTTCTTATGAACAAAAATTGCACCAATGACAAGAAAGTTACCAATAGTTCCTGTGAAAAACGATGTCACCGTCACCAACAAATAAAACAAGATCTCGGTGTCAAACGAAAATGTAACTGACGTACTAGTTTCGTTGGCAGATTTTTCACTAATCATTGCTGCAAACGTAGTCGAAGAATTAATTTCCAAAGAAGTTAATGGAGATATGTAAATAGCCACGAACGCTTTGAATGTAAGGTATGTCCTAGTTACTGTTATCACTATTGAATGTCGGATTATTTGCAGCTGAAAATGAAGGATTCATTCAATTCTGTATTTCTGCTGCACAATTGACCGACTTCTCTTTACCCAACTGCAATTATTATGCGTTCTTTTAGAACTGTGGCTGTAAACACATTAAAGACGACCAATTAACTAATTACCGGATTTGACTGAGGGAACGTGTGGCATTATCTATTATTTAGAGAAAGAAAGGATTGTATCTTTTGCCTATCAAATATCTTGTCATAATGGATTGGCTGCCCACTAAGTGTAATATTATTTTGATTATTAAAACTGTTTTTCCAAGAAAAATAAAGTTACAATCTTTCAAGGACTTCGCCGTTATATTAATTAAATAAACGAATCCATCACGAACATCTAAGTCACCGAGCCGCGTTTTCCGCTTATGACGCGACGTATAATCGCAAGATCATCGAGGATCGATATCACTATCCAATATTGTGTGATATTATACACTAGAAAACCAATCAAATTACAGAATTCTTTACAAGACACACCCATTGAATATGAATTAGAATATAAAGTAGGTGTTGCTATAAAAACAAATTCACGTAATTTGATTGGTTTTCGGTGTATAATATCGCACGATAGTGAGTATTGATGGGTTACAGTTGTGGGGCAGGGGTGCCTTCTATCCGAAGAGCCAGAGGTGGCAATCATGTTGTCGCGCCCAGGGCCATCAAAAGGTAAATCTGGCCATATACCAGCAACATTGACACCCCTGAGAAAATGGTCTAGCGACGGCTCTGTGGGGAATAAATTATAAATGACTCCAGCAATCACAACATTATGCCTTCGTTTTACAAAAAAAATTAACTTCTCAAGGAGGAACATCTACCTCACACACCCCTGCGTATGCATAAAAGTTGCCCTTTAAAGCAATAATTTATACAATAACAGTGAAAACTTGTCCACGAATGGCTACAATATTGGACCGTCATTTCACAAATTTTCGGCTTTTTCAAACTAAAATTGTACACAATAATGGTGCAAAATTGGTCCACCAAATGGCTTCATTTTGCAAAAGTTTTCTCACTTGTGAGGGTGACAGATTCCCACTTAGACATCCCATGCGTCGCATTTTTACATTTTTGATTTTTTTCTTAAATTGCCCCCTCCCCCTCCCCCTACGACTGCTCTAGATCTGCCATTTGATAAATTACCATTTAAATGATTTTTTGACGTTTATCTTGTTAATCATATCATCTTTCTACTTGCGTGTAACATAATATTCTTTAAAATTAACAGGCAATGGAATCATCGAAATCTTTGGCGCATTGTTTGAGTCCTTTAGATGTAAGCAACAGCTAACAATACATATCCCGCGACATATCCGCTTGATGAATATCACATATCCATCACGAAAGTTCTGATTGGTAGCCGCATAGAGTATACTGTTAATGGAACTATTAGTGTGTGCCAATGCAACGACGAGAATCCAGGACCACTGTGGCCAATTCCCAGAAAAGTCAAAGAGTAAGATGGCCGCAAATGGCGTCCACATAAGTACAAATGTAACCCATGTAATCGTCACAGTCTTCAGCAATCGCATATCGTTACGCTGAATAGGCGATGCCAATTGGCTCTGTAAGCGTTGCGTACTTTTTCGAGCAAAACAGAAAATGCGTATATAACAAAAAGCAGCTATACCCATGGGGATAAACAAACCAAGCTTTTGGGTCATAAACATGTCTTCCCCATCCGAAGAAATTAGAGATATCAAGCATAAAGCAATACAGCCATATTGAAGCAATTATAAATGGTACGGTTTTCTTGTTATAGATTTTCTGATCATGCCTATTGTGGCATATCGCAATATATCTGTTGAGTGATATCATAGACATGCTCCATATTGAACACGCACAACTTACAGTGCAGATAACTGCTAGTGTTTCACATACTTCTGGATAGTTTTGATAGAATCTGTTATGAAAAATCCCAACTGCCGTGAATGGATTGGTAACAGCAGAAACACACAAGTCAGCAACTGCCAGATTGCCCACAAACACATTACTTAATACTCTGAGTTTCTTATGAACAAAAAGTGCACCAATGACAAGAAAGTTTCCAATAGTTCCTATGAAAGATGTTGTCAGCGTCACCAACAAATAAAACCAGATTTTAGTGTTAAACGAAAACCCTACTGGTGTGGTTGCATCCGTTGACACGTCATCCGCCGGGGCTAGATTGCTAGATTACCAACGAACACAATACTTAATACTCTGAGCTTCTTATGAACAAAAATTGCACCAATGACAAGAAAGTTACCAATAGTTCCTATGAAAGACGATATCACCGTCACCAACAACAAGATCTTGGTGTTAAATGAAAATGTAACTGGCAGACTAGTTTCGTTGGCAGATATTTCACCAAATTTTGCTGCAAATGTAGTCGAAGAATTGAATTCCATGACTAAAGAAGGACGGATGTGTAAATAGCCACAAACGCTTTGAAGATAAGGTACGCCCTACTGCTGCTACTGGTACTAGTCACTAGTTAAATGTCGAATGTAAGGTACGGCCTAGTTAACTGATACTACTGGTATTACTAGTCATTAGCTAAATGCCGGATGTGTTTGCAACTGACAATGAAGGATTCGTACAATTCTGCTACATTCACCGACTTCTCTTAATCTCAATTATTATGCGTTCTTTTAGAATTGTAGCTGTAAACACATTAAACACGACAAATTGACTAATTACCGGATTTGACTGAAGGTACGTGTTACGTTTACTCCATTTAGATAATAAAAGATAAGTATCCACCACGAAAAGATTGCAAAGATTTCGTACGCAAAGGATATACAAGTTGTGTTCCAGTCTAAAGTGGACTTGGCTGGACAAGTTTGAAAATACCACAGAATACCACAGAGAGCATACTGATCAGCAATAACGATATAAGAACCAACATTGTAATTATTGTTCCAATATGATACTAATGTTGATTTAATTTGTCAGTGATATATGTCTTATCTGAAAACATGCAATCATCCTATAGTTTTCATTAAGTTAACTTATCCAAAAAGTGTGTTTACTTGTGCATCTTGACTATAAAGAGTTTTTTAGCCTTGGTCTTTCTAGATCGTAGAATGGGTAAGTCTCGTTTGACGTCATTATGCAGAGGAAGGTAAGACGCAACCAGCAAAACTGCGATACCAGTCGGACTGGAAGTAATTGTAAATTCTAAAACACGAGTAAGTGTCATTTTCGCCTTACACAAACTAATACGATGCTTTAAGAGATTGGGAAGAGAAGATTGTATAAGAAATAAATATCTGCAATATATCATTTGACACATATCTGAAATGAGGCTTTATTGAAATCGACATTCAACCCATCAATTAGGGCAATGGGTCAGGTTTTACCTTATTGTATTGTAATAATGAAAGAATGTCTAATTAGATACACGTATAATAGTGTAATTGTGACAATACTTCAAATAACAAGATGCTTTAAGTCATTGAATAGATTCATCAGGTTTGTTCAGTAAATAAACATTTTGGATTTTTGTTTGACAAAACCAAGTGAATACTCACTACAATATTTCGTCCTACTCATCGGAGGACTTCATCAGGTATGACTGATATGGTCATCTGATCCACTTCCCCGGCAAACAAGTTTGGGTGGTTTCCTGTGTTCCTTGGTCTCTTTTCCAGACTTCAGTAGTGGATCATAGACGTGACTTAAGAGGTATGTGCCCTCCTCTCTGTTTAGGCAAATTTCTTTGTATACATATTCGCCCCAGATATTCGCAGACTACAGTGAGACTAATGCAGACAGAAGCTGTTAGATAAGTACTTGGGAATATACATGTGCAACTTCTTAATAATGTACTGCCCCTCTCAATTTCAAGACCATAACTGTGTACCATTCATTCAAGCACAGTTTTATTATCATGATTATAGGTGTGTGTATGCGTGAAAACACATAATCAATTTGTTAAGTAAATGATTTGCAATTTGATAATGTAGTTTTTCTATATACCAGATAACCAGAATACCCCGGTATACTACTCTTCAATCCAAAAAAGTAATAACTCGCGTGAAGGCACAATGACATACCAATGTGGGCAAATATAACAACAGGCACATATATACTGCTAAGAGCCTGTCAATACAATATATCACAGTATTTTACTTTATAAAATGGACCACTGTAAATTCAAAGGACTGGTTCATGAGCAATATGTAAGAAATAGAAAGCAACATGTAAATTATAACACAAGCAAGGCTGAACTTCAAAATCTAGTAATCTAAATATTATTATTATTATTACTGTATATACTTTCGTTTGCTCTTCCTTCCTTTTGTAGCAATAAATTATAATGTACAGGGTGTCCAAAAAAAAAGAGGCCCCTCATTGCGCCCTCTTTTTCTCCTATTTCTGAAAAGTTAATCAAATATATTTTGGTATGTAAAGAAGCCTTAAGTCGTTAGCCTTAATAAACCAAAACAGTTATATCAATCGGCTCACAACTTTGGAAGATATGCTCTTTTAAAGAAATGTAACCGTTTTTCACTCTGTCCACGGAGAAGGTTTGTCTTCTTCAAAGATTGAAAAGGAGTACACATACCATGCATGTATATCAAACATTCATAAATGATAACTTTATAAAATAACTTTATTTATGGAATGGGCTTTAACGGTGGGTTTATGGGCAATGGATTTTGTTAGTGTCATTAATTTGTGGGTAAAATGGATGCCGAATGGGACTTCTTTTGCTTTACTTGCAGTTACTTATTTTTTTTTCTTGGTTATTTATGCCTTTTTGTTTTATTATGTTTCTTACTTTCTTACTTTGTTGTTTCTTGCTTTTTTATCTTTTTTTTTATTTACAACATAAGTTATTTCTCTTTTTAGGATAAAAGGTAGCCCTAAAATGCTGTTTGGTTTGCCGTTGGTTCTTCTGAAGTGAGTTTACTGTGCTGCTCTGCCGTCTACCTGGTTGCCTCCTTGGCGAATACAGGTTTCAGCTCTGGTCCTCATTGCATCAATTGCGTTGCGTACCATCCTTGTGCGCCGAATACTTGTGAATGCATTCAGTAATACGTTTGCGAAGATCTTGGATTTTGCCACAAAGGAAAAGAATCACCCTGCAGGAACTTAGACACGCCTTCATTGCATGCTGGCGAGATATTCCACAAGGAACCTTAGCAAACCTGGTCGAGGGAATGTCACGTCGCGTACGTGACCTTAAGCTGGCAAGGGGTGGACACACCTAATATTGAGTTGTGGTTTCTCAAGCAAGAGACTTACCTGAACATATCACAGTGAGAGTTTAAGTTTTTGTTTAAACAATAAAGTTTGCTAGTGTCTTTAATCTCATTTTGTGATACAAAGAGACCGCCAAAAGTGTTGCAATTGTGTGATCAGTCCATTGTAATACGCTTCCTCAGGTAATTATTTTTTCAACCGTGTGATGTAAACAAGAAGAGGACATTTGTATCTTTCAATTAAATTCAACTGAGCACTACTCCAGAAGAATGAACCCGTTCCTAATAATGATTGAAAACTGCATTTGTTACAAAAATAAAAAATATTCCAAACTTTTGTCCATGACTGTAGGAATTTTTTGGGAGGGAAGAGAATTTTACCCTAAGGCAAGCCCAAGGCTCGAACCCTCGCCGATCGTATCTCCCGGCCGACAGGGCAACGCCTTAACCGCTCGGCCATCTCGCTTGTATACACTGGTGTTCTGATATACGGAAAAAGGTTACATTATTATCAAATTACAACTTCATATTATCGAATTACAAATTCAGCCTCTGTTTGCATTAGAGTAGCGTGGGTCTGAGTAATTTGTTGAACTACATCACCTTCAAAACACCAATTTCAATTTTGGATTGTTAAAATTTTGTTGTAACACTAGTGACTGTATACAAACCGGGCATACAAATGGATACATAATTTGATTTTGTTTTGTTAAGAATATCAGGAAATTCAATGGCCACCATACCGTCTTCCTAAAGGCATTTTTGTCAGTTATAATGGTTTATGAACGTGCTATATGCTGCATAATAATAATTGTCGATCTTCATGTGGAAGTGTATGCTGTAAGCTGTAAGGTTATTCTTTGAATGGTTTACTTTACGTTGTTGATAATTATAAATAAGCAACAACCAACTAACAATAATTTACTTCATTGAATCAACCATATTACACTTACAATAATACAATACAAAAAACGGAATTTATATAGCGCCTTAGCATAAGTATGAACAAAGCGCTTTACAATAATCTTAAAAGTACAACTTACACTTATGTACAACTTAATTGAAAATAAACAAGAAATGTCTGTAAAAAGACAACACCATGGATGAAATTCATGTTTCATAATTTTACATTGACAAGAACTTGGAATGCTAGTAATTTTTTTGTGTAGCACATGCACAACTATTAATAAACCGGATGGGAAATGTTGTTACCACTAATGACATACTATAGGAAATTCAAGTGTGTTTATAATAATATTAATTGATATGCAGTGATAATGATATTCAATATTATTAAAGATGCTGATGATCTACTAGAGGGTCTGTGGATTTTCGTGTGAAAGTGAATGCTGAATTTTGTTTTCAGACGTAGACGTCAAAGCTATTGAAATTTTCAACTTATCTTTTGAGTCCTTTATATCACGACAACAACATATGCGCTTGATGAAAATCATATATCCGTCACGAAAGTTCTGATTGGTAGCCGCATAGAGTATACTGTTAATGGAACTATTAGTGTGAGCCAATGCAATGGCGAGAACCCAGTACCATTGTGGCCAATTCCCAGAAACGTCAAAGAGTAAGGTAGCCCCGTATGGGGTCCACATAATTACAAATGTAACCCATATAATTGCCACCGTCTTCAGCAATCGCATATCGCTACGTGGAATAGGCGATGCCAATTGGTTTTGTAAGCGTCGTTTACTTTTTCGGGCAAACCAGAAAATGCGTATGTAACAAAAGCCGGTTATACTCATGGGGATAAACAAACCAAGTATAATGAAATATAGGTTATATCCATAGTTTTCCGTATAGTCGATTGTGCACCAATATCCCTTCGGGTCATATACATGTCTTCCCCATCCGAAGAAATTAGAGATATCAAGCATAAAGCAGTACAGCCACATTGAAGCAATTATAAAAGGAACGGTTTTCTTGTTATAGATCTTATGATAGTGCTTATTTTGGCATATCGCAAAATATCTGTTCAGTGATATCATAGACATGCTCCATACGGAGCACAAGCAACTTATAGTGCAGAGAACAGCTAGTGTTTCACATACTTCTGGATAGTTTTGATAAAATCTGGCATGAAAAATCCCCATTGTCGTGAATGGATTGGTAACAGCAGAAACAAATAGGTCAGCAACTGCTAGATTACCCACAAATACATTACTTAATTTTCTGAGCTTCTTATGAACAAAAAGTGCACCAATGACAAGAAAGTTACCAATAGTTCCTGTGAAAGATGTTATCACCGTCACCAACCAATAGAGCAAGGTCTTAGTGTCAAACGAAAATGCAACTGGCGTAGTTGCATCAGTTGACACACCATTGACCGGGTCTTCGGTGGCTGCAACTGATGTTGTAGTATTGAGTTCCATGACTAGGAGTGTGCGTGCTGACGAGAAAGTGTGATGTTTTAACACCGCTACCTGTGCCGTTTTGTATGCGCAAGGAAATTAAGTTAAATATCATCGTCGTCAACAATTCAAATTAAGTTACGTTACGTCAGAAGCCATACATGTACAGTATTATCGACCAGTTCGTCAACATCTTTTAAACCGGCGTTTTCTCTGTCTAGAAACAGAACGAGTGTTAGTTAATGCGCTATGTCTGTATATAGTTGAATATGAATTATTATGTTTGTCATAATCATGATAATTAACTGCTGGATGTGTTTGCATGGAAACAGGTTAATTAAATACGACACTGTTATTATTTGTACAGTATTTTTTAACTATATAAATATTCTGAGTATATAATATAACTATATAATATAATATAATTATATACTCTTGAATTCCACCCAACTTGTCATGTTTTCCATTTTTGCAAATGTATGATGTAAACAAATATATTCAAACTTGTTTGTTTGTTTGTTTGTTTACCCAGGTTGGTCCGTGAGGAACACATGCTAATCCATATTCAAATTGAAAAATTTGTGCTTAAAAGTGCTTTAAGAAATAATTGCAGTATATTCATACATATATTTTGTTTACTGTTGCTATGAAAGGGCAATTAGCATTGCTAAATCAAGCCATAAACATTACTAACTAATATTACTAATATATTTATAACAAACAGGAATCCAGACAATGACACAACACATGTTTCAGTATACCCAGGAAATAATTAACGTCATCCCACAATTCACCTGCTTTTGACAGCTCTTTATCTGAACAGCAGAGCTTTCAAAGATATAACGGTCTGCTAAATGTTAGCTTGTCACTCGTCAGCACAAATGTATTGACTGCACTGGTTTGTGGGTAGTGATTCGACTTGAAAGCATAGACTCTTCAACATTCACAGCAATTCATTACACTCTATGCATGGCTTTAATAGGGTAAAGCATATTATTTGTTGGGAGAGAAATGAGCAAAATAATGTCAAAATCTGCCATTACAGATCATGTGGTAGAAAACAACCATGTCATCGACTGAGAGGAGGCTAGGATCGTAGGCAAAGAGAGTAACAGATACAAAAGATGAATCAAGGAAGCAATCACCATTAGGAAGCAGGGCAATACCATGAATAGAGACGAGGGGCAATACAACTTAAGTCACGTATTTGACCGTTTTGACGATCTGATTTCTGAAGGAAAATCAACTGGCAACTCCGTTGCTAAGCAGCAGAAAACAACAGCTGTACACAGATCGTCTATATTACCTCAAATATTTCTTCACTACGTTGAAAATACGTAATTATGACCAACAGAGGGCGTTATTACTGTACTAAAGTACCAGGCCTGAAAGTACGTGGTATTTTGACAACGGTATACACCGTAACCATACGTAATGGTCCATTCTCCGTTAAAGCGTCCAAGTTTGGTCTCAGGAATGACAAAATGCCAACCACAAAGAATTCATAAAATTCATTCAGAATCGTAAACTTTAATAGTTTAAGAACACAAAACAATGCATGGGTGATTTTTCAACAATATTTCATTTTTGAGCAATATTACTTGTACGTATTGGGGGTAACGTATCAGTGGTAACGTATCTGTTTAACCATTTCCCATCTTTGTCTTAATCGTGCAAGTGTAAAAACTGACCGACTTAATACCCATACTTGATCAGTCATCACCCAATGTACTAAATTCTGGTATGGTATTTGGCTTCATTTATCACAGCGTTTTTTCCGAGGAGAGTAGAATTTAGGTAACGTATCTGTGAAGGCATGAACGTAACGTCAGGACTTTTTGCCATTAATAGACCTGATTTTGTTTTACTTTGAAACCATTGTGTTTTGTTCCATATATATAATATAACTATGGAGCCTGCTTGATCCATCACATATGAGAACATCCATCTGGCCAATTATTTTCACAGATTGTTATCCATTAGAAATATGGTAACGTATCTGTGAACAATATTGGCGACATAGTCTGAAAGACCTGTTTGAAAAATTTAATAATCTGTGTTGTGATGATTTATACTTTATAATTAGGGCATGATACCAGCTAATGAAAAGTACCTATAATCCATTATGTGCGCGCATGTTTAGAGAGCAGGGACACGTTATACTGAACACACCTTGGCTGGCGACATGGAGGAAAACAATGGACATGCATAATCAGCTTTATTGTTTTATACTTTCTAGGCATGTTACAACCTCTAGCCTCACACATTTTAAAAAGCAACTCCTAAGTATAAGTTATATTAATAAAAGTTATTTCTTTCTGAAGAAACAAGTCTGAATACGACTTGACACTATGGGCGACACATATTTGGCATTTTGAACACTTTATCGGAGAATGTGCCGTATGCTAGCATACAGCATACTCTTCCAAGCACGGTCTTCACCGTCACAATACACTACGTATTGTCACAGTGTTTTCCATGTACATACGTGAGGATCAGGATATTTCTGATGTTCAGGAAAATGATTTCGATGTTATATTGATGAATTTATGACTATTCTCACAACAAAAATGTTCACTTACGTGAGCTTTCGGTTTGCGGTCGCTAAGCCTTTTTCAAACTGATGTTATTGATCTTGATGTCGAAATAAGCTTGAGAGGTGTCATTTCTCAAGATAATGTCGAGAGGCTCAAATCCTTCATTCCTTAGTTCACTAATCAATTGAGTTCCATCACTGCCTCTTGTCTTTTGTCATTTACCATGCCAAAGACAAAAGGTCTTGGATCATTTTTATGATGTTTTTAAATCATTTTCATTCAGTGTTTTTTATTTCTTCTAACCACATTGTCAAGACAATAGGGGAAGTGTAAGATGATCTAAACCCGCGCTAATTAAAGTACAATTATTTTGGGTTTGGGTGTTGGTACAAACGTTGTGATATCATCGAATGTCGGGTTTTAGAAAGGTTATGAAAACGTTGTAAAACGTTTTGTAGGAAAACACTATACTACAACATTTTTAAAATGTTGTCAAAATTTTATTATAAAATATTTTTGGCAAAGACTTTTTGCCAAAAAATCTTTGAAAGATGTTATATTTAAAGTCGTCCCTCCCACTGTTCAAACTCGCCCAATGTTGTCTCACCCACATCAACGTTGTCCTCCTACATCAAATGATCAAAAATGAAACATATATATTTCCTGTCGGGTCACCCCTAGACTTCTCCGTAGTCCACTTGCCAATTGTGCACACTCTGGCTATTACATTTAAGCTTAAAACTCTGATTTAATTAATGTGTGTACAATTGATAGATTTTCACAACTGATCTTTTCAGTCACCGTACGCCCTCTGTTTGTTGGCTTCCCAAGTGGACTACTGACTTTGGATTGCAGTTAACATTTTTAACACGGGACTCTATGGAGAGTTAGGCCAATTTCTGGCCTAACTAAAATTGGTCATGATGTAATGCATCTTTAAATTAATCTGGCTTGTGATTGGTCGCCCAGATCTCGTTATTGTTTAAATCCACCCGACACGTACTGGTACCATTAACTATACATGGTACATAACTATCTAGGGAATGCGGCGCTTTTGTGCTGGCGGATGAACGTACGCATCTAGCGCGTATTGTACCACCATGCTTAGTCTTGTGGTTAGATTTTATTGATAAACAAGTATGATTGACAGTGTGTTTTAGAGAACGAAGTCCCGGGGTAAACAGGGGTCAAGTTCTGCTTAAAAGTGAAAGTCCATAGTCGGTTTTTCGGATAATAAACTGTAAGATTCTAAAATTAGAATTGTTCAGTATTGAAGTGTCATTATAATTATGCCATTATGATATGTTGCATTCAATAATATAAGCCTACGTAGGGCCTATACTTTACTTTTACTGTCACAAATATAATTATATTAACTTTTTCATAACCATTTTATACTAGTATTTTGATGTAATAAATATCAGTATAATTTCGAGTTCAACTGAATGCGTTCATCATGATTAATAACATTTTATTTATCAAAAATCGACTATGGCATAGTCTAGGTCACCCCGTCAGGCCTTATAAACATCAAGGCCGCAAGCTCGGCATGTCTGAGACCGGAGACCATAGTAAAGACTTGCAACTAATGGAGTTCCCATATAGAAGAGTCCCGCAGGGCATGAAAGCAAGATGAATCGCTGCAGTAGACCAGTAAGCCTGCGGAAACGAGAAAAAAGTATCAAGGCCGCAAGCCCGGCACCCGCAGCCCGTCAGGGCTTAAAAACATAGGGGTAAAAATGGTATCATTAGTATAGTTCTCTCTATACCACTTCTACCCCTGTCCCTGTGTATATTGTGTGTACAGTATTGATAGCGGTCAATGCTAACACTTTTTACCCCTGTCCCCTATCAATATTGTGTATAACTATAGACAGCGGCGGTAGTACTACCGACCTTTACCCCTAATTGCTAAAATTTCGCTTCCCTCTGTTTAAATACCCTCTTCTTTATATTTTGTTACGAGCTGTAATGACTCAAGGCCAAAATCACCTTTTACCCGAATTCACACGAATGCACAACAAAATACACTTGTTAATTAAGTTAACAATATCTATGTCTTTTAATCAAAAGAAAAGTGATGTGGTCAGTGATGACTGATCTATGTCCTTCTTGTCCTTAGGGTGGACCAATAGGCTTTTAAGCGTGTTGGTAGGGTATCATCCACGTATCGTCTCCAGATCTTTGGTTTACAGTCAAGGGGCGCTGTAGAAACCGCTTCCTTCTCAAGCCACTCCATGAATATTTTTTCGACGATAGCACTGACTGGACTGCTCTAGATCACGTATACCATGTATACGATCCACTACTCAAAACACAAACATCACCACTTCCGGAAAATGTCAACAAACCGGATCGTTTGGTGATGTTAGAATATGGCCGGGCCTGTTGCAGTAGTTTCCATTTAATAGTGAAGTTTGTGTCTTTGTTCTTTAGAGAGTTCAGTTTGATGCTTCTGTGCCGATTTTTTGAAAGATTAATTGTGGTTTGCATATCTGAGTTTGAATTCTGTGCTTAGTCCCACCACGTAGGTTTCTTCACTGTGATTGGTCTTTACGGTTGCCTGATATATGATATTTGGTGTTCTACATTTCCCGTCAAGCGGGCTCTCGTTCTTTACTCGGCAGTTGCAAGGCTTGTTGTCGTCGGTTTCTGGCACTTTAGTTATATTTTTGTTATGAGCCTCTATGGATGATTTAAAGCAGCTGTATGATAATTTAAGTGTATTCTTGTTGAATATCTGTTGGATGGCGTGGCCTTTTGGGAAGCTTTCGTTCACAATTTTCAGGAACTGACGACCGACATATAAATTCAAAGAACAGACCTTCCAGAATGTACCCCTTAACCCCCTCCCACTCCCTTGTCAGCGGCACTTAACACAACGATGTGCTTAATTCATAAATATGAAAATAATAATGTAGGTTTCTCACTTACAGGTACACCATTTTTACCATTGAATTTCAATCTCAAACTTATAACAACCTGTAAATTACCAACACAGTTGGGTATTTTGTTTGCAATTGTCATTAATTGTAGGAATCAAACAAGAGTCACTGAAACGAAATGTTACATGATGCAGCAAAGCACAGAGTATAAATCTACATTATTACCAAACATAGCTGATGCAATATGTATGTCAATAGGGAGGGGTATGTGTGGTGGGATGTGTCAGGGTGGTGCAACGTATATGCCGTTTCTGGTTGGCTAAGAGGGCGACAATGCTAAGTCTATTAGAATGTAACATAGAAACGGTACATCCGAGAACTTGATTGCCAGTGGGTTGAATCCTGGTTGAAAAATCAGATGGCGAACAGCACGTGGTGGATGACGTCATGGGAAAGGTGTTAGCCAATCAAAAGAACTCATTCTTTAACTTGAATCAAGTAGTTACTCATACCATAGACCATGGTCTATGCTCATACGTATTCCCCAGTTACAAAGTTTTGTTTCCGATACATATAATGTGCACTCGAGTTTCTTTGTTCCAGTTGTTGAGATTGAATAGTAGTTTTTACGGGTGATGCGGTAAAGAAAAAAATAACATTATTACGAAATTGGAAATTTATTCATAATGCTTTAGCCACAACGTCTGTTTCGGACTATAGATGTATGGGTCTGTGGTTGTATGTACAGCGTACATATGTGGAAAGGGGGTTGGTTGGATGTGGATGCGTCTTTGATGTTTTTGTTTTCACGCATACACGCGACTATTTGAAATGGTCTTGAATGAGTTGTCTACACCGGTGTTTTGGTATACGGAAAACTACATTATTATCAAATTACAAATTCATAGTATCGAATTACAAATTCAGCTTCTGTTTTTAGTAGCGTAGCGTGGGTTTGATTAATATTATGAACTACTTCGCCATGTTTCGGCCATTAAAACACCAATTTCAATTTTGGATTGTTAAAATTTTGTTGTAACACTAGTGATACTTTGAATGCTAGTACAATGTTTTGGGGAAAATAATTTACTGCATATACAAATGGATTCATAATTGATTTAACATTAACATTTAACGGCCACCGTGCCGTCTTTCTTTCTAAAGGCACGCTTTGTCCGTTATAATGGTTTATGAACATGCTATATGCTGCATAATAATAATTGTCCCGCACATTTTTTACATTTACGATGTTTTATTTTAAAGTACCCCGGGGAAAGCAGTCCTGGATCCGCCCTTGGTATAGAGTATACTGTTAATGGAACTATTAGTGTGAGCCAATGCAATGGCGACAACTCAGTACCATGCATTGTGGACAATTTCCAGAAACGTCAAAGAGTAAGGTAGCCCCGTATGGGGTCCACATAAGTACAAATGTAACCCCTGTCTGTTCGTGCAATATGAAAATTATCACTGGTTTGAGGTCGTGATATTTGTCGTATTGCATGAACAAACAGGGCATAACTAATAATACGCCGCATCTGCGACTTATACAGTTGAATATGAATTATTATGTTTGTAATAATTAACTGTTGGGTGTGTTTGCATGGAAACAGGTTAATCAAATAAGACAACGTCTTCCCTATATTCACTTACTTATTACTCAATTAGCCTATAGCCTATATGTATGCATAATGTACTTTTCTAGTATGTGATTATATTGCATTATAGAGTTGTCACCATCCAGTTCACCTCGTCCTATTGTAGGCGGCGCCAATATCCACTTGGTGAATGTTTTATTCAGACAATTATTTTCTCTGTATAATGTTAACTTGATTGAAGACATTTTTAACTAAATATTCTGAATACGGTGACGATGACAGACATTGATACACACAACTCTAATCTGGAAAAATACATCTTAAGTAACCCTAACACTGACCCAGGTTTTTTGCTATCGGAAGTCACAGAAGATCCGAAAAAGTCAAGAAGAAGAAGAATTTTTGACTTGGCACCCCCGGGATTCGAACCTTTGACCCCCCGCATGCCAACCACACGATCGCGGACCGGGAGCTACACGGCTAATTGCTGCCCGGCCCGCAATTCCGTGAGCATTTGACACTTAGGGTGATTGCGTCATCGCAGACCCTGGGATGCATGCATGCGCAGAATTTTTCATCGTGGTATTCTGTGGTTTTTTCTGGTGTAAGGGTTAAGGGTAAATGCTCTTGAATTCCACCCAACTTGTCCATTAAGTTGGTTGTGTGGATGATTGGCGTTTGTATAAGTATATATCTAAACCCATTTGCGCCAAGGATTCGATTGAGTGTTGTGAACGTTTGTCCGTTACGACAGATGCAGTGGCAAATTTTCCACAGCGGCTAGGTTTTGAAAAAGTCGAGAATGCGAATGAAGCCCTGAACTATGCTAATCATTTAAGCTGAGAATGGTATACCCCATTAAAGTGTATTTTCTTTTCTTTTTACAGGTACCTATTACACCTGGGCGTGTGAGTAACGCACCACTTAACACCCCCCTTCCACCACCACGACCACGACGACCACCCCCCCCCTCAATTGTCGGCGGCACCAGATCACTTCCCTGGCGGCACTTAACACAACGATGTGCTTCATGAATTTGAAAGTAAATGTAGGGTTTTTTTCCCTTACCATGCTTACAGGATACACCATTTTTACCTGACACGAATATAACTTTTCGTCTCAGATTTTTACCATTGAATTTCAATCTCAAAATTATAACAACCTGTAAATTACCGACACATTTGGGCATTTCATTTGTAATTGTCATTTGTAGGAATCCAACAAGATTCACTGACACGAAAAGTTAAATAAATAAACACTACCGTACATGATGCAGCAAAGCACTGCCATTATAGCAATACTTATTAGGTTCCACCATACCGTCCAACACTTAAAATATAGCAAACTCTTTAAACATCAGTAAACAACAATGTGAATAGCATTGGCAATGTTGAAACGGGGATAACAAACCGGAGTAGTTAGCATCTAATTACCAGTTTGTGCACCTGAATTGACAGACGACAAGTACAGATATAATGGTTGATGAGAGAAAAGAGTATAAATCTATACCAAACAGAGCTGATGCAATATGTATGTCAGTATGGAGGGGTGGGTGTGGGATGTGTCAGGGTGGGGTGTGTGGGGGTGTGTGTTGTTGTTGCTTTCACGCACACTTGAATCAAGCAGCTGCGCGTGCGTATTCCCCAGTTACAAAGTTTTGTTTCCGATATAAACTCCTCAACAAAAGTTTGGAAAGTTTTTTCAATCATCTATATCTCAGATTATTTGTGACATGTTCATATCGTGTTGCATATCAATGAAAAGCTACTTTATTCCCCTTTACAATGACACCACATATGAAACAATAACTCTTTTCACGGCTGAATACACATCTTGTGAATGTAGTGGGGTCTGAAACAGAATGTGCCAAATTGACCATTATGTGCTCAACCAACACTATTCACTAATCCTAATAGTGGGTGGAAAACCCATATGCAGCCACAAAATCCGCTACGACACCCCCTCCTCATGCTGCTCACCAGCCTGGTCACATGTTGCTGTGGGATAGCATTCCATTCTTCATCAAGGATTCGTCGCAGGACATTCAATGTGGTTGCATTGGCTACTCTGGCACGCACAGCACGACCAAGCTTGTCTCACAAGTGTTCAGACGGGGGTTTGTGGTCTGGGCTGATGCCAGGCCATTCCATTTTCTCTACTCCCATATTCTGACTATCCGGGCTCTATGGGACGAGCTTTGTCATCTTGATGGATTGCCATTAGGTCCCAGATTGTGAAAATATGGGGTTGCAGCTTCTGCACGTACAGAATAATGGCCAATTGGGCACATTCTGTTTGAGACCCCACTACATTCACAAGACGTGTACTCAGCCTTAAAAAAGGTGATTACTTAAAATGTGGTGTTATTGTGAAGGGGACTAATGTAGCTATTCATTGATATGCAACACAATAATTTATGAACATGTCACAATTAATCTGAGATATAGATGCTTGAAAAAACTTTCCAACTTTTGTTGAGGAGTTTATAATGTGCACTCGAGTTTCTTTGCTCCAGTTGTTGAGATTGAATAGTAGTTGTTACGGGTGATGCGGTAAAGAAAAAATTACATTATTATGAAATTGGAAATTTATTCATAATGATTTAGCAACAACATCTGTTTCGGACTATAGATGTATGGGGCTGTGGTTGTATGTACAGCGTACATGTGTGGAAAAGGGGTTGGTTGGATGTGAACGCGTAGTTTGATGTTTTTGTTTTCACGCATACACGCGATTATATAAAATGGTCTTGAATGAATTATTGTATACACTGGTGTTCTGATATACGGAAAAACTATATTATTATCAAATTACAAATTCATATTATCGAATTACAAATTCAGCTTCTGTTTGCAGTAGCGTAGCCTGTGTCTGAGTAATATGTTGAACTACTAACTTCACCATGTTTCGGCCTTAAAAACAGCAATTTCAATTTGGGATTGTTAAAATTTTATTGTAACACTGATGATACGTTGAATGCTGGTACAATGTTTTGAGAAAAATAATTTTACTGCATGCAAATAGATACATATTTGATTGTTTTTGTTAAGAATATCAGGAAATTCAGTGGCCACCATACCGTCTTCATAAAGGCACGCTTTGTCAGTTATAATGGTTTATGAACATGCTATATGCTACATAATAATAATTGTCCATCTTCATCATGTTCATGGGGAAGTTTAAAAGCTTTTAAAAAAGCTTTTAAAAAGCATGAAACATTATGCTGTAAGCTGTAAGTGTATTCTTTGCATGGTTTCCTTTACGGTGTTTATAATCATAAATCAGCAACACCCAACTAGTAATAATTTACTTCATTGAATCAACTATACGGTATTACACTTACGATGTTCGATCATGGCAATTATGTATTATAAGTTAAGTGTTTTATAATAATATTAAGTGATATGCAATGATAATGTTCAATATTATTAAAGGTGCTGATGATCTAATAAACGGTCTGTGGATTTGTGTGTGAAAGTGAATGCTGAATTTTGTTTTCTGACGCAGACATCAAAGCTATCGAAATTTTCAACTTATCTTCTGAGTCCTTTATATCACGACAACAACATATTCGCTTGATGAAAATCATATATCCGTCACGAAAGTTCCGATTGGTAGCCGCATAGAGTATACTGTTAATGGAACTATTAGTGTGAGCCAATGTAATGGCGAGAATCCAGTACCATTGTGGCCAATTCCCAGAAACGTCAAAGAGTAAGGTAGCCCCGTATGGGGTCCACATAAGTACAAATGTAACCCATATAATCGCCACAGTCTTCAGCAATCGCATATCGCTACGTTGAATAGGCGATGCCAATTGGTTTTGTAGCGTCGTTTACTTTTTCGGGCAAACCAGAAAATGCGTATGTAACAAAAGCCGGTTATACTCATGGTAGGTATATCACCCCAAAAATAAGCGCAGCAGAAACATGTTATTTGACGCTTTTAATTGAATCATCGTTATGAATGCTTCAAAAAACAAAAAACAGAATTGAAATCGGATAATGCAAAGTGATGTAACGTCAACTTGAAGATACCCGGAAATCGGGTGAAAACCTGCCACAAATTGCTATAAATGGCAAAATGGTAATTTTGGGATTTGTAATGCTTATTCGGACACTTACTTGAAAAGGTAGCATTGATTTAAGTATCACAGATTAATTGCATATCTTTCCGGACTTCGTTAAAGAAAACAAGATTAAAAAATCTCTCCTCGAATAAATGTAATAAATCCACCAAATATACAATTTTAGCCATTTTGACCAATCTGCAGACAAATAAAAGCTTAAAAAAGTCCAGCTAATTAATATGCAAAAATAATGCCAACAGAGAACCGTACATGATATGAGGATGCGGTTTTTTTTGCACACATAAGTACCCAAAGTTCTTTCATTTGGTAACAAAAAAATACACAAAAGTCATTAATTATGCAAATTAGCTAATTACATCTAATTATATATTTATGCCATTCTTATGTTAATTAGGCATATGTAATTTTTACTTTTTTCAATGTTTTATTTATGTTTTATTCATACAGCATGATTTTGTCAAATATGAACCTGCTGTGATGTTGAATAAAGAAACTGCAGTTAATTGCCTAAGTGCACCGAGTTTTCAATTGGTATAGGGAAGTGTTTCACTCATTGTCCAAGGAAAAAATACATGATAACAAACACTGGTATTTCAGACCGGTGGTACTAGGTCCTCTATTTCGAGAGACCTATATTTATTGATTTATGGACGATCTAAAAAATTCATAAAACAGGTCTTAACTCTTAAACTAGGCAGTGTTTAATTTCGGCGGAGTTGATAGTGATTTAGGAAATGTTTCACCTACCATATATTAAAAAGACAAATTATTGTGATCAATGAAACATAACGAGGAAATCGTTTTTTGACATGTATGTTTTCAAAAATTGGCCAACTTTGATCCGCGCGCTTTTTGATTCACTGTTATGTATGCGTGCACAGTATGACAGAATTATTGTTTAGCCACTGTGACATACCTACTCATGGGGATAAACAAACCAAGTAAAATGAAATACAAATTATATCCATAGTTTTCCGTATAGTCGATTGTGCAAAAATAAGCCTTCGTGTCATACACATGTCTTCCCCACCCGAAGAAATTCGAGAGATCAAACATGAAGCAATACAGCCACATTGAAGCAATTATAAAAGGAACGGTTTTCTTGTTATATATCTTATGATAGTGCATATTGTGGCATATCGCAATATATCTGTTGAGTGATATCATAGACATGCTCCATACGGAGCACAAGCAACTTATAGTGCAGAGAACAGCTAGTGTTTCACATACTTCTGGATAGTTTTGATAAAATCTGGCATGAAAAATGCCGATTGTCGTGAATGGATTTGTAACAGCAGAAACACATAAGTCAGCAACTGCTAGATTACCCACAAAGACATTACTTAATACTCTGAGTTTCTTATGTACAAAAAGCGCACCAATGACAAGAAAGTTGCCAATAGTTCCTATGAAAGATGTTGTCACCGTCACCAACAAATAGAACAAGATTTTAGTGTCAAACGAAAATCCAACTGGTGTGGTTGCATCAGTTGACACATCATGCACCGGGGCTTCGGTAGCTACACATGATGTTGTAGTATTGAGTTCCATGACTAGGAGTGTGTGTGGTGACGAGGAGTGGTATGTTTTAACACCGCTAAATGTGCGGTTTTGTATGCGCAAGGAAATTTAGTTAAATATGATCGTCGTCATCAATTCAAATTAAGTTATGCTACGTCAGAAGCCATATTATCGACCAGTTCGTCAACATCTTTTTAACTGGCGTTCTCTCTATCTTGGGACAAAACGAGTGTAATTTAACACGCCATATCTGTGGTTTATACAGTTGAATATCAATTATTATCAATTATCAATTATTATGTTTGTCATAATAACAGCGCAGCGCAAAGATTCACTTGGTGGATATTTTGCGTGTTATAACTCCCTGTATTTGTTTCATCCCGGTGTTTCATTTATTGTTTTATTCATAAGAATAGATCGCCTAAGTTTGAAAATAGCGGTATTGTATTCAATCTATGATTGCAAACATACCCAGGTAATGAGTGCAATCTGCTTGTAGTGCAGGGCGATCTATTCAAAAATTGTATTCATCTATTACTATGGTAATTAATCCTGTTACATCATCACTTCGACAGCGTATACGTCGTAGAAGTGACGTCATAATCGGATTAACTACCATAGCAATAGATGAATACAATTTTGAATAGACTGCCCTGCACTACAAGCAGATTGCACTAATCACCTGTGTATGTCAGCAAACATAGATTGAATACAATACCGCTCTTTTCAAAGATTCCTATCTTACAGGTGTGAGTGATCAGCCTTCTATGGTTCAATGCATCGGTACCGCGTGAACTTTGTAGTGCAGGACGGTATAGTCAAAATTGTATTCTATTGCTATGGTAGTTATTCCAATTAACTACGTCACTTCTACGGCGTATATTCATTTTTGCCCTACATAGATTTATGTTTATATATATATTTATATTTATATTTAGCATTGCCAGATCAAGTCATAAATATTTTTAACCCTCTTCATAACAATATGTTACAGTCACAAGCCAGACAAAATGCCTAAATCAATACTATTTATAACAAAAGAGAATCCAGAGTTTTTCCGGAACTAGAGATAGATGCCGTTGGTGGCGTCTGGCCAGATGAAGGGGGCTATACCCGGCTACCTGTACATGTATAGACCCGTGACGTCACACAGACGTCACGCGTCTATTAGATCTGTCGATTAAATGTACTTTTTTGGCCCAGATCTATGCTGTTTCGTATATTTATCAGCGTTTCCAACCCTTTTGAAACCATTCTAAGGCATTCCATTCGCTACAATGTCACAATTGTGGCTACATCATAGATATCTCGGGCATCTCAGAGCATTACCTGGTTTTTCCATATGAAAGTAATTAAGGTGTTCCATCAAAGCTTTCGTCGTGTGCTGCCACCTAGCGGTGGTTCCGGGAACGTTGCGTGAAGACAATAACACAACACCTGTTTCGGTACCCAATGAAATAATGAACATCAACCCACTTATTCACCTGCAATTTGACAGGTATTTATTTGAATAGCAGAGATTAGCAGTGGATAGTGATTTGCCTTGAAAGCATAGGCTCTTCAACCTTCAAAGCAATTCTGTTTGGAGATTTCAATTTCCGGGATATAGACTGGAAAGTAAATGAAGCCCGCTCTGCCTAGTCCAAGAAGTTTCTTGATTGTGTTGAGGATAATAATTCAACTTGTCAAGGAGCCCACAAGGGGCTCGAACATTCTTGATCTCCTTTTGACAGTAATCCTGACATTGTTCATGATGCGTATGTGGATGATAAACTCGGGCAAATTGATCATCGTAGTGTGTTGTTGCCGAATTGAAGATTCCGGTTCCTCGCATCGCACTTTCTGAGCGCAAGATTTTACTGTATTCCAAGGGAGATTATAAATCCTTCAGCAAGGCTGTTGAAGAAACCAACTGGAACACTGAATTATCCAACGCTACTACAGATGATATGTGGATGGTGATAAATAAGAAGTATCGTAAGTGGGTTGATGAGTTTGTGCCTACCAGAACTGTCAAGTCTGGACAGCGTCTCAAGCCACCGTGGACCAACTTCATGTCTGTCAAGAGAGCGAAGCGTGCTAGTAGAGTAGCAGAAGAGGTGATTACGCCTATGCAAGGAAGATATTCAGATGGAATCACTTCAGGAGAGGAGGTTGAAAACTGTACTTGTCGGCACCTACAATTATGTCCATGAGCTGTACGTGTATAAGACGCCAGCGGATAAGTTTTTCTCCCTCCTCCACTTAAAATTAAGAGACTATTCCAAAAAACTCTTTGTCATGCGCACAAGAACTAAGGTGGCAGGCCACTTCTTTGAGCCGGCGAAGAGCGAAGTATACCAAGTATAAGTATACCAAGTAAGTATTTGAAGAGCTTTGTTGCAAAACCCCTTACATCCACTTTTTGACTTTTTGATTACACTACACTTTAATTGTGCCAGTATTACTTGTTCGATTTGATTCAGTTTGAGTTTGGATAAAGTGTTGATGAATAGAAACTAAAAGAATAGGTTTGGTACAATTTTCAAGCCTTCCTATTTTATTTTATTATTTCTTTTATATCACGCCTTCTGTGGATGTAAAGGCTTTTGCAACAAAATAAATTTACCCCTTTTCTAGAATCCACTTCTGAAATCAAATTTGAGCCTTATTGTTTGTAATGCTTTCAAAATCAAAAAGAAAAATTAAAATATCTCATTTACTTTAATATCAATTTGCATTAGTATCAAATTGGATATTGAGCGGAAATGGACATGGAAGAAATCAGTGACTGTCAAATATGAAAACGTATTTGGGGGATCAACCACAGTCAAACAAGTACACGTGACCGATTCAATCCCTGAATTTTGGCAAAACCATGTTCGTTCTCTTGTTGTGCAAGGACGTTTTTACGATCTGCTTTCCAATGATCCTCGTGCACTTTTCTGGTTTAACATTATTTTCACTGGTTATCACCCTACCTTGCTATGTAAACGGTTGAACACAGATGCGTTTCTTGAATCTCTATGACCTGAGGAATGCATTGGTGTATTCTGGCAAAATTTTGGCAAAACCATGTTCGTTCTCTTGCTGTGCAAGGAAGTTTTTACGACCTGCTTTCCAATGATCCTCGTGTACTTTTCTGGTTTAACATTATTTTCAATCTATTTGGTTTTCACCCTCACTAATGTTTACATTGTTGCCACAAAGAGACTCTCAATCATGTTCTCAATAGCATAAATAACTACAACGTATCATATATTGTCTTAATCTATTTTATATGTCGCACAAACTGAAATTGCAGGTGAAGCAGGCTTCGCCGGGGTACGTACCTACCGTCCTTAACACTGAATGTCCCCAACCAACCTCAAACCTGACCTGGTCATTTTCTGTTAGAATCTCAGGAAAGTTGTGATCGTTGAACTGACCGTTCCCTTTGAGCATGGTATTGACCAGACCCATCAGTTTTAGCTCAATATACCCTGATATTTCTGATGTTCAGGAAAATGATTTCGATGTTACTTACATTCCTTTGAAGTTAGCTCGAGAGGCGACATTTCTCACGATAATGTCGAGAGGCTCAAATCCTTCATTCCTTAGTTCACTGCCCAATTGAGTTCCAGTATTTATATTAATTTATTATCCATCATAGTCCCTTGTCTTCAATATAAGTTTATGGTGTTTGACTTAACTTTTGATCTTTTTGCTTATAACTCAAAACCGGCTGAGGAATGCATTGATGTATAGTTTGTATTACAATATAAACTTTTGAACTGTGCCTCCATGTACGTGTACACTTTCACCCCTATTTTAAATAATGTTCCAAAGGTCCATGTATTTGAAACCTTATCTGAAATTAATCATAGTAACTCAAAGAATATACATGCCCAGTCTTATGATTTTTTGTCCCTTTATTTGATACCCTGTCTCACTACATGTATCATAGTAAAAACAAGAATATATTCTTTTGGTTATTATCTCTATATACACTAAGTAACCTTAAAAACATGTAACCCCAACAGAGTGACGCAAGCAAGAAGGAGATGGAGAGAGTAACAACGAGATTTAAAACCATGAAGCTGCCTTTGTCCTTGTCTGTATTGTATCTGTTCAGCACGTTTAGTGTTTATTTCTATTATGAAACAATAAAACTCTGTATTGGGAGTTTCAATTTACAACGAAAGTTAAACACAAGCGAATCTTTGTTTTCCCAATGTTTCTTTGTTACTTTCTCTTGTTTTCCCCCATGATTAAACTTATTGCACAATAGAAATTTAAGTATGTTATTTAAAAAAGTTTAAATGCTTCTGGACTCTTGTAATCATAAATCATAATTTTTTGTTATTTTTCCACATCATCAAAATTAAATAACAAACAATGTGTAATGTATTAAAAATACACGAAGGAAACGAAACAAAAAGACAAAACAAGTGACATCAATGAGATGATCATAATGCCAAGGATGCCAGAAGTGGTCGTCTCCTAAAACAACTAACAAGATTATATATGAACCAAATCTGCCTGGTTATCAAATTAATCAGTGACAAGGTTATTGCTCAATTTGACAGGTGCTAATTGATGTTTTAATGCTATTGCATAAATTAGCACCTGCTAACCTCCCAGATAACCTTGTCACTGATTAATTTGATAACCAGGCCGGTTTGGTTCAGCACAGAAGAACTGCTCAGGTGGATCTTCATCTTTAACTACTTGTTTTAAACTACAACACGACGATCAGCAGTAGACTTACTTAAGGAGGACACTACTATCCATTATCCATACAATTAACTTAGACCATGTGTTTGTTAAAGGATGACTCCGGCTTATGCTCAACATTGAAGACCATTTGGAAAGTACTAGCATAGCAGCTAGGATAGTGAAAACATAGTCATCAGGACTTAGGACTGAGATTGTGGTAAGAGGGAACTCAGTGAAATTTATGTTAGCCAGTATTGGTACAAAGTTACCATAATTGAAGTCTTCAAACTTCGGTTCGCGGTTCTTGTTTTTGAAACGAATTCATCGGGTTTGGTAATGAACGAATTAAGAGAGTTTTTCTTTTGTCAAAACCAGTTTGGAGAAAACTTACAAGTTTTTCTTACTGACAGTTTCGTCAGTGAGCCACTGACTTGATCAAAGCTTGGTGTTGTTGTGATGATCCAACAGCTGATGACTGGCGGGAAGTTATGTCACTTCCGGTAGCGATGTTAGTCTTGCTAGCAGTCTTCAGAAGAGGATCATACACGTGATTTAGGTTGTAGACCCCCTCGTCTCTGTTCATTACTCCTCGCCCTCTCTTTCTGATCTGGATTGATTCCGTAATCCACCTTGCTTTCCTATCACTCTCTCTCTCTCTCTCTCTAAGATTTTAGACTCCCCCAATTGATAATATGATTAGCCCTGGCTACGTGATCACTTATGGCTGAGTTCTTGAAATGGCTCTCGGATTCTCGGAAAAAGACACAACCGAAACACTGACAGAACTGAACCAAGTCGACACTACCGGTAGTAAAATTCACGTATGAGGAAGAACAAGACCACCAAATTCCTTTTTTGGACACCCTCATAATCCGCAAACCCAACAATTCAATCAAGCTTATGGTCTACAGAAAAAAAGACCCATACAGACCAGTATCTGTCTTTCACGTCCCATCACCCTCTTCATCAGAAAATGGGAGTTGTGCGCACGTTACTAGATAGAAAAGACAGAAGAACACATAAGACAGGCTCTAGCTAAGTGTGGTTATCCCAAATGGACAATTGATAAAGTCAAGAAACAAATGGAAGCTAAACATCAAGGAAAGACAAAGAAAAATAAGAGCACAGCATCTGATTCTGAACAAAAAAAGTAAAGGTTTGGTAGTGATACCTTACGTAGCGGGAGTGTCGGGAAGAATTAGTAGAACTCTTAAGAAAGAAACACGACATCGCGACCGCCATGAGACCCCATACTACGATCCGGAAAATGGTGGTCCATCCAAAATATAAACAAGATCCCCTCAAAAAACCCAACTGTGTTTATGAAGTTCCTTGTGGAAGTTGTGAGCTAACCTACGTCGGCGAAACCAAAAGAACTTTCGGCACACGACTGGACGAACACAGGAGGGAAGCGGAGAAAGCGTGTCAACAAAAATACACAAGGTCAAAGAGAAAAGAATCCGAGAGCCATTTCAAGAACTCGGCCATAAGTGATCACGTAGCCAGGGCTAATCATATTATCAATTTGGGGGAGTCTAAAATCTTAGATAGAGAGAGTGATAGGAAAGCAACGTGTTCTTGTGTTGGAGAGAATAAAATACTCCAAAGGCGGTAGTAGAGCCAAGAGTGATCGATGGTGCTGTCGACTCAACGAAGCGGCATTCTGAAATATCTCCATCATCGAACTGTGGTATTTTGCTGGACTAACATTGTGTGTTATCTGACTGTCAAGTGGGGCAGAAAACTTGATCAAGCGATCTCCGAGAGAGGAGCTTACGCTCAACATAGAAGACCATTTTGGAAAGCACTAGTATAGCAGCTAGGATAGTGAAAACATAGACAGGGTATTGGACATTGCCGGATCTTGGATCAAGAAACTGAGACCATTAAAGGAATCTCATCAGGTCTTCAGTTAATCAAGATCACCAGGCGTAGATAAGTAATCGTAGTAAAACGAAATCCGTGTAATACCTAAAGTTTAATTTTGTATTGTGATTTGATTGACAGCCATACTGCATTAATTAATAAATAATAATCAATTTGTTGTATATCATAACAGTGCGTTCGTGTGTTTGCTGTTGATTCGGAAGCAGGTGATTTTGGCCTGGGTCATTTAGTGACAATAACAGCACTTTTGAAATGTCCCTATGCACCTGTACACTTTGACCCAGGTTCTAAAGGTCCATATTTGTTAACCTTATCTGAAATTAACTATAGTGACCCAAAGAATCTACATGCCCAGTCTTTTGATTTTTTGTTCAAACAAGCAGTAACATTAGTGATAAACGCTTAGTTGCTAGAGCTGATATACACGGTGTTTCACGCCTTGTGATGGTGTGAATGATGATCGCTGTGATGGCGTGAAATAGTGTTTGAACTCTAGCAACTAAGTGTACGTATAGTAATCAGTTTGTATTTACAGACTCTACCAAATACGGTATCGAACACTCTTCCCATAATGATATACATTACATTTAATAACACACTTTATATCATTAGATTTATAAAGTTTACTTCAAGCACTCACTGTTTATAAACTGTTATAAAAAAATAAAAAACATTTTAATCATTTGCCATAAAAATTTGTATTATATCGCGAATTTCATAAAATCAAAATTATTTGATATTAGAAGGACATTCCTCGTTTTCAGAATGAAATTCGATATGTCTGATGTGCTCTCCTGTCCCCAGTTGCTACACGTACCCTTAAGAACATTCAAAGCAAATAATCCTGAGGGCAAAGGCTGATGGCGCTATAACTATACTAATGATAATAATCAGGTGGTGTATGACGTGCAGTCCCTAAATTCAGTAAATTTTCATCGTCAACCGTGTAATTGAATGGGATTATTTTGAAATTTTAAAACGCTTGAAATATCACAAACAAATAGGCCTATGTTGATAAATAATATAAATACAAGTTAAAACCGTTGGGGTTCGATAATGAACCCCACAAAACTAACCGAGTATATGGAAAATGCCATACGGCCGGACGGTTTCACGAGTTGCCGGCGCGATCATGTCATCCGCCGCCTGATAATAATCAGGCGACATAGGAAGCGCAACACGTGACGTACGAGGCTGGCGAAGATACAGCCCCATTCAAAATACACGGTTAGCAATTACAAATGGAAAATTAACATACTTGCAGTGTGGTACATTGTCGTACCCCGACGGTTTTAGAGTAAGATCATTTTTGCTTTGACACCACATAACAAATTTAGAATTGTTTATGAAGATTTCATGATTATGTGTTAATCCAATGGCGACCTCAAAATTGGCGATATCGCTTCCATCACCGCCTGATAATAATGCTCGGGGCAACCAGGAAGGGTGGAACGAACTTTTGACCCTAACAGATGAGGCAAAAAATCGATATTTTAATGTACATAGACAATACCATGGAGCTATAATAAGATGGAGAGGAAATAGATTACGTAACGCATTGAAACCTTGTGCCGATTTGAAATCTGACAAGCTATTCATCGAAAGGTACCTTTTGTTTGGGACAAAGGGCTTCCACCATTAAATCAGTAAGCTGACCCGACAGTGTATTAACGCTTTACCTAGCAGGCTACTGTCAATAACTGATCAAATGAAAGTCGCGTGAAAGCGCTTAATGGAACGAAAAGTACCTATTGTTATACATAAACCCAAGGGTGTGATTGAGTAGCCGTAAGCAAAAAGGCACACATTAGCCGCTAATGCATATTTCGTTGTCACCCCACTGACATTAGGTGCTTCATTTAAATAAATTGAATGCGCTTGCTGAATGATTACGCATCAAGGCTGCCATGTGTCTGCATGTCAATAGTACAATAATGGTATTAAATAGCTACGTCCCGGGAGCTACGTATACATGTAACATATAATAAGTATACCGGTATAGGCCTATATAAAAGTTGTTTTACAAATTGAGATTTTATTTTATTTTATTTTAAGAAGGGGAATATCATAATCAGTGGCGTACTGAAGGGGGCAGCTCTTCTGTGAGAGGTCTTGGGAGGGGATGATGGTGGAGGAGGGGATATGAAGAATGAGAGGGGACTGGAGGAAGAGAGAAAGAGGAAGAAATAAAGAGAACTAAATAAATAGACGTAAATACATAGAAAGGTAAGGAAAATGATAGGAATGAGAGGGGACAAAACGTAAGAGGGGGTGGAGAAGTAAAGGGAGATAAGAAGAGGGAGTGATACTTTAGCAAGTACAGAGAAAGGAAAAGAAATGAATGACAAATAAATGTAGGCCTTTTATAATAATTATTATAGAAACTAAACACAGCCCCCCCCCCCCCACACACACACATAGGCCTAACACTAACAGCACTATAGGCAGCCATTCGATGATGGCAATGCCTTTATGCGTTACGTATTTAAAACGCCCAGTCAGATGTATTTTACACCTGCAAAGCACAAGTCACCCAATTTCGAAAATTGGACGTTGAATGTACACTCTCATGAATATTGATTGGCAACATTTTCCAATATGTCAGCGCTCAAATCGGACACAATAGAACAATAGACCATTCAGTGCGTTGGACAATACGAATACATTGTATAACCAGTCGATCGCGAGGTCAAACAAAATCTCGATGTTGCTTTTTGCCATCACTTTACTTGACAAAACCTAGTTAACCATGCATTTTAAATTTCCCGATTTTTCGCATGACCGACCGTAGCAATAGAGTACGAACGGGTCGAACGCCCCTGCGAAATAGTAGTTCCCTGGACATTCTTTTTATGATCAAGTACACAGTGTAGTTCAACAGTTTACTTACTAAACGAATTATTCAATGAATACACAATAGGTTGGACTTTGCTCAGTTCTCTCCTTTGTTGACACTTGTGTCGTAGTATTACGTACATGTTAATACTGTTTGTGCTTTGGTTTAAGGAAAACAAATTCATCGTGATTTCATGCAAAGTATGCCAATCAAACACATTCAATGGCCATTTAGTAGCAAGAGAACATGGATAAGTAGAAAAAGTACCGATAGCTTTAAATTGTTCTGGAATTGTGACTTATTCAAAACAAATCAGGATCTGTGGAGAGATTAAATCATTAACTAAAAAGCATCGTCACCAAGTGGGAAGTTTTAATCACCGCCTCAATTAACTTCATGGTGTTGGACTCCAGATTGCACTGGACAGCCTGGAAGAACAACTATTTTTTATTCTGCAAATACATCAGGAACGTATACAGGTGAGGCGTGTGAAAAC
Organism: Amphiura filiformis; assembly: GCF_039555335.1. NCBI lineage: Eukaryota > Metazoa > Echinodermata > Ophiuroidea > Amphilepidida > Amphiuridae > Amphiura > Amphiura filiformis. The sequence goes on along the minus strand of NC_092630.1, from coordinate 32,572,417 downwards.
CGATTGTGTAAAACTATAACCTAAGACAAAATATTTGGTAGACCTATGGACAAGACTGCCACATCAGATTGCAATTATATAAATCTATATTTCTGTAGATTGATTATACAGATATTCAATTGCTCATTTTAATCCATTACATATATGGAAGAAGCAGGCTTTTAAAACGTTGTACATGTAGTATTTCCCCTCTGCCTCTACGAGTACGCAGTGGGTTATCACTGTACCGTCTATAATTTATTATGAATTCCCGTCGAGAAAGTCTATCAAGTTTTCCAATAAATATCAAAACTGATGGGTACCAATCTTTTCATCGACAAATCATAATTTAACTTGTGAAATACAAACATCCAATGCACCCGTGAGCACCACTCCGCTTATCACACACACCCCAACCCATATTCCAATTACTGAGACAAGCACCCCACCTTCCCCCACTTCCCACATTCACTACACTTAAGACTCTGTCTAGTCTTCCAAGCAAGCCCATACGCATCCAATACCCACACACCACACCATTTCTAACCACAAACTGTTACTGAGGAATATCCAATACTGTTTTTCCGTCTACTGGAGTAGATGGACGAAGGTGCAATTTGATGATAATGTATTTTTTCCATTTACCGGAACACCATTGTATACCGCATGTATCACAATATATTATCGTAATTCTATATATGTGTATAAGGAAAACATCCCACCAATGGAAATTATTATTTGAGGAATATCACAATAATAATAATAATAATAATAATAATAATAATAATAATAATAATAATAATAATAATAATAACAGCATTTATATTATATAACGGCCGGTCTTCAGACTATAGTGTCAGAGGGATTTGGCATGGTTTTTCCTTTTTGAAAATAGGTCGGCTTTGGAGCTGGGGTGTGTTTGTGGTGTGTATTGTTTATTTACTTCTTTGATTATTTGTTTCAGCTTACAAAATGTCGAGTCCACATTCAAGTCGCCATTCTAGTAAATCCGAGAAAGATCTAGCGACAGATTTGAAGAATATCAATGCGGACCTTGAGCAAGTCAAAGAACCAGTTCCAGCAGAACTGGATCTAGAAGACCGAGATCCGACAGAAATGAACGAATTTGTCAAGGTACGTATGCTGATGATTGTTTTCGATTAAATCATAATTTGACAATGATATCGATATAAATATTATCTGAATAAAATCATTTTCATATAGAACCCAAAGTATCAATCAAGCACTACTAAATTGTGTGATTTTTCTTCAAAGAGTTCAAATTTAAACATTGATGAGGTAAATTATGATATCAGACAATATATCATCAAGATCCCAGCCAGACTATTAGCTACTGATACGGTAGAAATAAACTCGACAAAGGGAGAAGCAAAATTCTGTAATTCGGCAATGGCGGCGGAAGCATAATTTTGTGCCAGTTCTGCTTGGACATTTGCGCGCAAATATTGTCAAGTTCAGACTATTTTAGCCTAAAATGAAGGTGAATATTGGTATTTGATGAACCATTTGCAAGTTTACCCAATGTGGGTCCAAACCACTGTTATTTTAGGCTAAAAGAAAGGCGCAGGGATTTTTAGGGGGACGATCACATCCATGACATTACGTTTTGTTACCTGGAGAGGTTTGATCATTTCTCACCTCCTTTTTCAACCAAATCGACGGTAATAACTCTTGTAGTGAGGGATCAACATTTAACCACAAATTGCCTCAGGCAAAACTCACTTCCTGGGAACTAAATACCACACAAGGTCATTTTTATGTAACTCATTGACCATTTGTGTTATATATACTGTCAATAGCTATATGATATCATTGTGATCTGGTCAACTCATTGACATGTACCAACCTCAGGAGGGAATTCAATTTTTGATCAATTCTCTCCAGGTAGTGAAACGTAATGAAAACTTTAGGAGATGTGCCCCTCGATAAAATTGAAACTTCATATTCCATGCCCGCAGTATAAATTGTAGGTCCGTGACGTTTGGGGGGGAGGGTCAAGGGGAGATCAAAAGCAGTTGACCAAGTCACTCGTGATCAAGCATCACCCCGATGGCGATTTCAGGGCTAAAGTAGTGAGCAGACCCTACTCACATTTAATAGATTTGTCAATCAAAAATGTTTGAATTATTTGATCTACAATCCTACAAATACATCTATGCATGTACTGAAACTTTAATTGGTTATTGTTTTGACTTTTTGACATACTTGCAGGTTTCATGGGAGGATGTATTTGCTGAACCTAAAGATGTCCATAGCTATCCTACCGTATGGATTAACGCCTTCAAATGCTATCGAGGTTCCAGATTCTGGTGTTATCGTATTTGCTCGCTTATCTGTGGCATCCCATTCGCATTCATTTGGGGCATCACATTTGCAATGATTACTTTCTGGCATATATGGTGTGTCATACCATCTCTTAAAGCTTACATGATTGAAATAGTGTGTCTGAGGAAATTTTGGTCTGTTTGCATTCACACTTTCTTCGATCCATGTTATGAATCTATGGCTCTCATGTTCTCTCGCATTCATGTTAATTTTATCAGAGGCGAGCCAGCAAGCAGACGCGCTAGTCGTGAGAGTGTTGTGTATAATCAATCATTACATGTTGTCTGATACTTCAAACTCATTTTATATGCAAATATTTATGGGATATAGGTGGTGGAAGAGGGAGTAGAAAGGACACCCCCTAAATTTGACGTCTCTGCTTCTACTGCCACTGTTATGGGCTATTCAAGCCACTGTTGGATTACGTAACCCACTATGATACTGTCAAACAGACAGATGGAACTATTATCGATCCTTGAGGAACACCTCATTTTAATATCTTGAAAGTCTGAAATCATTGTCTTTGTTTCCTGTTTAAACCCTTTTTTAACCCTAATATATCCTCCTTGAATTCTTTAACATTAATAATAATGTGACATAATCTGCTTTAACTAAGCTCATCTACAAATATTTCCAGTGTTTTTACATTTTCACTGTATTATATAAGTTATGTACCAAATAAGTAATTGCTATGTAGGTCTATTATTGATGAGTTAGACCTACATTGCTTCTCAAAATAAATAGCTATAACATATCAAATTTGTTAATAGTGCAATGATTTTCCCAGGGTGTGGTATAAGGATGATGCGTGATTTCCCGATAAAAAACTCGAAGCCGGTTGACCGCCGCGGCGCGCCGGTTCCAGGTGGTTTACGGCGGTTCTAAAAGTCTACGGCAATAAATATTAGTGAAATCAGTCATCGCACCCTGATTCACATAGCTGGTTGATATCATACATTGGTCCGTATCGTAAGCCATGTCTATAAGTATTCGAGTGGGCCCGTAATATTTCATTATTTAAAGCCATATTATAACATTTGCTGAGGAGGACGACCTCAATTTTTTTCAAAATTCTTTTTTACACGATTATTATTATTGTACTTTATTAAACAAACATACCCTGCAAAAATCAAGACTCTGGGTGCTGTAGTTTTGTCAAAATCCGAGATATTGAGTAAAATGCAGAAACCGTCGTTTTATTAGGCCAAAAAATTTTTTTTTTTTTTTTTTTTACAACTCAACCATTTGATACCATATGCATAATATTGGCTGTATTTGCTACCCAATGTTGAATATTTTATTGAAGTAAATATTAATATTAAGACCCTTCACAATTAATTCTTAGTTTACTATTTAAAGATTTTAAAAAAGGCATGAGGTAACTTAATTATTTTCTTCATTTTGAAACAAGTGGCTGTGCCCAATATCAACATCTTGCATGGTACATTTTGGCACTGCAGATCATATTGCAATTATGGTTGATTTTATACATTGATAATAATATGTGTTATTTGTTTGTTCAGGATTCATGATCAAAGTAAGAAAGTAGCAAATTAATGTAACAAAAATGACATTTAACAGAAAATGACAGATAAAAATCAAATAATTAAATATTTTGCAATTCTCAATTTTTGATGCGGGCGGGAAATAGGAAACTCAAAATCAATTGTGAAGAGCCCAACATCCATGTTGTTGGGATTCAATGAGTAAGTCCTACTATCCAATTAAAGTGCTGGCTTGGGGCACAATCTTTTTAGTGAACGTCAGGGATCCGGGAATAGGCTTGGGGTACATGTATGATATAAAAAAACACATTTGTTAAAAAAATTATTAAAAAAAAAAAAAAAAAAAAACGGGCCCAGATTTTCGCGATTTTGACCCGGCCGCGGAGGGCAACACAACATTTTTTTTTTTTGGCCTTTACGATGGAAAAGTCGAGCGCATACACGATGTTCATAACACAGTACGTACATGACAAAGGATCGTACTATACTGCACGACTGAAGAAGTGATTCGTATGGGCGACATCGGCGCTGGTAGTAAATTCCAATTTTCTTTGCTTTGCCTTTGTTGTTCGGCTCAAAAATAAACGGGGATATATCTGACAGTAAAAGCTAACATTTTATGGCAAAGAAATGCTAATCTATTTTGTATGAAAATGTTATAATATGGCTTTGATATTATAATTGGCCACTGAGACACAATGAGAGAGTTATCATGGGGACTTAAGTTGTGATTACCCGAGTACCGACTGTGAACTCAGGTAATACAGTGCTTAGACTGTGGACCGGTAATCCATCGACCGGGGTTCAATCCCCGCTGAGTCCTGATTTTTTTCTCTCTCTCAAAAGTTTTATGCCAGTTTGCTCGAGCCCCAAACACCTCATTTAAATCGTAATTTCTCGGGCTTGCATCGTTTATTTTCCGATCCTTTGGCTACAAAAACAATTCTCTTACAAACCATCGATACACCTGAGCACACAACTTCGTCCAAGCTAGCAGTGAATTGTCTCAACACAGTCGTTCATTACACGGTTGAGTGCATAGCATCATAGACCTGTGTGAGATTCTAGCTGGAAAATTGGCCTCTATGATTGGTTTTTCTCAAAACTTCAAGTGTTCCCTTCATCCAATCAGAAATATGTTTATATCGAACGATAGCTAACACTCCCCCCTAAAAACACTTTTTTTCACTAGGTCAACAGATAACACAATTCAATGTTAATAGTAAGGCGAATGTGGTAAATCTTTTGAAAACGACCTTTCCAAGCACGATTTTTGACCAAAATGTAGGTTTTAAAAGTCAAAACCTCAATGTTCCTTACAATATTTTTCAACTTTTATGTCATTAAATGAAAGAGCACACTTATATTGTCCATATACTAGCGTCATTAGAATGAGCAATGGCCGATTCTCTTTAAATTGCCAATCTTGTGCAAAAAGTTAATATTTTCGCCTGTTTCGCCAATAAACTATTCATTCATTCATTCATTCATTTTTTTTCACTCATCATATAACAATAATAGCATACATAATATAAATTTACAAAATACAATATGTGAAGGAGTCACAAAGGCCAAAAGAGGCCTGTGAAAGTATGTGATCCCTTGTTTGGTTAATTCATCAATGGACATGGCAGCAGATTGTCAGATCAATGAATAATTAACAACAAGCTGTCATATCCTGATATGAATTAACCTAAATAAACATTTAAAGAAAACTAACAATAAACAATAGTAACTAGGGAAGTGCACGACACAAATAAATAATATAAATAGTGGCGGGTTAAGGATACTTGATGTTTCAAATTTCTTAGGGAACCAGCCCATTTCATGCAGTATGATCTCCTGAGCATTTTTGACACCATTTTCATCCAAATCGGCCAAAAAAACGAGTTGGTGCCGGCCGAAACAAGTTTTTGGATAGAGGGGGTCAGTGGGGGGTCTGAAAATCAATATATTCATCAACAATCACCACCCTATGCCTGATTCTGTTAAAGCTGGTATTGATTTGCATGTAACTGGTGTCCAGACCTCCATTTTTGAAAGCTGCACAAAAAAAAGCTATGAATTTGCTAAAGAGCGCTTACAAATTGATATAATATTAATTTGTGTTTCGTATTGTCTTACGCCCTGCTAGGGTGGAGTATAATAGCCGTCTGTTTCTTCATTATTTAATATTGGCCGCTGATACACAATGAGAAAGTTATCATGAGGACTTAAAGGAGCATATTAAAATAACAGATGTGGAAAATAGGAGTATAAACTGACCATAGATACCAGTTGTAGTCCTACTGTATATGGCATATTGATGGCCTAGGGAAAGTTAGCCCATATTTGCAAGACTATCCTTGCCTTCAAGGTGAAACAAACCTACTCATGTTACCCTCTGGCCATGGGCTGGCCTGGTGTCAGATCTTACCCAGGTAAAGATGACATTCCAATATCGGCCTTTAAGTTGAGATTGCCCGAGTACCGACTGTGAACTCAGGTAATACAGTGGTTAGACTCTGGACCGGTAATCCAGCGACCGGGTTCAATCCCCGCTGAGTCCTGATTTTTTTCTCTCTCAAAATTTTCAAATCCAATTAATACAAATCAGAGTTTTATGCTTAAATGTATTAGCAATAGTATGCACAATGGGCAAGAGGACTACGGAGAATTCTATGGTCAATTATGTAGTAGACCTACCATGAAACAACAGACGCATCATCACCTTCAAGTGCACATAATGTATTTTGATTTTCTGCAATATTTCACTTATTGTAAAATAAATAACATAACATAATAACATAACAAAAATATTAGGGGCCTCCCCGTTTTTATGATGTGGTAGCAAACACTTTGCAAATGCAATTTTACACAGAAATGAATGGTAAAAAATAACATATTAACAAATAATAAGAGGCCTCCCTCATCGATTTTTTGAAAACGTCCGGACGATATACATGTTAATTTGTTTTTACTTGGCTTAATGATTAGGAGGGGGGATGTGAATATTTTATTTGATAAACATGGGGGAACCTGAATTATTTTGGTAGAGTCATGAGGGGGAATTATTATTGGTTGACATTTTTTTTAAATACTCCGCCCATCCAGGATAAATAATGACCGCTCCCTAATATCTCCTTTTAATGTGCTTTTGACCCGAACAGATGAGGCAGAAAATTGCTAGGTCAAAAGAAAATATCGATTTTGCTTTTCGCCATGTTTAATTGTTAAAACGTTCAACTGTGCATTTTAAATTTGCCGACTGTGTCAGTATGTACATGTAGTTCCCTGGACATTAATAGTAATATATCAAGCAAACAGTGCAGCATACAACACAGTTTACTAATGTATCCCTGTTATATGCAAACGAATATTGTATGAATACACTGTGAATGTTGGCTTTGCTCAGCTCAGTCCTCTCCTTTGTGGGCACTTGGTCGTAATAAATTATTTGCATGTTAATATTGTTTGTGCTTTGGTATACGGAAAACGAATTCATCGGAATTTCAAATGCAAATACAGGGTCAACTAAAAACCAATCAAACGCGTTCAATGGCCATTAAGTAGTAGAGAGCACGGATAAAGTACCAAAAGCTTCTTTCGAATTTGACTTATTTCAAGACTGACAAATTAGGATCTGTGGACAGAGCAAATCAAAAAAGCATCGTGACCGATAGAGTGTGAAGTTTCTTCATGGTGTTGGACTCCAGATTTTACTGAACATCCTGGAAGAACGAAGCTAATATTCTGTAAATACATCAGGAACGTATACAGGTGAGGCGTGTGAAAACTGATTGTGTAAAACTGTATAAGACGAAAATAATTTGGTATATACCTATGGACAAGACTGTCACATCAGAAGCTATCAGATTGCAACTTCAAAATATAAACTTCTGAAGATTGATCATAAAGATATTCATCTAACACTCGATCGGTGAACTCTGAATAAAACCGGAGATCTCCGGTGTTGATATAAAAAAAACCACTTAAATTATACTGTAATTAAAGCACTTCGGGCTTAGTCTTTCCTGTGGTATTTTAGTACACCACTGGACATTAGGGGCTGTGCAATACTTATGAGCACTGGGAGGGTAAAATTAGGGGCAGGGTAAAATTAGGGAGGCAAGCAATTTTTGGCAAGCCGAGGGGGGGCAAGCAATTTTTGGCACCATTTCTTCGGGCGCTTTTGAAATAAAACGCTCTAAAGGCTTAGGAAAACATTACGGAAACGCTTTTAATTTGCATATTTAATATATGCAAATTTTCCTGCTCGCTGCGCTTACAACATATATACCATTTAAGGTTTGCAAATTGGGATCCCAAAAATTTGGCATATTCAAAGGGGGGGTCAAATATTTTTGACATGTTGAGATGGGGGCAAGATATATTTGGCGGGCCAAGAGGGGGGAAAGCGATTTTGACGAGCCGTTTGGAAATTTTACACTCCTCCGGGGGGGGGCTCATAATTATAGCACAGCCCCTTATAACCATTATAAAAATCATACAAAAAGTAGAAATTCGAGGAAAAGTTTAGGGCGTCGCTATGGAGCAAATCACACATTATGGCTGGGATTCCGAAATTCGCTAATCCATTGTTGCATATGATATGGAAGAAGCAGGCTTTTAAAACGTTGTAATATTTCTATGAGTACGCAGTGGGTAATCAAAGTATCATGCTACATTTCATTGAGCCTCATAGTCATACTCTGGAGTCTGGAAGTTGTATTTCTTTGGACCAAATCTGAAAACATTTTGAATTTTTAAGCTTTAAAGCTTATAATTTGGCCCAATTTTAGTTCACAGATCCCCACAAAAAATTAATGTTGAGATTTCAGTTCATCAAGCCCCTGTTTTGCCCATAAATCAGTTCTTAGTTCACAAAGTTCACCCAGGTCGCGCGCACCCCTCCGCTTACCACACACACCATAACCCCAATACCAATTAATACTCACACAAGTACCCCACCCCCCCACCGCCCCCATCACCCACGTCCACTTCAGTCTTCCAAACAAGCCCACAGTAAATTTGTACCTATGACGGTTTTATGACACCAATCTTCAAAAAACGATCAAAAAATGGCTGCCCGGTGAAGTAAAATGTGCATTGGAATAACACGGCGAGTTTGGATAGATGGTAGGATTTCTTTTTAATAAAATGTATGTTCCCCGTTATTAAAGCTTGTACCGGGTTGAAGATTCAGGTATTTGGAAAAGAATAAGTAATTGAAACATAGAGAAAGTACTAAAATCATAGCTTTTATACTTTTTGATATATGATACTAACTAGTTCAACCCGTATTCGCCACTTGCACGGTTCCGCCATTATGCACTATGTGCGGGGGGAGCCTCGAACTGGCAGCATACATGAATGGGAATTGAACCAGTCATATAACATTCTGTGTAAGGTTACGTAATTCTTCCTTTCATGTATGCTGCCAGTTCGAGGCTCTCCCCGCATATAGTGCATAATGGCGGAACCGTGCAAGTGGCGAATAGCTCAACACAGCGCTACCAGTAGTGTTCAATTGCCTATTGTGAGTGCCCCTGTGTTGTGTGCATGATACATGTAGTTAACAATAACTGCATGATGACCCACACAACACACCATTTCTAACCACAAACTGTTACTGAGGACTATCCAATGCTGTTTTTCCGTTAACCGCTGCATAGATAGACGAATGTGCAATATTTAATAATGATGCAGTTTTTCCATATCATAATCCTAATGTTAAATAGTCACGTGTATGCGTAAAACCCGTCCCACCCACGCAAATTATTATTTCAGGTATATCACAATCTGATCACAATCATTCTTAGGTTAATAGAATTGTCTCATGTCCTATGGGCGTTTGAAATCTAATGTGGTATGCGGGTTTTTTATGTAAATTTAACAACGCCAATTTTGGGTATTTATAATATCAAAATATATACAAATATAAATGTATATAATTGCCATGTTTAGCTGGAATACCGGCTACATCTAGCGTTACAATTTCGGAGTTGCACAGAAACAAAATTGAAATTTAAAATTGATTTTATAACCAATTTTCGGCCAAATTTCGTTTAAAAAAATTCAAAATAAAATTCAACTCCTGCAATTTTGATCGAGCAAATGCGCAGCATAAATCAAATGGTCGGCATATGGTCGCGGGGAACCTAAAGACAATAATAATTAAAACAGCATAATTATAGCACAGCCCCTTATAACCATTATAAAAATCATACAAAAAGTAGAAATTCGAGGAAAAGTTTAGGGCGTCGCTATGGAGCAAATCACACATTATGGCTGGGATTCCGAAATTCGCTAATCCATTGTTGCATATATTATGATATGGAAGAAGCAGGCTTTTAAAACGTTGTAATATTTCTATGAGTACGCAGTGGGTAATCAAAGTATCATGCTACATTTCATTGAGCCTCATAGTCATACTCTGGAGTCTGGAAGTTGTATTTCTTTGGACCAAATCTGAAATTTTTTTTGAATTTTTAAGCTTTAAAGCTTATAATTTGGCCCAATTTTAGTTCACAGATCCCCACAAAAAATTAATGTTGAGATTTCAGGTCATCAAGCCCCTGTTTTGCCCAAATATCAGTTCTTAGTTCACAAAGTTCACCCAGGTCGCGCGCACCCCTCCGCTTGTCACACACACCATAACCCCAATACCAATTAATACTCACACAAGCACCCCACCGCCCCCATCACCCACATCCACTTCAGTCTTCCAAACAAGCCCACACGCATCCAATACCCACATAACACACCATTTCTAACCACAAACTGTTACTGAGGACTATCCAATGCTGTTTTTCCGTTAACTAGCATACCGTGCATAGATAGACGAATGTGCAATATTTAATAATGATGCAGTTTTTCCATATCATAATCCTAATGTTAAATAGTCACGTGTATGCGTAAAACCCGTCCCACCCACGCAAATTATTATTTCAGGTATATCACAATCTGATCACAATCATTCTTAGGTTAATAGAATTGTCTCATGTCCTATGGGCGTTTGAAATCTAATGTGGTATGCGGGTTTTTTTATGTAAATTTAACAACGCCAATTTTGGGTATTTATAATATCAAAATATATACAAATACAAATCTATATAATTGCCATGTTTAGCTGGAATACCGGCTTCATCTAGCGTTACAATTTCGCAGTTGCACAGAAACAAAATTTAAATTTAAAATTGATTTTATAACCAATTTTCGGCCAAATTTCGTTTAAAAAAAATTCAAAATAAAATTCAACTCTTGCAATTTTGATCGAGCAAAATAAAATTCAACTCCTGCAATTTTGATCGAGCAAATGCGCAGCATAAATCAAATGCTCGCCATATGGTCGCGGGAACCGAAAGACACTAATAATTAAAACAGCATTTATAATAACGCATTGTGAATGGCAGATTCCTCAATGCGTTTTACAATAAGTAAAAGGTAAATCATAATCACAACATTATGTTACATCAAAATATACAACGAATTCAGTATAAAAATTAAATGGGCTTTAAATACTACATATTATAGACCTACATCATCAAGCATAATAAAGTATATTTTAAAAATCAGACCAGCTGTGAAATGCAATATAGAATTAATTTAAAGTGCACACTGCATGTAGCAAAATAGAACGAAAAAAAGCGCAGTGATTTATAGTGCGCTACGCACAGACACAACGCCTAGACGTTGATCCATATGCCTCAGCACACTTTAGCACAGAATTGCACAACAAGAAAATAACAATATACATTAAAAAATACATGGATGCGGGCAACACCGACAATAGTGTTACAAGTCGTTAATGACTCACGACCAAAAACACCTTCTCCCAAATTTACTTCAGAATGCACAACAAAACACACTGTTTAATTAAGTTAACAATATCTAAGTCTTTAATCAAAAGTAAAGTATGTTTTAACAATAACATACAATCAGTCGGAATCAATTATGCACTACGTTTAATTATTTTACTTAGCCAGTGCTCAGCCTTCTTCGTTTTGTTGATTTCAAAGTTCTAATGTATGTCCTGCGAAGATCACTGTTCAGTGAAGTTCACTGAAGACTTTTATATCCTTTGCATAAAATCCTCGCACAGTTGAAAATTCACACAATTTCTTCGGAAAAACAGACATGCCTTGGATCCTCCAGCTGATCCTCCAGTTTCCACTTACATTGGCAGATGTATTGTTTCATAAACCAGACTTCAGGATAATATATGATTTTGGGTCGGTCGGTGGAGGGCAAGCAAACAATTTATTTGGCCTAATAATTACATACCGCAAATAAAGCACCATAATGTGTATGAGAGACCCACCGCGGAACGTCAGCCCATGAGAGCAATCGGTACACCTCACATAACCATGATATTGTAGCAATAAATAAATTTTACTTAGTTCAATTTTATTTGTTCCCAATGCTCGTTGCTCCCAATGTTTTCACAAGTGATTCACTCGCTGGTTATGTATAATTTGTGTCAAGATTGTGTTTGTCATGTGCATTATTTTGTTTACTTCTCTATTTATTTGTTTGTTTTTCAGCTTAAAATGTCGAATCCTCATTCAAGTAAATCCGAGGCAGATCTAGAGACAGATTTAAAGAATATCAATGCGGACCTTAAGCAAGTCAAAGAACCGGTTCCAGCTGAATTGGATCTAGAAGACCGAGATCCGACAGAAATGTACGAATTTGTTAAATGTACGTATCATTATTTCATTATGCTGATGATTGTTTTCGATTCAATCATAATTTGACAATGATATGGATGAATATGATCTGAATAAAATAATTTTCATATATAAAACCCTAAGCACCAAATTGTGCGATTTTTATTAAAAGGGTTCGAATTTAAACCTTGTTGAGGTAAATGATATCAGATAATGGGCTATTACAGCAAATAGATGCACCCCCCATAGAGGAGTTTGGATTTCCGGACTTTTTATCTAGTCGTGACTGTTAGAATACAGAGTTTTTAAAGTGTCTAAAGGCGAACAACTCCAGCAGAAAAATAGTTCAAGATTAGAAATCCTCAATTTGAGAGCTCATTTTGGATATTTCCGTGATGTTTGTTTCATTTAAGGTTATTAATTATTTTAAACTGTTGTGATTTGGTAGTTCACAGTATCTTATGAATGGTAGTGAGCTTTGGCAAAAACTGCATTGCTCAATTCATAGCGAGCGTGTAGAAGAATTAAAATATCACAGATATACTTTTATAGGTGCTGCGGTTCTTGAGTTACGTTGTAAATAGGGCTGAAACAACAACACTTTTGTAAAAAAAAACAATAAATAAAGCAAGTTTGCAAAGTATACGATTTGTAGAATGAACTTTTGCAAAACATCAAGGTGTTAATTTTCAATAATATATTGATCTAGATAATGAAAATCGATTTTTAGGTTGCTTCGACCAACAATACCTCGTCTACCCTTAATGGGACATTCTAGTAACATTGACAACTGGAATTCCAGTCGTTTTCAGGAAGTAAACCTTGAAATTCAGATATTCTTTGATTGAAAAGTTACTCCTCTATAGGGGTGTGCACTTATTTTCTGGAATAGACCCCCACTCATATTTAATGGATTTGTCAAACAAAAATTATTGTTTATCATGTTTATTTTATCTACAATCCTACAAATGCATCTATTTACTGAAACCTTATTGTTTATTTTATTCACTTTTTGACATACTTGCAGGTATCATGGGAGCATGTATTTGCTGAACCTAAAGATGTCCATAGCTATCCTACCGTATGGATTAACGCCTTCAAATGCTACCGAGGTTCCAAATTCTGGTGTTATCGTATTTGCACGCTTATCTGTGGCATCCCATTCGCATTCATTTGGGGCATCACATTTGCAATGATTACTTTCTGGCACATATGGTGTGTCGTACCATCTCTCAAAGCTTACATGATTGAAATAGTGTGTCTGAGGAAAGTTTGGTCTGTTTGCATTCACACTTTCTTGGATCCATGTTATGAATCTATGGCTCTTATGTTTTCTCGCATTCATGTTAATTTTATTGCAGGCGAGACGGCAAGCAGACGCGGTAGTCATGACAGTGTTGTGTATAATCAATCATTACACGTTGTCTAAAACAATGTAAAGACATTTTATATCCAAAATTTGACATTTAACATCTTCCGGAGCCTCATAGGTTAAATATTATTCGTCCCTTGGTTAAATTTTTAGGCAGGCGGCATAGGAAGCGCGACCGTGACGTACGAGGCTGGCGAAGATACAGGGCTGACAGCCCCATTCAAAATACACGGTTAGCAATTACAAATGGAAAATTAACATACTTGCAGTGGGGTACTTTGCAGAACCCCGACGGTTTTAGAGTAAGATAATTTTGCTTTGACACCACATAACAAATTTAGAATTGTTTGTTAAGATTTCATGATTATGTGTTAATCCAATGGCGACCTCAAAATTGGCGATATCGCTTCCATCACCGCCTGTTTTTAGGTCTCTTTTGAGATACGCGCCATCTAACGATGACCTGATGCCAGTGCCGTTTGTTTGTGACCAATCCTGAGCTTAAAAGAAGAATCGGCCCAATCGGTTAGGGTTAGTGTTAGGATTAGCAAATAAATAAGACCTGTGCATCGTATTCTGCAATAACACAATTTTTTGTTCAAATTATACCAAATTTAACATTGTAGATCAATTTCGCTCGATCATCTTGATATTTATATTTTATGTTTTTACTTTTGAAATAGAAATTGCTCTGTAATATTGCGCAAAAAATGGGAGTGCTGGACTTTGTAGATTTAACACTAATACAAATATCATTTGCAAATTAAAACCAAAACTAATCGCAATTGTTTTACAATTCATGCTATCTTCGGAAGATAGCTATGCAAATTTGAACGTAGCATATGTATAATTTTAAAGTATTATTATTAAAATATGTTGTTACAGCTTTTTCAATCAATGTTATATTGAGTAGATAGCACTATAGCTGTAAAATAAGAATTTTATCAACTCTATAGATCAAAAGAGTTTAATAGAGAACAGTATTTACTATTTGCACATCCATTATAATAAAAGCTTATGCTTTATGAATGCGGTTTTTATTTATTTATTTATTTATTTATTTATTTATTTATTTATTTATTTATTTATTTATTTATTTATCTATTTATTTATTTATTTATTTATTTATTTATTTATTTATTTATTTATTCTCTTCTAATAAAATACGTTATATATATATATATACTGCGCCAAGAAAGTATCCTTACACTTGGAAAAATAATCACAATTACACAACTGAACCTTATTGGGGTAAATTTGTAATAGGTGCACTATCTAATCCTGCACATTATGACACCACATTGAATCCAATGTGACCCCAAGAAGTAAAGTTACAAACAATTGAATAGACGAAGGTCCAGTTTTAAAGTGACAAATTGGCCTATACGAGGCGCAAAAGTTTCCAACAAGCACAACAAAGAGACTACACAGTTTCTTCAATGAAGCTTTATTTAAAGCATTATTTATTACATTTTTTACTTCTCTGTACTTTTCATAACTTGCATTTTATTTGTCAGCTCTTTTGTTTCAGTTTTCTTTTGTTCCTTTTGTTTTAAATCAAAGGTACACACAAATTAGCCATTTACCACTCTCAAACCAGATGTCTAGTCCGTGGAGTTTTGAATAGGCCAGTGTGTCACTTTTAAAACTGGACCTTCGTCTAATCAAATGCTTGTAACTTTGCTTCTTGAAGTCACATTGGATTCAATGGGGTGTCAAAATGTGCAGGATTAGATAGTGCACCTATTACAAAAACAAATTTGCCCCATTATGGTTCAGTTTTGAAGTTGTGATTATTTTTCCAAGTGTAAGGATACTTTCTTGGCGCAGTATTTTAGAGCCATAAGTTCGAATTTCACAAAATCGGAGTTGAAAACGGAAAACGGGATTTCATGTAATTGGAAAAAAATAAAATTGAAATAATTGAAAAAAAATAAGTAAAATACAAAGAAAATGTGTGTCTGTTGTTATTTTCAATAACATAAACGTGTAAAAAGTGCGGTAGTTTTTAATTATGATGACTTATTGGTCTTCTGCGTTTACTGTATTATTATCATTGTTTTGTTGACTTGTAAAGCACATAGAAGCATTCGGGCAGTGGGCGTTAGAGCAAAAGCCTGTTTAACATGTTTAACACGGAAAGCCACCAGAAAACAGAAAAACAGGGAAATATTGATAAAACGGAATTAGAAAAGTAGAAAACGGAAAATTTACCAGTCTGCTGATTGCGAATGACATTTCCTATTGTGACGGCGATTTTTATTTTGAATGGTAACCGTTACATGATCTAAACATCATTATGGTAGTTTTCGGGTTTTTTTGTTTTTTTGTTTTTTTGTCTTCTTTGGCTTAAATATCAACGAATTTCTCCTTTTTTCAGATTAGATTTTGTGTAATATAGGTAAAATATCCTGTAAATTGTATCCAAATGGTAGCCGAATTTTAAAGAAAATTAAGAAAATTAAAATCTGACAGACTTGATTAGAAACTTGCTTCACTCGCCTGCACAAAACTCGTCTTTTGAAACCCTGTGTAACTTTGCATAAGCGTTTAGACCTTATTTGGTATTTATCAATAATTCAGTTACAGAATTGGTGTCAATCTTCATTATTTGGCTCATCTCCAACGTATTAGCATCTCGCTCGCATTGTTGTGCATTGAGATCTAATTTTACTGAACCGAGATTTTCCATATCGATAAATTAAATTATCGTTCTGCAATTTTGGGTGAGCTTCTACATGTTCTAGGAGACATGTCTGAACCTAAATCTGAAATCTGAAGGTTTGTAATCAAATAAAAAGGTATATTTGACCCTTGTTTTCGCCACGGTTTCTGTGCCGAATTGAACAGGTTTGTACTAACGTGTTAGCATGCATCTCGCTGATTGTGCATTGAGATCTAATTTTACTGAGCCGAGATTTTTTTACCCTTGCTCCGCAACAGTTTTTGTGCCGAATTCCGGCCGAATTGAACAGGTTAATATACAGAACGCATTTATCATGAATGTCGCTCGTTGTGTGAACCATGTGCATCGAGATCGATGATTTTACTGAGCTGAGAATTTCCATAGCAATAGTAAAACGTGCTTTTGGCACAGCAATATATCATCACACAATTTGGTGTGAATCTCTAGAAATCATGTCTCAACCTAAATCTTTTTTAAGAAAAAGTGATTTTTGAGGTTAGTTTTCGCCACTGTTGCTGTGCCAAATTTAACAGGTTTGTATACAAAACATATTCACATGAATCTCGGCCGTTGTTTGGCCGATTGCGAAGATTTAAAGTCGCGGTTCAAGTTTACATTGTTGATAATCAAAATGTCAAGGAATTTTTATCATAATTTGATTTCTTTTTACCTTAACTTAGCCCCCAACATTATGTTGTTTAGTGCACTGGTATATCAGTTACGTAATGCAATTAACATATGCTTAACAACAGAGGATTAATCATAATATTTGTTGTAACTTTGGGTGCCATCAGCCACACGCCTAGCGTTTTTGATGGCATCCACATCTCATGTATTTTAAAATGTATTTGCTAAACTATGTATATAATATCTTGTTATACATGTTATATGAGAAGAAAACAAATAAAATTGAATGAATTGAATTGAGTCCACAGCCGCTGGGCAGTAGAAACGTTCAAGAAGACATTGAGTTTAGCCAGCTGATATATACGAGTGCTCGCAAGGCTTTCACATCTCAATAGGAAGTGAAGACGGTCCTCTGCCTCCACATTACATCGAGTACGTTAAGTCCACCTCGAATTGGTTGAATCTTGTTCTGTTCCCTTGCAGTACGATGGTTCCTGTAAGGAGTCTTGCTTTTATACTGCTGCCATTTCGACTTCACGGGGAGTAGCAGGCAATGTTCTCCATACCGGATGTGGTACCCCAATCTGTAGGTCAGCTGTGTTCAGATATTTCAGGGATGTTTTGTTTGCAGCTTGATCTCTCATATCTCTATTCCAGTATGTGCTGATTGCATTTAGTGACCGCAGTCTTCCAAGCATTCTTGGTTGGAGGTCTCTCAAGGAGGTCATAAGCAGAAGGTACGTTGTACTTGCTGATCAACTTCTACATATGAACAAACCAGCTTTTGCTTATTTTATCCTTAACCACAAGCTGCCTATGAGCAAGATCATATTCAATAGAGCCAGGAGTCCTAATGATGTTACCAAACTGGACCAGCGCAGCCTGTTCGACAATAACTGTTATTGGCTTAGCACAGATGAGACCGTAAACTGCTTGGTTACAAGGGGTTGAGTTGAAGTTGACGAAGAATTTTCCTTTAGAATAGCTCTAGTTTATTCAGATCGGTTGCATTTACAGAACAGACTTCAAGACCAAATATAATTCTGGGGATTGCGTAAATGCACCAGAGATGATAGGTAATAGTTGGATAAGGGCCGTTTTTCCCATGCATGCCGGCTCCCATCATCATCATGATCATAGCATACCACTCTTCTTGCGATCTGAATGCGCTCATCGGTAAGAGAGCTGCATTTCTGGAGATGCCAAGATGAGTGGATTCCTCTTGAACAGTGATCTGTCATTCTTTAGAGTCAGTGGGAGCCTAATTGATGTATTATAGGCCATGGTAGCAGTATTAGATGGATTGATTGAGTACGTACATATGGTCATTGGTGTAGTTCTCCACAAGGTCCCCTGCAACTTGGCTGTCGATAAAATTGCATGATATGATGGCTATGTCGTCTGCACAAATGGGAGCAGTTATGCTCACTGTACCCACTCCTCTATGGCCCTGATGTTAATGGTAAGTCTCCCGCTTCAGCAGCTCGTTTGTATACCCCTTATTGATTGGTGCAGAGGAGGTACCGCCCTGACGTACGCCCTGCTAAGCTCTGCTAAATAACAAAAGGGTCCAACTTCTCATCTTTTCATTTAAGCGATGTAGTTGGTTTGTTATACAGTTGTTTTAGGAAGAGCCACAGGTCACCATCAACTCCCATCTGATAGATTTCATTCATAAGGATTGTGTGGTCGACAACATCGAATGCCTTCGCATTGTGAATGTCATATATAGCGCCTCCTTATTGTCACAAGCTTCAGCAATTGGTAAACAAGGGGAGCGACAATTAACGAAGAACACTTTGCCGTAAATGTATGTTAATTTTGGTCACAAACCGCGATCTTCACAAACAATTCTAAATTTGTTATGTGGTGTGGAAGCAAAATTATCTCACTCTAAAACCGTTGGGGTTCAGCAAAGTACCCCACTGTAAGTATTATATGTTGTTTTAGCTCATTTATGTATGTATGTAAATGAGCATTACAGACGAAATACGCTATTTTTTGGATTGTACGATGATCAGACCGCCCATTTGTTGTCAATCTTGTGGTCAAAAAGGTTATTGTTTTTTCAATTTGAAACAGCTGTGCAGCACATGTAAGTGCACAATGTGCGCGAGTGTTAATGTTTGTGGTCAAACAAACAATGATAAACAAGATCTCGGTAAATAATTGGATAGCTAAAGTCATCAATATTCAGCGGCGTCTCATTATTTTCTATATTTGGTAGTCTACATAAAATCCGAAATCACGGAGAATTTTAAAGTAAAACATTAAACAAGGCTACGGATTGATCAAGACCGTATATTTGAGCACGCCCATCACTTGAGAATCTATGATCGCCGTTTTCGGCTGTTAATTCACCACCGACCAAGAACAGTACACAATACAGCATGCTGCAGTAACGGATGCAGTAACATTACAGTATGTGGCCCCAGGTGGATACGGGCTTGAATCAAGAAATTAGACAATTACCATCCTTTTAGTTTAGCTCAAGTAAATTGTAATTAAAGAGAAGTTACTTACTAGACCTACATGTATATGCAAACGAATTTATGAATACACAAGTAGGTCTAACATGGTTTTATTAATGACTTCGGACTTTGCCCAGTTCTCTCCTTAATGAGCTTTTGTGGACACTTGGTCGTAATATTACGCATATGTTCATCGTAATTTCAAGTGCAAATATAAGGTCCACTCCGAACAGATTGATTTATCATGTTTATGCAAATTATGCCAATCAAACGCGATCAATGACCATTAGCATAGAGAAAAAAGTACCGAGACTTTATATTTCAAGAGAGATCAGGATCTATGGACAGATCGAATCAGTAAAAAAAAGTATCTACCGATAGAGTAAAAGTATTCCATCACCGACCGCATCCGTCAAGTCAACGGTGTTGGACTCCCGATTACGCTTGACTGCCTGGAAGATCAAAGCTAATATTCTGTAGATACATCAGGAACGTATACAGGTGAGGCGTGTGAAAACTGATTGTGTAAAACTATAACCTAAGACAAAAATATTTCGTAGACCTATGGACAAGACTGCCACATCATAGGCTGTAACTTAATCATCCACATTTCTGTAGATTGATCGTATTAGATATTCATCTGGTCCCGGGATCTGGTCATTTAAAATGCTTTTAAAACGGTTATTACAGTGCAGCCGGTCACTGTCCCGAGTGCCTGTGTGAGTGTTGTTGTTTCAGCCCTCTTTACAACATAACTCAAGAACCACAGGATCTACAAAAGTATGTTGTGATATTTGAATTCTGAAATGATCAATGAAATTTTTGCCAAAGCTCGTTCGCAAGATGCTGTAAACTACCAAATCACAATAGTTTAAAATAGCTGCTAACCTAAATTCTTTTGCTGACTGTAAGTGATCGAATATGATAATTTTTTCTATTTACCGGAACATCCCTGTATACAGATGTATATCATAATCCTAATGTTATAGTCACGTGTATTCGGAAAACTAAATCCCGCCCACGCAAATTATTATTTCAGGTATATCACAATAATTCTAGTGCATGTTCTCGTTTGTCATTGATCCCAATATTTTCACAACTGATTCACCCGCTGATTGTGCGTATTCTCTTTGATAAGTTTGTGTTTGTGATGTGTATTCTTTTGTTTACTTATTTATTTGTTTATTCTTCAGCTTAAAAATGTCGAATCCTAAATCCGAGACAAATCTAGAGACAGATTTAAAGTATATCAATGCGGACCTTGAGCAAGTCAAAGAACCAGTTCCAGCAGAACTGGATCTAGAAGACCGAGATCCGACAGAAATGAACGAATTTGTCAAGGTACGTGTCATTATTTCATTATTTTTACATATTGTTTTCTATTAAATTATAAGTTTACATATTGATTCAAGGTGAAGGATAAGTCGTTGAAATTGTCATCTGATATTTTTGAAATTAAAAATTTGGCAAAAAAAAGCAGTATTGACGAAGTTGAAGCCCCATGTAGCTTGCTTATTTATACACTGTCAGTATATAAATTATGGGTCATGTAAATGCCTTGTTTTTTTATAAACTGCTAGAGTGAACAATAGCCCATGAGGAGTGACACATGTCCAGAACTTTTATAGACGCTATAAAAGACAATCACATGGGCAAATCAGTGGTTCACAGCAGGTCAGAGACACCAAGAGTGAAGGACTATGTTAAGCATCAGACACCAGAAATAAGTTGCTTATGCATTCTGCTCTTGAAAGATTGTGCGCCGTTGTCAGATATGTCTCCGACTATATGGCTCCATCTGGTAGGCTATTCCAAACGTGAACTGCAGTGTGGATGAAGGTCCTGCCAGTAGATATGGTTCTAGAAACTGTTACTGTGAGAGCATGGCCGGGAGCATGGCAAGGCATGGACAAGCTGGAGCGGGTAGCTCTTCTGACTACAAATGGCTTTGGTAGCAGTGCCTATGATTTGAAGTGCCTTCCTCTGGATAGAGTCCTAGAGTGATGGCGCTGTCGCGTAGGAGAGTGAGGCGTATTCCATCACAGTACGAACTTGAGCCTTGTAAACAATTGCTCTACCTCTGACATCAAGTTTATTTGCAACTCTCCTCAGAGCGCTCAGCTTCTGTCCTGCTCTGGATGAGACGTACGTTAGAAATATACTTTGTCCAAGTCAGCTTGCTGTCGACTGTGACTCCTAGGATCTCCAGCTCCTCCTCCTCGGCCAGCTTGGTGGTACCAAACATAAAGTTCTAGCTTGAATGGATTCCTATTTCTTGATTTTGTCATTGCCTTATCTCGATGGCTCGAAGGTCACCTTCCATCTGTCTACCCAGATCCTCACTTTACTCAGGTCTCTGTTCAGGCTAGCAGTAACAGCTTTGGGTTGTCTCTAGATATAACCTCACAGAACAAGGTGGAATCATCTGCATAGAGGTAGAGTTGGTTTTCACACTCATCATCCAAGTCATCAATGAAGACAGAGAACAAAGGTCGGTCCAATATTGACCCCTGGGGAACGGATGCATTGATGTAATAAGTACTTGATGACTGGCCAGATAAGACAACTTTGATGGAACGATCTGACAGGTAGCTCCTAATCCAAGTGAGCATTTTGCCGGATACTCATTTTGCTGTGAGTTTCGAGCAAAGGTCACAATGCCAGACCATGTCAAAATCTCCTTTGATGTCCAGTGCAATCAGGCGCACTTCGTTGCCTCTATCCAGGGAGTTGGACCACTCTGATCAGTATTGTGAGGATATCGACTGTGCTGTGGTTTGACCTAAATCTAAACTGTATAATTATACGATATCAGTTGGTTACCAAGGAGGTATTTCTGAAGTTGGTTCTGTACATCAGCCTCCATGACCTTGCTAATTGTGCAGAGCAGAGACATGGGGCGGTACATAGATGGATTAGACTTTGAATCTCTCTTGTGAATAGGGATGACAGATGCCGTCTTCCATTGCCTTGGAAAAACTCCCCTGGAGAAGCAAAGCTCAAATTGCAGACTGAGTGGTCTTGCAAATACTGCGCTGCACTCTTGATGGGATTTCATCTGAACCAGTAGCTTTATCTGGTTGCAGATTCCTGAGAAGCTTCCTAGCATCTTTGACCTTGAAGGCTATCTTTTCCATTGAGCACACTGCTGAATGCTGAACTGCAGATTCTTTTGCGTTGGCATGCTGACATTTAGCGGCAAAGGTTTGGCAACTATTTTCAGCTTTGTCTTTTGATGTAGTGTAGACTTGACGCCCGTCCTTCAGCACTGGTATATATCTCTGATGGACTTACAGACAGGGTGTTAACAGTTTTCCACCATTTCTTGCTGCTGAGGCTGCCATCTGAGAGTTCTTTCCTCAACCTGTTGTCGTAGCTCCTTCTGGCTACCTTCTCTGCTTGATTGTACTCCTTTCTAACCTTGTTGTTCTTTTTTTAGCTTCCTAATAACTGAATAACCGGCGCTTCTTGGTTGCTGCTCGTTTACAGTGGTCATCAAACCACACCTTGTCATCAGTCTTCTTACAATTGCTGGTATGGAAATCTCCATTGCATCGCTAATCGGTGATGTTGCTTCAAGCTTCTTCTGGATCATCAGACTGAAGTGCAAGAGACCAGTCTGCAGATGCAAGAAAACCTCGCTTTCCCCCGTAATCAGCATTATCGCACCGCCACACTTTGCGTTTGTATGGTTTATCTCTGTACAGCGGCACAGTTTAAAAGGAACCATTCAGTTTAAAAGGAACTGGACTATGGTCTGAGGTACCTAGTCTTGCATGTACTGTGCAGGTACGTGGCATCTAGATCAGTGATGGCCAAGTCAATAATCTGGTCTTCCCGGGTAGTTTCTTTCACAAATTGTGTCAGGCCTAGAGCATTACACATCTCAAGTGTGCGGCGTCCGACGCATCTGTTATCTGTTGCACGGCTGTCAAGCCATTCCATGTGGTGAACATTGAAGTCGCCAAGAAGGACTACTGACTGTGCATTCAGAAAGCTTTGACAAGGTCTGAAGGTGGTGGAGTTCAGATAGCTGATGATATCACTGTTAGCACTAGGTGGTCTGTAGACAGCAGCAAAGAGTATTTTCGGTGACTTAATTCATTGTTACTGAGAGCCCCATCAGGTCCATGGATTAAGAGCACTGTCGTGAAATATGACGATGTTGTATGTTGTTGTATGTATTTCTATCTCTACGACAGCTGAGGGAGTATCCTGGTATAGTTATGCAGTCAGCACCATCGTTCACAGTAGCATCCAAGAAGGATACCACGATGACAATAATGGATGGCACAGATTGGACAGCTCACCTTTGTTATGTTAGAACGTAGTCCTCTAATGTTCACTTATAGTAAAGTCAGGTCCGTTTCACGTAGTCGTTGGGTAGACTTGATCCACCAGTCCTTCAACTGCTTACGCACGGTCATTTTATTCCGCCATTTTGAATTGTTTCGAGGTCGGGGCCAAGGGACTCAGGCTAGTCGTTGGGCAGGCGTGGTCGTTTCCGTTTGGTCCGAGGCTTCTGTAACTTACTTGTAGCCAAAATGTTGCATGTAAAAACGTGGATGTGTACGGCACGAACCTGTTTAACTAGATGGGACCAGGCTCAAATCAAGCAAATTACTCAAGCCAAGTTTATATGCATGCTGGTCTGCACAATGCTCTATGGAGAAAAGAAAGAAAAATAATTGAACAAAAGAGTATGGAAAAGAAAGACAACTCCCAACAAATCAAGTGAACCAATTTACTTTTAGCCCTGAGTTGTGAAATACGAAATGGGATATTCTTTATATTCCATGCACCGATATCGATACAATTGTTGGCTCACGTGACGGTGTTCACTAAGGAGACTAACTTAATCCTGGACCAGGACTAACTAGTCCAGGACTAGGGATAATCCAGGACTAAAGTCTCCATTTGTGAAGACCGGCCATGGAGATTGATGAATAAGAATTTTCGGCAAGCCGATACCAATTCTGTGGTCATAAAAAAGTAAGGTAAAGGAGTCGAACCTGTATATAAACAGTAAACGGAGTGCCCATCTCTCTTTTATTGGCGATTGGGCCAGACTCCTCCATGTAATGTTGCTGTGGGGGTCGCTACACCTCCTCCACAGCGAGTCTGTTACCTTCCCAGCATTAAAGAATGCCGGTACCCATTTATACACCTCGGTGGAGAGGAGTAATCGAGATAAAGTACCTTACTCAAGGGCACAACACGATGGCATCGCCGGGGCTCGAACCCGCAACCTTCCGATTATGAGTCGGAGCCCGTTCCGCTCGGCCACCGTGCTCCTGTGGTCATGATTTTGGAAATTCCATCCCCAGTGTACTAATTATTGTTTCACATGGGCCCCCCCCCAATACCATGATTTTATCTAAAGGTTTTTGTCTTGTATCGATATCATCACCCAATTCGCTGATAATCTGTGAATATAAAAAATGGAAAACCTTCAATATTTGTTTTGACTTTTTTATATACTTGCAGGTTTCATGGGAGGATGTATTTGCTGAACCTAAAGATGTCCATAGCTATCCTACCGTATGGATAAACGCCTTCAAATGCTATCGAGGTTCCAGATTCTGGTGTTATCGTATTTGCTCGCTTATCTGTGGCATCCCATTCGCATTCCTTTGGGGCATCTCATTTGCAATGATTACTTTCTGGCATATATGGTGTGTCGTACCATCTCTTAAAGCTTACATGATTGAAATAGTGTGTCTGAGGAAAGTTTGGTCTGTCTGCATTCACACTTTCTGCGATCCATGTTATGAAGCTGTGGCTCTCTTATTTTCTCGCATTCATGTTAATTTTATTGCAGGCGAGCCGGCAAGCAGACGGGGTAGTCATGAGAGTGTTGTGTATAATCAATCACTACATGTTGTTTAACTCTTCAAACACATTTTATATCCAAAATGGGACATATGTGGAGGGTAGGCACTTTGAAACACATTTAATATTTATATGAGACGATGGGGACCCCTATGAATTTAACGTCCCTCCTTCTGATACCACTGTTGGCTAAAATTTGATACCAAGTTTAAAAAAATAAATAAAACGAATAGTTTGCATATGATTATGACGTCCTGTCATCCAGACCTAAATTGCCGTACTGCGCAAGTCAGCAACCAATCACGCCGCGTCTTTGCCCTGACGTCAGAAGCAAACTAGTCTTAAATTTCGTCTTTGATTATGTCATGTGGATTATATACTAGTATTCAAGCAGCACTGATACATTATTAAACCACAATACTATCAAGTTGACGCTGTTGAGCTAAATCTATTGACTTGACGAGGACATGCGAGCCAGGATACCAAGTGAAAATGGATCAAATGCTGTTATTCGCAGATAATTCGCTTTAGCTTCAACATCTGGCTGTAAATTGTGGAAAGAAAGTATGAATTATTTGTTGTAACATTTGATGTAAATAATAAAGTACAGTGGACCTAGTATCGATACTTGTGGAACACCTCATTTTAATATCTTTATTGTGTTTGCTTTCTCTTCAAATAATTTTAGCACCTTGAATGCATAATATTATATTATAGTAATAAGAATTTGCCACATACACAGTGGATATCAAGATATTCCCAGTATTTTCACATTTTCACTGTATTACACGCCCGGGGGTCACTCCCATTGTGGCCTGTACACCATCCGCGATAATGAAAACGCGTAAAAAGGGTAGTTTTTCGTGGATAGGCACGATATGCGAGTACCGTGTTTAGGCTGTCAAAAACATGATAAAATTGGAAAAAAGGGTAGCAAAATTGCAATTGCTAATACGCGGAAATGTAATTTAGGGTATGAAATTTGATACAAGGAATAAAATCCCTGTTAAGGGTATCGTTTTAGCCCAGGGTTAAATCCTTGTTTAGGGTGCTTTTCAAAAGTTGATTGTCGCGGATGGTGTACAGGCCACAATGGGAGTGACCCCCGGATTACACGCTCTATAAGCTTCTATACCAATTCAGTAATTGCCATGTAGGCCTAACCTATGTTTAATGAGTTGAACCCGAATTGCTTCTCGACTTAAATAGCTATTTAGGGGCGGATCCAGGGCGTGTGGTGCTAAAAAAGAGCATATGATCTTATTCTATCGGCGTGGGGGCAAGGTGTCCGCTTAAGGGCAAGTCCAAGGGGCAGCGCCCCTGAAGCTCCCGGGTTTAGCACTTTCAAACGGCTTGGAACCCTTTTTTTCCCTTCTATTTCCTTTTCTTCTTTTTTTCTTCTTTTGCCGCTCAACGATGTTCAAAATTTTGTAATTTTAAATATTAAATCCATGCAACAGAAATATTTATTTCTAACTTTTACCCAAGTACGTCGCCCATAGGAGCAACAAATTATTCATGACGATGCGTGAGATTTTAATCATTTTCCAGCTTTTTGCGTGAGATTTAATACCTAGGCGTGAGATTATACTACCTTGGCGTGAGACCGTGAGAAAGTGCCCCAATGAGTGAGACTCACGGCCAATGCGTGAGAGTTGACAGCCCTGGTTTCCACCTCGATACACCTGAGCACACAATTTCGTCCAAGCAAGCAGTGCCTTGTCTCTACACAGTCTGTGTTTGCACGGTTGAGTGTATAGCATCATAAGAGCTGTGTGAGCTGGTGACTAGTGAACAATATATCGAACGAAAGCTAACACTTCCCGCTTAAAAGGGGCGTAGCCAACGATGTTCAAAATTTTGTTATTTTTAATATTAAATCCATGCAGCAGAAATATTTATTTCTAATTTTTACCCCAGTACGTCGCCCATCAAAACAAACGTCTATCGTCGTGGGGTCCAGGACCACGCTTAAGGGCCCCTGGTGGGTCCAGGTGCAAAGCCCCGGCGGTGGTTCAGGGGGCAGCGCCATATGGAAAGGATTCTCTTATAAACGCATCTATGTACAGTTTCCGCCTCGATAAACCTGAGCACACAATTTCGTCCAAGCAAGCAGTGCCTTGTCTCTACACAGCCTGTGTTGCACAGTTGAGTGTATAGCATCATAAGAGCTAGCTGTGTGAGCTTCTAGCTGGTGACTAGTGAACAATATGGCATATGTGATTGGTTTTGTCAAAACCCCGAATGTTCCCTTATATCGAACGAAAGCTAACATTACCCGCTTAAAAGGGGCGTAGCCAGCCCTAGCTGTCCGGGAGGGGGGGGGGGGGGGCAAGTTTGGGGAAATTTCCCGGTGGCGTGTCAGCGCCAAGTGCGGGCTTGCGCGCACAGGGGGTGTGTGAGGGGGTGTGCCCCCGTCAGAAGCTGGAAGATTTTGGAATCTTTATACTGCATTCGTGCAATTTGGTCAAATTCGAGGCAAAATTCATGTCATTGTTATGTTTGAATTTCTATTAAAACAGCATTAATTCCCCTCACTTTCCTCTTTTTTTCTCTTTCCCATTCTTTTCCCTTCTCTTTTCACTTTTTTTTTTTTCCCTTTTCTTTCCCTTTCTTCTTCTTTTTCTCTTTTCCTTCCCTTCTTTTTCCTTCCTTTCTTTTCCTCTTTTTCGCTTCCTTTCCCCGTTCTTTCCCTTCCCATTTTTTTTTCTCCCTTCCCGATTTTTAGTGTCCGGAGGGCACACCTAGGTTTCATTATCATTGAGGTATAGGACTTTTTATTTTTTCGGAGAAGAGCAGGATAACTACTTGATTATATTTCTACATGTTCATACTACATAGGCCTACTCTGAAAATTTTAGAAAATTTGCACGAGTCCGTTTTTTTTAATCACATTTTTGTTCCCAGGGTGTTTGTTCCTAAAATGGGGGTTATAGCGCCCTCAACGGGCACTCTCTCCATAGGGCTACATGTAAAGACCATGCAGTTATAGACAAATGGCCCTAAAATAAAACATCTGGAATGTAATGCAAGTGGTGTCGTTGCTGCTCTTCTAAATTCATTTTTAAAATGTCCGCCCAAACCAAGGTGGGCAGTCTGCCCCCTCCTGCCCCTCACACCCCCATTGGCTACGCCCCTGCCGCTTAAAATACTTTTTATAACGTCAACAGATGACGCGATTCAATGTATATAGGAAGGCGAATGTCATTGTGGTAAATCTGTTAAAAACGACCTATTCACGTATAATTTTTGACCAAAATGTATGTTAAAAAGTCAAAACCCCGAGTGATCCTTACCATATTTTTCAAATGTTATGCTCTATATAAAAGAGCATTACCGGTAGAGACTGTAATTATTTTGAACCCCGGGGAGGGTAAACATGGGCAAGAATTGTTTGGTTTTTGGGTTTTTTTTTAAGGTCGAAAAGGGGTGGTACAAGTGATTTTTGTCACACATCTATGGCGACCCTTTTAAACCGAGAAAATGCTCTAAAACCCTATAGAATACGTACTAAAATGCAAAATGTCTTGTGCACTATAAACTCGTATATTGAACATAGGCTTAGGAACCGGGGGCTTGGGGGCTCAGCTCCCTCAATAATTTTGGTGCGGGGCTGGATTACCTTTAAGCCCCCCCAATCCTAAAAATTGTGGGAAAATGGGTGTTTGTGACCTATATTTTGCAAAATGTTCTGACTCCGAGGGGCGAAACCCCCTCGGGCACACCCCCACCCACGGATGGCCCACATTTTTTTTTCAATTGAAAATCTTCCTAAGCAAATGTTGAAGGTTTGCAAATTGTGTTCCCAACAATTTGACATGTGCAAAGCATATAAAATTGCTTGCCCCTACCCCCCTTTCGGCTCGCCAAAAATTTCTTGCCCCCCCCCCCAATTTTACCCTCCCTCCAGGGCTCATAATTATTGCACAGCCCCTTACCCCCGGGTGGTGTGCTTCTGTGAGATTTTGGCTGAAATTATGCTCCAGGAGCAGCTGCTCCAGGAACAGCTGCTCCGGGAGCATATGCTCCTGGAGCATGGAGTAATATTCTAAGTCCAACATGCTCCAGGAGCATGTTTTGAATGTACGATAGGAGCATAACAAATATGCTCCTGGAGAATAGAATAGCTTAGAATATTACTCCAGATTATTCATGCTCCTGGAGCATCCTGGAGCATAATTTCGGGCCAAAATCTCACAGAAGCGGGTGGTGTTCCCGGGGGCCACTCAAGTTTCACAGCGCCACCAAGGATTTTCTAAAGGTAAACACTGAACAGGATTCGCCATTTGGAGCAAAACATTTGGAGCAAAAGATACACCTAAAACAGGAATTTAGCGCGGTTTTACCCCCTAAACAGGATTGTACCTGAAATATACCCCTAAGCAAGATTTAATCTGAAAGATACCACCATACAGGTTTTCGATCAAATAAACCCTTGAAAACAGCTGTTTTGACCCCCTAAACGGGATTCGCGCGATTCGCGTTCATAAGGACCCTTAATTCGCGTGCACGCATATGTGTAGGCTTATACTGTTAAACTTGAATGGTAGTGGTGTCAAATGAATGAGAAAAAAAATAAGGAATACAATGCAACAAACCTGGGGGTCGCACACATAACAGTTATAAGATAAATCATAAAATATGGGTTCATATATATTTTCAGGGTTAGGCCTATACCTATTTCTCTCAATGCTTTAAGGTGATACTACACCCCTTGATAAATTTGTGACTATTTTTGCATTTTTCCCAAAAACTAATAGGCCTATTATTGATTTATTGATCAAATATTGTTTTTCCCTCATTTTTGACTGTAACTCCACAACTGTTGTCTGTGCTGAAATAAAATTCCCAGTGCAGTAATTGTAGTCCTTGCCCCTATACATAGGCCTATCTTACTTGTCACCATAATTTTTGAGAAAAATGCAAAAATAGGCACAAAATTGGTCAGGGTTAGTAGGCCTACCACCTTAAGCAATAAAATATACGTCACTTATAGGCCTACGTTGAACACGATCGATTGGCGCGTGGTTCTAGCCATGCGCTTAAAAACTCAAATTTTGAAATTTTCTCAAAATATCAAGAGCTATCGTAAGAACTACTGAACCAATACTAAGCTTGTTTGTAGGCCTACTCATTTTAATGCATTCTTCATGCTGATTCCAAATATGGTCATGAAATTTTACATTTCTGAAGCATTTGAATTTAAAGAAAATTAAGACTTGTCGTCTGCAGTCGACACCCGCGTGAAGAGATACACGACGAAAAGATGTCGCTACCTGCTGCCGATTAACAAGTGCAAGTGCGCCATCTCTTGTTTCTCGAAACAATTTTTGAGACCGATGTCAAAGCGCTATACAGTTTTTAAGACAAAGATATTCAG
Source organism: Amphiura filiformis (assembly GCF_039555335.1). Taxonomy (NCBI): domain Eukaryota; kingdom Metazoa; phylum Echinodermata; class Ophiuroidea; order Amphilepidida; family Amphiuridae; genus Amphiura; species Amphiura filiformis. Next base: position 32,541,568 of record NC_092630.1, on the reverse strand, counting down.
ACAGATTTTGATCATCAAATTAGGGCCCATATTTGCCCAAAATTACAAAATATCGGCAAAACCCGTGATTTTTAATGTACCAATTATTATGTACCACCTTATTGTACAGGTAGGCCTACTTCTTTCTATAACAGGTTGTTTTTTCTTCTTATATTTCCTATGGGAAGCTTGAAACCCGGATTTTGATTTTTTTTTAATGGTTATTGTTAATACAAGTCATAATTTCTGGTGGGAATTATAAATAAAACCTTTTTTCGAGTAGGCCTATATACTTCCAAATACTTTTCGAGTAGTTACAGCATTTTTCCCAAAAAAACCCCATTTTGGATAAAATGACCGTGGACATGTCTTATTTTGTTATGAGATAAACTTATTAATAATTTGATACCGTTTGTGTTTATAAAAGTTCAAATTGGCCTGTTATTATTTTTTAGGAACAAATCATTTAATATCGAAGATTGAAAAACAATATAATGCATAAGAAATTGTAATATTACACGTAACGATTCGTCATCGTTTCACTTCTATGATTCATTCGTTCAACTTTTAACCCATTCTCGATTCCAAACAGAAAGCAAATGACATTTTACAAATTGCCAAATGTAGGTCTATATTGGCCGAAACCAGCAAATGACATTTAAAAACTACTCCTTCCAGAAAAATACAACACTGTTTTTTTTGGGGGGGGAGGTGTGTTTGGATTAAAAAAAATATTATCCTGTTTTGCCAAATGAAACATAGTTAAATCCTAATCCTTTAGTTCTAACTGGCAATAAAAGTCAAATTTTAATATTTTTGCAATTTGAGGGAAAATGGTCCAAAAACATGCAATTTTGCATGTTTTCTTACAATTGTATAGTCATAAAATTGTAAGACATGACCAGATTTTGTAATTATAAGTAACATTTTTTAAAATTAAAGGCATGCGTTTTCATTGCTCAAGTGCATTTAACCGAAATGTGTCATATATCAAATTCAAAACTTTTTCATTTAGCCTAAGGACTTGATGAGACAAAAAATAAGTTGTATGATTCATTAAATGTTGTGTGTTACTGTTTATGAGCTTTCTGTGTTACTTTTTAATATTTGAGTGACTATAAGTGAGTTTTTGCCATTTTTTGCCATTTTTGCCGATTTAAACCAGGCAAAAACTGGCAAAAACAGGTTTTTGCCAGTTTTTGCCACCCTTGCAAAAACCGAACACTGTGTAAGACTTTGCACAAGTCAAAGCAAGTCGGGTAAGAGTTAATAGCTCATTAATTTTAATATAGTATGTCATTTTTGCTAATTGGTTATGAAAATGATTGGACAATGTGTTTTCCAAAAATTAGAATGCATAACTTAGAATTAGTCTTTGTTCAAGTCTTTGGGCTTGATTGTCACAGAATACGAAAACGGTCGAAAAACGGCCTAAAAATGCATGATGTTTTTGGCCCTTATTTCCAAAAATTAACCAAAAACTAAAATTGTACTTTAATTGCCAGTTAGGATTAACTAAAGGATTAGGATTTATCTATGTTTGATTTGGCAAAAAGGATAATATAGTGCTGTATTTTTCTGGAATGGGGAGTAGGAACAGGAACATTGACCCGACTCTTAATGAGGATTGTCACCCGGGTGGAGACATTATTTTTATTGTATTCTTTATCTGTTTTCTCTTTCATTTGACCAGTGGTGGCGCCAGGAATTTTTTTCGGGGGGGGAGTGAATTTCAGGGGGGATGGCAAAATAGCCGCAAAAAGTGAAAATTTACGTATTTTTTTTAGGGGGGTTGGGTGCCCTTTGCCCCCCCCCCCCCCTCCCGTAGCGCCGCCTCAACTTTGACAAGTTTTTTTCTGTATACTCTGGTTATAGGCCTACATATAAAACAAGGTATAAAACCGTCCGATCTTATACGCCCTCTATTTGTTAGCTTCAATAATTTTTATTCTGACCCAAGTTTATATAGGCCTAGTGATCAATAAACTGGTATAAAATCATAATAATTGTTCAGTATCATGAGCCATTAAAATTTATGTCAAGAAATGTTGCATTCAATAACATATTTTACTGTCACTAATATTAAATAAACTTTTTATAACCATTTATTGAATAGACAGTATAATTTCGAGTTCAACTGAATGCGTTCATCATGACTAAGTAATAAGATATTCTTATTTATCAAAAATCGAATCGACTAATAGCATGATACCGCGTACTATCCGTATTCCAGAAAAATACAGAACTAATTTTTTTGAACTAAAAAAAATATAATCCTGTTTTGCCAAATGAAACATAGCTAAATCCTAATCCTATAGTTAGTCCTAACTAGCAATAAAAGTCAAATTTTAATATTTAGCCAATTTTTGGAAATAAGGGCCAAAAGGGTGTTTTTAGGGTGTTTTTCGTATGCTGTGACAATCAAGCCCAAGGACTTGAACCAAGACTAATCAGTTTATGCATTCTAAATTTTGGAAAGGATATGTTTCATTCTTATAACCAATCATTTAATTAAAGTAAAAAAAAAAAAGTGAAAATTAGAGCAGAATTTCGGCATATATACACAAGATTTTGAATGCTTAGACTTGTTCCAAGTCTGTGATTTTTGTGACTCGATTGTCAGAAAACATGCCAAAAATGCATGTTTTTGGCTCTTTTGCAAGAAATTAGTAAAATAGTGAACTTTTTCTTTTATCTCCAGTTTAATTAAGACTAAATGAATGATTAGGATTGAGCTATGTTTCATTTGGCAGAACTTGATAATATTTTTTTAATCCAAAAATATTAGTGCTGTATTTTTCTGGAATGGGGAGTAGTGGTCTACTTATTCGCTACTTGCACGGTTCCGCCATTATGCACTATGTGCGGGAGAGCCTCGAACTGGCAGCATACATGAATGGGAATTGAACTAGTCATAACGTTCTGTGTAAGGTTACATAATTCTTCCTTTCATGTATGCTGCCAGTTCGAGGCTCTCCCCGCACATAGTGCATAATGGCGGAACCGTGCAAGTAGCGAATTAAAAAGACAAATCACCCACATTCCGTCCACAACCTGGTGTAACCTTAAGGTTAGCAACTATTTTAAACTGTTGCGATTTTGTAGTTCACAGCATCCTGCGAATGGTAGTGAGCTTTGGCAAAAAATGCATTGGTCATTTCATAGCGAGTAGGCTATGTAGAAGAATTCAAATATCACAGATATACTTTTGTAGGTACTGTGGTTCTTGAGTTATGTTGTAAAGAGGGCTGAAGCAACAATACTTTTATAAAACGTACATAACTCATTCACAACAATAAATCAAGCAAGTTTTCAAAGTAGGCCCTATATGATTTGTAGACTGAACTTTTGCAAAACATCAAAGTGCTATTTTTTAATAATATATTAATTTAGATAATGAAAATCGATTTTTTTTTTTTAATGCTTCGACCAACAATACCTAGTGACTAGTCTACCCATAACAGGGCTGATACGTGATCCGCGAAATCCTGGTGAGTCATTGCATGCAGTGACATCACTGCAGTTTGCTTGTTCAAATCCAGTCAGGCATATCAACCGTGGTATTCCCTAACTCACTATAGCGTTACCAGTTCTATTGTTCTGAATATTGTGATATGAACTTGAAAGTTAGGGAAAGTCCAAATTTATCGATCGTTCTGTGTTTTGTCGCCAGCAAAAGGCTGGCTATTTGAGTCGGAGATGGTGAAATTTGTAATTTTGTTGTTAGGCCTACATGTATGCCTATGCCTGAATGGACGGTAGGCCTATTGTAATAAATATGTTTTGTTGAAATACTTGAATGAGATGAGTGAAATTGATATGACTGACACTTTATTATTGACTGATATCATCTGACTCAAGTAGGCCTGTAAGTGTTCATCTTTAGCAGTCAAGTTAGCTCAATCGATAAGGCGTTCGACTATGGTGCGAGAGGTTGCGGGTTCGAACCCTGGCGATGCCTAGTACGCTCTCGTGGAAAAATTGAGTTAGCTTGAAATTTCCCTGGACAAGGAACTCACTGCTAATTTGTCTCATTGTAACCCGTACGAAACTCGGGGAGCTGATCCTGGTTGCGCTCTTGAAGCAGCAAAGTCCCTGAAATGCTGTTAAATGGTTTGTGGAATGATGTGGGCCGTAGTGGTCAGCGACAACCTGTAAGTGTGCTGGGGCTTGTGGATCAACGTCTAGGCGTTGTGCCTGTGCGTAGCGCACTATTAAGCGCGCTTCAGACTCCAGTATTGTACGTACAATATTGTATGTACAATATGTACGTTATTTACTCTACTGCCATGCTATTTCCAGTAATGTTTAAGTTCTAACGAATGTTTGATGACGAAAAATCGATAATATGTTACATACAATATCTAGCAGAAATATATTATCGATTTTACGTCATCAAACATTCGTTAGAACTTAAACATTACTGGAAATAGAATGGCAATAGATTAAATAACGTACATATTGTACATACAATATTGTACGTACAATAAAAAAGTCTGTATACTGCTTTAGGGCACTATAAATCACTGCGCTTTCTGCGCTTATCTTGAGGTTGAAACCCGGGGTTAACCGAAACAGGCCATCAAACATTGATCGGAAATCCTACATTTTAATTGTAATGTAGGCCTAGGCCTATTGGAATTGGAATCACAAATGAAATGTTATGTATCGAATCAAAATTGTTTGCCTAGCAATTTCGATGCCATTGAATTATTTTTATAACTAGTATCTGAATTGGAATTATTAAAATCAGGAACAGAGAATCGAATTAGAATTGAACAGATTTGACATCGAAAATGCGGTCATGATGGTAGATCCCCTATTAGAAGCCCCCCTCCCCACCCCACCCCTTTTTTCCATTTCTGTGAGCACTCATGAGACTGGAGAAAGTTTTATCAAAAAAGGTGGTCTTTCCAAGAGACAGAACATTTTTGGGGTCAAAATATAAAACTTAGGCTGATTCAACGTTTTTCTCATTCATCAAAATTCTCAGTTCTTTAGGCATATACAGTACAGTAGGGGGAAGTGGGGCAAATTGGTCCTCCTAAGGGGCAAAATGGGACACATTTTACTCGGCTATAATAATACCCGAGCAAGAGTCTAGTGTAGACTTACGTTTCACAAAAAAATGGTGCCCGTCGGCCTTGGTTACGGTTCGCTATCTCTAAGGTTCGCTATCTCTAAGGTTCGCTATCTCTAAGGTTCGTTATCACTAATTACGAAATAGGTCCGCTATACCTAAGGTTCGATATCACTAATTTTGAAAAAGGTTCGGTATTTCTAAGGTTCGATATCACTAATTTTAAATAAGGTTCGCTATCTCTAATTTTAAATAAGGTCCGCTATCACTAATTTATTGAAGGTTCGCTATCTCTAAGGTTCGCTATCACTAATTTAAAATAAGGTCCGCTATCTCTAATTTTAACAATCCCGGTATCCCTAAGGTTCGCTATCTCTAATTTTAAATAAGGTCCGCTATCTATAAGGTTCGCTATCTCTAAGGTTCGCTATCTCTAAGGTTCGCTATCACTAATTTCAAATAAGGTTCGCTATCTCTAATTTTAAATAGGGCCTAAGGTTCGCTATCTCTAATTTTAAATAAGGTTCGCTATCTCTAATTTCAAATAAGGTTTGCTATAGCGGTCCTTATTTAAAATTAGAAATAGCGGACATTTAAAATTAGAGATAGCGGACCTTCATTTAAAATTAGAGATAGTGGACCTTATTTAAGATTAGTGATAACGAACCTTAGGTATAGCGAACCTTAATCGAAATTAGTGATAACGAACCTTAGAGATAGCGAACCTTAATTAATTAGGGATAGCGAACCTTAAACAAAATTAGTGATAGCGAACCTTAGGTATAGCGGACCTTTATTGAATTAGTGATAACGAACCTTAGAGATAGCGAACCTTCAATAAATTAGTGATAGCGGACCTTTATTCAAAATTAGTGATAGCGAACCTTATTTTAAATTAGTGATAGCGAACCTTATTTAAAATTAGTGATATCGAACCTTAGAACTAGCGAACCTTATTCTAAATTAGTGATATCGAACCTTAGAAGTAGCGGACCTTTTTTTAGGTATAGCGAACCTTTTCTCTATTAGAGATAGCGGGATTCTGATCTCCATAGACTTTACACGTTAGTGATAGCGAACCTTAGAGATAGCGAACCTTAGGGATAGCGGACCTTAGAGATAGCGGGATGTCACCCTATAAATATTGCTTCGACTAAATCACTGTGGACTAAATATATACTGACTTGTCCCTAAAATAGCACTGTCAATTGAAGACTCTTCTACACCATGCACACATGTCACCCAACGCTTACTCCAATAGCTAGTGTTTTTATGAGATTGAGTAAGAGATGAATATTAATACAATAACAAACGGGTGATCCGGAAGTGATCACCCATCAGATTATCATTTCACAGACAGATTTGACAGAATATCAACTAGCTAGAGAAGGGGGATTCACAAAAACATTATTATCTTGCATTGTGATATGATTCAGGAATAAATACGCGTATAGAGCGAAATATGCGACGAAGATTAAGCCGACTGTCAGGAGGTGAAAAGGCGGACCAAATTAACATAGATAAAAAATCATGTCGACAAATTCAGGTGAGTTTAAAACCCATTCATTCATGTTCATCCGATTCCATTCAGTACGTTCATGATTCATTTTCATGAAATAATGCCAGTACTAGCTGAACGAATACCTAAACCCAATGAACTGTAAATGTTGTGAAGTGCGTTCTGTCATGATGTAGTGTATTGTAATGTTGACGTTGAATCAGCTATTCATGTATAGACAGTTCTCGCAATTCTCAGTTTTTGATTGACATGTTTTTAAATGCATGAATCTACATGTACATGTATGATGTTATTTTTATGGTTTTCTTTTGGCTATAAGGGCAGGCATGTTAGGTATTAAACTGTAGTGGAAATTTCATTTGAATGAACACATGTGCCACCAGCGTGACAATCGTCCGCGTATTCTGTGTGATGTGGATTGGTTTACAAACTATCAATTATAACTAGTAGTGTCCGTCTGTCTGCGCGCAATGTAGTGCCGTACTATTACGCTGACTTTCGTATTCGGCGAGGAGGATGATTTTGACCTCCTGGGTTGTTTACAAACAGAGAGGTAGACAAAAACCGCTCCGCTTGTCCAAACACTCAAGTATCAGAAGGATGGTCCACAATAACGTGATTCACGTAACCTGAATAGGGATTAAAAAGCTGTCACGTAGAACCATGTGCTTCTATTGTCCAATTTGCCATCAAGATTTCATATGGAAACAGTTCAGACTCAAAACAGGATCATGTCAGAAATTAATATTTTGTTCTGGGTCTGATTATTCGGACTACGCACAATGGTGCGTGCGGCGCAGATGCCCCCGCGGAGTGCTACAAATTACAATGTATCACTTGCATGCGGATCACTACAATAGCACTCCATGTGCGCGATTGCTATCACTTGCATGCGGATCGCTATCGCGGAGTACCAACAGGCATTCTCGTTCAACATGGTGTCAGAAGTGGGATACGAACCCACGCCTCCATCCCACTTCTGACACCATGTTAAGTGATGTAACGCTTCATAAAACTATAATAAATCAGGAGGCAAAGACGATGTGGTTTAGTTGCTATTCTGTCATGATGGAGACTCTCCAGGACCCAAAGAGGGCGTGATTTGTTATTACGTAGTACGTACCCAGTGAGGGGTATCAGATCCCGTAACAGATGTCACTACCGAACGTGAAGCAAATCAATGTACATGTATAGTATATTTTCATTTAAAAGTCCCATTCAGTGATCCCATCATAACATTATATTAATTATCCGTACCGGTACTTTCATTTTATCCAAACTCAATTACTGTACTCTGTACTGGTAACTTTCTCTTCAATGGTACATGTATATTGATAAAAACATCTCACCCGTCTCCAGTCCTCCAAAATAAATCTGCCCGCCTTATCCTCAGGCAACCCAGTCGCAATCATGCCTCTCCTCTTCTCCACTCTCTCCACTGGTTGCCCGCCCGTTGCTCAAAGGATACAGTTTTTCTTCTCCAGACATTCAAAAGCATTTCACCCTCAATCACCTGGTTACATCTCTTCTTATTTTCACCTCTGCTGTCACGTTCGAAATTCTACTTCAATCGCTAAAGTGAGGACAGTGTGAGCTCAGTACCTGCGTCAGAGTCTGTTCGACAAAGGTGATTGTGAATATGTAATGATATGAATGAGCTATAATGTGACGTAGCTGCGAAAAGGATGATTGACAGCGCCGTTATGCACTTATCAAGTCTTTCCCCGGCCCTGGGGGACCCGGGACATAGCGGGGAACATGCCGGGACGTAGCCGGGATGTACACAAAATCATTGCCCCGCAGGCCGGGAAGTTAGCCGGGACTTGGCCTGGGATGTACAGCAGATCGTCCCCGCTATGCCGGGCCAATCATTCATGTTAGCTGGGCTTTTACCGGGGTGTACAATTTTTTTCCCTCGCACTACCGGGACATAGCGGGGACTTTCACGAAGAAGTCACACACCATTAAAAAACATCAGTACCCGGTACCGTATATACCAAGAACTGCCGATTTTGACATGCATACTCTGCTGTAATGCACTATTTTCACGATTGTGGTGCTACAAACTGAGGAGTGGGTAATTACCAGCGTTCGAAATAGGGCCGGTCAGCCGGCCATTGGCCTGTAACTTTTTGGCCTGGCCGGTAACTTTTCTGACTGGCATCTAGTTGCCGGCCCGGCTGGCCGGTAAGTTTTTAAGATAAAGCCCGGCTGGCCTGTAACTTTTTGAGGCATATTTCGAACACTGGTAATTACTTGAGTAACCAATATTATATTTTTAAAACCAATTTCGTGCATCTATAAATGAAAGTCTACTTTTTTTAAAACACTTTATTTTGTTTAAATCCTTTCGTCTTCATGTAAGTTAAGGCTTAAACATGTCGATGTCTTTTAAATTATCGGCATGCACTATTAAATCGGCCGTGTTGTGTACAATCACTGCTATCCAAATAATCCAATCGATCTTTTTATTAGGCCTATAATGTCGTTCATTCAATAATCGACACAGGTATATTAAACTCTGCAAGATGGGCCGGGGCATAGCCGGGATTGTACATTGTTTTAACGCAAGTCCCGGCCCATGGGGTCGGGGATTGTGCCGGATTGTCACACTGTAGCCCGGCTAGCGGGGCCGAGTCATAGCGGGGATGTACAGAAAATTTATGCCCCGTAGGGCCGGGACTTTAACGGGTCAGTGCCGGGATGTCACGCTGGCAAAATGTACTTCCCCGGCTAAGTCCCCGCTAGTCCCGGGTCCCCTAGGGCAGGGGAAAGACTTGATAAGTGCATTATGGTTCATTGGGCGGAGCCATTATGCCCATTTTAGGCTGTTGTTGTGCAGATGTCACGCTCTGCGAACGGTACAAAAAGGTGACTGATAGATCTATTACAGATTGGCAGCAGACAGATTGCAACTGTCCTCTGACCCTGTATGTATGTCACATACACAGACCGTGACCTGGGTCAATGCGTACAAAGCAGGGAAAGCGACTGTGCCACAGGTCTTGGCATCGGTATAGGCAATTTGTACAGAGTACCGCTAGCCTGATACAAAGCACAGGGGTTCTCTTGATTTGCTTGTGGGTCATGGAAGGCCAAAATGATTTCAAAGATTTGTGTTTGTGAAAATCCAGCTGTAAGAATTCCGACACTTGCGTTAGCTTCCAAATTCACCATTCTGCTCAATACAGATCTTGATCACTGGTGCCATCTGTTAAAACCCAATGCTTTGAAAAATAATCAGAACTGAACATGGTGAAGTTCCAAAATGAAACCTAGCTGTTGATGATTGACCATCTGTGTCACAGCTGCAAAGCGTGGAGCTCCTTGCAAAATATTTTTGAATGTCATATCCAGTACATTAGATAAGGACTGTGTTTCCAGCATGTACCGTATTCATTCCAATAAGCGCCCAGGGTACTTAACAAAGTCATTTTGGGTGGGCGCTTATTTTTTACATGGTTTATCTACTTTTTTTTGTAAGGGGCGTTTATTAGAGACAAATCTATGTACATGTACATGTATGCTAAATGGGTCCTGAGACATTCTAGTAGCTTTTCTGATACAGATTCTAGTAGCTTTTCTGATACAGAAAATGTATTACAAGTTTGCACAGGACTTCTAATCTCCCAACTATTTCACATCAACGTCTATCCATCACTTAACATTAATGGTACCCTGTAACAAATTGAAAATACCCTGGGTGAGCGCTTATTGGGGCATGAGCGCTTATTGGAATGAATACGGTACATGCGGGGGTACATGTATATGCTTACCAACTTGTGTCAACTTTGCTTTTGCAATGTTTGTGTGTAGGACATTCAAACAAATGTTATTATTAATTTATGAAGCAATGTAATCCCAGTACCCCAGTTCTGGAGATAAAAATATACCCACTGATGAAGAGTGTATTTATATATAAAAAAATACAATAAGCCTACATGTATGTACACTTGATACAGATCTGAGTAAATCATTATAAAAGAAGACATAATTCAAGTTGTATATCACCCACATAAAAAAGAACAAGTAAAATTGGTCTTTTTTCATGGCCAAGTGCCACATATGTGATATCTCGTTTATCTTGATCTCGGTATCAAAAATGGCGAAAAGGGGAAAAAAGGGATCTTAATCGCACAGGTGTTAGCTAAGGTAGCTAAATTGGGCACCAAGATGCTGACAAAAATCAGTTGAAAAGAATGTAAAAATTGGGTGAAATTGTACATTACTCATAAACTCCTCAAACCTGTGGTTTTTTCGTTGTTTTTCTTCAGTTCCCTTGTCTGATCGCTGCCGGCGGTTTTTGGCATGTTCATCGCGACTCATCCAACTGTAAAATCTAGTATACTTTGCTTTAGGTTCATTTTACACTCTGAAAAATACTTGCTTTAGGTACTTTTTGAAAATCCTTGTACGCATGTGATATACAACTTGGAATACAAGTGCTCCTTGCCCTTGATGTCCAGCAATCATGGCCCAGCAATCTGAGTCAGCCAAGGGGAATCAGGGGAAACTCCTGTCTTACTTATCTAGACTGACTATCCCTTAATGTCTGGTAAACATCAGCTGACATCTTAATGCATCATGCACCAAGATGCTGACAAAAATCAGTTGAAAAGAAGGTAAAAATTGGGTGAAATTGTACTCATAAACTCCTCAAACCTGTGGTTTTTCGTTGTTTTTCTTCAGGCATGTTCATCGCGACTCATCCAACTGTAAAATACATGTACTAGTATAGGCCTATTTGCTTTAGGTTCATTTTACACTCTGAAAAATACTTGCTTTGGGTACTTTTTGGAAGTTTGTGTACATGCACATGATATATATACAACTTGGAATACAAGTTCCTCACCGGCCCTTGATGTCCACATGGCCTGGCAATCTGAGTCAGTCAAGGGGGAATCAGGGGAAATTCCTGCCTACTTTATCTACACTGACTATCCCTGGGACTATCCCTATGTCTGGTAAACATCAGCTGACATCTTAATGCATGCAGGTTTACATTGTATAGTCTATCTCGTCTCATCATGTTGGATTTCGCAACACTTGGCCAGTTCGAATCGTGCGCGCTAACCTAATCCTGTGGGATGTACATGTATGCACATGCGTAGAACTACTAGAACTTGTCTGTACGCTGGCCACACACACGGGGCTCATATTCAAAGCCGCAACTGTGAAATATATAGAGTTACTCTTAACTTAAGACGAGACACACTATATAGCTGGGTGAATTCCTGGTTATTATCAATTTCTTATTGTTGTTTGAAACCGAAGAATCCGAGACATGCACAAATCAGTTACTTTGCAACCTTTATGGCATCGCTTGGATCATTATATTGAATCATAATCTTTATAATTTGCATAAATTTGTTTATGATTTGCATTTGCTGTTCCCTATGGAAAAAATGCTGGCACACACCCTCCTCAATTCAAAGCTGGAGAAAGTCATGTCATTGTTGTAAGCAGGTCTGTGAGACCCTTCAATTTTGAAAGATGGGGAGTGGGAAAGGGTGAAATACAGGGAGAGTCTGTGCTTCACATAACATAAATGGCCTCCATATTTCACGCACCTCCACAATAAGATATATGTAGGGCACACATTTCAATTGTTTTGTACAAGTGTGCAAACCATCAACTTTTTTTTTTTCAGAATTACAAAAAGTGTGTTTTGTGTGGTCAGAGTATGGTACTGCAGAAGAAGCCATCCATAATTAACCATCATCATGTAATGAACTTCAACTATCAACTGAAACCCACTCAATATGCACAAAGTTTGTGTGTATTCCGTTAAACGCACAATGTCTCTTGATAGCTTTAAAAACCCTCTTTTTTCCTTTTTATTCCTGGAAAACTTTGCATCAATTCTGGCAAGTCCTGCACCAATCACACGCCTTGGGGGGGGGGGGGTCAAATTTGCACAAAATAAAAAAATCGAAAATATATGGTGGGTGAAGCATCTTCATACGAAAAATGTTAAACAAGGAAACAACATTGAATTTTACTGGTCCATAGTTCAATTCCTCTAAGCATGCTCAGTGTGTCAAATTTAATTTACAGTGACTTGTGCAATTAGTTTCCTGTCTTCTTAACCACAAGTTTCCTATGCATATACTCCCCACCCTGCTTGATTCAGCTCTATCTCCCTGGCTGGATCCCTGTATAACATGGTACAAAGCTAGAAATTTATTTCAAATAATCAACATTTTAGATGTAACTGGACTGCATTGCCACTGCAGATGTATGGGCTCATACAATAGCTTTTTAAAGTTCTTTTTATTTGATATCCCCAAAAGGACTGCATAATACTACATGTAATAGGACCAGGTGATTCTTTCTTTTTATGTTTCTAAACTGTCCAACAAATCTACTCAATACTCATGATATCTGAATCCCAAAGGTTTGCTTTAAATCTGACACTATCATAGTCATTATGAAGATGTTGTCATCATAGTGTCATTTCCAAAAACGATGGATCAAAGACAACTTCATGCAACCCATTTCAGTTCATATGAGTCCATTTATACAGTAAATATAACACAGTCTGTTTGAGTGTGTGTATTGCTGATGTCAGACTTGTCTATAGTAATTATTTGTACATTAGTCACAATTCACCACCAAACTAGAATTATTTTATCAAAAAGTTGAAATACAGTCATTTATCATCATATCTGTCTAATATTTTGAATGTTTGTAAAGTTACATTGTATTATGAAACATGATGATTATGTTTTGTGTTGTTTATGTATATTATGAAAAATGCATTGTATAAATGTGCGTGTGCATGTACAGTTTACTTAGCAGTATAAAGGAGGGGCATAGATGTAAAGGCGGCTATCAAACAGTATACAAGATAAAAGCAGATAGTGTCCTACATCCAGTACATAGGGATTTTACATGAGGTGTAATTAGCAGATCATGCAGTAGTATCCAGGACAAAATTGCTGTTATTGGGTCCCTCCACACAACCAATGTTGAATCATGACATTTATGCCTCAAAAACAGGCCTTCATTTTTGAAAATAGCAGGAGCTCTGTTAATCACTCTCCTGAGTTTACTTAGGTGCTCAACAAGGAGCTCAATCTTTTTAATATCTGTAGTAAAACATAGGGATTCAAGTAGTGAGGAGCTCCGTAAATCATACTCCAGTTTTCGTTTTTTTGTATTTTTTCTGTCCATTTTTTTAGTAGTTCCACACAAAAATTGATAGGGTATTTTTTCTGAAAAAAAATTGTCCTCATTTCCCCATGAAATAGGGTGGAAATTTAAAAGCGTCCTTGAAATGGTCTTAAAATTGCTGCAAGTGTCCTCGATTCCCTGTGAAATAGGGGGTCATTTTCAAATCCTGGAACGGTCATACGTCCTACCTTAAAATACAAACTGAACCCACCGGGCTGTTTACGCAGAAGCAATACATGTCATTTACATGTAGACTCCTGTACTTAACACAAATTACATTTGATTCTTTTCAGGAGCTATAGCAATAGCCATATGATATTCAGCTTTTAAAAGTTTCAAAGCAAAAGATATTTAACAGTATCAAAATGATATTGATAGGATCTTATCACAATTATGAAGTTCAAAGTAGTTGATTCAACAAGCCTTGATTTCCAGCATAACTGGAGATTTTCATGTCAGATTCCACTTGGTGAAAAGAGGGTTCTGTTTGCTCCCCCCCCCCCACCACATAAAAAATGTTCAGGGTGGTAGTCTATGGGAACCTGGTTATGTAATGTTGTACATGTAAGTATTCATACTCCCACTCCCAGTATATTTACCCCCGGATATTTACAGGAAAATTCTGGCAAATTACCCAGTTAACAAGGGCTGTTGAGCCATGATCTTTTACTTCCATACTTTGACTTCCATGGTTGAGCAGAGTAAGTTTGAAGGTGGAAATAGTCAATTTGATAATGACCTTGTTTTTATGCTTCAGGTTTTGGTTGATTTCACTTGAGCAACATTCATGCAAGACATGGGGGATACAGTTCAGCCTGGTTAGTGAAATGTTGATGTTGATGAGGTGCGAGACACCTGAACAGCTTGTTGTTATTTTCAACAGTGCACACATGAGTAGGGAAAAGGAGCTATTGTTATCATGTAGAGGCCTAAAAACATAAAAACCAGTTCAAATTCTCCTTAAAATACTGTAACCTTTGTAAGTTGTATCATCATTTTTAGCCAAACAAAATATTGATAACCCCTCCCCAGCACTTGTATGTGGCACCACTGCCATCTTAAAACTGTGGCTGTGCCCCCTGATCTGAAATATCTGGATCTGCCTCTGTCTAGAGGTAAAGTTTGTTCACTTTATATAAGGCCGAAAAATAAGACTCATAACAGCGTGTATTGATATAGAATGGTGTGCACGCAGTTGGGCACAATACTTACGCTAGTTGTGTGTTGCATAATGCGTGACTGGTGCACGCTTATGTGGATTTACGCGAGTGTAAGTTGGGACTTTATTGAGCGTGCAGTAACAAAAGCCGAATAACTTCCGCCTTATATAAGCCGAACAAACTTTAAAAAGCTTCCTGTTCTGCGGGTGGGGAGGGGGTGCCAACACATAGGGCTCCTTTGACCAACCTTCCCCTGAAAGGGGTTGGGTTAAAAATATTACTCATTGGGTACATTTCTTGGGTCCATGATCATACTTGTGTTACCGAGTTATACCTGAAGGTGAAGTTTGCCCCTACATTGTATGCTTCATACATGTATGACCCCAATTGAATAATGGTGGGATAGATTCAATTATCACTAAATCTATAAGATCACTGAAGATGTATTGTTTAGAATGCCAATGCATACCACCGACTCTCACCAGGGGCCAGTTACTTGTCCCTGTCAGTTAAGTTTCCCTTATTTCCATGGTGTAACTGAGAACAACCATTGTGTTGTGATATCGTCTTGTGTCACATTGAGTCATAGTAGGGTATTCCTAAATTTTTGGATTCAAATTGGACTTGGTCTCCATATGATGCTCGGATCATGCTCCTGGGGTGGCTCTCTATGCGACCATGATGCGACGTACCTGTTTCAGCTTACATCACGTCCCTGGAATTTGCTTTGATGACCCAAGGCATGTAAAGTGAGATGTAATTTCTAGTTGCACAGGTAAATGAAGTAATTTACCTTTAATAGTCCATCCCTAATAGTAGGCATGTCCACTAAAAATTGAAGTACTTTTAAATTGATTCAGACCTAACTTATTGGATGGGAATTGATGAAAGAAACATTTTGGCGTTTAAATAATCTTAATCGGACGTTTCATTCCAGAGATATGGCCTTTCGAGTGTCACGGTTTTATATAGGGCTGCTAGAACATGTTAAAAAGTTAAAGTCCAAAAAGGAATACTAACAGAAAGTGCAACGTTAAGGTACTTTTTCTTAATGTATTTATTAACTATCTTATCTGGAACATTATATTTGCTTATAACAACATGAAAATAAGATCATCCTGAAAATTTAATCGATTTTGTTGACATACAACAAAAATATAAGACCTCAAAACCCATGGTTTGTTTGGTGAAACCTCAAGCATGATCATAGATGGCCGCCATGGAAAATATCTCCATAGAGGAGATGAACAATAAGTGCATTATTTCAAATGAAAAGCGGTAGTCTTAAACATTGTTCAATCTTTTAAGGTCAGCACATTTTATCTTCAAAATTATTATATTTCATCATGGCATAAGTTTGGTAACATTAATCACTACCAATTTTGAGAAATTTGCTCCAACTCAAAGGTTATCTTTACTACATTGAGCAATACACTGTGTGTGCATGGAAGCCATGATGGTCCCGGTTTTTATACTCCCTATGAAATGGACATGGTAGTGAGAAGTGCACGGGAAGTGCATGATTTGAGATGGGCATGTAGGCTTAAACATTCTTAAATTTCTTAACATCCTACACATTTTGTCTTCATAAATAGTTAAATTTTATGAGTATGTAAGTTTGCTTGTCTGATTCACTCCAAATTCGGAGATAATTGCGTTTGAACACCAGATGCACGGAATGGTGTCACTTCAACCTGTTGTAGTTCTCATCTCATTAAATTTTTCATTAAAAAAAGTTGATCTCTTCATGCAGGAAGGTCCTCTCTATTTACTGACCAAACAGGAAAAAGTTTGGTTAATGTTTTCTGGTGGAATCAGGAATTTCTTGAAACACCCTGATATAGGCCTACATTTGGATAAAAACAAGTATGTACGCCATTTAACAGGCCTGGGATTTCTTGTATCGATCAGTTTCTCCATAGACAATACGTGTGTGAGTGCACGCACACAGTAAATGAAAAATCGTTCTAGTGGAAACTGTATTGAGAGTGGGCATCCCTATTAATAGTTGCTGTTTAACTTAGGTTACCTGTTGATGTGACGGTAGTATAATATTTTACTGTAAACCTCTGCTCTGACGAGCACGTACATGTACAAAATGTACTACTGTGAAGTTGGAGCTACTGTAGCAATACATACAATGCAAAGTTCATTCATAAATTTCCATTCTGTAACAGCTCATCGCCTCAACACTCAACAGCCAATCAGAGACAACTTGTGCATTTCAACGTAGTATATATGTGATGTTCACTTAAAATACACTCTCGTCAAAACTTTACAGGAAAAGGATATAGTGTGCGCAAGAACTGAAATTGTCAGGTATCGGTAGCTTTGTCCTCCTTTCCCATTGTTTCACCTAGTGTTAAGTTTTGCATTTAGTTCTCCATAACAGCTTGTACAGGATTGTAGATTTACCGTTGCAATTCCTTAGACTACTTATAAAATGTTTTAGAAATTCCTCTGGACACCCCCCCCCCCCACCCCCGAGATTGTTGCTAGAGGAAATGAAACAGTGGCTCATCAGTCACCTCATACATATATTTTATTAGTTTGACGGATCCAAGAAATTAGTCAATTCTGTGTCCAAAGTGATTTGATCACAGTTTAATTAATGTAGAAAACCATTGAGGACAAAAGCCTCAGTGTTTCTGATTGTTGGTGTGTGTGGCTTGTAAAAAACATTTAGAATTTTTTTAACACAAAGAGCATTATAATTTACCAAGTCAAATTGGGGGTGTGAACTCAAAAATATTACAAAACAAGCTGAATAAAATCAAAGCTGGCTCTGTGTGCTTTTTTGTTGCAAAATTGTTTTATACTGGTTATATTGAATTCTGTGGTATTATACTATTCCTTTAAATACTTTCCAAGGATATAATTAGTATAACAATACAAATCACTTAAGGGCGTACTACACCCATATATTGGTTTGATTGGTCTAAAAAAATATTTTGTCATTTATAGCTAGGCGATATATGCACGGATCATGTGAAATTTAAAAAAATAAAAAAAATATAAAAAAAGGTGCTTTTAAACCATTGTATAGTAAGTCATTTTAGCCCTATATATTTTTTTGTTTACTGTAACCTAATTACTCAGATGCATGTTTCATAACAAATCATAATTTATTCTTTTCAACATGTTCAAGTAGGGTACATGAATAGAATACATTAAATCCTTTGTTATACTCTCTATAGAAAATCTAGTGGTACATGCAAAATATATAACACTGAATAAATTAAATAAACACTTACACAATAGATGCATATAGTCATTAGTCAAGTCAATACTATGTGTTGTTAGGAGAAGAAAAGGCTATTAGGTCACCGTATGTCAGGTTATAGGTCAATTGGTTCAGGTCAAATTTAAGCATCAATTTTGAATACACATGTGAGAGTCTGTGATATCAGAATGAGGAATAATTTTGATATTCTGTCTTAACTGGATATATATCGAGAAGTGCAAGGTGGATATACTAATATACCTTGGGATGTAAATGGTGAGTACAATTTAGAATGCCTAGTTCAGATGGATTTCACAAATAAATATAAAATAGTTACCAAAATCACAAAAGCTAAGCTTACGGAAAACTACCCAATATGGTGGTATAGGTGACAAGAAATACAATTTTTTCAACATTGCTGTAGTATGGTTGTGGTAACCTGTTACCTATGGCTTAATTAAGTTTCAGTGAAATAATGTCGCATAGTTAAAAATACAAAATATAGCTCAACATTGAAAATAGAAGCATTTTAACAGGTTCGTTTTTTGATAGTTGTGGAGCACCAAGTTCATGAAGTCATAAAAGAAATCAGGGACCACTTATTCCCATTTTACATATCAACATTATTTCCCTAATGTGTTAGCAACACATATCCAAAATTTTAACGAAATACGTTGATAGTAAGCTTTCCAAAATGAAGTGAATTTAAATCATCAGTGATGTACCACCTTTTGGCTTCTACTTTTAAAAGCATGTAAGCTACGTTGATACCGATGCCACCAATAAAACGAGAAGATTTGCCCCTTCATTTTGCATACCACTTTGTCCAATTTTTTTTGTAATTTCTTCACAAAATGCAAAAAATGCAAAAAAAAAAATCAATGGGTGTAGTACCCCCTTAAAACCTTGGAATGTACAGATACTGGGTACTGTAGTGACTGCAATTCCTTTTAGGAGACAATGCCAATTGTTTTGAAGTTAGGTTGAAATTTATCAGAAACTTTTGTAGATAACAGAGGTCATGAGGGTAAATACTACATTTATCTACTGTTATTTGTTGACATTGCAACTACCATTTTATGCAACTAGTACTGTATTAAGTGCCCCCTCTCCTAATTAATGCCATAATGTCCATACCATATCATGTGAGTAAATACATTTATGAAGACCTGATTATCATGACTTTTTTTGTGATTAAGTTTAAAACTGGTATTTACAATGTTTGCTGGATGTCAAATTTGCAACAAAACTTGTAAATTGAATTTCAACCTCTATCCAGTTTATTGCCAAATTACAATGTAGGGCCTATATAGTAAATTTTTTATGCAAAGAACTATTGTTGCATGAAAATGCACTCACAAATGCGATTTCTGAGTGATAATGTTCCGTATACAACTGTAGCCGATAAAAGCACCACAAACGATCATCTAAGTTTTAAAATAGCGGACCTAGATGTCATTTTTGTATTTTGCATACAAATATGAATGCTTTAGCTTACATCACAATTTTTCCATCAGACATTTGCCTGCTATGAACATCCCTTTTGTAAAATGCAATGCCCAGGGTATTAATAGAATATTATGTTATGAACGGTGAGAGCTTTTACTCAAATTTATGCAGGACTATTTAAAGAGGGGTTCATTGGATGAGAGGGAGTTGAATGGGGGTCAATGTAGACGCATGCCACATCCCAGTCACACATTTGCAGTGAGTGTCCGGCCCCCTGAATTACTTCTGAGATTATTTTGAGGTGTTGAATTCCAGTTCTTCTGAGAATTTCAAGAGTACAGTTGGGAGTTTGTTTGTTTGTTTAAACAGTCGCTCCGTGCAAAGACACACAAGTCCTGATTTGACCAGGCTCAAACAAAATGTTCAAGCTGGGCTATAAAGCCTATAAGCATGTGTAGTGGACCTAGAAAGAAAAGAAAGAAACAGATTAGAAGATAAAGATCAAGAAAAAGAAGACCACTCCCAACAATCAAGTGGACGATTTCAAATCACACTCATGCACTGGTTAGTTAATTTGCATAAAAAGTTTAGGTGTATGAGGGATGGTCATTAAGTTCATAGAACAAGAAACTTGAAAGAATACCAGCCAAATTCTTTATTCTCACTTTTGAACATGGTCACTTCATACCTTAATGCACCCATCTCAATTTTTCTTGAAACCTATGTCAGCAAAATGGAAGTCTTCTGATTGCTCCATGAGCCACTCTTCAGTAAAGGCTCACCCGGCCAATATTAATCACCAGCAAACCTGATATTATGAAGGTAGGACGACAAAATGGTTGCTTTAGTTATCTGACCCCTCTGTCATGATGGCAGCTTGACATATTGAGAATAGGGTAGAGGACACAATCCGAGAACAATCCCATTCTTGCCACCAACTTTTTTTACTTGATGACTTACCTCAATTTTGCTATCAAAATTGTATGATATATGCTTATGATTGTACTTGAAATTTTTGGCATATGATATGTCATCAAGTCTCTGACTGAATCTCATAAATACAGGGATGAAGACTTTGCTATGGTAACCAAGTGATGATCTCCTTTACTCTTTAGGGTGAGAGATCTAGGCGCTTCCACTGAATGGACTCATAATTCCAGTGAATAATGTATGTCTTATATCCTTTAGCCAAATATAGATGAAACTTGTCTCAGTCTTCATTTTACATGAAAACTCTTGGACCTCCATCTAGAAGACACCATGGAATACTGAAATGTTAATGGATTTATGTTGAAAAACTTGTTCATTATAGTTGTCACATTTTGTGGCTATTTCATCTTTCTTGTTTGGTCCTTTATTCATTATCAATGCCATTGTATCAGCACATATATCATAAGTGATGACATCAGTAAGTCTTTTGGACCTTGGATGATCTTCAGAGAAGCTCAATGCATCCTTGAACTTGGAGGACCATTTTGTTGCTGTTGAATATCATGGGGACTTAATCATCATTCACAGCAACTGTACATTTAAATTTCATTTGAGTTTTCACCTCTGTCAGGACCTGTCATGATAACCCTGTGTTCACTTTTGGTTGTACCAGGGAATTCAAGGAGGTAGGCTTTCTCTGCAGGGTGTCCTACGCATAATGCAGTGATGCAAAAATATTGTTGTGATACAGATACGAGACCAAATGCATTACCCTGCGACGAAGTAACATAGTTTGTTCTACGAACTAACTGACCGCCCCTCATACCTGAATTGAGATCACATTCACATACATACATACATTTACCAAAACTCCATCTGTGATGCGGAATGAAGTTGTGAAAGTGTGTGACATGATCACTGTATGGTAATTGTGCAAAACTTGTAATATATATTATCAGTGTAATGATCAAAGTTCATATCCAGTAGACTATGAATGCATATGATGATGAGTCATACTCCTAGGAAAACCCTAGGTATGGACATTTACCATGCAAAAGGATGCAACTGTATCTCATTTACCGATCTCACACTTCCTTCCACAAGCCTAAATACCAGATCCATGACCTTTATTTCATACAAGACAAAATGAGTGTATAAGGTGGATCCTCTCTCTTCAAACAGGTCTGTATTAAAAGGCAACACAGGTGCAGTATGATTTAACTCAAAGATTTAACTTTAGGCCTAAAAAAATTTTGTTTGATTGGCGCAAAATAAAAAAAAAAATTAGGGTAGGTAGGTCAGGATTCTTCTTCTTTTTTTTTTTTACTTTTTAAGCTGTAAATTTCATTTGATAAAGGCTTTGGAACTTTTTTTTCTTTATTTTTCTTTATTTTTTTAAATTTTATTATTAAAAAAAAAAAAAAAAAGGGAAAATTTCTAGGGTCGGGCCTAATTTTAGGGTAGGTCGGGTTACGCCAATCAAACAATTTTTTAGGCCTTAGTGTGGTGACTATATTCAATTTTATGTTAGTATTTTTACAAGTACGCAGAATGTCACAGTACCGGTGCAGCCGGTCCTTGTGTGAGTTATCGAGCTTTGATCAGATGTTTCTCTGGCTTCATCATGATATCCAATTTTTATTTTTATTTTTTTTTTTTTATTTAATTTTTTTTTTTGCTTTACATTATGTATCATCCAAAAGACTAGAATTGATCAGTTCCCTCGGATTGTGATGTCAACTGGACAGTGACGCGCTGCAGAGGCGAGCAGAGAAAAAGTATTGTTTGTCCCATCTGTGACATACTGTTCTTTAGTTATAAATAAAGTAGATTTCAATGAAAATTGTCTCGAATTGTTCAGCATGTAAAATTAAGTCAGCTGTAAAAAAACCTTCATTAAATGAACGATATTCAAATGGATTCTTACAATTCTGTATAAACATGCAAAAATAATAAGCTATCCGACGCACCAACATTTGTCTCACTGGGATATTTTAAAATAAAATTGCTGAGAAAACTTGGATATATGTAGACAGCCCGGGATAGACAGCACGTATATACATGTGTACTGTGTAGATACTTGTATTTCCTTTAGTAACCTTAATCCTAACCCAACCGAGTTTCACTAAAGCTCATTATTAAACCTCTTATTAAAACCACTGCACATTTATGCATTGCATGTGATGTGATGACGCAATCTGCCTAAGTCATATGTGATGCGATTTAAAACCAAAATCAGTCGGAACTCGGAAATATTGATTTTGAAATATAGCCCAACAAAGGAATTTCCTGTTGTTTTGGAAACTCGTTAATTGCTCATATCTTTTGAACTGGTTGTTCAATTTCAATGGGGTTTTCTGCAAAATAAGTAAATGGTTTTTACTATCCTATAAGAAACTGAAAATTTAATATTTCCGAGTTCCAACTGATTTTGCTTGATCACATCCCATATATACCCAACTTAAGAACCAAGTATGCTAGGCCTTTGGTGTTTTCAGTCAATTATAGCGTATTTTAAGTATTATGTAATGATTGTAGTAACTCAATTTTCAAAAATGCCTCCTTTAGTCCCCATGGACCAGATCGTGTCACATTATATGTGTTATTAAGGAATATTGTGCCTCGTTAGAACTAGCCCCGTTCCACAAACCGTGACGCCTCTCGAATAGCGAGCATAGCGAGCACCGAGCGTAACTAGCCCCGTTCCACAAACCGTGACGCCTCTCGAATAGGGAGCGTAGCGAGCACCGAGCGTAGCGAGCACCGAGCGTAGGATCGGCTACTATCCTACAGTTGGAAAATCATCATACAGGTATCAGAGTACAGCACAGAAGCCAGTCGGCTACTATCCTACAGTTGGAAAATCATCATACAGGTATCAGAGTACAGCACAGAAGCCAGTGCTATGCCTCATCTTATATGAAGTTGACTTTCTCAAAGAGGAGCCGAAAAAGAGAACTAAACATTAAATAGTCTTGTGTTTTAAATAACTTGGTAGAGAAAGTTTTTAATTAGTCAATGGGCCTCAATTTTCTGTTATTTACATATAGGTCAAATACCAGGAATTGGTCTTGCATAAAATAACTATTACTCCCTGTCTACAGTTTCTATTGTTAGAAATTTCCACAAGTGAAGTCCGGTTGAGCCGAAAAGGAAAAATGACTCATTCACCGCTAGTGTCAAATGTTCAAACACTTTACCATTATCAATAACTTTACATGGCCACAGTTTGCAAACAAATCATGTGTATAAATTGTTTCTGGTGCAGAAGATTAAAGTTAAATGGGTGCTTTGTTACAAAAATACATTGAAATGAACACAAACATGGTAAGGGGGATGTTATTTTCTTCGGAACGGGGTGGGTCATGAATATGTCACTGACCGGATTGTAAGAAGGTGGGCAGAGCGCACACAAATTTTGCATTATATACAGTAACTAAACATTGTGCACACGAAAATTTTGAGTCAACAGCATTTAATAATTCTGCATTGTATAACCCCCCTATTTTTGGTCTAAAAATTCTATGACCCCCAGTATATTCATGACCCATCCCCTTCTGAAGAAAATGACTTCCCCCTAAAAGGATCGGAATCTTCATGTAACTATAACTTTAAGCAGAAAACTATTCAAGTTTCTTGAATTTTAAGTTAATTGGCAGACATCTGCAAAAGGGGGCATGTGCACCAGGGGCGTTTATTCTTCCGTTAATCGCCCCAAAGGGGAGGGAATAATTTTACCCCTTTGGGGAAGAATTTTGCATTTTGAAAAAGAAAAAAAAGAGAGGGGAAAAACAGAAGAAAGTCAACAGGATTCAAGGAAGAGTAAAATAAAATTCACAATTTGGGGAAAAATGTATAACTGGAACATGTATTATTATGTTTTATGGTATTTTTGGAATGAAATAGATGGTCACTGCATGGCTGGCAGTGACTTCTCTACAGGGTGGGTGAATTCATCAAGTGTCATTTAGGGAAGAATTATAATGGGTACATAACATTAGCATACATGTAGTGGTCCCTTGGCTTTTACCCATTCCCATCCCAAAAATAATTATTTGAGGGAAACCATGGACTTTTACATCAAACAGGGAAAAGTTGGGTCAGTAATTCTTCCCTGCCTGGGCAATAGTGACTAGTGGTCATACTATAGGTAATAATGCACAGTTTGCACACTAAGATTAAGGGAGCTCTGCTTTGCATATTTCATACAAAATCCATTTTCTTTTTAGTTTGGACACCTGCCTATCTAGGGAAGCATTTGGGATTCTAAGGGAAGAACCATCAATTAGTTAACAGCTCTATTGTGCAAGTTTATCTTCCCTTTTAAACCTCAGCTTCAGATCCAATTCCTTGATTATTCTTCCCTTAGATGCAATAGTTCAGTGGCAATCTCCGAACTGTGCAACAGAAGAATTTTAATTCTAAGGCTTTATAAATCAGGAGCATGCGAGTCACCACATATATAAAAGAGCTGAAAACGCAAAACCCAGATAGCAAAAAGCTCAAAACACCTAGCAAACAGATGCAATTTGGGAAGATCCTATACTTTTATACAGAGCAAGTGTACTGGTACAAAAAAAGTTGAAAATCAAAACAAAAAAGCTGAACTCTCACACCCCTGCAAATAATAAATCACAGTTAAAGAGCTTAGAGGTGTTTACCAGCCTGTCTTCCCTTTGAACCATTGCAATAGATGCAATGGTTCAGTGTCCAGACTGATACCATCTAGGAAAGAATTTGATGTTTTTTGGGAAGACAGAATAGAACAACTTGCAACACACCTATATGTTCAGTCAGGGAAGGGAGGGAACAAGAAAATAAGGAAAAGTACAGTGGCGGATTTAGAGGGGGGCGCACCCGGCGCGCGCCCCCTCTATTTTTTGCAGATCGGCGCCTGACTCTGTGTATTTTTGCAGAGCGGCGCCTGACTTTGTGTGGGCGCCGAGCTGCAGCAGCGGCGGTGGTGGCTCGGCGCCCCCTCTATTGAAAATTCCTGGATCCGCCCCTGAAGTACATGTAGATAGCACCCGGGGGAGACACTCGAATATGAAAGTGACATACCTGTGCCCACCAGCGTATGAAACTAGGGGTCTATCAGTGTGGAAATTTTCAGAAGAAAGGGGGTCATTCGGTGTTGGCAATGTCAAAAATGGAGTGATTTTGTATGGGAGCGCCTAAAATTTCATATCATCGACAATCAAAAATAGCTTTTTACCCAATTTTACAGTACTGTACTGTTTATTTTGCTCAAAATGTGTGTGAAGCGCGCCGAAATTTAAATTTTGAGGACTAATTGTTCAAGAAAAGGGGGCCATTCAGTGTAGGCTACTGAAAAAAACAGGGTCATTGGGTATAGGATTTGCCATAAATAAAGGGGTCTTTTCATGGGCTCATGACGTATGTCAATATAGTCAATATATGGGAGTGCCCCCGGAGATAACAACCAACCTAAAATTTTCCCTTTTTGGGTTTTCAGTTGGGGAAGAATCTGGGGACGGATGTGACACAGCGCAGTAGGGTGAGGGAATAATTTCAATTTTCTGGAAGAATAGACACCCCTGATGTGCACAGTTTCCATAAACCAGTCCAAAAATGTCCACTTACTTGCAGGTGCTTGGACAACTGTCTGTCTTATCAGTTATTGCAGTGACATCTGTATACAGCTGATGTTGACTACTGCTAAACAACAGAGTTGCCAGTTGAATTACTCTCCTTGAACATTTTCCAAAACTGACCTGTTGTATTGCCCCTCTTCTCTATTCATATGCAGCATAGAGCAATACATTTGTTTTTTTAGAATTTCATGATTTTACAGCAAAAAACTAAAAAAGGGAAATTCAAAACGAATTTGCCATTTCAGTTGACATGAACCCGCAAAGAAAAACAAACACGCATAGCAGCTGTGAGACATAATATATTTTTTAGCCTTATTCTTTAGGAAATACCAGAAGCCATAGTTTAGTGAAGCTTTTATTTTTTTTTGTCTTCTAATTAATTTTGCTGTTTTGCTTTGTATTGTTTTGCCATTTTAAACTTTTTATATATTGCACAGCCCCCTGTGAATGACGACAGCAGTCACACAGCTGAAAAGTTGTCATTGTGTCATAATTTGAGTAACCATGTTAAAATGACAGGCGCACAGTGGCTTTTATACAGAAAAACTCTTTTAAATGTAGTAATACAATAATTGTAATACAATCGTAATTGGCGGAGATAAACACTTGTGTGAACCTGGTATAATATTGTAGTTCAAGGTTTGAAATGATATTTAGCACATGTCCAGTTGTCCACCCTTCCTCTGTACAGATAGTTTTAAGCAGTAATCTGTCAGGATGTGAGATAAGCATGATGCAGTGAAATTGTGGAGTTGTGAATAAATGAAGCTTGAGCAAGCTGTGAACCCTAGATGTGATCCGGGGATGTGATTAAGTGATGAGCTATTTAGATACTTGTCATGGTCAAGGTGGAAGTGGGTTAGGGGCTGATTCTAAGTAAAAGCCGTCATATTAATCACATAGACAGCCTGACGATGCAATCACAAAGCTATATTGTAGACCCTAGTATTCGGTGATTTGTTCATTTGGAAAATGGCAAAATTCATAAAAAATCAGTTTTTTGCACCTTTGTAATTAACATAGATATGCCAACATAGCTTAATTGCTAGTGATTTTACTGTTAAGGGATCGGATAGCAATGTTTGCACAGTATATTTGTAGGACATAAGAGCACATCAGACACATCAAATTGTATGCTGAATATGAGAAATGTCCTTTCGATATAAAATAATTTTAATTGTCTGAAATTTGCGATATGATACAAATCTTACGTCAAAATTGCTATTTTTAACATTTAACAGTCCTCAAAGTAAACTAGTGTGGCTGGGATGAAAAGCCGTCCATCATTTGAAAATTTTAGCCTTTCGTATTGAAGATACATATTTTTTTCTATTTTTTTTCTGAAAAAGACTTTAAAATTTTCACTGCATGATCGCTGAAAAAAGTTACAATTCAAATTTGATTGTGCCAGAGAATTACCATAAATTCATGAGAGTCAGTGGGTGTTTACACTGTCAGTTATACATAAATTGAAGTTGTCCTCACAAAAATTTGAAGTTGACTTGAATGTTTATTCTGCAGATATCACATGAAGAACAAAAACTCAGTTCAATTGCCTGTTTATATCAGCAAAAATGCAATTCAATACAGACAAAGTCAACTTGAATCTAAATGAAGCTCCTAAAGCAAAGCAACATTGATAGGAAGTTGAAATCAAATAGTGACTGTTCTTGTTTACACTAAGATAAACAGCACTGAATTTGACAGAATTGGATTAAATAAGTTCAAATTGAATTTAGAATTTTTCAGTGCAAAACCGGGTCATATACATGATGAAAAAGTCGCAATTAAATTTCAGCCTCCACCAAGAAGTATGCAGCATTGGAGAAGTCACATCAAAAGAATTGTGTATAGAGAGAGATTAAACCATAGGCCTTCAAAGCCTATGATTAAACTTACTTCACTTGTCTGGGTCTTTAGTGAAAATTTGCCATTGTTTTCTTTTTCCTTTAAAAAATAAGGCTCTTTAAATGTTTACAGGATATCTTTTGGTTAGAAGATATGAAGAAGCTCAGCTAATGCAGTGATTGATGATCCTATATGGTTAGGCCCAGGCCCGTATGCAGGATTTTTTTTTGGGAGGGTGCTGATTTTGAAAAAGTGGCCCTTTTTGCCAAAGGGGGGGGGGTGATTTTGTAAAAAGAGGACTTTTCCTCAAAAATTTGGACCTTTTTTGGCCAAAAAGCATATATCCCGATTTTTTTTGTTCGCTACGCTCGCGAATTGTCATATTTTGACGTACGGGCCTGGTTAGGCTTGTACTGAACAGCTTGGAAGAATTGAGCTTTGTTTAAGTGTATCTAGGCCTAATGCGTACAAAATGTGTATCATTATATTTCACATAGCCCTGTTTTTTACAATACCGCTAGCCTTCCAACACACCAGAGACAATGATATAAACTGCTTCCACAGAAACAGGACAACCTGTACCCATACCGAAACTGGAAATATTTTCTGTAGAAATGTGCCAGCCTAGGCCTACATAGATGATGTAGTTACGGACAAGCATCAACAGTGGAGCTGATTAATGTCTCAAATGTGTCATACTTAATTGACACATATCAAGCAATTAATCATTCAATCAACTACACCATCAAACATTCATTTCCAAACATTTGCCGGCTTCATAATCATTACTGAATGTCACCGGATGCAAACTTTTATTTTAAGTTCAAGATCACAAGTGGAAGTCGGCTTGGTCCGGCTAATGTGAGTTTGGTCCATTGCCGAGTACGGATAAGAATAGCGAATTGTCATATTGGCTAGCTGGCTTGACAAGCAACCAGGCAGGACATTGTGTTATGAATGGGGTTTTATTATAGGGGAAACAGTGGAGGGAAGTCTCTCTTGTTGATACAGGAAATGACGGCCATGTCACTGAAGGCTTACTACTTAAACCATTAGCACTTTACTTGCGACATCTAACATAACCTGTGCATAGTGCCTATTCTACATGTACAATGTGTAGGCCTACAAAGAGGTTTAGGCCTACATTGTGGTTTACCAAAATAAAGCAAAAGATAGGAATTTCACGCAGGATGCCTGTAATATCTCAAATAATTAGTCATTATGATGATAGCATCTATCCATGTGTTGTCTGTAGGGCAAGCTGTTTCACAAAACAATTGTCACGTTCGTGCACGTCAATCTATTATCACATTTCTAATAGTTTGGTATGGTACTGAAAGTGTTAAACGCAATGATTAATCTAACTATACTTAGTAGAACCTTTTTTGCGTTCAACATGTGTATGCCTCATAGTTGCCTGTAATTTGAATTGAACATGCACATTCTAGATACTATTCAACATGGAATATATATTATTATTATAACGTGATTGCAATTTTTGTGTGTGGACCCGTGTGCGGCTTATTATAGTGGAACTAGTGGATATTACAAACCAACCAAGCATTCATGTGGAAATCTAGGGATTTTATAGCTATTTTGAGATTATATTCAGCTGTTTTAGATGATTTGAGACAAGATGATGTTTGATACAGGTGAGTAAGAAGGTGGCTTATACATTATGTAATGATTAGGCCTCTGCTAATTGCCTGTGAGAATGGTGTTAGCCAGTCACACCCGGGCAGCCACCCTTCCACGGTTCCATGCAGGCCCATAGTCAGGGTGGTGCAAGGGGGTGTGATGTACCCCCCCCCCCCAATTTGCAAAGTATACAATAGGTCCCAAAATTAAAGAATTTGCGAGCAAATAGAGCAAAAAAATCAACTTTTTAAAGCTTTTTTGATCAAAAAAGGGCCAAATTTGGGGAAGAAAGTCCACTTTTCACAAAATCCCCCCCCCCCCCCTCCCCCTTGATAAAAAGTCCACTTTTTCAAAATCAGCACCCCACAAAAAATCCTGGCTACGGGCCTGGTTCCACCCATCATTTTGGATGGGTATTGCTCTTGGGACAGGCAAGATTAAAGCCTCAGTAGCAATGCTAGAATAAGTTCTGTGAACTCAAAACAAGACCAGAGTAATAAATCTAGGCTATATCAATAAACCCCAGAAGATGTAGAGGTCTGGTTTTATTTGCAGGGTTTTTTGGACAGGGACTTTTCAAAAACAATCTGCCATACTTTGGTATTCTATGTGATGTTTGCCCCTGACAGGATTGTGAATAATTTACTAGTAATTGATGTAAAAGCTGGAGAGGTACAAAATATATGATTGTGAAAGGGTCATAGATGTGCTAACATAGCTTGCTTTTGATTAAGTCGAAAGCTGTGTTAAGACAAAATAAGACATTTTACACGAATCTGTAATATTTCTCTACTTGCGTCTACAGAGAAATTAGTTACATGTATTTGAATGGGGCTTCAAATTTGTCAATGCTGCAGTTTTCCTGTTTTTATTTTTTTTATCGGTGATCGGTAATATTGCCAGTGGGTGTAGCTAGGGCTTGTGGTTCTCAGGGTTAAAGATACATAATGATGCCCCCCCCCCCTGGATTCTTGAAACAATTGCGTGCGGAATGCACGAAAATTCAGACATAGGGCCCACCACTAATTAATTTTGGTTATAATGAATGCTTGGAGGGGCACAGCATTGATGCTGAATTTGTTAATTCAGGGCCAGGGCACGTGCAAGCCGAGGTGGGGGACAAGCGATTTTTGGCACACATTCATGGGCGCCTTTTAAATAAAAACGCTTTTAAAAAGCTTTGGAAAACAGTACGGTAATGCTTAAGGGATCCAAAATGAGCGTTTATTGCGTTTCGACAGTATTTTTTGTGGGACATGAGAGTACCTCAGACCTATCGAATTGCATTCTGAATACGAAGCATGTCTTTCTGATATCAAATAATTTTCATTTTTTAAAATCACAATATAATACAAATTTTATGACAAATTATAAAAATTTGATATTTTCAAATTTTGATATATAACAGTCCTCGAAGTAAATTATATAAATCTAATGATATATTCTTAAAGTGTATGTAGGAGGGAGGAAAAGCCGGCGGTCAATTGAAAATTTTGACCTTTCATATTGAAGATATGGATTTTTTCCCAAAAAGACCTAATTTTTTTTTGGTGTTTTGGGAAAAAAATCCATATCTTCAATACGAAAGATCAAAATTTTCAATTGATCGTCGGCTTTTCATCCCACCTACATACACTTTAAGTATAAATCATCAGATTTATAAAGTTTACTTCAAGTACTGTTAAATATCAAAAATATCAATTTTAATGATTTGCCATAAAATGTGTATTAAATTGCAATTTCAAAAATCAAAATTATTTGATATCAGAATGACATTCTTCGTATTCAGAATGCAATTCGATATGTCTAATGTGCTCTAATGTCCCAAAATAAATACTGTCCAAACGTTCATACCCCAGCCCTTAAATATTCAAATTTTACTGCTCGCTGCACTCGCCACATGTATCTAGATTATTTTAAAGGTTTACAAATTGGGATCCCAAAAATTTGGCATGTGCAAAGGAGGGGGGGCAACAATTTTTTGGCAGGCCAAGAGGGGGAGCAAGTGATTTTTGGCAGGCCGATAAGGGGGGGCAAGTGATTTTTGGCGAGCCCGGGAATCTCCCCCCAGGCTCATAATTATTGCACAGCCCCTATTACTACCATGCCAAGTTATACATGTACCATCTGATTAGGGCTACTGGTTGTTATTTGTGGTATGTAGAAGAAAAATACTGCATTTCAATGAAAAAGGAAGATAACAAACAAGCTAAAAAAAGAGGGTATTTCCATTAAACTTCACAGTAAACTTATAATGCACTTTAAAGGGGCAGGCTGCATGCAGAATCACTCGGAAGTGGGAAATTTTGACTTTGTTTTGTATTTTTAAAAGTAATGATGCTAAGTAACAATATACATGCTCAGAAATGATGCAAGGAATTCAACTATCCCAACAGATTTCTGAAAAAATCAACCATAACAAATAATAAATTTCCAAATCGATGAAAACTGCATTTTTATTGAAATTTTTTAATTAAAGCCATATTTTAACATTTGCTGAGGAAGACGCCTCACTGAATTTTTAAAATTCCTTTTTACACGATTAAATTGTACTTTATTAAACCAATATACCCTGCAAAAATCAAGACTCTAGGTGCTGTAGTTTTGTCAAAATCCGAGATTTTGAATAAAACGCCGGAACCGGCGCTTTATTATTACAATGGAATTATTAGTCGAACGCATACACGATGTTCATAACACACAGTAGGCTACGTACACGGGACGGTGATATACACAACAAAGCTAAGGGTCGTACCACAACATGACCGAATGAGTGGGCGAATGTGCGCGAGGCTGATAGTAAATTCCCATTTTCTTTGCTTTGCCGTAGTTGTTCGGCTCAAAAATAAAAGGGATATATCTGACAGTAAAAGCTAACATTTTATGGCAAAGAAATGCTAATCTATTTTGTTTGAAAATGTTATAATATGGCTTTAACTGTTTTATACCTTAAAATATCCTAAAATTGGTCATCAGAATTGAAAAAAAAATCCCATGTTATTTAAATGAAGAAAAACAAAAATTGTCATTGTTTTAAATAGCTGGAGAATTCCAAATAAATAGGACAGCTGACTTTTGCTTGTATTTTTGGTCAGACCATAGGTATTAGAGGAAATTTTGTGTTATTGAAAGGAAGTGTGGATCTGTTTAGTTTGGCAATATTGCAAAATGGAAAACATCCAAACCTGGCATACAAATGAGTAATATGACGTAAAAGACAGGACTCTGT
Organism: Amphiura filiformis; assembly: GCF_039555335.1. Classification (NCBI taxonomy): domain Eukaryota; kingdom Metazoa; phylum Echinodermata; class Ophiuroidea; order Amphilepidida; family Amphiuridae; genus Amphiura; species Amphiura filiformis. Next base: position 32,508,722 of record NC_092630.1, on the reverse strand, counting down.
CATCCCCAGTTCCCCTCCAGTAAATAAATACTTTTACTTTCTAAGTCTGCGAATCTGCGATATCAATGAAAATCTTATGAACTCTTTTTTTTATAAAAGTTTAAGTGAACTATGGTGTATTGTAATAAAATCGGTTTTATTCCTATCCATTTAAGGGGGTTCGAAACGATGTTTCTGGAAAACAGAAACTGAATTTAGAACCATTTGAATAGATTGAATAAGTTAAGCTAAATACACTGAGCAAAATAGTTTTTGTTTGTAGGAAATCGGATATACGGTTGTCAAGATATACATGTTTTAGTTTCTTTGTATTCTATTGTTTTTGCCAATATATTGATGAAGTTAATGAGGAAAATTGCATTAATGTGCTCATGAATATTCATGTTTGCCAATATTATACCAATATCTTATGAATAAACCTTCATACTACTTTTATTTTATATGATTTTGACATGAAACTTTGCCAATGTGTTTCTATGGCCTAAAACATTAACATGTGATTTTCCCGCACATCTAATTTGCATATTTGCATAATTAATTAGCATTATACTTAAAGCTAATTAATTATGCAAATATGCAAATTAGATGGACGGAAAAATCACATGTTAAAGGTTTAGGTCATAGAGACACATTGGCAAAGTTTCAGGTCAAAATTTTAAAGGTAAAAGTAGTATGAAGGTTTATTCATAAAATATTGGGAAAATATTGGCAAAAATTAATATTAATGAGCACATTTTGCCAATTTTCCTCATTAACTTCATCAATATATTGGCAAAAACAATAGAATACAAAGAATCTTTCAACAGCAATATCTCAAAAACCGTTTGTCCGATTTGGCTCAAATTTTGGAATTAAGATTATTTTGCATATCTCTCTGCAACAAGTCCATTTTAATCTCAATCAGAGCAACTTGATTTTGCCTTTCGTACCACCTTAATACCCAATTGCAACTTGAGAAATCGTATTTACCATGTTAATCATGTTTACTGGACTGCAATTTACATTTGCTTTCTACACATACATGTTTTGTGAGAAAGGCGCAGGATTGGTTGTTTTAGTAAATTTCCTATACTTAAGGTATAGGGAAATTTTACATTTCGCCACATATATAAATTGTACAAATAGCACAAATAGCTAGAAGTAAATGCAATTTTGAACTTAGATTATTTTTCTCATATCCTAGTTGCTTCCAATGATCGCTATTTGTGCAATTTGTGCAATTGGTGGAAAGGGCTTTAACGTGCCGACTATATAAGCAATTATGACATTGATCGCCAAGTCCCTTCTAGCCGTCAGCAATTTGTGCAATTTATGCAATTTTGAACTTAGATTATTTTTCTCATATCCTAGTTGCTTCCAATGATCGCTATTTGTGCAATTTGTGCAATTGGTGGAAAGGGCTTTAACGTGCCGACTATATAAGCAATTATGACATTGATCGCCAAGTCCCTTCTAGCCGTCAGCAATTTGTGCAATTTATGCAATTTTGAACTTAGATTATTTTTCTCATATCCTAGTTGCTTCCAATGATCGCTATTTGTGCAATTTGTGCAATTGGTGGAAAGGGCTTTAACGTGCCGACTATATAAGCAATTATGACATTGATCGCCAAGTCCCTTCTAGCCGTCAGCAATTTGTGCAATTTATGCAATTTTGAACTTAGATTATTTTTCTCATATCCTAGTTGCTTCCAATGATCGCTATTTGTGCAATTTGTGCAATTGGTGGAAAGGGCTTTAACGTGCCGACTATATAAGCAATTATGACATTGATCGCCAAGTCCCTTCTAGCCGTCAGCAATTTGTGCAATTTATGCAATTTTGAACTTAGATTATTTTTCTCATATCCTAGTTGCTTCCAATGATCGCTATTTGTGCAATTTGTGCAATTGGTGGAAAGGGCTTTAACGTGCCGACTATATAAGCAATTATGACATTGATCGCCAAGTCCCTTCTAGCCGTCAGCAATTTGTGCAATTTATGCAATTTTGAACTTAGATTATTTTTCTCATATCCTAGTTGCTTCCAATGATCGCTATTTGTGCAATTTGTGCAATTGGTGGAAAGGGCTTTAACGTGCCGACTATATAAGCAATTATGACATTGATCGCCAAGTCCCTTCTAGCCGTCAGCAATTTGTGCAATTTATGCAATTTTGAACTTCTCGCCGGCAGGACTTGCCGTATGATGCCTAGGATGATGATGATGAGGATGACAAGATGCCGATGCCTCAAATTAAGTATGACTCGGATGATTGGATATAATGATGATGCCTAGGATGATGATGACTCCGATATGATGCATAGATGATGATGACTCCCATAATGATGAATATGATGATGAATATGATGATGATAATGATTATGATGATGATGATGTAGACGACGACGATGATGATAATGATGATGACGACGATGATTACGCTATTAGCTGGAATAAGGGCTAAATAAACCGGAAATTTTGTGCATTAGCATTCCCCAACCAAGCCTAAGCATAATGACAAAATGAATAAAGGTGTCATTTTATTAGCGATATTGAAATTAGGGGAGCCCCGAAAAGTTGAGTGTTACCGTAGTTACTGCGGTTTTCGGACTTGTTTTTTCTTTCTAAACATCGTCAGATGCGTATCATTCTTCCTTAAATTTTCTCGGTTTGAAATAAGGCGGTTCTCGAAAGCAATGGGACAGCGCTATTTTGGGAGTCTAATTACCCTATTACTTAGCAGGAATAAGAGCTAAATCAACCGTGAAATTTTGTTGATGACGATGCATCGCATGATATAGACTTGGATTATCATGATGACCATGATGATGATAAGACGCGCGATGCCTCAGATTCAGTATATAATATCATCACACTGCCGGCGCAGCTTTTGACTATAATGATGATGCCTAGGATGATGATGACTCCGATAAGATGCCTAGGATGATGATGATGACTCCGATAATGATGATGATGATGATGATGATGATGTTGACGACGATGATGATGATGATAATGATGATGATGATGATGTTGGATGATGATGATGATGATGATGATGATGATGATGATGATGATGATGATGATGATGATGATGATGATGATGATGATTAAGGCAGCCCGAAAAGTTTAGTGTTAGTGTTAGAGGCGGTTTTCGGACTTGTTTTTTCTTTCTAAACATCCTCGTGCGTATCATTCTTCCTTAAATTTTCTCGGTTTGTAATAAGGCGGTTCTCGAAAGCAATGGGACCGAGCTGCGTCGATGCCTCAGATTCAGGATGATGAATTGTATATAATATCATCACACTGCCGGCGCAGCTTTTGACTATAATGATGATGCCTAGGATGATGATGACTCCGATATGATGCCTAGGATGATGATGACTCGATGATGCCTAGGATGATGATGACTCCGATAATGATGATGATGATGATGATGATGATGAATGATGATGGTGGTGATGATGATGATGACGATGACGATGGCGATGACGATGATGATGATGATATGAAGCGGTTCTCGAAAGAAATGGCGCAGCGCGAGCCCGGAAAAGTTGAGTGTAACCGTAATTAGGGTTGTTGACGGATTTTTTTTGCTTATAAACATCCTCGTACGTATCATTTCTTCCTTAAATTTTCTTTCCACCAATTGCACAAATTGCACAAATAGCACTTACTGGAAGCAACTCAGATATTGGCCTCATTGTTTTTATAAATTGCATAAATTGCAACACCTGTGGCTATTTCTACAATTTGTAAAAATTGCTTACGATGCATGGCTATTTGTACAAATTGCACACTTTCTTGCAACTGTAGGCAATTTGTGCAATTGACTGACATAAATGGCACAAATTGCAACACCTGTGGCTATTTATGCAATTTGTGAAAATTGCTTACATACGTTGCTATTTGTGCTATTTGTACAAATTGCACACTTTCCTGCAACTGTAGGCTATTAGTGCAATTTACTGACATAAATTCCACAAATTGCAACACCTGTGGCTATTTATGCAATTTGTGAAAATTGCTTAAGCAACTGGCTATTTGTGCAATTTGTGCTATTTATACAAATTGCACACTTTCTTGCAATTGAAGGCTATTTGTGCAATGACCAATCCTGCGCCTTTATGTGTTTTGTATGCCCAATCAGGTCAAAGCAGTGGAGTAGCCATGTCTCGAAAAAGTGGGGAATTTGGGAAGGTCATTCCCAGGAAATGTTGGGTGTTTGGAGGGAAATTCTGGTATTTGGAGGGAAATTGTGTCTTTTTTGTATATCAAAACATGCCATAAATTGTGGGAAATTTAGCTTGCTTCCCTGGAAATTAACATTTTTTCGAGCCCTGGGAGTATCGTTGGGGGGCACATGCCCTGGGCGCCACCCTTAGGGGTGCCAAATTGATCAATTCAGCATCAATTCTGCACCCCTCCAAGCGATGAAAGCGCCCCTCAAAGCGATAAAAGTAAATAAAAAAGGGGGCACATGCCCTGGGCGCAGAATTGACCAATTCAGCATCAATTCTGCGCCTCCTCCAAGCGATAAAAGTAAAATGTCTCACACACTTCACATGCATTTTAGCACAAAATCATTTGAAAGATCAATATAAGACCGACATTCATACTTCATTATTTGTGGTCGGCCCTATTTGTCCAATTTTTCCGGCGCCTCACACACAATTGTTTTAAGAATCGGGTATGGGGCGTCATTATGTATCCTTAGCTCTGGGCACCACAACCCCTAGCTACGCCACTGGGTCAAGGGTCATACAGTGCAAACTTATATTAAAAGAATCTTGTTAATATTAGGACAACATGTCAAAAAATCAAGAGGGTCATCAGGGGTCAAACATATCGCTATCATGTTGCTGGTGCTCTCACAGTTGCTCTCACAGATTTTCATTATAAAAAATGATGACAGGGATGAAAGTAGGGTTTCATATTATGATTGTGGGGATTTATAATATGTCTGTCAATAAAACCTGATGTTCATGGTAAATTTTAAGTCCATTTTGTAGCAATATCTTAAAATTTATTTGACTTTTGAACAGAAGACTGTTAAATGTCAATTTGCCATCAAATTTGTATTAGGCCTATATCACAAATTTCAAGATGCTAAATTTGAATATTTGATATTTGACATTCCATGTATTCAGAATGCAAAAAGTGGCTGATGTACTCTCTGGTCCCGCAAAAAATACTGTGCGAAGGTGGATGACCAAGCCCTTAACCTACTTGTTAAATATATTAAGTTTATGGTTTTAGTCACAAATTCATTTAATAGGTGTACATTTCATTTTAATTGATAACATAATTATCTAATTAACAACTTCTCTTTTGTGAAAGCATGGAATTTATCACAAGTGACATTATTTGCAGTTAATTACTCACTCCTTGCCACATATCACTAATGAGTAGGCATTTTGATTTCTTCTGAAGGGGAAAACAAAAAAACCTTAAAAACAGTAAGCAATTCTTGGCCAATAGTGAAGGCGCTTTTTGAGATTTCATGGTCACACATGATTCCCCTTGTCAATGAGCTGCGGCCCTCACCCCTCCCCCAGGGGTGGGGTGGGTGGCATGAAACTCCAATCATCCTTTTGGGTGCCACGTCAAATCTATGCTCAGACTAGATAATATGTGGAAACATCCGCATATCTATGATCAGTTATTGACAGCGCCATCTACGTCAGCTACCAATAGGAAGCAGCCCACCCCACGTCAAAGGCTAGATGTTAGCACATCCAAAGAAAAATGTTCATGGAAACCATCATTCTTTTGGTTTTATTGAATGATATCCAGATTGAATGTTACATAAACTCATGATTCAGTCATGTTAAACATGAAGGCACTGATTGATTTTTGTGCCAATTGCGGTATTCATTGTATTAAACACACGGGGCGCTTAAGAAAGTCATTTTTAGGTAAGAATCACACATTATGAGGTAAAAATTTTCAATGTTTTACAAATTTATACATATTTATCCCCTGCTATATTAAATTTAGACTCTTGTCGCATTAAGCTTATAATTCTAACTCCCTATCTGCTCTGTGGCGGAAAAAGGAAAGAAGGAAGAAAGAAAGAAGATGGAAGAGAAAAGTTGTTTTCTCTGCACATGTGTTGAACCACTGACCCCTCAGGTACAGGTGCAGAGCAGAAGATGCAGGGACTGCCTTTTGGAATTTGCAGGAGAGCATTAAATAGCTCTCCTGGAGTTTTCCAGTGTTTAGAGCATTTACAATAGAATGTAAGGAGAGAATGGTCAAAAAAAAAAATCACCCATATCAGATTTAAGGAGAGCAGTAGAGAGTGACTGCTCTCGCTCTCCTCAAAAGGCAGTCCCTGAAGATGGAGGATAGCAATCCACAAGTATGAATGTTGCCCAGCCAACAATTTTCTGTGTATGTAATTTATTATTGTTTATAAGGCTTTGATGACTGGAAAATTAGGACTATTAGGAGGATTTTTTGTAAATAACTTGGGTTTGCAATTATCACTTTTGCAAGTTGAAAATTGCTGTGTGGGCACATATTGGGCCATTGGCGTATAGAATGAATACGGCAATGTACAAAATTAAAATTTCAAACTAATAGTCATTCTCATTGAGTACCAAAGTAGAATGAAGATTGTGAAATTATCATAGGGCTGCCTAACAGGTGCATCCTGTATCTTGACCTGCAGGTGGGTAACCAGTTTGGTCTTTCTGATGTCAAAACAAAGTTTGTCTTGTTTGGAGCAGGGTTGTTGATTTTTTTTAAATTTATTTTTTAAATAAAAAAGAATCAGATTTTTTAAATTTAAATCAGATTTTTTTAAATTTCAATCGAGTTTAAACCAAAGAACTGCTATACCCCATAATAAATTCAGAAGAGACCAGTGGAATGCTAGGCATATGTGCAATACTATCAGGTATTTACAAAATTCAAAACGTGTTTTTGCATGTGAAAATTTCAATGAAAAAATTTGGCAAAAATCATGGGGGGGGGGGGGGAAACCTGTTGAATTCTGCATCTTGAAGATGAATTTTTAGCAATAGATAAAGTGACATCATAGAGGTATTTTTAATTGCATCCAAAATTTGTAGAAACATCAGGAATGAATTAAAACAGTCAACTTAAGAAAGAAATTAACTTATATTTATCAAAAATGGTTGAAAATAAAAAAAGTTGATTTCAAGTGATTTAAATCTCGATTTAAATCAATGATTTAAATCATTGTGATTTAAATCAATCAACCCTGGTTTGGAGAGTAAACTTGATCCAAAAGGCGCGATTTATAAGTTTTGCTCATTTTGGTTTATCTGCCACATAATTGGGGTTTTTTTTCACTGTCACTGAAGTGTATTGTAACAAGCATTGTGCCATTGGTTTAGGCTCCTTTTGATCTGGTAAAGGGAATATCATGTATCATAGCCCTGATTCTCATTTAGAAAGACTAGAGTCTATTTTTGGCCAGACTGTCAGTGTACAGAATTTATTCAATGCATATACATCTGATATGGTATTGGTCTGTACATTACTTATCTATCCCCAAAATGGCCCACCATTAAATGTTTGCCTTCCCCCATGGCATACCAAAATTCCTCCCCCACCCCACCCCCATGGCATACCCAAATTCCCCACCCCCTTCCTCCAGAAAATCATTGCACCCCCCCCTTTTCACATGCCAAACTTTGTCTAACCTATTACAAACCTGATATAGTATAGATATGTATTGTATGAGTGAAGCAAGCAGAAAATTGTTTCCCCAAGCCTTTTTGGAACATTTTAAGGTGCCCTTTAAATATATATGCCGAATCTCTTGTCCCTCATTTGAATAGTCAAAAATCTCTTCCCTCTTTCAACCTGTCAAAAATTTACCCTCCCTCCCCTTGCCTTGCTAACAATTGTTTCTCCCCCCCCTTTTTTTTTTTGCATAACATAGCAATTATCCTTTTTGGAACTTCTTTGACAGTTGTTATTAGAGCACACAGAATGCAGTTATTAGCATTCATAATAGGCATAAATGGCAGGAAGGATGTGCACCCAATTAATGACATCCACTCATCACAACCATTTATGTGCAGAACAAAACCAAGGCAATGTAGTTGACACAGTTATAGTTGCATAATTTAAGGACTCTAGAATGTAGGCCTACCCATCTGCCGGTAGATTTCAGAGGGAGGTTGTTTTATAAGGCACACCCACAGAAAAGTATGAACTAAAAGTGAATGGAAATCACAGAAATTGATTATGATATTCCCATCGTTAAGTTCCTAATGATTATTGCAAAAGTTATCTTTCACTCAGTGGTGTAGATTTCTTTTTGACATGGGGGGAATAGTGAATCCAGCACCTTTTGTTGACAGAATAAGTTTATGGTCTAAATGTGCGCTAAAATGTTGCCATCATTTTGAAGCTAAACTGATGAAAAAATTTGGGCTTTGGGGGCTAGAATGGCCAAATATGAGGTTAATTTGGTCAGAAACCCACATACAGGTGTTAACATTGGGGGATGATTGTATAGACCATCCCCCCTGATGATTAAGGCAGCCCCGAAAAGTTTAGTGTTAGTGTTAGGGCGGTTTTCGGACTTGTTTTTCTTTCTAAACATCCTCGTGCGTATCATTCTTCCTTAAATTTTCTCGGTTTGTAATAAGGCGGTTCTCGAAAGCAATGGGACCGAGCTGCGTCGATGCCTCAGATTCAGGATGATGAATTGTATATAATATCATCACACTGCCGGCGCAGCTTTTGACTATAATGATGATGCCTAGGATGATGATGACTCCGATATGATGCCTAGGATGATGATGACTCCGATGATGCGGATGATGATGACTCCGATAATGATGATGATGATGATGATGATGATGCATGATGATGGTGGTGATGATGATGATGACGATGGCGATGGCGATGACGATGGCGATGACGATGATGATGATGATATGAAAGCGGTTCTCGAAAGAAATGATGCATGCGCGAGCCGGAAAAGTTGAGTGTAACCGTAATTAGGGTTGTTGACGGATTTTTTTTGCTTATAAACATCCTCGTCCGTACATCATTTCTTCCTTAAATTTTCTTTCCACCAATTGCACAAATTGCACAAATAGCACTTACTGGAAGCAACTCAGATATTGGCCTCATTGTTTTTATAAATTGCATAAATTGCAACACCTGTGGCTATTTCTACAATTTGTAAAAATTGCTTACGTGCATGGCTATTTGTACAAATTGCACACTTTCTTGCAACTGTAGGCAATTTGTGCAATTGACTGACATAAATGGCACAAATTGCAACACCTGTGGCTATTTATGCAATTTGTAAAAATTGCTTACATACGTTGCTATTTGTGCTATTTGTACAAATTGCACACTTTCCTGCAACTGTAGGCTATTGGTGCAATTTACTGACATAAATTCCACAAATTGCAACACCTGTGGCTATTTATGCAATTTGTGAAAATTGCTTAAGCAACTGGCTATTTGTGCAATTTGTGCTATTTATACAAATTGCACACTTTCTTGCAATTGAAGGCTATTTGTGCAATGACCAATCCTGCGCCTTTATGTGTTTTGTATGCCCAATCAGGTCAAAGCAGTGGAGTAGCCATGTCTCGAAAAAGTGGGGAATTTGGGAAGGTCATTCCCAGGAAATGTTGGGTGTTTGGAGGGAAATTCTGGTATTTGGAGGGAAATTGTGTCTTTTTTGTATATCAAAACATGCCATAAATTGTGGGAAATTTAGCTTGCTTCCCTGGAAATTAACATTTTTTCGAGCCCTGGGAGTATCGTTGGGGGGCACATGCCCTGGGCGCCACCCTTAGGGGTGCCAAATTGATCAATTCAGCATCAATTCTGCACCCTCCAAGCGATGAAAGCGCCCTCAAAGCGATAAAAGTAAATAAAAAAGGGGGCACATGCCCTGGGCGCAGAATTGACCAATTCAGCATCAATTCTGCGCCTCCTCCAAGCGATAAAAGTAAAATGTCTCACACACTTCACATGCATTTTAGCACAAAATCATTTGAAAGATCAATATAAGACCGACATTCATACTTCATTATTTGTGGTCGGCCCTATTTGTCCAATTTTTCCGCGCCTCACACACAATTGTTTTAAGAATCGGGTATGGGGCGTCATTATGTATCCTTAGCTCTGGGCACCACAACCCCTAGCTACGCCACTGGGTCAAGGGTCATACAGTGCAAACTTATATTAAAAGAATCTTGTTAATATTAGGACAAAAAAAAAAAAAATCAAGAGGGTCATCAGGGGTCAAACATATCGCTATCATGTTGCTGGTGCTCTCACAGTTGCTCTCACAGATTTTCATTATAAAAAATGATGACAGGGATGAAAGTAGGGTTTCATATTATGATTGTGGGGATTTATAATATGTCTGTCAATAAAACCTGATGTTCATGGTAAATTTTAAGTCCATTTTGTAGCAATATCTTAAAATTTATTTGACTTTTGAACAGAAGACTGTTAAATGTCAATTTGCCATCAAATTTGTATTAGGCCTATATCACAAATTTCAAGATGCTAAATTTGAATATTTGATATTTGACATTCCATGTATTCAGAATGCAAAAAGTGGCTGATGTACTCTCTGGTCCCGCAAAAAATACTGTGCGAAGGTGGATGACCAAGCCCTTAACCTACTTGTTAAATATATTAAGTTTATGGTTTTAGTCACAAATTCATTTAATAGGTGTACATTTCATTTTAATTGATAACATAATTATCTAATTAACAACTTCTCTTTTGTGAAAGCATGGAATTTATCACAAGTGACATTATTTGCAGTTAATTACTCACTCCTTGCCACATATCACTAATGAGTAGGCATTTTGATTTCTTCTGAAGGGGAAAACAAAAAACCTTAAAAACAGTAAGCAATTCTTGGCCAATAGTGAAGGCGCTTTTTGAGATTTCATGGTCACACATGATTCCCCCTTGTCAATGAGCTGCGGCCCTCACCCCTCCCCCAGGGGTGGGGTGGGTGGCATGAAACTCAATCATCCTTTTGGGTGCCACGTCAAATCTATGCTCAGACTAGATAATATGTGGAAACATCCGCATATCTATGATCAGTTATTGACAGCGCCATCTCGTCAGCTACCAATAGGAAGCAGCCCACCCCGTCAAAGGCTAGATGTTAGCACATCCAAAGAAAAATGTTCATGGAAACCATCATTCTTTTGGTTTTATTGAATGATATCCAGATTGAATGTTACATAAACTCATGATTCAGTCATGTTAAACATGAAGGCACTGATTGATTTTTGTGCCAATTGCGGTATTCATTGTATTAAACACACGGGCGCTTAAGAAAGTCATTTTAGGTAAGAATCACACATTATGAGGTAAAAATTTTCAATGTTTTACAAATTTATACATATTTATCCCCTGCTATATTAAATTTAGACTCTTGTCGCATTAAGCTTATAATTCTAACTCCCTATCTGCTCTGTGGCGGAAAAAGGAAAGAAGGAAGAAAGAAAGAAGATGGAAGAGAAAGTTGTTTTCTCTGCACATGTGTTGAACCACTGACCCCTCAGGTACAGGTGCAGAGCAGAAGATGCAGGGACTGCCTTTTGGAATTTGCAGGAGAGCATTAAATAGCTCTCCTGGAGTTTTCCAGTGTTTAGAGCATTTACAATAGAATGTAAGGAGAGAATGGTCAACTAAAAAAATCACCCATATCAGATTTAAGGAGAGCAGTAGAGAGTGACTGCTCTCGCTCTCCTCAAAAGGCAGTCCCTGAAGATGGAGGATAGCAATCCACAAGTATGAATGTTGCCCAGCCAACAATTTTCTGTGTATGTAATTTATTATTGTTTATAAGGCTTTGATGACTGGAAAATTAGGACTATTAGGAGGATTTTTTGTAAATAACTTGGGTTTGCAATTATCACTTTTGCAAGTTGAAAATTGCTGTGTGGGCACATATTGGGCCATTGGCGTATAGAATGAATACGGCAATGTACAAAATTAAAATTTCAAACTAATAGTCATTCTCATTGAGTACCAAAGTAGAATGAAGATTGTGAAATTATCATAGGGCTGCCTAACAGGTGCATCCTGTATCTTGACCTGCAGGTGGGTAACCAGTTTGGTCTTTCTGATGTCAAAACAAAGTTTGTCTTGTTTGGAGCAGGGTTGTTGATTTTTTTAAATTTATTTTTAAATAAAAAGAATCAGATTTTTAAATTTAAATCAGATTTTTTTAAATTTCAATCGAGTTTAAACCAAAGAACTGCTATACCCCATAATAAATTCAGAAGAGACCAGTGGAATGCTAGGCATATGTGCAATACTATCAGGTATTTACAAAAATTCAAAACGTGTTTTTGCATGTGAAAATTTCAATGAAAAAATTTGGCAAAAATCATGGGGGAAACCTGTTGAATTCTGCATCTTGAAGATGAATTTTTAGCAATAGATAAAGTGACATCATAGAGGTATTTTTAATTGCATCCAAAATTTGTAGAAACATCAGGAATGAATTAAAACAGTCAACTTAAGAAAGAAATTAACTTATATTTATCAAAAATGGTTGAAAATAAAAAAAGTTGATTTCAAGTGATTTAAATCTCGATTTAAATCAATGATTTAAATCATTGTGATTTAAATCAATCAACCCTGGTTTGGAGAGTAAACTTGATCCAAAAGGCGCGATTTATAAGTTTTGCTCATTTTGGTTTATCTGCCACATAATTGGGGTTTTTTTTCACTGTCACTGAAGTGTATTGTAACAAGCATTGTGCCATTGGTTTAGGCTCCTTTTGATCTGGTAAAGGGAATATCATGTATCATAGCCCTGATTCTCATTTAGAAAGACTAGAGTCTATTTTTGGCCAGACTGTCAGTGTACAGAATTTATTCAATGCATATACATCTGATATGGTATTGGTCTGTACATTACTTATCTATCCCCAAAATGGCCCACCATTAAATGTTTGCCTTCCCCCATGGCATACCAAAATTCCTCCCCCACCCCACCCCCATGGCATACCCAAATTCCCCACCCCCCTTCCTCCAGAAAATCATTGCCCCCCCCCCTTTTTCACATGCCAAACTTTGTCTAACCTATTACAAACCTGATATAGTATAGATATGTATTGTATGAGTGAAGCAAGCAGAAAATTGTTTCCCCAAGCCTTTTTGGAACATTTTAAGGTGCCCTTTAAATATATATGCCGAATCTCTTGTCCCTCATTTGAATAGTCAAAAATCTCTTCCCTCTTTCAACCTGTCAAAAATTTACCCTCCCTCCCCTTGCCTTGCTAACAATTGTTTCTCCCCCCTTTTTTTTTTTTTGCATAACATAGCAATTATCCTTTTGGAACTTCTTTGACAGTTGTTATTAGAGCACACAGAATGCAGTTATTAGCATTCATAATAGGCATAAATGGCAGGAAGGATGTGCACCCAATTAATGACATCCACTCATCACAACCATTTATGTGCAGAACAAAACCAAGGCAATGTAGTTGACACAGTTATAGTTGCATAATTTAAGGACTCTAGAATGTAGGCCTACCCATCTGCCGGTAGATTTCAGAGGGAGGTTGTTTTATAAGGCACACCCACAGAAAAGTATGAACTAAAAGTGAATGGAAATCACAGAAATTGATTATGATATTCCCATCGTTAAGTTCCTAATGATTATTGCAAAAGTTATCTTTCACTCAGTGGTGTAGATTTCTTTTTGACATGGGGGGGGGGAATAGTGAATCCAGCACCTTTTGTTGACAGAATAAGTTTATGGTCTAAATGTGCGCTAAAATGTTGCCATCATTTTGAAGCTAAACTGATGAAAAAATTTGGGCTTTGGGGGCTAGAATGGCCAAATATGAGGTTAATTTGGTCAGAAACCCACATACAGGTGTTAACATTGGGGGATGATTGTATAGACCATCCCCCTGGCAAAATATTTATCCACCCCCCCCTCTGATTGGTTCAAATAGCGAGAACGCGTATCTCATTGATGCATGCGCGCTGAAATGTATTGTGTCATATCGGACAGGTAAAGACCAATAAGATTGCAGGAACGTTCCCAAGTGTTTAAGAATATTAATTGTTTTGGCATTTCTATTGCTAGACTACATGCCTATGTGCTTTTATGTTATATACACGTATTGATACCTATAATCTGTTAGGCCAATATATTCATGATTAAAATGATCAACTGATGGGGAAAAAAAATGCATCATGTACTGAAAGTCTGAGGACTTGGAGCAAGTCTATGGGCTTCATCTCTTTAATATAGTTATGACTAAAATTTTGTGCACCATAATTGGGACCAAGTAAAGTGTGAGCAAAGATATATGATCTAGTCCGACGAGTAGGACCTTTTTTTCTAAGTTACCAGACTATACACATTTCACACTATGATCACTATCTCACATGGCACAAGAAAGACGAATCGCGAAAGTCCAGTGACCGCGCCGTCCAAAAATTTTCGGGAGGAGCGGTTAGTGGATTTTTGTGGTTAATCTTTCTTGAGCGATCAGAGTTAGAGCATAGTTGGTAACTAAGAAAAAAACAGGTCCTACTCGTCGGACTAATATGATCAAGGAAACTCTTTTTGGGAGCCTGTTTTAACACTAAACACAAATTAATGAAAAGAACAAAAAAATTTTAATGCTTTCAAGAAGCAGGTGCATATCAAGGTGACAAAAAGTGGAGCACTCAAAGTTAGTGAAGCTGCAAGGAAGCTGCAAAAAAGTGTAAAATTGCACAAGGTGGGAGGGGGGCACTTGCAACAGGCCTGTCAACAAGTGTACATTTTCATGCACACTAACATTTCATGGTTTACAGTAGTCAATAATTAAGAGAGTGTTTAAGACCAAAATTTACCTTACAGTGTTTCTAATACCAACCTCACTTACGACTGTACATGCCACTGGGTTCATGGATTGTATACTGACCTCCACCCTGACCCATGTCAAAAAGAAGTCTACCCACTGGCAAAATTCTGAAGCTGTATACCTCTGCATGATATGATCATTTGATATACCTCTTGTCACTGCACATCCCTTTTAAAGGGATTTTTTATCATATTAGCAACCAGTTTGTCTGCCTGATTAGCCCCCTCTGTAATAAAAGTGGCTTTGTCATTGGATCACCAATAGGTGGCAGCAGACATATCACATTATTTCAGAGCAGAGGATGTCATCTGCCAATATATTAGAATTGCAGAAATTTACTAGACTCAAAAACTCAGCATGTCACAACTAAAATGTTTAGGAATTAGAGGAAAATAAAGGATGCAAAATAATTGTCTGTAAAAATGCATTGATTTAGTCTATTCATGATATGAATCTATGGAGCGTGTTTGTACTTTTTACTGCGCTGTAAAATGCAGGGTTACAATTCACAACTCACATTTAGTTGGGAGGGTCAAATTTTGACTGCTTGTATTGTAGTAGGCGTATTGTACTTTGGGTGTCACCCGCAAAATCGTCACCCGCAAAATCGTCACCCGAACTATTTCTGTTACGAACGTTACCGTATAGTCACCACTATTAATAGGTATGTCACAGTGGCTGCACAATAATTCTGCTACACTGTGCATGCAAGCATAACAGTGAATTGAAAAGGGAGCGCTTCAAATTTGGCCAATTTTAGAAAACATCCATGTCGATAAATGAATTTCTTCATATGCTTCATCTATCCAAATTGTTTAAATTTTTAATATATGGTGTGTGAAGCCTTTCCGAGGCTAACATCGGGTCCTTAAATAAAAATATTGTTTTGTTTAAGAGCTACTGCCTGTTTTTATGGATTTTTGAAGATCGCTCATAAATCAGTAAATATAGGCCTATTGAAGTAAAGAAACTACCACCATTTAGCTGAAATACTAATCTTTCTTAGCATGTAAATTAATTCCGTCGACAACGAATGAAACACTTCCCTAAAACTAGTTGAAGCAAAACATTAATCAATGATATTTTTAGGGAGTAATTTTCCAAACCACAATAGCTCTAAGCCATTGTGTGTGTCCAAAACCATACTATTTTTGTATCACGGTACAGTAAATGGCTTTTGCTTTTACCGATTATCCTCCCATGTTAATCCAGATGACAAAATGTTAATTTAAAGTCTCATTGCAACTGAATTTTAATTTTTAATTTTCGGACTTGGCTTTGAGTAATGGTGACACATACCATGTTTACAGTAAAAATGAAAATTATATTCCAGACACCGTCAAAATGTCAAACTATTTATTTTTTTGTATTGTTTTTAAATAATTAACTGCAGTTCATTTATTCAACCTCATAACAGAAAAAAAAAAAAAAAATTTATGATGAATGAACAGACGTTCATTAAATATTGAAAAAAACCTAAAATTACTCATGCCTAATTTGCATAATAATATCATAAATACATAATTAGCTGTAATTACCTAATTTGCATAATTAATTACTTTTTGTGTATTTTTTGTTATCAATTGAAAGAACTTTGTATACATATGTGTGCAAAAAAAACCGCACCTTTATATCATGTACGGTTTTCTATTGGCATCAATTTTGCATATTAATTAGCTGAACTTAGTCATTTTTGAGATTTAATTTGTCTGCAGATTGGCGAAATTGCTAAAATAGTATATTTGGTTAATTTATTATAATTATTCAATGATAGATTTTTTAATTTTGTTTTCTGTAACAAAGTCAGGAAAGATATGCATTTAACATGTGATATTTAAATTAACGCTGCTTTTTCAAGCAAGCGTCCAAATATACCTTTAAAATCTTAAAATGTGCCAATTTTGTCATTACAGCCATTTGTGGCAGGATTTCATTCCATCTACGGGCATCTTTAAATTGACACTACGTCACAATGCATTGACCGATTTCAATTCTGTTTTTTGATATTTGATCCTTTAATAAAGCTCAATAATGTAGGAACATTAAATAACATGTTTCTGCTGCGATTATTTTTGAGGTGATATGCCTACTATTAACCAACTCAAAAGGTGGTTGACGGTGAAGTTCACTCTTTAGTCTTATCACCTCGATTGAACTCAAATTCACTGGCAACCGTTTCCTCAGTTAAAACACTGATTGTATATGATCAAAGTAAGCACTGGTAGCAATGTAAATGATCAAAATGAGAAAAAACTCTGTTTTTATGTCATTCTAAGGTTCTATGCCTAATGATACAGTCAGGCCCGTACGCAGGGGGTACCCCCCAATATGGAGAAGTATACAAAAAGTCCCAAAATTTCAGAATTTGCAAGCGTAGTCCACTTTTTCAAAATCAGCACCCCCCCAATGAAATCCTGCGTACGCCGTACGGGCCTAGATATAGTTGTATTTTACAATCACAACTGAATAGCTACAATTTATTATAAGGGTGTCTTCCTGTCTTTACACAATATTAAGGGACTCTATGAATGATTTTTTTTTTTGTAGTTAAAAACCTTTAGGTTATCAATAAACATAAATAAAGTGATTTCAGTGGCCAATTGCATCTTGTAAAAGAAATAATTGATAGTCAACCCAACCAAATTGACACATTATGTTTTAATGTATCCAAGTGTGTAAAAATATTGGATCCAAAACAATTGGATCCTTTATGCCCAATATTTAGTGGTCTCGCTTTGTTCAATTTCAAGATTGAATGTAAGAATTTATTCTTCATCAGGATGATCAGAGCATGAACACTTAGTTACAAAATAAAAGTTTTGTTTTGAGACCCAGTCATGTATCCATCCTCTGATTTTACATTAGTTACCACGATGGCATAATGTTAAGTGGAACAGCGAGGCAGAACGCCAACAAGATGAAATACAATAAAAGAGGTAATGGGTTATGCATAGAACAGAAGATTATATAAAGCAATTATTTTAGAAGAAATAATAGAAAACAAAGGGGAAAGTGAGGTTTAAGTGCAGGATATAAAACAGACAAATGTTATGATTATTATGAATAGGCCTACAGCCGGCAGCCTAGTACATTGAATGACGTACATGTGTTTGTATGATGGACTATTGTGTAGTTCACTGTACTGTTGAGGATTCTTGCTTTGGTAGCTATGAACTCATTTTGCCAAATTTAAAAGTACAGGGGCAATATGCAATATGCTATTGAACCTCAGCTCAGTTCTATTGTCATTCATTCATTCATTCATATTTTATTTCCATAAAAATCAAAGACATTACAAAAAAATATATAAAAACACGGTACATATGGAGGAAAAGGCTGGAAGACCAAAAAGGTCTGAAAGTTAGCCTTTCCCTGAAATCAAATGAAATTAACAAAATAAATCAACATTACATAACATAACCAAAAGACAAGGGAAGGGGGGGGTGCTCACGAAAAAGATTAATTATATTTAGAGATCAGTTTTGTTTTGAATTGATTACGGAAATGTTTAACAGATTTTGAAGCTTTCAGATTTTTATCTAAAGAATTCCAAAGAATGGGACCTCTTGTACGTATAGCATGATCAGAAAAGACTTTCTTATTTTTGGTTAGATTTAGGTCATTTACATATCGTGTCTTGTAGTTATGTATGTCAGAACGTTTGGTAAAATAATTATCAAATGAACAGGGCAGCTCATTTATAGAGTACCTGTACATGAATGTACCTAATTCCAGTGTGTACATATCTTCAACTTTTAATATGTTATAATTAGCAAACAATGGCACTGTGTGGTCTCTATAGTGAACGTTTGCCACCGTTCTAATAGCCCATTTTTGAATTTTTACAATTTTATTTAAGTAAGTTTTACATGTATTTCCCCATAAAAGTACTCCATAATTCAAATAAGGCAATATTAACGTACAATAAAGTGTAAATAAAATCGACTTGGAACAAAATGTTTCAATTTATTCATGACACCGACATTTCTTGAAATTGTTCTAGATACGCAATCTATGTGACATTTCCAAGTGAGACATTCGTCTATTAGTACACCAAGGAATTTAGTTTGATGCACTCTTTCTAAAGCCGTGTGATCTAGTGTGATTTGCAGGTCTTGATTCATCGATGTCATTTTGGGTGTGCCAAGTATCATGTAATTTGTTTTGGTAGCATTAATTGACAATTTATTAGCTTTAAACCAATTGCTTACTTCCTTTAACTCTTCATTAACAAGGTTTGTCTGGCGTTCTACGTTTTTATGGGAGTATAAAATGGTGGTATCATCTGCAAAAGGACTAATTCGAGTACTTTAGATGCATTAGTTATATCATTAACATAGAGTATAAATAGAAGTGGCCCCAGGATTGATCCTTGTGGAACACCACATATAATATCGTGTGATTCTGATTCATAAGAATTATAATAAACATATTGTTTTCTGTTACTTAGATAATTTCTGAACCATTCTAACACAATACCACGAAAGCCATAGTGTTCTAATTTATGTAAGAGTATGTTATGATCGATTGTATCAAAGGCTTTTGATAAGTCCAGAAATATTCCAATAGTTGTTTCGTTTCTTTCAACTGCTGCAGTAACTTTGTCTACCATTTGCTCTATAGCCATAAAGGTGGAATGTTTTGACCGAAAGCCAAATTGTTTGGGGTTAAGGATTTGCTTATTGTCAATGTAATCCGTACATCTGTTAAAAACCAACCTTTCAAGAATTTTTGAAAAACACGGTAGTAGAGAAACTGGACGATAGTTTGAGAATGCCTCGGCATCATCTTTTTGTATAATGGTATGACTTTTGCTATTTTTAATTTATCAGGAACAATCCCAGTAGATATAGACAAATTAAATATCATATTAAGAGGTTTGGCAATTTCATTACACACTTTTTTAATGATTAGATTGCCAATATTGTCATGGCCTCCACCTTTGTTTATGTCGAATTTATCAATTATTTTTACAATATCGGATTCAACAATAGGCTTCATATACATATTACTGGTCTTGTTTTCATTGAGATAAGCGAAATATTGCTTTCCTGTGTTTTGGATATTTGATGCAAGCTTAGGGCCTACGTTTACGAAAAAGTCATTGAACTGATTTGATATTTCTTTAGGATTGGTAATAGAACTGCCATCTTCAGCTTTAAATTTGCTCTGTGCAGATTGTTTCTTTCCTCGTCCAATAATATTATTAATTGTTTTCCATGTTTGCTTCATATTATTTTTAGCATGCTCAAACTTGGTAAAGAAGTATTTATGCTTTTGATTTTCGAATAAGCATTTGCAACTTATTTTTATAAGTTTTGAATATTTGACATTGTTTGTCGTTTGGAGATTGAATGTATTGTTTATATAACCTATTCTTTTTGTTAATACTTTTTAACAATCCCTTCAGTAATCCATGGCGATATTGGTTCTTTTCTTCTATTACCAGTACATTTCTTTAACGGAATACATTCGTCGTAAAAGCGTATTAAAGGTGTCAATGAATTTATTATAGTCATCATTTGCATCAATATTATCAAGAATTTCACCCCATTTAACGTCGGATAGTTTTGTTTTAAATTTATCAATATTCTTATTATTATGATTTCTTTTATATATAACGTCTTTCGTTTTACACTTTTGATTTTCTACTTTGAGGTTGGTTGATAAAGTAGTTGGAAAGTGGTCACTTATGTCAGTAATCATAATTGTTGATTTGATAATATTGTCATTATTTGTAAGGATATTATCAATAATTGTAGCAGTTGATTCTGTGATTCTTGTTGGTTTATAAATAGTAGGTATTAATGAATAGGAGCAAAGAAGTTCAAGGTAATCATGAGTAGGTCTGTCACTGTCTACTTTAAGTAAATCGATGTTAAAATCACCCATAATATAAATATGTTTTTTATCCAAAGTTAACTTCTTTAAAATAGGGTCAATGTCTGTAATGAAATTATCGATTGAAGTGTGTGCTCTATATAATACTCCCACTAACACATTCTGATTAGATTTACATTCAATTTCAATAAAACAAGATTCAAAATTTGAATTGGCATGACAAAGATCTTTTCTGAGTTTATACTTTACTTTATCAGAAACATACATGCAGACACCACCCTTTTCCCGACCAGTCCTGTTCATATATTCCAAATTGTATCCAGGAATATTAAAATAATCATGAGGTTTATCTTTCAAATGAGTCTCGGAAATACCAATTACACTGAAATTTTGGTCCAATGTATTTAAACAATTTTTGAGTTTTTCAAATTTTTGACACGCTTCTGATATTGGCATTTAGTATATTAAATTTTCCACGACTTGCATCAGCATCTGAACAGAACTGTGCAGGGGTAACATATGAGCATTCGTGCATATCACAGTTTGCACTGTTTACAATATCATTATAATTTTTATTATTAAAATTGCAATCCAGTAAAAAAAAAAAAAAAATCATCTTATCATATTTTTCTAGGTCTACATCTTTTATATTTTTAACGTGGGGGACTGGTTTAAATCAGTATACTTCAGCCTCAATGTCAGAATTTGAATTGTCACAATTATCAGAAGGCCTACTGCAGTTCTGACAAATCCATTCCTTGGGATTTAGAACTTTCAATTGTTTTGGTTTTAATAGAGTACACTTTTTATGAACATAACCGTTACATAATTTACATGATATATCCTTGTGACATTGGTTTACAGTTTTTGAGCACTTTACACATACATCTTTAACAGGCATAAAAAACAATGATGGCTAAAATTTAAATGCCAACTATGCAATGAAGAACACTAGCTGACAAATATGTGACGTGTCATGTCAAAAGGAGACACTTTTGGGCAGGTTATCAATTTTGAGTTTTTTACATATCTTAAATGTAGAGATATTTTGCTCCACAACGCCGTTTTCCCCAATGAAATTTGACATTCCTAAGCTAAGATATTGAGTTCATAAGTTTTGGTATTATAAAATTGGAAAGTTAGATATAGACGTTTAAATATATTATTGACAATGTTGAGAGTAGGAATTACCTTGAAAAATGTCTCAAAAAATACAAGATGCCAGTTATATTCGGTCTGAAACTATCAGACAATATTTCAAACATTAATAACATCACAAATTAGCAACAAACCCAAATTGTGAAAAAAAACACACCTTCAGATTTTTGGCTATATCTCCATTTACGATCCTGCCCAAAAGTGTCTCCTTTTGACATGACACGTCACATATTTGTAATAAGTGATTAAACAAATAGTTACTCAGATTGAAAGAAGAAAAAGGCCAACGACCCGGCAGCAGAAACAGCTAAATTCCTTCAGAAATAAAAGTAATGAGCCGTGATGGTGATATAAACTGATAAAGAATACATAATTATGTCATCTATTGTATTTCAATGATTTTGAGATACTTCTGTTTTGCAAGCATCCCAAGTGTTATTGATCAGCAATACTAAGTTAGAATTCATGATTAATGGAAACGAGAAGGCATTTTGTATACTGGTGAATTTAAGCAATTACTGCCGCCATTTTGAAAGTCGTTGAGAAACATATTTTTAGATCACAATTTTAAACAATACTGTTTTAAATAATAGTAATAATAATAGAATTATATGTAACAAACTTATTCTTTACTAGATGTCTCATAACATAATAATTGTGTTTCATGAGACAACTAAATCGACATCTTACATTATATTAATGATATTTCTGCAAGACAAATATATAATTATGTACATTAAGCAAGCCTTTGGCCATTATGAAATGTTTTATAAATTATAGACAAATGTCTCAAGATTTCAACTCATCTTGCTGTTGGCCATCGTTTTGCCCTGATGATGGCGACTCATCTGGCTGTTGGTCTTCGTTGTGCCCCGACGATGCTGACTCATCTTGCTGCTGGTCATCGTTGTGCCCTGATGATGCATAGACACGACCTGAAGATTCTTCGTAGATTCTATGGAGTAAACTTGAGTGTGTGATAGCAACTTTTCTTCCCTTGGCTTCACCTTCATGTTTCACCAATACCATTACTCTACCGTTCCATGACCAAACTGTCTGCATTGATGCATGAGATCCTGGGCTCTTTTCAGTAAGGCTTGGGTATATGGTGTGAGGAGGTCATTCGGCTCCTATTTTGCTTCCTTTTAGATTTCTTCGGTTTGTCATGAAGATTTGTTTCTTATTGTATCTAGCAAACTTAACCACAATTGGTCTTGGTTTACCTGCATATGACTTTCCGATGCGGTGGGATCTATCGAGATCATCTTCTTCAAGTTGTATTTTCATGGTGTCTGTAGCTATTTTGACAATGATCTCATCTGTGTTTTCTTTAGTTTGTTCAGGGACTCCAGTTAGCACCACACAGTTTCTTCACAGTATATTGCTGTAGGTCTTCAATTGTGTCTGCCTGTTTGAACACTTTACCTCTAATATCAGCGATGTCCATTGATTGATGCATATTTTTTCTGTCCTGATCATCCATTTTACACTTAAGATCATGGTTATCTCCTTTAAGTTTGTCCACCTCTTCTTTCAAGTCAGTCACTTCAGTTCGCAAGTTTTCGACGACTGTTTCAAGATGATTTAATTTGTCCGAGACTGCTTCACTTATTAGATTTTTGAAATAAGATTTGAATTCATCGTTGCTTATCAGCTCGCTAACAAATTCCGAATTCCGAAATCATCCCATGATCTCATCACTTATCCAGCCATGATGAGATCATGGGATGGTGGGACCAAGCATTAACCAGATATTATTTATCAGGTTGAATCAAGATTTTTTTCTGTCTTCCCTCCTTCCCTGTACAAAAAGTATTGAGAAATACATATTTTCAAGATATTTTTCAGTAGCTCATGATTTTCTTTTGACTGTCTGGCTGTATTTATTATGTTTAAGTAAAGATTTGCGTAACTAAAGATTTCAATCTGCTATCCAGTGGCCTGTCAGTAGATCTGATTGTTGTTTTTATGACTATGAGCAGAACATTGTCTAGTCTATTGTTTCAGTAAAACATTTGGGGACTTCAAAGATTTTAATAAAAAATAATGCTATCAAAATAGAGAGCTATAGAGCAATACAGGAGCCACAAGACGTTTAATAATGTTTAGGAAGATAGGTTTTACAAACCACTAGTGTGCTCCTGGAGTATGCTCCATATTGATTTAGTCATATTTAGTTGTTCTAATAAATAATGATCAAGATCAATAATGCAGAATAAAGTTAATTCCTAAATTAACTGATGATGTAGGATACCCCCCGAGGATACCGTTCCTTCTGACTATAATTTATAGAAATATGATCTACTTTCATGTTCTGACTGAGAACACAAGTACTGTATGGCGCCCTCTAGAATTTGCTCAATTTGGGCAGGGTCTAATTGATTTGGGTCATCTGTTTCCTACACTTGTTTTCATGATGATCATCAGTAGCAAATCTGTGCTGGGACTCATGATACCTGTATGATGAGATATCACAACACTTCACTCATGCTATTCGAGGGGCATTGCGGTTTGTGTGTACACAGGCTAGTTCTAGATCATCAGATGATTTGTTATGATAACATATTTAAAATAAATCAAAAACTCAGCCAGTACTCTGAACATGTGGTACATGCATAATAATGTTGAGACACTTTTTCATTGCACACATATTCATTATTCAATTTATCAAATTTATCATTAATAAAGCAAATAAAGAACTTGATTTTCTTTTTCAAAATTCTGATTTTTGCATGCTAATTTTGTCATTTACTTTATCATGTTTATTGAACTACAATACCCTGAGAAAAACAAGGCATTGGGTGTCCTGGCCAAATTTGGCCATTTGGGCCCCACCCGTCCATGCAGTTAGTTTTATAGCTGATTCTGTGTAACTTTATAAAGGAGAATTAGTTATTAATTATGCAAAATTGTATTTCAATATGAGTGACCATGGTGTGACTTTAATATTTTGGGCTTATCAGTTGTTAGGACCAGGATGGGCCCTCACCAAACCAAAATCCAAGCTACATCATTGGTTGTTAATAAATCAAGATGATGATGATCCATGATCAATCATAAAGTGATTTATCGCAAATTCATTATGGATTTAATATTACTACCTCTCCATATTTATTAAGATAATAACCCTCATTTATATATAGTAAGACTTAAAATCATTAGGAACATCACATTCATTTAAAAAGAAATCAAGGACTAAATTTAATAGACCTGCTACAAATACACTTTGCAATTTTGCGGCGCAAAGCACATTTTTTGGATCCATCTCGATTTTGACATCATCATGATCATGGGAACCTAAAAAAATATTATTGTGGTTGATTAAAAAAATACAATTTTGTGTCTACAACAGGAAAAGATGCAATTTGTGTTCTCTTCATAATCTACTTAAATGTATGCAAAACCAATGTAGTTTATATCTTATGAATTGAACACAAATTTGACAGGCTGACCCATAGTGTTTTGCAGGAGGGGACCTTTCAATCTTTTCCGGGAACCCAAACTTATACATAGGATTAGGAACCGGGGGGCTTGGGGGCTCAATATGTTTGGTGCGGGCTTGAATACCTTTCAGCCCCTCCTCAATAATCCTAGGTGAAATAATAAAATTATGATAAAATAGAGGGAAAGTGGGTGTTTTTGACCTATATTTTGCAAAATTTGATGACTCTGAGGGGGAAACCCCCCTCAGGCCCCACCATGTTGAAAATCTTCCAAAGTTATAATTGTCTTATCATAATCATGTGATGTTTTCCTATAGTTTGCAGTGGTGTAGTGTCACAGGCATGATAGGGGCAGGGGTAATTGATTTAAAAATTTAGGAAATCCTGTAGGAGAATTGCCAAAAAACGGCATGTGCACCCCAATCAGGACCAGTGCCCAAATCTTGGTCTGTGCCTACCCCGGCCCACCCAAGGATGGCTCATGCTATGCACTGATTGTTACAAGTAGTACATGTACCTACAACTTTTTAGAGCGCAGGCCTATTATAGACAAACTGCCATAAAATTAGTGCCATAAATTGCTTCCCCCTGTCCCTTTCCGGGTCCCTTTTGACCTGCCCAAATCTTTGCTCATCCTAGGCTTGTCAAAAAAAGTCACCCATAATTAATTTACTCTACTACTAGTTTCCAGTAATTGAACACACCTATTATTGCTGCATTTCTTGGAACTGTTTTGACACAAATATCTAAAGAAACCTTGATAAATTGAAGGAAAAAAATGTGAGTCACCATGGTCATTGCTAGCTTATTGTGTGGATTTTACCATGTTTCAAAAAATTAGTTTTTCCCATTTTCCTGGTTTTGTGGAAATGGTTCATTCATGGTAAGGGTTTTGGTTTTATGAATTATTTTATGGATGAACTAGAAATCCTGCAAATTAATTAGTCCATGATTAGTCCTATACCATTACTACTATGTTAAATGAATAAGTCCACTCAAGGCTATTTTTAATGCACACAGTTTTGTCACTGGCTGCCATACCACATAAATTACTAGTATATGAGACATGTGTTCATATGGATTCATATCCTTGAATCCTAATCAAAATTTATAAGCTGCACGCTACAACATAGTACTTTGGGGCTCTGTTGCTATTTAGTATACTATCCAGAGAGGTTGCGTTGCTACACGCTTCGATTGAACGCCTCGCACTAAGCGCTCGCTCGGGCGCTCGCTATGTCTGTGAGGGCCACAAACTGCAACTAGCTATATAGGCCTACAACATACATCATCATGGACACAGACAGTGTAGCTGGAGAAACTACCACACTCATCCTCACAGCAAACTGCTTGATGTGGGACCTGCACACCTCTGTTGCGCCTTCATCGGAGCTCACGCCACGGCTTTGCTGCTCCCTCAGTCATCAAGGGTCTTAACAAAACTATAATTGATTCAAACGCTTTAAGGGTACCTTTTTAGTTCCCTTTTTGGAAATTGTTTTTTAATAGCATGTCTCTATTTTGTACCATTTGTAGGATCACAGACCCTTCTAGGGTCTGTGGTAGGATCGACATGAAATAATGTGCAGTGTTTACCAAGAAATTGTCAGCAGGCAGTCTTAGGTCTTGGTTTTACAGACACCATCAAAATGTGATCTAACTTTTAAGGGTTCACATTTGGACAAAAACTTATTCAGGGGGTCAAATTCAGACAAAAACTCAATTCGGAGGACAAATGCTGGTCACATGATGACGATATGCTGGCATATCTGAATGCCTGCTTTAATGCAATGGTGCATTTTTCTGGTTGCTATAGAAATTTCCCAATGTAGGACATATTTCAGTAGGCCTACTCACACGGGCAATGCGTTGATATGGACTCTATTAGCAATACTCAAGATAGCTTCACTCTCAAGATTATGTGATCAGTAACGACACCCATGACATAACCAACTAATGATTGTAATGTTTGCAGATGATAGACCTTGGCCTGTTACATCATGTTACATAACTGGCATGCATAGTAGTATTTATGGTAAAATATAATATGGATGAACCCACAGTGATGAACCTGTATCTTTTCATCAGATTGAGAGCAAATGAACAGAAAGGAAGGTGAAGAGAGAAACAGTAAAAATTATAATGCAATTTTCATAATTGAGTTTAGGCTACTTTGTAGTCCCTTTTGAAATTCTTTATATTCCAATATCAGCTCACATCAAGGTTTAACCATAGGGTCTATGGTATAACATGGAAGTACAAGACCCAATCACCATCACTGGGGATGTGTGATGTCTTGTGGAAAGGCACGGGGTGAATGTTGCAAAAAAGGACTGTAAAGCATGCAATGTTTGATTGGGGTAAGATTTGAATAAAATAAATAAATCACAGACAAATCATTATGATCAAATAGAAAAGTTTTATATTTTTCCCCACACAAATTAGAACATTATTTTAATGCATTTGAGTATACATTAGGCCAAGTAAAATTAAAAAAACATGTTTCACGTCCGGGTTTTTGACAAAAAGGAGGAAGAGAGGGCTTTTTATTTTTTATCGCAAAATCAGTGTAAATATCCATTATTAGAGCTGTTTTAGCGTATTTACAATAATGCCTGGAGTGGAAAAAGGAGGAGGCCTCTTTTTATTTCTTGCTCTGAGAGATAGACCCCCTCTAACTAAACCTTATAAAACTGTTTCTTGTATAATAGCAAGGCTATAGAAAGCATCTTTACTTCCTAGACATATTTTTTGAAAAGTTATAACTGAATTTCAAAAAATAAAAATAAAATTGAAGAAACCTCAAAAAAGGAAGCGGGAGGGGACATCCAACATGGTTATTTTTTTATTTGGCCTTATACCAAAGAGGGAGGGGACTCACCTCCCTGGATGCTGGAACCACAATATCTGTGCTGGAACATACAACCAGGGATATCAGTCCTTGACCATGTAGACACCAGTGACACTAAATGTGGATTATACTCTTGCACATTTCCTGTAATAAATCTATCATTCAACATTGCACATGTTGAGGCCCACCATATCTACAATGGGCCCACTGAGCTGCAGACCATTTCCAAGTTTAGAGATCCAAGGTTGTCTAGGTCAATGCCTATCAAGAAAACTGACCAATTGAGTTTCTTGGTAGAGGTTCATTCAAATATACCAACTGACCACAGCCTGACCATCAAGTGGACATTTTTTGTTTATTTTTTTGCACTTTGCCAATTTTGAACTGTTTCCATCGTTTTAATTTCATGATTCTAAGTTACCTTCTTTGACATTAAGGAATATATTCATGCACTGTTATTTTGGTGGTAGCTTGGAACACAAAAATTGCAACAACAAAAAATGTAGCACAAAAATTCTCACTACTGCACAGTGGCAGGGAGTGAATCTATCCTATTAAAAGGGGTGGTGCAATAATTATGTGTACCCCTGGGGTGGTGAATTCTCAAAATGGTCTGCCAAAATCGCTTGCCCCCCTTTGGCATGCCAAAAATCTTTATTCCTTTTCGACGTACAAAAAACCTTTGCCCCCCCATACACATGCAAGATTTTGGGGAACCCAAATTTAAAACCTTAAATTGTCTTATCATATAATGCGAACACAGCGAGCAGGAAATTTTGCATATTTGAACATGTTCCTAACGTTTTCCTACG
The DNA here is from genome assembly GCF_039555335.1 of Amphiura filiformis. Taxonomy (NCBI): domain Eukaryota; kingdom Metazoa; phylum Echinodermata; class Ophiuroidea; order Amphilepidida; family Amphiuridae; genus Amphiura; species Amphiura filiformis. The sequence continues at coordinate 32,479,778 of NC_092630.1, read as the reverse complement.
CCTTTTTAGGGCGTAATATAAAATGGTACCCAAAATATCTGTGCCAAAATTGCTTGCCCCCCCTTTCGACCTGCCAAAATCGCTTGACCCCCCTTTGACCTGCCAAAAATGCTTGACCCCCTTTTGGCCTGCCAAAAATCTTCCCCCCTATAATTCACCACCCAGAGGGTACACATAATTATTGCACCACCCCTAAATTGGCTCTATTATTATGTGGACCACCCCATCCCTATCACATGTGTAGGTGTTGAATGCCTATTTGGAATTATATCATGATTAAATTATACTTTTTATGCAGGCCTACTGATGAATGGTCTGGTATGTGTCTGTGGTCTAGTCTAGACCAAGAATAAAGATGTGTTTTTGTCATTCACAACTTTTCTGGAGTTGTATTAAAATGAAAGGGAAAAAAACTCTGGAATTGGTAAAAACTGCACAAATCAACTTTTCATTTATGAAGCCATACTATAGTATTACTATTTATAGAAGTGTGATGTAAATAGGGACATTTGGGGACTATGATATGTCTACTTCTTTCATATTTTAAACCAGTTTAGATATGAACCATTGCAAAATGCAATTTTAAAATGGAAGTAAAAAAAAACCTTTTTTTTTCAGGAATATCAAATTATGCCTATTCTTAAAGAAAGTCTATGAATGATGAAAGGATTTAATATATCTTCTGCTCATACTACTGTAGGATTTTGAATAAACATGAACAAGCAATGGTATAATGCACATAATGATAATAACCATTGATCTTGCATGCAATTTTGTATAGAAATCAAATAATTGTTGCATTCAGTAGGCCTATTATTTTCAGCACAATTTATGGAGATGATCACAAGATCACCAAACCTGTTATATTCTTCCTTCCATCCATATGTGTCAAGAGAGTTGCCTGCAGGCTGTGACTGGTGGTAGTAGGCTTGGTTCAAGCTCTCTTGAGAACACCGTTGTGATTGTTCACTTCAAATTAGTGAATATTTCATATTGTGTAGGCATAAGAATGTTTAGTTTTTGGCCCCCACACATACGTGAGGCTTATGTTATCATCCAGATAGTTCCCTGCCTTGTTGTTTGCCTGCCTGCCTGTTTGACTAGCTGTCCAGGTGGAATCAAATTCATTAATCCACGGTGCAACTCCAATGCAATAACCGATCAACTTCATTATTATGTTTTCAGGGTTATTAGGAGTTAAGAAAACCTAATAATGATAATATTGGATGGCTTATTACGCATGATACCATAACATATCGGATTCGTCATACAAATATCGAACTCGCCGTTGGCTCGTCCGATATTTTTATGACTCATCCGATATGTTATGGTATCATGCTCAGCCATGCAATATTATATCAAACTTGGTATAGTGATAGGATATGGTGGCCTGATGTGCTGTATAGTTTTGTATCATGTTATTTGCATATTTATGATTATTAATGAGCTTATTTGGATATTTTGCCTACATTTTCATTAATCCACTCTGCAGCTTTAACGCAATAACCAATCAACTTCAAACTTGGTATGGTGATTGGATGTGGTGCCCTGATGTGCTGTATTTTTGCATAGATTTTAAATGTCATGCTATTTGCATATTTATGAACATTAATGGCTTATTCTCCACTGAGGTGTCATGATGCTTTGATATGGAGTAATTAATTTGTTTTAAAATATAAAATCAATAACAAAAATAAAACAAAAAGATAAACAATAATTGAAGAACAAAATGTAGGCCCTATATGTTACAATTTTGATGAACTAATAATATTTTTAGCTCCATTTAGAGCCTGAATTTTGCAACCAGATTACTTTAATTTAACAGAGAAGGTGCTTTAAACCATGTAGATAGTGCCTACAATAGGAAGATATGGAAAAGATAATGGCTGAATTCCAAAATAATTAGCATTTGCTTTTTTTTTATAAATATTTTCACTGCAAATCCAGAATTTAATCAGACAATGCATGTTGAATGTATTTTGAGAAGAATTACTAGTCTTGTCAACCTGTAGGTTTCATAGAAATTCTTATATCAGTTTTGTAAACTTCTCAAAATCTTTCACTCCAGCTCTGCTCACATGTAGCATGTTGACAACCCATGCAGTGGTCAAGAAGACTTGAGTCCAGTCTGACCATATCCAACTGATTTGAATATTGCTGTTTCAGCCTATAGGTCTGGTATAATTAGGGTGTTATGTAATAGTCATGTCCTTGTTACCAAGCTTTGCATCATGCAAGTTGGTATTGACCAATCAGAAGTGGACAGCTTGTAAAGCCTGGCTGGGTAGGGTCTCAATGACCAAGCGTGGGCAGGCAATTCCTCACATGAAGGGTGGAGCACATTGCAGTAGGATCTCTGTTCATCATGTTCATGGCTAGCTGGAGAAAGAAGAATTGAGATTTTGTGAGTCATGCTTTACTGCATTTTCTATTGGGACTAGGCCAACTATCTTGGAATTGATTTTTAGGCTCTTGTTTGCCTACTTCTAGCTGCCTTATTGAGTCTACTGCTTGCACCTACCTGTAAGTAATTATTGAATGTTCAGTTTCTTTTCTAATTTTATCAACTTTGAGTAGATTTTGTGGACATGGTGGATCTGCTTATGTACATCCTATGCCCATTTCTGAAGACCAGTAATCCAGTATTATACTTCTGTTATGTTTTCAATCATAGAGCTAGATAAAATCTACCTGCCTGCATAGTTCAATTCAATTGATTTCATGTACAGAATCTATAATTATTTTACTTTCATATGTTGTCTGAAGTATTCAAGTATTAAATCTAAAGCAGATATTGGCTTATTTTGGTCACACGAAATTGCTAATCATGCATATGGTAATGAAAGCAGGTCTCCTTGGGAGTGGTCAAGAGGCCAGCCACTCTGTACTGACATGACTGAGCAAGTAATTTGCGTGGTTATTTCATGTTTTGATTTGTGGTTTATAGATACGACTCAAAAGTAGGACCTATTTTATTTACGTGCATGTAGGCCTCAAGATAATTTTGCATAACCCTTGCCACATGTTTCTTGGTTAAATGTGTACTTTGGATTGTACTGGGTTGGAAATTATTTAGATTTCAACCACAAGTATAAATTTACATGTAGGTGTGAAAAATTGACCATACATAAACTGGTTGTCCAGAATTTCATTCAGCATTCATGTTGGTAGGATCTTCACTGCATGCATGTGGGGAATGGGCTGGCTGATCACAATTCATTTTGGTAGGATCTAAACTGCATGCATGTGGGGAATGGGCTGGCTGATCACATGGACTGCGAGTGAGTGTCTGGGCATGTTCAGTCGCCCACACGTTTGAAAGGGAATTATTTTGCACACTTTCTACATGGATTATGGAGCACAATATTTTAATAATTTGACATCAAATGTTCCATTTTATATTCTTGGGCAGTAATGTCTTTTGCCCATGCTATTTCCAAAGTTGTAATTCTGATTTATAGCAAAGATCGGATATTATTAATATTATTGAATTTTGCATCTGCCGGAAGGTCGGGAAGATTTTGTTTTTAATTGAATGTTTGCTGTAAGAATAAGCAGAAACCATTAAAATTTGCAAGGACTTTCATTGAGTTCTACAGGTAACACAAAATTGGTGGCTTCAAAAGGAATTGGTGAGACGGCCTGCTCATTGTGTAGCCAACCCAATTATACTTTTTTATAGCCAAAAACCAAAGTCTGAAGGAATAATTTAGGTCTCTGTTGCAAATTGTATATTTAATCTATTTAATCTTTATGCATTGAAAAAAGATGCCGTTATTCTTGAATATTTTCCCCTGGGCGTTGCATTTTGCAAAACGGGGGCGTCTTTTTGAGAACAATAATTCCCATTAAAATCATTAGGTTAGCTTAAAACTCCCGCCGAAATGATTATGAATTTAGGAACAATGACTTCGGGATTACAACCAGAATTTTTTCCAATTACCGACGCAATTAGCGACATTTGTGCACCTTGGTAAGCATACTACACAAGATAGCATGGAAATATCAGCATTTTTTAATCATCTTGGTTGAAAATAGTTACAAATAGAAGTGGGGAGGGGGTGACTATAGACTACCTAACTAGCCTGTATCTCGTTTCGGCCAAAGAACGTCTGTAATACATACCTGTTTTTAATGACTTTGCAACAATGTTTCTATTGTCAGCAATAACAGCTTGCATTCATACTTTTGAGTTTATATGGTGAATTTTCGTACACATCATAAATAAGTGAAATCAGAATATCCTGAAAGGAATTTAGGTAACGAATTCAACGACACTGACCTCGCAGCAGCTAATGTTTTCATGTAAACATGGCGTCATTAGACATTTTAGCCTACGTTTAGATCCTACTATCGGATCGTTGAAACAACAATACCTCAATCCCCGGCCTCATTCACGAATTCACTCACCTTCCTACACCACCAGTTGAAATAAAACTCGTAATATCCCGTGTTATTCCTCAAAGCTACATGCACCTTCATTAATAAAAATTGAAATCCTAGTAGGAATCCGTTATCGAAAATTGTTTCATATAAAACGTCAACAAAAGTAATTTTTCTGAAGAGTAGATACCGCGTGTCAAAATGGCGGCCGCAGTCGCATCCCCCCAGCTTTGTACGTGTACCCAGGTCACGGTATGTCTACGTGACGAACAGTCAAGGTCAGAGGACAGCGCAACCTGGCTGCTGTCATAATATAATGACTCCGCCCAATGAACGCGCGGCGCTGTCAATCATCCTTATTCACAATCGCCTTTGTCGAACAGACTTTTACGCAGGTAAGAGCTCACGCTGTCCTCACTTCAGCGATAATAGGATCAATGAGCGTCAGGCCGACACAATCTGGTTGTGTAGGAGACTATCATCGTGATGCCCACGTTGGAACCATTGGATTACGGAAGAAATATTCATACCAGGACTGAAGCAAATGTGGCCATTTCTATGTTTGTACCGGGCAAGTATCGGACATTTTTCAACACGGAGCTAGCGGAAATTACTGCAAATTCGTTCAAGGTAAGCAAAGGGTTGGGGATCGCATTTTTAACTTTGACTAAACTGTTTCGGAGTTAAGGCACGCTAAAAGTAGACCATTTCGGGGGCTGTATTTGGTGTACAGGTGACGTTTTGAACAGAGTAAAAAACGACCACATATTCGCTATTGCTGAAGTATACTCGCCGAATCATGTACCAATACACAAGGTATTGGTACATGAGATCAGGTATAGGGTGACTATAAAATCTGGTCGATAATGATACATAGAGTAGATGAGCTCCCATTTTCATTATTCCATCACATGCATTTAAATCCACTGGGCTATATGAATATCAGTTGTATTCAAATTGTACTAACAAGAGACAATTGTATTCCTTGAAGTGGAAGTGCATGGATTTGTTGCTTCAAATCAATAGACATTTTGAAAAGGTATTATACAATACATTGTACATGGTATATTCAGAGTAGGCTTATGCTGTTCAGCCCAAGGACAGTCGGAACAGTGGCCATCAAACTTAATTTGCTGAAGAAAACTGTATTTCCCACCTGTAAAGCACATACATGTAGTGGGGTCTACAATGTATAATTATAGTTTGTTTGGTCAGAATTTCCATTTTAATTTCACCTTTTTTCACTTGCAACTGCCAAAATGTTCAATCAGTACTTCATTTCTTATAACCAGCAGAAATATTCGATAATTCAATTCTTGCTATTCACAATAAGGCGCCGCCAGCGGTTGCGATGTAATCGTGATGTATCATGGGAAAAGGATGTATCATGGGAAAAGGTCGACATCCAAGTCCGCATAATACGATTACTGAATATTACCATGCTATTACATAGGAACATGTGACAATATTTTTTTAGTTTGTCAAAATAAAGGCGTTACACACAAATCGATACTCAATAATACTTAATGTGATTTGAAATGTGCACAATTAATTTTTTCTCTATCGATTTGCGTGTACCGTACTGACGCGAGTGTAGTCCCACCCCGTTTGGGTGAACATTTGTCAAAATTGGGGGTGGGACTATACTCAATTAAAAAAAAAAAAAAAAAAAAAATTTTTTGTAAGTTTTTATTTTTTCGGTTTTGTAGTGTCCCTAGACCTAGACCTTAATGCTAGGATCATTCATGGTTGACCTAAAAAAAAAAAATTAATTTCAAGATATTTTGTATTTTTAATATTAAAATTGATAATTTGTTTTCATGTCATAGTCTATTAATGATTTCAAAATGCATTGAATTTGAATGCATTTTGAAATCATTAATAGATTATGACATGAATACCAAGTATCAATTTTCATATTAAAAATACAAAATATCTTGGAATTTTTTAGGTCAACCATGAATGATCCTAGCATTTAGGTTCTAGGTCCTGGGACACTCAAAAGCGAAAAAATAAATAACTTTAATTTCTGAAATTTTTCAAAATTTGGGGTGGGACTTTACTCGAAGGTGGGACTATACTCGCGTCAGTACGGTAATACTGTTATATTAACAAACTAAAAAATATTGTCGCGTGTTCCTAAATAGCATGGTAATATTCAGTATTACGCGGACTTGGATGTCGACCTTTTCCCATGATACATCAGGCTTACATCGCAGACCGCTGGCGGTGCCCTTATTGTGAGTAGCGAGAATTGTGGCTTGCAAAATCATTCATCCATCCATATGATTTTGACAAAATTGCTAGTTGGAATTGAAAAATGGTGTTTAATCAAAACCGAAATTCTGACATAACTATGACATAGCTTTCAATGATGTGCTTAGAAAGTTGGGAAATATCTTTCGTTAGCGAATTGTTACTTTAACAAGCAAAAACGTTCAACCAGTACTTCATTTCTTAGTTCTATAACCATCAAGATGTCATAGAAGCATAAAAGTATGCCTTTAAGCTGACTGCACAACTTGAACAATAAAAACCCAGTTTCGAATAACCTGAATTAGGGTTTTTGGTGTAAAAATATCTGCATTATTTTTAGCCCGATTAAGGGGTATTTTTGCCCAATTTCATCAGGTTTTTTATTCCACTTCCAGGTTTTCCATACAATTGATTCTCATGCCCAAAACCAAATGAACGCTCCTTTTCCCACCAGCCATGACTATGCCATGTCGCTGTGTTTGGATCCACACAGTTGTATTTCCATGATCTGGCCGGCTCCACTGCTTGTAATACAACATAGTAATTGATATTCATGAGTGACTGACTGTTCAACATGGGGGAACACTCTAGCGGTTATTGACCCCCATGCATGCATGCAGCACATTTTGTTTGATTCATTCATTGTTATGATATGCAGTTGAACTACTCACAGGCTACCCAAGCTCATTAATTTCGTGGTAAATCGTCTAAAATTTGTCGTAAAAATGAACAGAATTAGTCTTTCGAGATATGGATGGCATGGCTTGCCTTGTTTATTTGGGATTTTTTAAGAACATGCTTTAAAAAAATGACATTATCTATGAAAACTGGATGTTTTGTTTTCTTATTTGATGTTGAGGTAAGTACATTAATACATTGTGTTTTGTCTACAGATTAACATGAATATTGCTCAAGGCCATTATACATGTATATATGTGCAAAATTGTGAATGGGCTGATTTGATGAACAAAAACTTGACTCTTCATTTAATGCACATTGTTTTATATTTTTTGAAGTATTGTAGGCCTGTTTTCAAAGGCAAAGCCTACAATATATCTTGCCAATCCTTAACCAATTAAATTATGAAATGGCTTATATAACATAATTGGTTTTGAATGTGGAAACTGATAATCTGGCTTTGTCTTGTGCATGTGGCATTGATGATACAATGAACATTTCCATGCTCTGTACATGTACAATGTATGTGCAATTTAACTATTGACTATGGACTTACTCATTTTAAAGGGCATATTTAATAACTTGGCTAAATGGTCTGCCAAAAATTGCTTGCCTCCAAAATAGTGTTATCCCTTTCAACATGCTAAAAAATCTTTGCTTTCCAAGATTTTTAGGGAACCTAAATTTGTAATCTTGGAATTATCGTATCATGTGAGGTGAGTGTAGAGAGCTGGTCATTGGCATATTTGAATGGTTTTTTTGGGGGGTGGTTAAAATTGGACTTGGCCCGCTTTGAACCCGCCAAAAATGCTCAGCCTTTCCCCCTCAGTCTAAGGCTTGCATAAAAACATGAATACTTGCCCTACAGTTACATTTTAAAATTTTGGTGTATGGCTATCACATGCAAGTTTGTTAAGAACCACATACCGTATTGTTTGTAATAAACGCCCTGGGGGCGTTGCATTTTTCCAAAAGGGGGGCGTTTATTGGAAGTGAATTGTCAGTGAAAAAAGCTTAAAAATCATGTTCAATTTCCCGATGGTGCTCCTATTAAAAGGAGGGATTCACACTATACATGATGGCGGCGCCCACGGAAAATGATATTTTCGTGGGAATACAACAAAATTACACCTGTAAGTGCATGGAATTAGTGAAATTCTACCATAATTAGGCAGTGAAATGGATGGGAATTGAGTCATAATAGGTTTTGTCCATTCAATTTAGCGATCATGACAGACATGACCGATGCAAGTTTTAAGACAAGGCGGTAGACGAAGCACATTCTCCCACTATTCTCATTGGATTATAATCTCCCAATGGATCCTGCGGTTGTTGATCAATAATCGTAGTAGTGTCGCTGCACGGAGCATGTGCTATGTGTCTATTAATAGTTCACGGAGCTTAATACCTACGATATGTCATGGAAATGTTCAGCATTTTTGTCAATTTTCACAGAAAAATTGGAGGGCGTTTATTAGAGGGGGAGCGTTTATTACAAACAATACGGTAATCCAAATCTTCATGAAATTTGTAATATTTTGCACTCTCATTGGTTACTTTCCAAAAATTTTGATAAGTGTTGCAAGCAAATTTAACTAAAATTCACAGCGTATGGTAAATGTTTGCCCGTTTTTAAGTATCATTTTAAACTGGCATTGATTTTTTTTGCAGTGTTATTGAGAGCGAATATAATATACAATTTGATGTTTTAACATTCTCCCCTTATTGAAGACCTGAATGACTAATTGTTTTTTGTTTTTCATTTCAGGGTCATCTCCAGTGCATCCTCCAGTTCCCAAGAAGCCAACAATCACACCCAAACCTTCCATCAACAAGTGTCCTACAGTAGCGCCCAAGAAAAATGGAAACTCTGCAAGTGGCAAAAGCCCTACACCAAAGCCCAAGCCTAGAACACCACAGAGAGTCAACAGAAATGGAGGGAACTCGGTGGTATCCCCTCAAACAAACAACTCTGTTGCAATTTGCCATGGTCAGGGAGAAGAGAACAATGGACTTGAGAGTGCAACAAATATCACTCCTGGGGAGCTAGTGACTTCACAAACCACCAACGGTGAATCTTCTAATAAAACATCTCCTGATGTACAGAGTAAATTGTCTCAAGATGATGCATCTCAAGAGAGTGAAGAGGAAAGTCTTGTGAAGATCCAGAATGGACATGTGGAATCCAACAACGCGGCTGATGAAAGCAAACGGCCTTCACTACAAGAGAAACCAGCACCTATGCCATCTTTACCAAATATTGCAGAAGAAATTAAGCCATCGCATAGTCCAGATAAACTGCCTGCGAAAAAGCAACCACCCCCTAAACCTAGAACTCCAAGGCGCACCATGAGTGTGGTCAATGCGGGCTCTCCTAAACCATCCGTATCAAAACCTGAAATCAAATTAACTAAATCCCACAGTGTATTGGTGAATGGTGATAACTCTGAACAGAAAAATACATCAGTGGTAGAGGAAGCTCCTATCATTCCAGCTAGAAAGAAACGACTATCAAGAGGAACAACTCCTGTAAAACCTTTTCCCGAATCCAACACAAAATCTGGCATTGATGGTATTTCGGAGTCGCCATCACCGTCAACTAAATTATCAGGTAGTTCTCCTATTAGACCACCTTTACCAAACAGGAGAGTACCATTGAAAGATTGTGCGTCGGCCAAAATAGATGAAGAGTCCCCTCCACCTCCTGCCAATCCTCGAAGGACGGACACAAATGGTAATCCTTCTGTGTCAAACAGAACAAGAGCAAAATCTGAATATATCAAACAGAAACCTTCTAGACCTCCACCACCAGGAATTAAACCCAGCTTGTCAATGGCACTCTCATCAAATGCACCGCCACCACCTAAGCATCCAAAGCCTATGGTTCGCAAAACTAAATCTCAGTTCATTCCAAGCAATTCGTCCTTACATTACTGTGCCGTAGATATTAATATGGATGACCAGATGAGTCGTGAGGAATCGGACAGTCCTCGTATTCCACCACGTAAGAGACACAGTAAATCACTTGATAAAGTTCTTAGTGAAATTGAACATTCCAATCCAGATAGCTTTGTCTTGACACAGACTGTGTATGATACTGAAAGCGACACTGTGACGGAGATGCATGTTGGTAATGGATCTTGCAAGGCTGCTTTGTCGGAGTCATCGCCATCATCGCAATCTTCCGACAATACACCCGACACAACTCAAACAGAATCCATAGCACCAAGAAAGTCGATGCCACCATCAACTAGCAAGCGTCAACCAAAACTTCAACGCAGTTTGACAGAGCCAGAACGCGATAGTCCTCCCACACTTGCTCCTCGTCCAAAGATTGCACCATCGCGAAAAGCACCATTGGCGCCACCAATTCCTGTAAAACCCATACAAGCGGGCAGTGATAATGCAACATTTGATAAAGAGAAAGATGCTGGTAAATCAAGTCCTGTGGTATCAAGTAAATCTCCACCTCCATCTCCCAAGTCTTTTGGTGTCAAATCTCAATCATCTCCAAAACACAGGCCTCGCTTGCCCCCTCCACCACCACCACCCCCAGTGGAAAAAATTACAGATCTTCCAATGCGCAAGACCAATAGGACCAAAAGCTTGAACACAACATTGACTTCCGACAAGTCTAGTGATCCTAATGGGAACACTTCACGATATGTTAAAAGCACAGTTGACGATGAAAATGCCAAGAATTCTTCCAAGTCTGTCAATCATGATATTTTTTGTAATCGCGACAGTCAAGACGATTCGTCGAGCAGTGCTGTGCAATCAATTTCAGATGGTAGTACATGTAGTATAAGCATGAACAGTGGAATGAGCAGTCAAGCTAGTTCGTCCAGTCTTGCTGTGCAATCAACTTCAGATGATAATAGTAGTATAAGCAGGAACAGTGTAATGAGTGAAGACGATGATTATGTGCTGCCCGATCCAGATCTGCAATCTCCTCCAATATCCCCACGTCCATGGAAAGCGGATGATCAAATCTACATTAATAAACAAGTAGCAAGTGTTAGACCTTCAAGAAGAGTTGCCCCACCCAGACCTGTGAAACCAGTGTTGAATCACAAATCATTTTCACCATCCTCTCCCCTTATTTCTCCCCCCTCATCTCCTACATCAAATGGCATGTGCCCCGTTTCTCCAAATGCTTTCAGTAGGACACCAGGAAGTGGCAAGTTGAAGAAAAAGGCACCCGCAAAGCCAGTGAGAAGGTCGCTTAGCATCAACTCAGATGTGTCTAATGATGGCTATGAAGACATGTCCAAGGGATCATCTCTGGCCTCTTCTCTGGGTATCGATGCTCAAATGGCAGATCTCTATTCTGTACCAAGGTGAGTGAGTATCAATGTTTTTTATAAATATTGGCATTGGCTATTTTATATTTGACCCCTGAAGGTCCTATCATAGTGTCAAGATGTTGAAATTATAACTTGATCAATCCCTAAATGTATTTAATTTATATACATGTAGTTACATATTTGCATCATTTCCTGAAAATTGATGTAGTGTTCCAAAACGAAGAGAAACTTGCCAAAGGAAAACAAAAAGGACACATGACCTTTCATTATGCCTATATTAGAACTTGTGGCAAAAAATCTACGGTCCTTACAGAATTTGGAAACAATCATTACAGAATTTAGAAATGAAAATTGTGCTGCCATAAAAATGAAAAGGACAGATGACCTTTAATTATAAAATATCAGAAAAATTAATTATATATGGCAAAAAATCTCTAGTCCTTACAGAATTTTGAAATAAATAAATACTGTGCTGCCATCAATACCTTCCTGAATATGAAAAACAGCGATTATTTGTGTATTTCAACTAAGCTTGCATATTCATTCTGCGAACTATTTCCCTGTTATCACATGCTAAACATGACATGAAGACACTTCCTGTTGAGTCTCCATAACACCAGGAAGTACTGAAGTAATGACATGTTAATTTGGGATAGTCATTTCAATGAGCCTGTTGGTGTTATGTAAAATTCTATTTGAATTTATTTTATGATGGAGGCGGCCTATATGCTTCACCCTAGCAGGGTGTGAATTTAATCTTTACAGATCTTATCCAATACCAGAATATTGAGCATTTGTGATAAACAGGGATTCATAAATGGACATTGTAATTTTGAATATTTCATCAGATTTTAGATAGTATTGGTATTTGTCCAGTGACAAATTTTGTTCCCAAGTATTTGTAGACTGGTGGTAGACCATTGTTGATTGTGCAAGTTGCCTGGGGCATTTAAAGAAACCAAAATGCAGACATGTACATTTTCAGACACATTTAATTGGGGTAAATAACATCAATAAATAGGAGTTTTTTGTGACATTGAGCAATATCATTTTTGGTCACACCCCCTGGCCATTTTACTGTATGGAAATGGTGTTTAATTTTATCAGCATTCATTGACCAGCCTGTGTGGCTTTAATTGCTTATGGTCCAGGTCAGTTATTTGACCACTAGTTATTTATTATTCAGCCTTCAAACAACTAAATCCTTTCAACTGCACAATCATGTCTGATAGTTACATAACATTATGTAATAACTTAATAAGTGGAAGGGGCCTAGTACAGGGTTTATCTGATAATGGATTTTACATAATGCATGTGTATTGGAAGTAGGTGTGGCACAATGCAATGGTCAGTGCATTAGTGTGGCCAGCAGCACCAGGCTTATAAAATTTACAAAGAATGAAGCTGGATTGGAAGATTTTAATGAATATTTATGCAGATTTCTGCTTCATTGTTAAAACTGCTACATGTAATTTTCCTAGAAAGTCTTGAAAGCAGAGTGTGCAGTCTTCATGGATGTGTGGAAGAGTTATGTAGTTAAATATTTTGGGACAAATTTGATTTCCTGTATTTTGGATTCATAAAGACTACATTTTGTGAATAACTTTGGTATGAAGATGCAGGACTAACTTCAATCTTGCATCATATTTTTTGGCGCATAGATCCTGTGAGCATTCTCAACACGAGTCCGGTCACTGCACATGTGCTCAGCAATATGCTGTTCAGAGTAGCGGTGAAGAGGACAATGAATCCATATCAGATGAGGAAGGTGGTTACGAGAATGTTAAAGACGATGGCACAAATCAAGACTCATCTGAACCCACCATTGGGAATCCCAACAAGGCCTTCCTGGTTGCCAAGGAAATCCGAGATTCAGAAAAGGTGTTTGTGGATGTTCTCAAGTTACTCAATAAGGTAAGCATCTCAAATAATTGGCTTATAACAGCCCTGGAATTGGATTTTGTTTCTCGCATTTTGTTGAATCACTTAAATTCATTCATTTTATAGATCACATTTTTGGTGCTTTGTTAAAATTTGTTGCATTTTGTTGGGCATAAGAAATACATGTAATGAAATTATTTAACCATAAATCATACGATAGGCCTATATTTTTGCAGGGTTCAGTTTAGGTTTGATGTGGGCCACTTCAGGATCAAAGAATTGCCAAGATTTTAACTGCCTTTTGCTGTGTAATTGAGCTGTTTAAGGGCCAACCACAAAATAGGCTGGCTGGTGGGCAGTCTATTGAGAGCCCCTGGCCTGTATATTGATCACAGAGTTTGTACTGCCTATGTCTAACAGCTTCACCTATAAAATGTAATCAATTTATCAATTGGAAAATGACCTGGTATTTATAGTATTGTGCTCAAGTTGTAAAAATGTGCAATTGAGATTGGATATCTCAACATCCCTGTAAGATAAATGCCAGAGTATTTATGTTATAGCCAAACAAAGATAATTTCTTTTTTTGCATATTGTTTTTGAAACACTAAAAACTGTTATCTTTGGAACCAAATGTTCAATTTTAAAATAAGGTTTTCTGCAAAATGTAGCTTCACAACATTTTGTTCAGACTGATCTTACTTGATAAACACCTCTCCATGCCAGAGTTTGCACAAATCTCCACTGTAGACGGCTGCCAAGGATAATTTAACAGGTAGTGGAAGTAAATCCCCAAAATGGTTTATTGTAAATGTGCGTACTTGGAATTGTGCTCCAAATTAATAATACTGATTAGTTCACAAATTAAATAGCCCAGCAAATTGAAAAGATTTTTCTTTGCTCAAGTGCTGTGAAGCAACCTAAATTGTTTATTTTGTTGTCAGTTGCCAGTAAGCAAATTAAAGCAGGGGGTGGCATTTCTTAAATCCCAATCTGTTTGCTCATTGATTGGATCTCATTGCTTTTGTCAGTCAGTCATTTATGATTTATCTTCTTGAAAAGCTGGCAAGGTTTTAATCTATTAATCAAAACCAATGGAATAGAGCTTATGTCCAGATAACCCCTTGCTGTTTTACATGCAATTTATTAAGTACCAAGGATGAGGAATTAAGGCAATCTAATTTATCCACCATCTGTTGCTCATTAAGAAAATCAAATGATAACAAGGCCATAACAATGAATGCTAATTAGCCATCATCTTCATTCCTCCCATCATTTATTCAGGATTTTCGCCAAGCAATTGATGATGCTGGAACCAAAGAAGGGCGTCCAGTGATAGAGCAACTTCTTATGCATCAAATCCTGGGACATCTCCCTCAGTTGCAGATGTTTAATGAGGAATTACTGCAGGATTTGGATGAGACAGTGGAGAACTGGTAAGCTATTTAAATTAAAGACCCATTCAGTGACCCCAGTGCAAGTGTAAAAAATTTAAAATTGTTTATAAATTGCTTAAAAGTGAAGGATAAGTCATTCAAATTGCCATTTGACATTTTTGAAATGACAAATTTGGCAAAAAACAAAGAAAACAGCAGTGCTGACGAAGTTAAAGCCCCATTCACATAAATGTAGCTAATTTAGATACTGTCAGTATCTAAATTGGCTGGATGGGCTTCGAAAATGAATTTTAAAAGACTTTTAAAGGTTTTCGGTCAAATGAAGATTTCTGTTGAAAAGTCTGTATTGGGAAAATCTGCACCTATGGGAAAAACTCCTGGTTACAGGTCAGGGATTTTCTGAATTTTTACTCTTCCATAGCAAATGGTTTAATTTAAATTATAAATTTTATGATTAATATTTAAGCAAAACCTTCAACCTGATCAATGCCTTGATCTGATTATTCATAATTTATTCATACCAACAAATGTATCAAATTGATCCAGATACTACAAATGTATCGGCCATGACTTATAATCATTGAGAAGTCATGGTTCTGTTGAATAGTCATGATCAAAGAGTTCACACTTGTGAGGTTTCATCCATGTCTCGGTGTATTGAGCGAGGTTTCATTTGTCTGATAATGGTACAGCTCATTGCTTGCACTGCCCTTGCACTACAGACTAGATGTAGGAGATCAGAATCTGGTTACTTTTTAAATCTACTAAAAACTTCACAAAACACAACTTCAAGGGACAAAAAAGCAGGGTTTGAACCAGGCTCTGCTTTATTTTCCAACCAGGCTCTGCTTTATTTTCCATTTTTGTGAAAAGCAGAACCTGGTGATGCAGCAACGATTTTGAGACCAACCAAGAGATAAACACACTGTACATGTATTTCGGCATGCAAGACTTTTTGCACAAGACCATTTTACATCTACTTATAATGGGCGTTATATTTTTTCATTGCCACAGGGATGCCAACCCATCAATTTCCAGTATATTTCTGAAGAAGGGACCCTATCTGAAACTCTACTCCTCGTACATCCGTGACTTCGAGAAGATAACTACTGTGTTTGATGAAGCATGTGGCAGGTTTCCCTTGTTTGGTGCAGCAGTCAGAGATTTTGAGGTAAGATGACGGACAATTATTGAGTTAATTTGCTATTGTTTGGCAAACCCTACCAACCCACTGTTTTTAAAAATTTCAAGAAAATATCCCCCAGACTTTATTTTGTAACAAATGTAATTTGCAAATCATGGTTAAGAGCAGCAAAAGTGACATTAGTTCATTGTCAGGAACAGGATGACAAAAAGACAAAGGAAATTGTAAAATCCAATGAGTAAATTAACCATTGCCAGAATTACAATTAGGTCCTCAATCTCCACTTTAACACATCCAGGCCTTATCATAAATTTGCTTGGTTGGTGCATGATTTCTGTATTTTGGACGCGTTCTAAACTAACAATGTGTTTTGTTTATTGAAACTTAATACATAAATTAAACTAGCAATTATCATTTTGGTTGAAAAGTTGATAAAACCATGGATTTGTAAAAAGTATGTGGGAGGTTTAACAGAATGAAAACAGTGCAACTTTTTGGCTTCATACATGGTTTCTCTCATTAATCTTCTAGACTAAAATGGATTTCATGGGTGCCACAGCTCTCTAATTGTAGTATTTGTTCTATTTCATTGCAGTTGAGTGAACGGTGTCAGAATTTGGCCATCAAACATTACATGTTGAAACCAATTCAAAGGATACCACAGTATAAGATGCTGCTAACAGGTAAGACTACATGTAGCACGGCCTTCACAAGTTATTGAAATTGAAATTGGGATTGACAAGTAAATTGTACTAAAAAGAATGTTAAGAAATATCCAAAATAATTTGTATCTGAAAATGTCACCTGTTGATCCCTTGGCTTTAAGAAAAATAAGATGGGGAAGTTTTCCCAACTCTCAAAATAGGTAATGCCAAGTTCATAGATCAGATATGCATGTACTATTCTTCAGGTAGCTTTGTCAGTTCGACATTAAACATGTAGTTTATTCTGTTATGCCCCTTGTTTCTAGATTATCTCAAGCAGATTGAGTCGGGGACCAATGAACATGCAGAAACATCTGGTAAGTGATTACAGCATCTTGGTAATAAAAACTGAATTCACTCAAGGTGTAATTTGTTTATGCTTCAATAGATGTTGAATATCTTGATGTGATATTCAAATGGATGCGCAATTCGCTGTCGTAGTGCATGGGTTACTGCTCCAAGCCTGGGCTCATACACCTGTTCCAAATTTTGATATGCCATAGGCTTTGTTGTGATCATTTCGATCAGTGGTTCGTAACAAAGAAAGCGTGATACAGTTGACCTAGCAATGGTCATATTCGAACGTGCACTACGACAGCGAATATCAAAGCTATTTAAAACTTTTGCCAATCAAAGATTTTTGATGGTACTGATGGATATTATTTTTTTTCCTTATAGCTGCTTTGAACATCGTGTCAGAGGTAGCCAATCATGCTAATGAGTGTATGAGACAAGGGGTAAGTCATTTGTATTTGTTATGGTGAATTTCAGCATGCCTTAATCAGTGTGAACTGGATGTTAATCAACAGAAACCATTTTATGGGAACAAGTGTTATCTCTCGTACTACATATTGGTCATTAACACTTGTGGGGGCTTTTGGTTGAAGGTACCCTGTGTGTTCCCCTCCCGCTCAGCTACAGGAAAGGTCCCCAGCCTGTGGTATTTGCCAAGGTTTGAGTTAATTATTTTGGTTTTGGCCATCAAGTTCAGATTACTAGCACAAATGCCTAACTGAAGTATATTGCATTGTTTTCTTGATTTCAGGATAATTTTGGCAAGTTATTACAGATCCAGCATAGTCTTATAGGCAACCATGAAATAGTCAAGCCCGGACGTGTAAGTACATCTGTTGTCTTGCTCTTATAGAAGCTTTGTAGAAATGACAATGTTATAAGTAATATGTTTGTGAAGGGCAGAATATAGGAAAACATTAATGTGTTTTGCTAATGCTACATATGGTCCCTGTCTGAATTGAGCAAATGAGAACAGAGAATCGCAGTAGAGAACCAAAATGGCACTACATTATCTCTTGGGATAAACATTAAATCCGGTATCACTTTAACCACCCACACGTTAACCACCCACATGTCTGAGAATTTCTAGTAAAACAAAGTTTTCTTTTTAATCCACTACATTCATATTCCACTAAGCTGATAAATTTAAACAATAGAGCTTCCTGTGTGCAAAAAGTTGATGCAAATATCAAAAACTGTCAGGGTGGCCAATCAGATACCACTTTGCTACCTGTTTGCAATTGGTACCGCCCATGTCTGGGGATGCGTATATTCATTTCATGCAAGAGTTGTGATTGTTCAAAAGCTTGTTTGGATAAGACTAGTGGGGCAGTATTGCACTGAGGAGTCGGGATGTTACTTGAATTAAGAATTTTTACGATATATCAACTTGTTAGTTGCCGATTAATACAGCCCTGCGCTGGGATTTTAGAATGCAAGGTACTATGTTGGGCACATTGTGTACGATGCGGACTTCTCCATTTGATTCATGTGACCTGATCTTTGGATGAAAATGGGTAATAGCTAACAAGTGCGAACTCTTTAATACGAAATTTGTGGGGCAAATATTTAGTTATCAGGATTTTGTCTTCTCCATCACACCTTACATGGAGTGCCAGGGACCTGATAATCAAGCTCGTCCTATCAGGTTTTTGTATTATCAGAGCTTGTATTAACAAGTTTCCACTGTACTTTGTTTTCTTGCAGGTATTCATAAAAGAAGGGGAGCTGCTGAAACTTTCCAGGAAAGTGATGCAGCCAAGGAAGTTCTTCTTGGTAAGATATGAAACATACTATCTCTCTGCTTGTATGTATAGTGTACACTTTAATAATTCTGTTACTAATTCTGTTACTAATGGTCACTTGCTGAGAATGTAGGCCTACAAGCGTGTAATGTGTAGTATTGGTTTCATTACCATCTAGCAATCCCATAAAGAGATCCTTGTAATAATATTACAGTATCATGGTCCAGAAGATTCATACTAAGCTAATATTTAAATATCTAGTTATAGTGGATTTTAAATCAAGATCATTACATGCTTTGTAAAATATTTTGTACATTTGGTGGTCAAATTTTCAAGACTACATGACTTTAATCAAGCTTCAATAACTAATTTGTGTTTGACACATTCAATGTGTATGCAGTGACTAATTGGCTGTAGCCACAGGATGTAGGGATTGACTGGCAGATAAATAATTAGTAGGAAACTAATTATGCAAATATCATACTATTCAGTGTCATTGTGTGCTGCCATTAATTAGAATGGCATTGATTTTTACTGCAACAACATCAACTGATTAATTACCAAGCCTAGCATGTGTGTGGCATTTTAGGGTCTAGAATATGTATGCCTAGTGAAAAACAAGATGACATGTGTTATAATTGATCTTGACATAGGGCTGAAAGAAGTGTTGAATATTCATATATCGGGAACCATAAGCTGAAGACCATTTTCAAGCAGTTATTTGTATACATGTATGGGCTAGAATTTGTACAGTGACTTAGTTTGCGTCATTATATTGCAGTTTTTTTACGGGTTGGGATTTTGGTACGGATTCTTATAAAATAGTGTACCCTTTGACACAAAATGGTCAGAGGCCAGGCCTACGATTCTGTGTAAAATTAATATCAAGAATTTACCAATAAAGATTTTCTTGACTAATTCCTTCTGCAGGTATGAGAATTTTCAATTATGTTGGACAAATGAATGAATTTTTATTTTTGTTCAGCCCGTTTTGGGCCGAATCCATGCTTTTTCAGGCAGTTTTCAAAAGGCATTCTCATATGCTTCTGTAAAAACTTAACACTGAACCAAGTATGTGTACATCCATATCAAAACGATGCACTTGTCGGCTGCTACATAGTGTCTCATTTCACACAATAGCTAGGAATGAATACCAGACTCATCTCAAGTGGAGGTCACTTCAAATCATCCAAAAGTCACCTGGTTTAGGAATGTTCGCTGTATTCCCAATCCATCCATGTGACTTGGGGGAGGATTTGAAGTGACCTCCACTTGAGATGAGTCTGGCATTTATTTCTAGCTATTATGTGAAATGAGGCACATGTAGCAGCCGACAAGTGCATCGTTTTGCCATGGATGTACACATATATTGAACATACTTGAGATTCATTTGTTTTGATTTTATTTTTCAGATGAATGATATTTTGCTGTATACAACCCCGTTCCCACCTGGGCAATACAAACTCAACAATGTGCTTTCTCTGGCTGGAATGAGGGTAAGTGGATATTTCATCTCAAGTTCTAATTCCAGTAAAGATGCCTGAATTATTACAGGTTAATATGATTTACATGAAGGGAAATGAAAGAAGTACAAGCATGGTTTGCAGAACATTATAGTTATTTTAAAATCAATACTTTTAGCTTGAAGGTCCTTGACCCGATCGACAGCCTCATCCCCCATTTTTTTTTCCATCAGCATGAGATTTTGGTATCAGAACAAAGCTCATATTTTTCTCATCCCAGTAACATTATTTTTTGTAATATAAAAAAGTAGCGATTTGTGGCTTATGGGGCATTGTTATACACGTTTTTTGCTTCTCAAGAAATGTGTAAATATTATTTTAATGGTAGGGCTCAATCTAAGAGAAGGAAAGAACCTGAAAAATCAAACCATGCCTCTTCATTATGCATAATAAAACTAAAAACCTAGCAATTAATAATGCAATATGTTCTTGTTTCATCAGTGCCATTCAGGCAAAGAGCAAGTGGTCAAATCAGTTTGTCCATAACCCAATTCATAGGACAGCCATTTTCAATGCTATTATTCTGAGGGGGGTGCACATGTGCCTCTGATTTGCCAATGCTTTCTTTACCTTGAAAGAAGTAATCACATTTTGTATTTCTTTTCCCAGGTAAGCAAGCCACAGTTGGAAGATTTCAAGAATGAATTGAACATAATCAGTGTTCAGCGATCATTCACGCTCTCTGCAAAGTAAGTATCATTATCGGACTGGATTTTGTAAAGGTTGAAAGCTTTTATCAAATTTTGGCAGTATGCCATGTTAATGGTGCCACAGATTTATAGATAAACATCCCATTTTATTATTCCTGTGTTTACGGATGTAAATAAATCCTGTTTCAACAAGAATTCTTTGTATATATACTGCGCAATCAAGTATCCTTACACTTGGAAAAATAATCACAATTTCCAAACTGAACAATATTGGGGTAAATTTGTTTTTTTGTAATAGATGCACTATCTAATCCTGCACATTATGACCCCACATTTAATCCAATGTGACTTCAAGAAGCAAAGTTACAAGCATTTGATTAGACGAAGGTCCAGTTTTAAAAGTGACAAACTGGCCTATTTAAAAGTCCTCAGACTAGACATCTGGTTTGAGTGGTGAATGGCTAATTTATGCATTTGGCTTTGATTTAAAACAAAAGGAACAAAAAGCTGAAACTAAAGAAGTTATGAAAAGTACAGAGAAGTAAAAACTGAAATAAAAACTGCTTTAAATAAGGCTTCATTGAAGAAACTGTTATCTCTTTGTTGCGCTTTGTTGGAATCTTTTTGCGTCTTGTATAGGCCAGTTTGTCAT
This sequence comes from Amphiura filiformis, assembly GCF_039555335.1. NCBI lineage: Eukaryota > Metazoa > Echinodermata > Ophiuroidea > Amphilepidida > Amphiuridae > Amphiura > Amphiura filiformis. The sequence continues at coordinate 32,458,164 of NC_092630.1, read as the reverse complement.
TTTTAAAACTGGACCTTCAATTGCTTGTAACTTAAATTCTTGAGGTCACATTGGATTCAATGTGGTGTCATAATGTGCAGGATTAGATAGTGCATCTATTAAAAAAACAAATTTACCCTATATTGTTCAGTTTCGAAATTGTGATTAATTTTCCAAGTGTAAGGATACTTTATTGGCGCAGTATAGATACAGGTAGATGAATTCACAGTAAAGAAATCTGAAATACGTAATCAGTGGGTGTTTGCGAGCCGTCAACACTTAGCAGTATCACCCATGAGGCAAGCAATAGTAATGAGTTCTATTCTTGAAACACTTTCACATTTATTTGTTGTAAGCTATATGTGTATCAAAACACTCAGACTTATAGCTGGTATTTCTGTATTTTTTGTAGTACACCAGGGGAACGTGATGAATGGATAGAAGCACTGATCAAAACAATAACAGACTATGCTACAAAGAGAAGCTCATTTTCAGTTCTTCAACCTTCGGTAAGTGAATCCTCAAATCTATCGTTTTTGATAACAATGACGTCAATTGTACAATGATGCTTCAGTTGTGAGATGGGCTAGATGCAGCGTAGGTTTAATCATGCAGATCTTAATGGAAGTACAGCGCCAAGGTATGAAGAATCAACAGGAGTTGTTTACCAGTGGCAGCAGCATTGGCAGTGTGTGTTGTATTTCAGGCGGTATACTGGTAATGTTTATCAATATCTTACCGGTATCCCCTTGGAATGCATCCATGTTGGCCCTTTTTCACGTACCACCTACTGATGGATACACCCGCGACTCAACTGGACTGATGATAAATGAAGTGGAGCAGTTGCTCCTGCAAGATTTTCATGTTGGCTGAATTGGACTCCTGTACACAGTGGACTCTTTGAAAACTTTATATTACATTTGTTATTTGCTTTTTTTCCTGAACCATTGTTGCTATAATGCTCACTCATACTACAGTGGAAATTTCAATTGAATGAGCCTGCTAGCGTGACATTTATTGAGTGATGTTTGCCAGTGTGTGTGACTGCATGCATAACGCGGAAGTGAATCCAACCATGCCAATGCACTTGTGATTGGTTAGTATTGTATCCCAAGGTTGTGCGTTCGCATTGTAGTTTGAAATACGCGAAATACGATCACGTTTAGATCAAATACAGCTGTTGAGAGCTGTGTTCATTCAATTGAAATTCCTAGTGCAAAGTATTTAAAGTATCTTTCAAATTTACAATTTGTACAAATATATAGTCTGCAAGATAAGAAAACTGTATTTTTGATTTCATTTCAGCTTATTGAAGGCGATACCTCGAGTCTAGGTCGCAAAGCCCCAATCTGGATTCCAGACAGTCGAGTCACTATGTGTATGATTTGTACATGTGAATTCACCGTCACATGGAGGAGACATCATTGCAGAGCTTGTGGAAAGGTAAGTCTAATAGAAGTGTTGCAGTTTTGCTGGAAATGTTTTATACCAGTTCTTTCAACCCACCGCCCCCTGTATATGTTTGAGGCGGATGTAAAGACTAGTATATTGGGGTCATGCAATTATTAGTATAAATAGTGGGGCAGAAGATCATGCTAATTGCATGATAAGACCCGAAAATCTAGTCCCTTAAAAATATTGTCTTCTCCAGATAGGTCTGAGAAATTCAAAATTATGAATTGAAAGATTTGCACAAAGATCAGGCATGAGAATTTTCAGGTTTAAGCCTGAATTCAGGCTTTTTTGTTGTCCAAATTTCCGCACTTTCTTTTAATTTCAGCCTGTTTTTGGCCTTTTTAGCCCAATTTCACGCACTTTTTCAGGCTTTTTCAAACACTTCAGGTTTTTTCATGGATAATCATTCTCATGCCTGAAAGATAAATAATCCAAAAACAAGCCCAACAAGCTCTGTAAATTCTAGTTTACCATCCTAATTATTTCTGTTATGAACAGGTGGTCTGTGGGAACTGCTCCATGAACAAAGTACCACTGATGTATCTCTCTCAGAAGACTGCAAGGGTGTGTGAAGAATGTTTCAATTGTCTGGCTAAAGAAGGTGAGCAATCCATTCTTAGTGCGCAATTTCTGAAAGTACAATTCTAATGTTGGAAGCACATCTGGCAAATGATCAGATCCCACATCCAAGAATGCAATGTTTAACAAAGCTGTAAAAGGAATCGCTGTATTTTTGCAGAACATAACTTGTGCTTCATGTGATTCACGTAACTACTGCAAAAAATAAAAAAGTATTAATATCCTTTTTTGGTTTCAGAATGTGAAGATGATGAAGCAAGCGGCAAAGATCGAAAATTTAAGAGCAGGAGGAAAAGGTCACTGAAAGAAACAAAACGACCAGCTGCACTCAAAGAGGTAAGCATAGCACTGTTGGAAAATTCTATGAACTATACTATGATCAGCTCTTAATAGGCGGGAATTCGGTTTTTGTTACTGCGCGAGTCAATCAAGTTACAACTTACGCACGCCAGTAAATTCACAAAAGCATGCGTCATTCACGCATAACTCAAAGCGCAGTTCGCGTAGGTGCTGTGCTTATGTGTGTATGCCATTCTGTATCAATCCACGATGTTATGAGTCCCGCCTATTACGAGCTGATCAGAGTATAGAACTTGTATCGAATTTAATTGTTCAAAGGAAGAAAAAACTTACCGAAAAACAGTAGCAAGCGTGGTTGTTTGATATTGCAAAATAACAGTGCCAAGTGTAGTTAAACATTTTGTGTCTGTTCTGTACTTCCTAAATTTTAAATTGTTCCAAATCGTAACTACCCAACAATGTTTAATTGAAACAAAATCACTAAGCAAATTTGCATACCTGAGAACGAACTGTATCTGAAAAATCATTGTGCTTTCATGTTATTGACCAGATTGAATTAACAGTCATATTTTCACTTTAGGTGAGTGCCAATGAGTCTGACACCAACATGAGCGGTTACCTTCAAGTGAAACGCAAGAAAGATTGGAAGCGGATGTGGTTTGTGCTTAAAGGCAAAGTGCTGTACACCTACAGAGCTAGTGAAGATGTAGCTGCATTAGAAAGCATGCCACTACTGGGATATGAGATCAAAATTGCTGATGAGGTAAAAATTGCTTTCCAAAAATACAGATTCTGTTGCTTTCGCCCAGTACAGTAAGTGCACATCAATTGTACAGGCACCGTATCAGAATGTGTATTGAATGAGTGCTTGTAATTTTAAGCTGTGCTCAAACAACTTTGCACTGATGGATGTAGACTGTACTGGGCTAAAAGTAAAACCATTATAAAAAGAACTGATATGCCTAAAATTGGTCAGTTGTTTCTGAATGCTTCACTTAATTTCTCTTTACAATTGTCATCCTGCATGCATACATATCTTTGATGACATCAGCTTCAGTGAGTAAATTTGGTGTAATAAGTTTTTGTTAATTTACTGTACTTCAAGCAGTGACATCAATGCATTTCTAAAATGAGCCTTGCCACAGACAACAAGATAAAACATTGCTCCATAAGTGTATGAGCATTGATTAACATATGCATTGTTATTGAGGTCACTGTTTGGAGGGTTTAGAAGTGGTGTCTTTGCTTGTGTAATTTGTCAAGTACTGGCTATTGGGACTATTTTACATAATTGGTTTTTGTTACTTTGTGTCTGAAGTCCCATTTTATGCCTGCATAATTCACAAAAGCGCACATCGGTTACGCAAAGCGCACCTATACTGTTATTCAGATTTCCTTTTACAAATTATGCGTACTGCTCGCAAGGGTCCAGTGCACACGCTTTAATGTCGTGCACGTATAGGTGATGGTTAACACTGTCAAAGGAACCTTGGAAAAAATTATAGGCGTGTATACACCATTTTTATCTCTCCACGGACTAGTCTCTTGAGTGCAAAGAACATGAATTGGCTTTTCTGTCTCAGCATCCCTCCCCAAATGAGACTAAATTATGCATATGGGTCTTACTTCAACATCATTCCACACCGACATAAAATTGGGGCATGCACTCTTCCTTGTTTGTTTACGATTTGTTGAATATCAACGTTCACATATACAAACCATCTCAAAATTAAGGTGTTGGTAATAAGAATTTTTTTAGCTAAAAGCCCCATGTCAGCAATGCCTAGAAAAGTGGCTTTTTGCAACATCATCGGATGTTCCTCCCGTTTGTGGCGATTGTCAAAAGTAACAAAAGCCATATAGCTACTGCCTATTTGTATATATTGATCAGTGTGAATTGCATGTGATTGCATTGCATTGCGCTATTGAAGACTGCGAAGCATTTGAAGCCATGTGCTATTTATCACTTGAGTCCTGAATCGGGATCAAAATGATCACAACAGTCCGACATGTATAATTCCAAAAAATGCATGATCCAGTTACCAGGGAGTTATGTACATTTAGGGGCGCACCATTAGACTTCAAGGTGGGGTTAAAAATTTTTGAAAAAAACTTCCTCCACAACAAAAAAAAAAAAAAACTTTCCCTACCAACACTAAAAAACAAAAAACAAAACCTTTCCTCACCAAACTGTATAAATGCATGAAAATTAAAAAAAAAAACTTGTCGCCTTTGGCGGCAAAAAAAAAAACTTGCCCCGACCCCAACTTCCTCCACCCCCCTTGAAGTCTAATGGTGCATCCCTTATGGTGAATAGTGATGCGTGTCAATTTGTTTCTGTACTGTAGATGTTGCACGGAAAGTTTGCAAAAGAGTTGTTTGAATAACCTGTTACTGTTTTTCTTTTCTAGTATTTTGAAGGAATTGAACCCGGGCTTGTACTGCAACTTTTTCATCAAGGACGTGTCATGTCGGTGTTCCGCACTGAAAGCAAAGCAGCTGCAGACAAGTAAGTTGCACATAGCAATGCAGATTTCTCATGCTACGCTTGAAGTAAATTTATTATGAAAGTACCTACCTGTTGGTGACAATGCAGATTTCTCATGCTACGCTTTAAGTAAATCTTATGAATGTACCTACCTGTTAGTGAATATTTAGCAGCATAATTTTAAGTGGGTTTCTATATTATTGTGGACAGTTATTAAAAGGACAATACAGTTGAAAAGGATTTTTATTCACTATTATAAAAATGGTAAACGGGCTAAACTGGTGGGAAAGACTTGTAAACAATGCATGCAGCCAGAACACTTAAAGCAATAATGTGCGATTTGCATAAAGAAAAGATTCCTATTTAAATGTTTGTTTTCATTGATCACATTATCCTCTTAATTTCGAGCCAAACAATTGAGGTATAACGAAGAAACTTGCGATTTCATTCCAGCGCCTACAATGTGTGGGCTCGCCGATCGTAATGTAATACTGCACGGAGCATCGCGCTAAACATGTGTACACATAAACTGACATCCACAGGAGATGTTAGCAAGCAGTCGATCGATTAACTCTGAATAAAACCGGGTCGACCCGGTTTTAATATAAAGTTAAATTTTACTGTTAAAACCGGGTCGACCCGGTTTTAATATAAAGTTAAATTTTACTGTTAATTAAACACTCCAGGCTTAGTCTTTTACGTGGTATTTTAGTTAAGCACTGGGCAAGTAATTGAGGGCATCACTGTGAAGCAAATCACACATTATGGCTTTAACTTATAATGCTCAATTACAGTGCCTTTTGTAACATAGTATGCCATACTCACAACCAACACATCTAATTTGAATTATGCAAGATTCATATTGACCAAGTTTTCCTCTTTTTTTTTTCAATTCCAGGTGGGCGTATGCCATGGTAGATGCAACTGTCCTGTGACCAAGTGTGCCTTATAAAGCCACCTACCTACACACCAAGTGTGCCTTAATGCAATAAATTGTGCCTTATTTTTACATGTAAAATACAAGATTTATTATTTAAATCAAGGATGAAGAAAAATGCTCATTTTGTGCCAGTCAATGCAGAGATTCAATTTCGGATTGTTCTTGCATTTTTGTGTCGAATTCCAGGGACCAAAAGAATAGTGTGACCAAAACAAGTTCATATTGGTATCAATTAGCAACTTTGTAGACCAATATCAAGTATATATCAACAGAATTAAGATTATTTCGCGTTATTTAAGTTTACGACATGTGGGCTGAGAATTTTAAAGCTCTCTACACTCAAAGTAATTCCAGGGATCTTAAAATTTTCATTAATTTTCAAAAACAAAAAGAAACCAAAACATTTTTAGGAATTGGTTATTTATTAACCCCACTACTTGATATAATGCACTGTTTGTGCGTGCATCCCACGTGGTGTGATAATGCAATCGCCCCAAGTTGTATATAGGCACGGTTTCGCTGGCAAAGTGTCACCGACCTAGTGCTTGGCATGCGAGGGGTTTTTCTCTTTATTCCTTTTACTTTCCCGTTGCTAAAAAGAATCTGGGGCATTATGGTAAAGGAGTTGGCATATAGTTGCCTTGCCATGTATAACATTATTTTAATAAATAATATTTTTTGAAGCATCTAAATTGCCATGAGTGCTAAAATGGCAAATTTAATAAAACCTTGAAACTCTCAGCCCACACAATAAATTGGTTTAAACATTGGAAATTATCAGCCCCCACAGTAAGACTTGTAAAATGGAAGATATTCCATGTCAGACTTGCAATGGGGATTTGAAAGATAATTAATTTATTGGACAGAAGTTTAGAATATTGCATTTTGCATTAAATTCTACATGATTGCAAAGCTCTTCTAGGCTAACATGCATCCATATTGCAGAGTGAGCCCTTGGCAAAAGCATATTTTGTGTGTATGTGTATGAAAACCTGTCAATTAAATTCTTTTTGTTCTTAAAGTGCTATTATTGGAAGAATTTTAGGGGCTAAATAACTAAATTAGTTTGCATCCCAAATCTTGCTGTAAATGTTCAACGTGGTACCAAGTATTACCATATTGTGCTGTTACAAGGAACTGTTTGATAATTAAATGTTAAAAATGAGTGATGGAGCAAGGACTGCCTAACAATCGTGTGCCTTTTTAACTTGCATTTTTATTTAAAGAATGTTTATTTCAGAATTGTAAATATTTCTATCAAATCGTTTAATATTTATAACAAATAATAAATTTTATAATGAAAGTATCATTTTAACGTGCATCCACCGTCTGTTAAAACGTGAATCATAATACACAAGTTATGCATGTGTTTTTATTATTAGAATCCTTGACCAAAGTGACAATTTTCCTCATGAAAATGGATTCGGCCGAAACTTTCTGGCTGTGGGATAGCAGGAGTTAAAAGCCAATGATTGAAAACCAAAATTATGGGTGTGAACCCCCTTGAGGAAAATAATTAACACAGGACAAAAATACATCTCTTTTCACTGGACCACAATGGCCTCATCCCAGTGGCATGGTCCAATAACCTCAATTAAATAATCATAGTGCAAATTCTGACCAAGTTACAGAGTAAGAGTTTTTGTACCCAAATTTTACAAAGGTCATTCAATAAATGTATGAATGCATTGGGGTTAAAGAACTGTACCCCTGATACATGAGCATGTTGTGGATCCTAGTGTTTGTAGAACCGCCAAGCCTTGGATATTTTGCAAGGTTTCGATTTTTGTGATGGGTAAATTGTCACTTTGGCGAAGGGTAAGCTTAATAATCTTCGGTGCTATTTGTCAAAATTATTGTATATAGGTGCTACTAATCGTTAAAAAAATGGGAACAATTATTGTAAATATGATTGTGTGTAATGATAGCATTCCTTCCCTACTTTATTTGTATAATGATGTATTCATTGTAAACTTCCATGTATTTTTATATAAAGATTACCTAATAAGGAAAGATTTTCTGTAACCTGACCAATCATGTTGCATTTACCTATTCCAGCATGCATGCAAGGCTTGTGACCAATTTAATGTTAAAATAACGGATAGAAGATGCGAGTCTTATTCCACATGGAACATGTGCTTTGATTGTCCTGTTATTATTGCCCTATAATAATCCTACCCCTTGAAATTTATACACCTGTCTGTAAATTTTAAGCTATCCGTTCCATTTTCAGTGACACCTCATGAATATTGTCCTGGGTAAGATTTAATAGGTCTATGTTCACTGGAGGGGCATGACAACTAGCACTACAGCCGCCAATATATTGATCTAAATGCCAATACCTAATTCAAAGGTCCAGGGAAATTAAATGAGGTGCCGCTGAAGCTGGAATGAATCATTTCCTTCAATAATAACTCCTAGGCAAAGTAACTTTTTACAAGCGGACGGATGAGCCATATGTAACAAAAGATGGGGCATTGCATAAATTAACGGCCATTACCAGGGATGCCAGTTTTCCTGCTTTCAGGTCAAAATTCCCACAATTTTTATTTTCAGCCAGTTATGGAGGCTTTTGGCCAGATTCACACATTTCGGGCTTTTCCTTCAGGTCAGCTTGCATCCCTGAACCAAAAACTTCATGGTTGATTAGATAGGTTGTAGGCAGATTTTGCCGCAATCAAAAAAGTCGCCAATTTTTTTGTCAATTAAAAACAAGACGGAGTTGGACTACAATGGGACAATAATGGGTTTCTGTACAAAACAAAGACTTGGATCAATTTTTACAGATATGCTAGCTTATGTTATGTGCTAAAGTTTTGCCATCTTGGCAAGATGAACCAACCAGCCAATGGAACATTCCCTTGTAAACATATTCAGGGTGCATGAAATTGTAATTTTGTATCAATATTTGTTAAGCAGGAAAGAATAAAAAATCGTGCTAAAGTGTATTTCTCTTGTGAATTTGTATTTGTTCTGCATGGTCATTCTTACAGTTATCTGGCCAGAGGATGTTCCCACAACCCAATGGGGTTTCTGACCTTGTATGTCTGGCTTTTGTACACATGTGGCACAGTTAATCATACCTTGGATTGGGATTGTGTGCAAATATCTGGTATTTTCATCCTATTATTTAACATTCAAAACATCGAGACTTGGGAATAAAAATAAAAATTAATGCAGTGGGACAATATGAATGTTTCCTGTAAGAAAATCAAATATCAGTCCAAAGTCTCAACTATTAGCTCGTTGGCTGCAGTTTTAAAATGACCATTTTGTGTGTGTGGCAATGGGGACTTTGCCTTTACAATTAGGTTATATTGATCAAATTTCCCAATCATAGTGCATTGTAGGAATGCCTTTAAGCCTCCTCTGTCTGGCTATAAACAGATTTTATGGCTTTCTGAAAGCTCGGACATGGTATTTTAGTAAATTAACCATGCGCCGCCAGTTGAAGGTCTGGTCTACGCCCAAGGACCACAAAATGGGAATTTTTTCTCAATACCTTTGTTTCTGAAGTTAAGTGCCGCAACAGGTCAAGGGTCAATTTCCAGTTTGCATAGGGGTCAAAAGTTTGTGCTAATTACCGTTATTGGTGCTAAAACGCTATATCACACTAATTACGCCCCACTGACTGGGCCATCTTCGATTTATCAAATCGCACAAATTGGCGCCAGAGTGCTAGGTACCACTAATTGGCGTTATTGGCGCTGAAACGCTATGTAAGCCTCCTGCTTATATTAGCATTATTGATTTTTTACGTGCTATTACTATTAGCGCTCCTCTCACGTCACTAGGTCATCTTCGGAAGTGCTATAGATGAGGTGACATGTGTTTACATTTGATACGCCCTCTGTTGGTCTGATCAAAACTGTCAGGCAAAAATCACTATAGTTTACATGGAAGAAGTTAATTTAACTTTGGTTTCAAAGCAAATAATACAAAAAATGGTATCAATCTTGTTTATAAATGCATCAAGCTATATACATAATATCACACAAAACAAAAGGTTTTTAAAAGTTGAGTTTTAAAGAGATTTGTGGTCTGTCATAGACACTTCTGTGTTATTTTGCCTGACTTGAAACAACAGAGGGCGGTCTGAATGTAAACATGTGACATAGGTCACCTCATCTATAGGAGGTACTGCTTATTAGCGCTAAAACGCTGACTTGGTTTTCTTCAAATTAGCGGCAGACTGCTATGTACCGCTAATTGGTGTTAATGAGGTGTAAAATCCTACAAATTGGCGTTTGTGCTTGGTACCGTTAAAAAATATCACTGACTGGGCCATCTTCAATTGATGAGTGCTAGGTACCGCGTGCTAGGTACCGCTTATTAGCGTTATTGGTGCTATTTACGCTATATCGTGCTAGGTAGGCCTCCCGCTAATTGGCGTTACTGATGTTTTCACGCATCTATTACAAATAGCGTGATGTAGCGTTACAGAAAGCTAATTAGCGGTACCTTGCACTCTGTCCCTAATTCGATAAATTGAAGATGACCCAGTCCGTGGAGCGCAGTTGGCGCTAATTAGTGTGATGTAGCGTTTTAGCGCTAAGCGACCCTAGCACTGTGTCGCTAAATTGAAGATGACTCGGTGAGAGGAGCGCTAAATAGGTTATTTATTAGCGCCAAAACGCTACATCAAGCTAATTAGTGCCTTTATTGCTCATTTATTAGCGCTCATTGTCGTCATTAGTGCGGGTGCTACCTCTCAGCGCTAAAGAGCCAATCCCGCACGAGGATTGGCACTCGCAAATAGAATGTACTCTGCAGCCTAGGGCAGCCTATGTATGATTAGGGATAACCATCAAAATTTCATGTTGCCCCTACTGCTACAAAAGATTGTTTTCTGGATAGAACTCATCAATAGAAGTATTTTGGTGGTTAAATGGTCAAAAACTTTTGAAGTTTCCCATTCTGACCGGTCATTGGAGCGAAATAAAATGACAAGGTCCAAAAATATCAATTGGGAGCAAAATTGGCATAAGCATATATTTACTTTTATATATGTCTTTATTTTAACATATATGCAAACATGAAACAAGCATATTGTGACAGTATCAATGGGCGTTCTTATGAAATTGCACTTTACTAGTCAATGGCATAAATTATTTTTTCAAACCGAGGCATGAAATCATGCATTTAGCGAACATTTGCCAAAAATCATCCAAGATGGCCGATATGGCACAAAATAAAAATTGCACTAAGTCCAGGTAAACTTTTTTTTTCACAACCAAAAATTTCGATGTTATTGGGTTTAATACGACCAATTAGTAGGTGTATGCAAATTAAATCTTAAGTGTCATTGAAGGTCATTGACTCATTCACAACAATAGAGGTTAAATCCACTTCACTCATGCTCATGTGTGACTTCTAACAAAAGGTGCTGGTTCCAGTAGTATTCCTCATTCAAAACAATTCAATACATGACCTCGGAATTACCTGCATGACTTTCACGGGCTATTTTGAAACAGTTATGGTTGCACATTCAGGTACTTCTTTTGAAAGTTCTAAACAAGGTATAGCCAGCAGCAAGTTGTAGATGGTATGGGCCTAAATATAAGAAAACGTTTAGGGTTGAAATCAGGTGAAAAATACATCAAATGAGCACGAAACTTCACATTTATGTTCAGAAAGGTGTCTTCTTAGCATGATTCGAAAGGAGTATGGAAATTCCAAAGGGAAGCTGGTGATTTAATTTGTAACTCAAGATCTACTTGTTCAATATTTTAACCTTTTTACAGAGGGTATGATAGAGGTATTACTGGCAACTCTGCCAAATTTCAGCTCAGTAGGCCACGTTTTTCACCTGAAATTATTGACATGAATATTTTGTGCCATTCTTGAGCAGTGCTGAACCAAGGAAGATTTATCTGGAAGCGTCAATAAATAATTTGCATGAGCCGCAGTGTTATTCAAATAGCGTATTGTTATTTAAATTTGCTCCCTGGTCTTATAGAGTGCGGTATTCATGGCATGCAGAGGGAGTATGGCTAGTGTGCAAGTATGGCAATGTTGTTGGATGGGTGGCATGCGTATATCACCTTTCTGCTGTACCGTATAAGCTGGTATATTTCGTATATCATTCCGTTATAAAAAATGAGTATTATATTAAATGTTTTAAGTGCATAAACTTTGAAATTTACCTGATTTTGAAGTGCAGAGCTCGAAATTTAGCTAAGTAGGGTGATGTGAAATTCCAGTGCCGTGTGACCCCCTCTGCGTATTAGAATTTATATTCAAATAATACTGAATTCTAACAGATAAATGTGCACTAACCACAATTTATCAGCATTTAAAAGAGATGTTAATTAACGAAGATGTAAAAGCTTGTAAACCAACATTGAATCTTAAATGTTGACCATGTGATTTCCCGAACACGTGATATGTCAACATGTGACTAGTCATCAGGCTTTTCAATATTTGGAGTCATTGATCCATAACTGCCTCACAGCCGTGAGTCAATTGTGATTTCTTTACCTACTTATAAAATCAATAATTCACGCCGCGAGCCAAATAAGATTATGTCTGATTCACTGCTGAGATTGATTTTATTTTGCACGAGACATGAATTAGAAACACACGATGAATACGGCGCCATGTTGGAAGGTCAGATGTGGTGTCAAAGGTTTTCTTGACTTGAAATACTACTTGTATTTCATACCTTACATCTGTCCTGCATTTCCATCGCATTACTGACTGCAAGTCCTAATTTCGACATTACTTTTGTAAAAAGTCATTCCCTTCTCAAACTAGCAGACTTTCTGTAAAAAACTAAACACTGGTGCCTGATGGGAAATAGTAGTACGCCGCCGGCGAATTGCTCCTTGGTCTTATGAGGGCGCGCTCTACTCGCATTAAACAGGCAGAGTTCGCAAAACTAACGACGTCGTTAATACTTGCCAACCTTAATTAACATAATCAAGGGATCGAAATGAATTATTCACAACCGATCGATAACTGGCCTCATTTTCTAGCCAAACCAGCAAGCGAGATTGTCATTCAGCTTGCGTGTTTCATAGAACAACCGTGAATTTAGTGCCACCCCCCCTGGCTGAACTCAGCCACTGGCAATTCAGCGCACTGTGGCGATGGACCAATTTTGACTCGCACTTACAGGAAAATGAAATAAGTTATGTTGCTGTAATTTGCAAGATAGTTACAAAATATAAATGGCATTAACTTCCCCATTTTTTACAGAAAAATATTGAAAAATAAAAGAATGAGATCAATTTAGAAATGTTTGTGCAAGCAGTGCACAGTTGAGCTCCCTGCATGTCTATGGGAGTGTTCTAATCAAGTTGATGGTTCATTGGTCATCCCTAGTATGATGAGACGGCTTACCCGATCGACAGCCTCGTCTCGTATCTTCTCCCAGAAGAAAGCTCATCTAATTAATATCCCAGTGAAATTAAACGCCCGAGATATTGTAAATTAAAAGCATGTCAATATGTATTGGTAGCTTGCTATCTTCAGTAGACGGCATGATGATTTATGAAGTCTACATTGCCAGATGCGCTATACAGCATGTCAATATTTATTAGTGTAGCTTGCCATCTTCAGTAGACAGCATCATTTATGAAATCCACATTGCTAGACCCACTATACAGCATGTCAATATTCATTGGTAGCTTGCTATCTTTAGTAGACAGCATGGTAATTCATGAAGTCCACATTGCTAGATGCACTATACAACATGTCAATATTTATTGGTAGCTTGCTATCTTCAGTAGACAGCATGGTGATTTATGAAGTCCACAGTGCTAGATCCATTATACAGCATATCAATATTCATTGGTAGCTTGCTATCTTCAGTAGACAGCATGATAATTTATGAAGTCTACATTGCTAGATCCACTATACAACATGTCAATATTTATTGGTGTAGCTTGCTATCTTCAGTAGACAGCATGGTAATTTATGAAGTCCATGTTGCTAGATCCACTATACAGCATGTCAATATTCATTGGTAGCTTGCTATCTTCAGTAGACAGCATGGTAATTTATGAAATCCACGTTGCTAGATCCACTATACAGCATGTCAATATTTATTGGCAGCTTGCTATCTTCAGTAGACAGCATGGTAATTTATGAAGTCCACATTGCTAGATCCACTATACAGCATGTCAATATTCATTGGTAGCTTGCTATCTTCAGTAGACAGTATGGTAATTTATGAAGTCCACATTGCTAGATCGACTATACAACATGTTAATATTAAGGCAGCTTGCTATCTTCAGTAGACAGCATGGTAATTTATGAAGTCTACATTGCTAGATCGACTATACAGCATGTCAATATTCATTGGTAGCTTGCTATCTTCAGTAGACAGCATGGTAATTTATGAAGTCCACATTGCAAGATCGACTATACAGCATGTCAATATTCATTGGTAGCTTGCTATCTTCAGTAGACAGTATGGTAATTTATGAAGTCCACATTGCTAGATCGACTATACAGCATGTTAATATTAAGGCAGCTTGCTATCTTCAGTAGACAGCATGGTAATTTATGAAGTCCACATTGCCAGATCCATTTACAGCATGTCAATATTTATTGGCAGCTTGCTATCTTCAGTAGACAGCCTTGTGATTTATGAAGTCCACATTGCTAGATCCGCTATACAGCATGTCAATATTCATTGGTAGCTTGCTATCTTTAGTAGACAGCATGGTGATTTATGAAGTCCACATTGCTAGATCGACTATACAGCATGTCAATATTTTATTGGTAGCTTGCTATCTTCAGTAGACAGCATGGTAATTTATGAAGTCCACATCGCTAGATCGACTATACAGCATGTCAATATTCATTGGTAGCTTGCTATCTTCAGTAGACAGCATGGTAAATTATGAAGTCCACATTGCTAGATCGACTATACAGCATGTCAATATTCATGGATAGCTTGCTATCATCAGTAGACAGCATGGTAATTTATGAAGTCTACATTGCTAGATAGACTATACAGCATGTCAATATTTATTGGTGTAGCTTGCTATCTTTAGTAGACAGCATGGTGATTTATGAAGTCCACATTGCTAGATCCACTATACAGCATGTCAATATTTATTGGCAGCTTGCTATCTTCAGTAGACAGCATGGTAATTTATGAAGTCCACATTGCTAGATCGACTATACAGCATGTCAATATTCATGGGTAGCTTGCTATCATCAGTAGACAGCATGGTAATTTATGAAGTCTACATTGCTAGATCGACTATACAGCATGTCAATATTCATTGGTAGCTTGCTATCTTCAGTAGACAGCATGGTAAATTATGAAGTCCACATTGCTAGATCGACTATACAGCATGTCAATATTCATGGATAGCTTGCTATCATCAGTAGACAGCATGGTAATTTATGAAGTCTACATTGCTAGATCCACTATACAGCATGTCAATATTCATTGGTAGCTTGCTATCTTCAGTAGACAGCATGGTAATTTATGAAGTCCGTATTGCTAGATCGACTATACAGCATGTCAATATTCATGGATAGCTTGCTATCTTCAGTAGACAGCATAGTAATTTATTAAGTCCACATTGCTAGATCCACTATTCAACATGTCAATATTCATTGGCAGCTTACTATCTTCAGTAGACAGCATAGTAATTTATGAAGTCCACATTGCCAGATCCACTATACAGCATGTCAATATTTATTGGCAGCTTGCTATCTTCAGTAGACAGCATGGTAATTTATAAAGTCCACATTGCCAGATCCACTATACAGCATGTCAATATTTATTGGCAGTTTGCTATCTTCAGTAGACAGCATGGTAATTTATGAAGTCTACATTGCTAGATCCACTATACAGCATGTCAATATTTATTGGCAGCTTGCTATCATCAGTAGACAGCATGGTGATTTATGAAGTCCACATTGCTAGATCCGCTATACAGCATGTCAATATTCATTGGTAGCTTGCTATCTTTAGTAGACAGCATGGTGATTTATGAAGTCCACATTGCTAGATCGACTATACAGCATGTCAATATTTATTGGTAGCTTGCTATCTTCAGTAGACAGCATGGTAATTTATGAAGTCCACATTGCTAGATAGACTATACAGCATGTCAATATTTATTGGTGTAGCTTGCTATCTTTAGTAGACAGCATGGTGATTTATGAAGTCCACATTGCTAGATCCACTATACAGCATGTCAATATTTATTGGCAGCTTGCTATCTTCAGTAGACAGCATGGTAATTTATGAAGTCCACATTGCTAGATCGACTATACAGCATGTCAATATTCATGGGTAGCTTGCTATCATCAGTAGACAGCATGGTAATTTATGAAGTCTACATTGCTAGATCGACTATACAGCATGTCAATATTCATTGGTAGCTTGCTATCTTCAGTAGACAGCATGGTAATTTATGAAGTCCACATTGCTAGATCGACTATACAGCATGTCAATATTCATGGGTAGCTTGCTTTCATCAGTAGACAGCATGGTAATTTATGAAGCCCACATTGCTAGATCGACTATACAGCATGTCAATATTCATGGGTAGCTTGCTATCTTCAGTAGACAGCATGGTAAATTATGAAGTCCACATTGCTAGATCGACTATACAGCATGTCAATATTCATGGATAGCTTGCTATCATCAGTAGACAGCATGGTAATTTATGAAGTCTACCTTGCTAGATCCACTATACAGCATGTCAATATTCATTGGCAGCTTGCTATCTTCAGTAGACAGCATGGTAATTTATGAAGTCCACATTGCTAGATCGACTATACAGCATGTCAATATTCATGGATAGCTTGCTATCTTCAGTAGACAGCATGGTAATTTATGAAGTCTACATTGCTAGATCCACTATACAGCATGTCAATATTCATTGGTAGCTTGCTATGTTCAGTAGACAGCATGGTAATTTATGAAGTCCACATTGCTAGATCCACTATACAGCATGTCAATATTTATTGGTAGCTTGCTATCTTCAGTAGACAGCATGGTGATTTATGAAGTCCACATTGCTAGATCCACTATACAGCATGTCAATATTTATTGGTAGCTTGCTATCTTCAGTAGACAGCATGGTGATTTATGAAGTCCACATTGCTAGATCCACTATACAGCATGTCAATATTTATTGGCAGCTTGCTATCTTCAGTAGACAGCATGGTGATTTATGAAGTCCACATTGCTAGATCCACTATTCAACATGTGAATATTTATTGGTAGCTTGATGGATTATTACAAATATTTGAATTAAGGTAAATATAATTTAGTTTTTCAGATTTCAAGCACTAAATATGACCATAGATTTATTTAAAATCTATAATTTGGCAGTGTTTGATTCAGAAGTGATCTGACCAAAATGATGCAAATTCCTGCCCTGACATTTAAAAACCGGTATAAATATAGAGGGCGCTCAACCACATTTCTCTTTGGCCTGCTTTGTGGTCAAACAGGAGACGAGAGCAGAATTATAGTTCAGAATAATTATGCTAAATGCTCAATCATGCTGTTCCAAGGAATGGAAATCGCTTCCCGGCGTTTTACACATGTTAAATATTTTGGATCCCAATTTGCAAACCTTCAATGGTCTATAATTATATAAAACGGATTTCCCATTGGGCCAGATGGGCCCCCAAAATTAGAAGAAAAAAATGAAAAAAAGAAGCGGGAATGGACAGAACCTGCTAAATGATCCAGGGATTAGTATTTTTGATATTTTCATATATACATCGGGAGTAGGCCTATAAGCTGTCTTTATTCACAAATTCTCTTATGGGAAGCAAATAACCTTAGGACAAATGGATGGGATACAGTACAGACTTAGTAGGCTTACAGACTTTATTCCTTTGCGGAATAAAAAATACATTTTACGGTGGAAGTAATAAAAATATTTATATATAACTTAATTTTGTTCTAAAATGATTCCCTTACAAGTTTATTTCAATTTCTGAAATAAATAAAGTTCCTATAAAAGGGAAAGCTGGTCATTCCAGAAAATAAGAGCACATCCCCTATGTCTGGATTTCCAAGTTTGTTTTCTGAAATCGACAAGAATTCCCATTGCCAATGTTACTTGAAAAAGCTTGGAAATGCAATTAATGAAAAATCACGGAAATGTCCAGCTCTCAAATTGCGGATTTTTGAACTATTTTTCTGCTCGAGTTTTTCGTCTTAGACATTTTAAAGGTCTGGATTTCCAACAATCACGTCTGGATTTACCAACAATCACGACTGGACAAAAAGTCCGGAGTCCGAACTCTTCTAGAATGTGCATCTATTTTTCTGGAATAGCCCATTTTTGATGTCTCAAAGTTGGACTAGCGGCCATTTGTGTGCTGCATGTTTATTTTTCAATTTCTCACAAATTTGGATGAACAGAAAAAGTTTTACTTTGGAAAACACCTGAATATAGCAGACAAATTAATAAGTATTAAATGGTGTCCTCCATTTTTTTAAACCGACAAAATTGTATTTTGATGTGAGGAGAAATGTGTGGGGGATGGTGCGTGACCAAAGAAGTTTTGGTATTTTCATATCTTTCATTCAAACGTTTTCACAAGAATTGTAATGGATTATAATGATTTTTTACATGGGTATATTTATGCAGTTTATACAAGAATTGCATGTTTTGCTAATTTAGGATGCGAGGGCGTTGTTCAGCCTAACAGCTATTATCAGGCTATTATACGTATATGTGTATCTCCTACTGTAATCATCATTTCTTATTAGTTACCCATGTAAAAATGTGTCCATTGAATAACATGTGATACAAGTTTGTTGACTCTACTCCTGTATATTCTTATGAGCTAGGTTACCCTACATTACAAATTAGCACTACAAACTACGGCCACAGCAAATGCGATGAAAGGCTGAAAAATTCAGAATATGGGTGATTAATAATTATCTCTAGTCTGGTGCTGTCTACTGAAGATAGTAGAAAAATTAACATAAATCGGGTTCCTTCAATTTCGTGAATTAGAACCGATATATATATTGGTGTGAGGGGAAATGTGTGTGGGGGTGCGTGACCAGTAAAAATTATTTTGGTAACTTTTATCAAACATTTATGAAAAGCTTGCTATCTACTCAACATAATATAATATTAGCTAAAAATAAAGTAGTTAAAAGAATACAATATCTTTCAACAGTCTGTATTTTGTGTGCCTGTTTGTTTTATGTGCAGCTAGGGGTGTACATGTGGATGGGTGCCTGGGGGTGAGTGTATATGTATGTGTTTGTAAAAAGTATGTGGCTAACTGGAGATTGAGAGAACATGTTTTAAAAGTGTGCAATCATGGTATTCCAAGAAATGGAAAAACTACATTACTATCATAATTGTCCTATGAAAAACACCACGATACTGTAGGCCTATGACGGCCTGTCTTTATGTGTATTGCGGTTATGTTGGTTATGGGGGTGGGGGTGTGTGTGTGGGTGTTTGTTTGCTTATTTCTTTGTTTGTGTGTTGCTGAACTAATACGTACTGGATCGAGTGACGTGTATTTCGCTATGTTTGAGGGGGTAGCTGGGTGTATAGATAGGGGGAGGGGTGGGTGGGGTTGGGGGTGTGTCGCTGTTTGAAGGTGGAGTGAGTGAAATATGCATGGGCAGGGTGCGCTTGTGTTTATGTATGTTGCTCACTGGACATTGCTGGAGATTAGAAGAATATGTGAACTTGGTATCCCAAGAAATGGAAAAACTACATTATAAAATTGTGGTCTTTTTTCTTGCTCTATTGAGTATATGTTTGTTTGTTTGTTTACTAATTTGTTTGTTTGGTTCCGAGTATTAGTGTGGTTTAGGCCTATGTTGTTGTATAATAGCTATCGTAATGATGTGTCCATTTGTATGTTTTGGTGCATTTGCGTGTTGTTGTTTTGTTGTTGTTGTTGTTCATTGTTGTTGCTGTTGTTGCTGCTGTTGTTGTTGTCGTTGTTTTTTGTTTTGTTTTTGTCTGTTTATGGATAACTGCGCTAGGGAATGTGGTTTGTGTTGCTGTATGTTGCTATGTTTTTGTGTAACATTGGGATCTATTTATTTACTTTTATACTTAATATAAGAATTGTCGAAATAAATATTTTAATTATAGTTGGGAAATAGGTCACTATAATTAATGGTTAAGTTGGCCGTATAGTAAATTCATTTACCGGCTTAGGCGGAAAATACAGAGAAATTATATAACCACTCAAAAAGCCGGAGATATTGTGAAAAATAACCTGAAATATCGCGTAAGTTTGAGGTAAAAAGACCTAAAATAGGCTGAAGATTTCTTCTTCTTATGCCTTAGCATTCAAACCACCCAAATAAATTTTTGAAACCAAGGAAATCAACTTATTTTAGATATTCAATTGAGGAATATTTGCTGGTGATGTATAGGCCTATAAGCTTCAAATTTTTACTATTGGACGTCGAAGCTTGAATTCAATTCTACACTCTCAGAAAAAAAGTTTCAACTTAGAACCTTTTTTTGTCCTGTATGCAGAACCCTAAGCAGTAATTCTGAAAAGAACCTTAAAAAGTTCTATAAAGAACCTTAAAGATTTAAATAGGCCTGGGGACATTCTAATTCATTCATTCAGGGACTCATCACAAAGTTAAGAAAAGTAAAACGTAGTGTTAACCCTTTTTGGTACTAAAAAATCATTTTCTTGGATAAAGAACATTTTTTTCTGTTCTACTAAGAACCTTTTGAGGGTTCTTTCTTTAAGATTCCTTAAAGATTCTTCAAGCTTAAGGTTCTACAAAGAATCTTTTTCTTGGCTACAGAACTTTTTTTGGTTCTACAAAGAACCCCATTGGGTTTCAATTGTTAAAATGACGAAGC
Source organism: Amphiura filiformis (assembly GCF_039555335.1). Classification (NCBI taxonomy): domain Eukaryota; kingdom Metazoa; phylum Echinodermata; class Ophiuroidea; order Amphilepidida; family Amphiuridae; genus Amphiura; species Amphiura filiformis. The sequence continues at coordinate 32,437,619 of NC_092630.1, read as the reverse complement.
TGCCCAAAATTTAAAACGGCACTAATAAAGCAGAGATTATCATCTACCTGTTTCTCTAATTTTACCTCTTTCCCCCTTTTTTTTTTTAATAGCGCGAATGTCGATTTTTAATTCGGGCCGAGTAACCGTGCGCATTTTAGGATTTTTTCGCTATACTGAAGATAGCATTATAATCTCATCCCGATGCATTGCATCTTTCACTTTCCGCATCTGCCTGTTTCTCTATTTTTTTTTTCTTTTCCCCCCCCCCATTTTTTTAATAGCGCGGCATATAGGCCGAATGCCGATTTTTTTATTATTCACGCAGAATAACCGTGCGAGTTTGAGGATTTTTTTTCGCTACCCAAATTTTGCATAAAAATTCTAGAAAATCGGTACAATATTAACAATTTTAGTGTTGAAAACTGTATTTTACTAGAACTTGTGAATGTGATCTCTACAAATTTGAAAAGAAAATGCGAAAATTTGAGTGATATTTACGATTATGTGCGCATGAACAAACGAGGTCAGAACGCGGTTAGCAGTCGGATGTAAACACGGGAAAATATGGCCTTTTTATATAGCACTAATTTTCTCAAAAATTAGTCGGACCTAAAATGTGTAGTCATTTTCAGAAATGTTATGCAGAATTTTGTTCTAATTAAGATGATATCAAATATGTATTTCAAAATTGAACGTAACTCGACTTATGGCCAAAACACGACCCCCATTTAGCACGTAAAGTCTCTGGAAAGCTTTTTTGTGGTATGTACACTTTATCTCGTCCAGCAGACAAAAACGACAACCAACGGGCACTTAAATTTGAGCTATCTACAGTTGATAACAAAATCACACGAATCCGACAAACACCAAAATGACATAAAACAGATAGAGATATGTAAAAGCTTTATTTCAAAGTTTGTTTCAGCGTCATACGGTATTCGGTTCTTGAGATATTTCAATTTTAATATTACCCATGTAAATCAATGCAGGAGCTATATAGACACCGGCACCAGAATCGAGCAAATTGCGGCATGTCTCGACACAGAGCGGACATAAATGCGAAATTTAACGACCTATCTATCAAATTTAGTTACATACCCCTCAAACCTTAACAATATGCATGTCAAATTTCACTACATAGGCCTACGCGTCAAACTTTAACGATATGCATGTCAAACTTCACTACATATGTGACCCCTCGGCACAACTGAGCCCGGATGTCGCCAGTGCCACTATTGAGATATGCTCCATCGAACTTAACAATAAACAATAGGAAACAAAGGATTTATTGACTGTTTTATTGATTTTCACTACTTAAATGTCAAGTACTATAGACATGATATACATCATTTTAAAGCTAATTTCAATCAGAATATTTTGGTTGAATATCTCAAAAATGATGATTGGCGACTTCAGGGCTCAGTTGTGCCGAGGGGTCACATATGTCAAATTCAACGACATGCATATGGCAAGCCAAACCTCACGCTGTGCCTATCGAGCATAACGCCGTGTATATCGAACACAACACTGTACCTGTCGAGCATAACGCCGTGTACGTCAAAACATGACGACATGCATGTCCAAAAAAAATGACGACGAAAAAAAATGACGACGAAAACAAATGACGACGAAAAAAAATGACGGCGAAAAAAAATGACGACGAAAAAAAATGACGACGAAAAAAAATGACGACGAAAAAAAAAAGACGACGAAAAAAAAAGACGAAAAAAAACTAAAGAAAAAATAGCCTATGTCTTTGATGTTTAAAGAGTGATAGAGTTACGCAATCTGCTGTTTAGTTATCAATTAGAACGTTTCTAACATTTTGATAATCAAAATGGTAGATGTGCGGATCAAACACATAAGCGCACGTGTTATATTTTAATCTTCATTACTTATATGGATGTATCTGGTCTAGATAAGACTGAGAAACAACCCGATATAATGAACACGTTTGAAAATACAACATACTTGAGTTTTGTTGGTTGAAACTATGATAAAGAGCCCATTTTAGGCATGCTTTTTTTATAAAGTTCTATACATAGGCCTACAGTGCAGCGTTATTTAATGTATATATATAAGAGAGCCTTATTATGAGGACCATATGATTACCCGATTGGGCGTGGTTTTATATGGTTCATTATAAGGTCTATATATTTAAAATAACATGTAGGCCTATAACATGTAGATCAGGTCTGTACAAGGACATATGGAACTAGTGCAACCAACTAAAGTGTCAAGGAAGCTCGTAAGGAAACATTCATGAAGATAATGTGATGATAAATAATTAATTTTCATCTAATAGATCTAACAAATCTGTCAGTGTAGGAGACATAGGACAATTCCGGATTTGGAGTTAGCATCCGCTATACACCTATCCGACTTCGCCATTACTGCGCGCGAGCTGCGGTGTCCCCGATGTAAAACTGCGGTGTCCCGAGGTCGGGGGTTCCATCCATTATTTATTGTGTGCTATACAGAATTGTACCCGGGAATTGTACACAACAGTGATATTCAATACACAATCATGAGTATTGAATTACGAATTAAATCTCCCGCTCTGGTACATCTGTGTTGCCGTCAATAGAGGGCCAAATACAGTAAACGCTTCTCGGATTGGTGTATAGGCTAGTCTGCAGAGTCAAAGATATATTAGGGTTTTTGTTCGAAGTTATGCCGTTTTTTGTAGATACGGTTTGACTGACATGCATATCGTTAATAGTTTGACAGGTATGCCGTTAAAGTTCGACAGGTAGGTAGTTAAGTTCGACATGCATATCGTTAATAGTTTGATAGGTATGCCGTTAAAGGTAGATAGTTAAGTTTGACATGCATATTGTTAATAGTTTGACAGGTATGCCGTTAAAGTTCGACAGGTAGGTAGTTAAGTTCGACATGCATATCGTTAATAGTTTGATAGGTATGCCGTTAAAGGTAGATAGTTAAGTTTGACATGCATATCGTTAATAGTTTGACAGGTATGCCGTTAAAGTTCGACAGGTAGGTAGTTAAGTTCGACATGCATATTGTTTAGTTTGACAGCTATGCCGTTAAAGTTCGACAGGTAGATAGTTAGTTGGACATGCATATCGTTAATAGTTTGATAGGTATGCCGTTAAAGGTAGATAGTTAAGTTTGACATGCATATCGTTAATAGTTTGACAGGTATGCCGTTAAAGTTCGACAGGTAGGTAGTTAAGTTCGACATGCATATTGTTTAGTTTGACAGCTATGCCGTTAAAGTTCGACAGGTAGATAGTTAGTTGGACATGCATATCGTTGATAGTTTGATAGGTATGCCGTTAAAGGTAGATAGTTAAGTTTGACATGCATATCGTTTAGTTTGACAGGTATGCCGTTAAAGTTCGACAGGTAGGTAGTTAAGTTCGACATGCATATCGCTTAGTTTGACAGGTATGCCGTTAAAGTTCGACAGGTATATAGTTAAGTTTGACATGCATATCGTTTAGTTTGACAGACATCTTGTCAAATTCCATATTTATGTCCGCTCAGGCATTCCATATTCTTTTAGCATAAAAATCGGCACTAGGCCGAATGCAAAGCTAAAAAAGAAATGTTAAAATGACGAAGCTGACCAAAATTGCTATCTTCAGAGGATAGCAAGCAAAATAATAATAATAATAATAATAATATTTTAAAAAAAAACACAAAAAACTTTGCCTAGCACGCGTTGTAGATGATGATTCAGTACGGCGCGAAACGGCAAAACTGCATTGAACGGGGTTGCGCGCTCAGAGAAAAATCGGCATTAGGCCAACTACAGAGCTATAAAGAAATGTAAAAATGACGAAGCTGCCCAAAATTTAAAACGGCACTTATAAAGCAGAGACTATCATCTGCCTGTTTCTCTATTTTTACCTTTTTTTTAAATAGCGCGGCATATAGGCCGAATGCCGATTTTTTAATTCGGGCAGAGTAACCGTGCGCGTTTTGGGATTTTTTCGCTATATCTACTGAAGATAGCATTTAGAATCTCATCCCGTTTCATTGCATCTTTCTACTCTAGAAGTAATGTTTTACATTATTTTCTCTAAATTTTACTTCGTCATGTAGCGGCGAGTTTTTTTTTTCTAATACATTAGTCCCGATCAGAAAGTTTAAAGCGATATTGCAGACTCATCACTTTCCGCATCTGCCTGTTTCTCTATTTTTACCTCTTCCCCCTTTTTTTTTTTAATAGCGCGGCATATAGGCCGAGTGCCGATTTTTTTTATTCGCGCAGAGTAACCGTGCGCGTTTGAGGATTTTTTTCGCTATATCTACTGAAGATAGGCCTAGCATTTAGAATCTCACATAGTCCCAAATTAACGCCTATAGTCCCAAATTTTGTATAAAAATTCTAGAAAATCGGTACAATATTAACAATTTTAGTGTTGAAAACCGTATTTTACTAGAACTTGTGAATGTGATCTCTACAAATTTGAAAAGAAAATGCGAACATTTGAGTTCTATTTACGATTATGTGCCCATGAACAAACGAGGTCAGAACGCGGTTAGCAGTCGGATGTAAACACGGGAAAATATGGCCTTTTTATATGGCACTAATTTTCTCAAAAATTAGTCGGACCTAAAATGTGTAGTCATTTTCAGAAATGTTATGCAGAATTTTGTTCTAGTTAAGATGATATAAAATATATATTTCAAAATTGAACGTAACTCGACTTGTGGCCAAAACGCGACCCCTATTTAGCACGTAAAGTCTCTGGAAAGCTTTTTTGTGGTATGTACACTTTATCTCGTTCAGCAGGCAAAAACGACAACCAACGGGCACTTAAATTTGAGCTATCTACAGTTAATAACAAAATCACACGAATCCGACAAACACCAAAATGACATAAAACAGATAGAGAAATGTAAAAGCTTTATTTCAAAGTTTGTTTCAGCGTCATACGGTATTCGGTTCTTGAGATATTTCAATTTTAATATTACCCATGTAAATCAATGCAGGAGCTATATAGACACCGGCACCAGAATCGAGCAAATTACGGCATATCTCGACACATTTTCTTTCAGTATAAAAATCGGCACTAGGCCGAATGCAAAGCTAAAAAAGAAATGTTAAAATGACGAAGCTGACCAAAATTGCTAGCTTCAGAAGATAGCAAGCAAAAAAAAGAAATAATAATATTAAAAAAACAAAAACATTGCCTAGCACACGTTGTAGATGATGATTCAGTATGGCGCGAAACGGCAAAACTGTCTGAACGGGGTTGCGGGCTCAGAGAAAATTCGGCATTGTGCCGACTGCAGAGCTATAAAGAAATGTAAAAATGACGAAGCTGACCAAAATTTAAAACGGCACTTATAAAGCAGAGATTATCATCTGCCTCTTTCTCTATTTTTACCTTCTTTTTCCCCCTTTTTTTTTTAATAGCGCGGCATATAGGCCGAATGCCGATTTTTAAATTCGGGCAGAGTAACCGTGCGCGTTTTAAGATTTTTTCGCTATATCTACTGAAGATAGCATTTAGAATCTCATCCCGATTCATTGCATCTTTCTACTCTAGCAGTAATGTTTTACATTATTTTCTCTAAATTTTTACTTCATCATGTAGCGGCGAGTTTTTTCTTTCTAATACATTAGTCCCGATCAGAAAATTTAAAGCGATATTACAGACTCATCACTTTCCGCATCTGTCTGTTTCTCTATTTTACCTCCCCCCACCCTTTTTTTTTTTTAATTGCGCGGCATATAGGCCGAATGCCGATTTTTTTTTATTCGCGCAGAGTAACCGTGCGCGTTTTAGGATTTGTTTTCGCTAAAAACTACTGAAGATAGGCCTAGCATTTAGAATCTCATATAGTCCCAAATTAACGCATAACGGTAAAGGTTTATCACGCCTATAGTCCCAAACTTTGCATACAAATTCTAGAAAATCGGTACAATATTAACAATTTTAGTGTTGAAAATCGTGTTTTACTAGAACTTGTGAATGTGATCTCTACAAATTTGAAAAGAAAATGCGAAAATTTGAGTGATATTTACGATTATGTGCCCATGAACAAACGAGGTCAGAACGCGGTTAGCAGTCGGATGTAAACACGGGAAGATGTGGCCTTTTTATATAGCACTAATTTTCTCAAAAATTAGTCGGACCTAAAATGTGTAGTCATTTTCAGAAATGTTATGCAGAATTTTGTTCTAGTTAAGATGATATCAAATATATATTTCAAAGTTGGACGTAACTCGACTTATGGCCAAAACGCGACGTAAAGTCTCTGGAAAGCTTCTTTTTTTTGTGGTATGTACCCTTTATCTCATTCAGCAGACAAAAACGACAACCAACGGGCACTTAAATTTGAGCTATCTACAGTTGATAACAAAATCACACGAATCCGACAAACACCAAAATGACATGAAACAGATAGAGAAATGTAAAAGATTTATTTCAAAGTTTGTTTCAGCGTCATACGGTATTCGGTTCTTGAGATATTTCAATTTTAATATTACCCATGTAAATCAATGCAGGAGCTCTATAGACACCGGCACCAGAATCGAGCAAATTACGGCATGTCTCGACACATTTTCTTTTAGTATAAAAATCGGCACTAGGCCGAATGCAAAGCTAAAAAAGAAATGTTAAAATGACGAAGCTGACCAAAATTGCTATCTTCAGAAGATAGCAAGCAAAAAATAATAATAATAATATTTAAAAAAAAACATAAAAAAAAAACATTGCCTAGCACGCGTTGTAGATGATGATTCAGTACGGCGCGGAAACGGCAAAACTGCATTGAACGAGGTTGCGCGCTCAGAGAAAAATCGGCATTGGGCCGACTGCAGAGCTATAAAGAAATGTAAAAATGACGAAGCTGCCCAAATTTAAAACGGCACTTATAAAGCACAGATTATCATCTGCCTGTTTCTCTATTTTTACCTTTTTTTTTTAAATAGCGCGGCATATAGGCCGAATGCCGATTTTTTTTTAATTCGAGCAGAGTAACCGTGCGCGTTTGAAGATTTTTTCGCTATATCTACTGAAGATAGCATTTAGAATCTCATCCCGATTCATTGCATCTTTCTACTCTAGCAGTAATGTTTTACATTATTTTCTCTAAATTTTTACTTCATCATGTAGCGGCGAGTATTTTCTTTCTAATACATTAGTCCCGATCAGAAAATTTAAAGCGATATTACAGACTCATCACTTTCCGCATCTGCCTGTTTCTCTATTTTTACCTCTTCCCCCTTTTTTTTTTTTTTTTAATAGCGCGGCATATAGGCCGAATGCCGATTTTTTTTTATTCGCGCATGTCTCGACACATTTTCTTTTAGTATAAAAATCGGCACTAGGCCGAATGCAAAGCTAAAAAAGAAATGTTAAAATGACGAAGCTGGCCAAAATTGCTATCTTCAGAAGATAGCAAGCAAAAACAATAAAAATAATGATAATAAAAAATTAAAAAACATTGCCTAGCACGCGTTGTAGATGATGATTCAGTACGGCGCGAAACGGCAAAACTGCATTGAACGGGGTTGCGCGCTCAGAGAAAAATCGGCATTATGCCGACTGCAGAGCTATAAAGAAATGTAAAAATGGCGAAGCTGCCCAAAATTTAAAACGGCACTTATAAAGCAGAGATTATCATCTGCCTGTTTCTCTATTTTACCTCTTTTTTCCCCCTTTTTTTTAATAGCGCGGCATATTAAGCCGAATGCCGATTTTTTTTACTTCATCATGTAGCGGCGATTTTTTTTTCTTTCTAATACATCAGTCCCGATCATCATAATTATTTTTAGTCTGGTGCTGTTTACTGAAGATAGTAGAAAAATTAACATAAATCGGGTTCCTGAATTAGAAAGCTTGCTATCTACTCAACATATACATAATATTATTAGCTAAAAATAAAGTTAAAAGAATACAATATCTTTCAATAGTCTGTATTTTGTGTGTCTGTTTGTTTTATGTGCAGCTAGGGGTGTACATGTGGATGGGTGCCTGAGAAGGGGTGCACATGTATGACTGTGATTGTAAAAAGTATGTGGCTAACTGGAGATTGAGAAGAATATGTTTTAAAAGTGTGCAATCATGGTAATCCAAGAAATGGAAAAACTACATTACTATCATAATTGTCCTATGAAAAACACCATGATACTGTAGCCCTATGACGGCTTGTCTTTATGTTTATTGCGGTTATGTTGGTTATGGGGGTGGGTGTGTGGGTGTTTGTTTGCTTATTTCTTTGTTTGTGTGTTGTTGAACTACGTACTGGAGTGACGTGTAGGCCTATTTTGCTGTGTTTGAGGGGGTAGCTGGGTGTATAGATGGGGGAGGGGTGGGTGGGTGTGGGGCGTGGGGGTGGGTGTGTGTCGCTGTTTGAAGGTGGAGTGAGTGAAATATGCATGGACAGGGTGCGCTTGTGTTTATGTATGTTGCTCACTGGACATTGCTGGAGATTAGTAGTCCGACGAGTAGGACCTGTTTTTTTCTTAGTTACCACTGAACTATACTCTAACTCTGATCGCTCAAGAAAGATTAACCACAAAAATACACTAACCGCGCCTCCCGAAAAGCCACTGGACTTTCGCGATTCGTCTTTCTTGCACCATGTCAGATAGTGATCATAGTGTGAAATGAGTATAGTCTGGTAACTTAGAAAAAAAGGTCCTACTCGTCGGACTAGAGATTAGAAGAATATTTGAACTTGGTATCCCAAGAAATGGAAAAACTACATTATAAAATTGTATGTTGTATGTTTTGGTGCATTTGCGTGTTGTTGTTTTGTTGTTGTTGTTGTTGTTGTTCATTGTTGTTGCTGTTGTTGTTGTCGTTGTTTTTTGTTTTGTTTTTGTCTGTTTGTGGATAACTGCGCGAGGGAATGTGGTTTGTGTTGCTGTATGGCTATGTTTTTGTGTAATACTGGGATCTATTTATTTACTTTTATACTTAATATAAGAATTGGCGAAATAAATATTTTAATTATAGTTGGGAAATAGGTCACTATAATTAATGGTTAAGTTGGCCGTATAGTAAATTCATTTACCGGCTTAGGCGGAAAATACAGAGAAATTATATAGCCACTCAAAAAGCCGGAGATATTGTGAAAAATAACCTGAAATATCGCGAAGTTTGAGGTATAAAGACCTAAAATGGGCTGAAGATTTTCTTCTTCTTATGCCATAGCATCCAAACCACCCAAATAAATTTTTGAAACCAAGGAAATCAACTTATTTTAGATATTCAATTGAGGAATATTTGCTGGTGATGTATAGCCCTACTAAGCTTCACATTTTTTACTATTGGACTTACGAAGCTTGAATTCAATTCTATCACTATAGATACCTCTCAAATCAATATAATATACCTGATTAAATTTAAGCTAAATGACCATCGATCAAAGTAAATGATTCCATGATGCTTTTTTTAATGATACATTGTCGTTGCTATGAACAGCTGCCCTGCCAATGGGCTATTCCAGTTGAAATCCACACTACCCCGGTGGAAGATTTTGGAAATATCTTCCACAGGGGAGTATGTTTTTCAAATGTAATTGGTCAGGGTTAATCATTCTGAAACCTATACTCCCATGTATCATACCTTTACCTGTATCCTCCATAACTGGAGTGAGTATTTCAAATGGAAGTTACCCAACTGTCTTTCTATTCAAAACTCATATGCCCTCTGTGGGAAACTTCAGCTAAAGTCTCAAGGCATTTCAGGGAGCTCATAATACTAGGAACAATATATTTATCCTGAATAAGCAGTTGGGCATCCACATCTTTCATGCAAACATTTTTATGGACATGCATTATCCAAAGCTATATATTATGATGCTTACCAATTTTGTTGGCTTCATGCAGTTTCCGATGTACCAAATCTGTATTCGCTTTAGCCAACATAACTTAAGAACCAAAAATCACATTTTCATCAAATAACTTTTATTTTGTAGTCTAGAAATTTCCCTCAGCACAATCTCTCTCGATTGAAGTTTATGTTTATTAATTTTAAAAAAGTGTTTATAAATTGCCTAAAAGTGAAGGATAAGGTATTTTTGAAATGAAAACAATTGGCAAAAAATGTGGAAACAGCAGCATCGACAAAGTGAAGGCCCCATTCAAATACATGTAGCTAATTTATACTGTCATACTATTACATATTCATGTAAATGCCTTGTTTTCGGCTGAACCACTAGCAGACCATGTTAGCCCATCTATGGCAATGACAAATGTACCAAAATCTGAATTTTGATGATTAAATTTGTACGATCGTCCGGGTGGGCAAACCGCTGAATGGGCCTTTAATGTTCCCATTTTTGGAAATCCGAATAGTTTTTAGTGGTTTTGACCCTAAGGTGTGCGCTTGGGTGTGGACACTACAGATGTATGTGATTGTAAGAACTGGTAATTAGCAAGAGTGTGTGAATTGTTCAACCATGGTATTCCAAGAAATGGAAAAACTACATTACAATTATATTGTCTTGTTTTTTGGGTGTTTTTTGTTGTTGTTGCTCTAATGTGATTATGTGGGCGTTATAGTATTTTGTATTTTATGTGTCAATTAGGGTATATACGTTGACTGTGGACACGTAAAAGAGGTGTTCTAACCGTGTATAAAATTTGTGATATACTGCAGTAGGAGGACAGCTCACATACAGTGTGGCCCAAAAAGATATGAGCACTAGGAATCCTAGTAGAATGGCGAATAACTTCAAGACACAACGGGGAAACATATCTGGTATTTTAATATTAAACTCTATCCCACGTCGAAATCGACATGGGAGATTTAGTCAAAATTCATATTTTTGGCCTTATTTGGTAAATAATTTAAAAATGCAGTCCAATGTTCCACAAACAATATAAAAAAATCGTTCCCTAGGATGGAGTGTCCAGATTGAAAATAAACAAGAATATAAGAGTCAAATTTTGTGGGTTTTTTTTGTGTAGTTCTATATACAAAAAGTGAAGCAAATAACATTTTTTTGTGATTTTCTCCCAAATTGTTGCTTTTTACACTACATCTGTATTTAGATATCTTGACTATTTAATTTCCAAAAATGTATACTTTTAATCTTCTCTGAATAATTAAAAAGTTACAGCACTTTTAATTAATACATTTCTGAGAGTGCTCAGTTCACATGCTTGATGCATGAATGCAGGAATTTCCTCAAGACGATTTGGACAGTTTGGACCCTTTTAAGCACTGAATGCTAAAAATTGAAGTGATATAAGTTTATATTAACAAGCTTCTTCTTTTAGCTCTTTACAGTGCAGTTTCAAAATACTTCATAGGATTTAACCTGAGACCATAATACCTAAATTATGTTCTCAGATTTAACGTTTTTCTTATTCGCCATTCGAGTAATTTGGGGACAATCGGTATATTAAATTCAGTGGCGTAGATTTCTTTTTGACATTGGGGGATGAAGTTGGAAAAAAATCTTGAAGTATAGTAAATCCAGCACCCTTTGGCGACAGAATTAGTTTATGATATAAATGCGCGCGAAGCGCGCGAAAATTTTTTGCTATTTTGAAGCTAAACTGATGAAATATGGTGTAAACGTAGAATAAATGCGCGCGAAGCGCGCGAAAATTTGCACTATTGGGGCTAAAATGGGCAAATATGAGGTTAATTTGGTCAGAAACCCATTATCAGGCGTCAACATTGGGGGATGATTGTATGGACCATCCCCTGGCAAAATATTGGGGGATAAATCCCCCATCCCCCCGGATCTACGCCTATGATTAAATTATATATTTCAAAATGCAGTGTTTGTATCCGTGTTGTCTTATTTTTCTTTGTGGGGTACTGGGGTTGCTTATATAATCAAAATGCCCGACTTTGGCTTGAGTGGTTGAGAACTTCAGATCATGTCAAACAATCATTAGACTGCGGAACTCAGTCTTCAATGATAGTCAGTAATTAAACTTTTGGTCGTTACATGACTATCATTTGAAGACTGAGTTCTTATGATACATCTTCCGAGGAGCAGTTTCAGACAATAGCTCGGGATTATAGGGGCAGAGGTTATCTTTTGAATTCTTTCATGACCACTGAAGCATAGTCATGCCTGTCAAGGACACTCGGCGTGAATTGAAAGACACAAAAGAATGTCAAAGGTCATAAGACACCAATTTGGTGTACTTTCGCGCCTCGGAATATGATGCTTAAAGTATATGTCTGGTCAAACATAATCTGCAGTGGCGTACCGTGGCCGCTCCTACCCGGGGGGCTGAAGAAAATTCAATTTTTGCCGCCCCTTCCTCAACAGCCCGAAAAGGTTGACCCAATTTGTTTTTGGTGGTTTGAAAAAGTTTGAAAAGGGGGGTTATAGGCGCGAGCGCCCTAAAAGCAACATATTTTGATGTATAGTACTATTTTTTCACTATTTTTTCATCCTTTTTCACATTTTTTCCGCCCTTTTTTCTTCCGCCAACCCCTTTTTGCCGCCCCTTCTTCTTCCGCCGCCCCTTCGGTTTGGCCGCCCCTTCTTTTACCCCGGGGGGCTCGCGCCCCCAAAGCCCCCCCCCCCCAAAAAAATACTCGCATGATCTGCTGAATGATTAGGGCGTATTCAGAAGTCCACACAAATGGGGTGGGTAAAAGCCCAGTTTGACAGATCCGAAAAGTGAGGGTAATTTTTTTTTTCTGGACACGTTCAATATTTACGTCCTCTTCTCTGGTCTGGTCATTGAAGTGTTGATATTAAAAATGTTATTTCTGTCTGAGCAAAATTAATTCCTAGACGTACGCATAATATTAATAAGCAGCTATACTTATATAGGCCCCTACCAGAAATAAATTAACCTAGTCTATAGACATAGGTAACAATTAAGCATTTATCCGCAGCTAAAGGTAACCAAAGAAATAACCATTTACTGCATATAAGCTTAGAACGTGGTAATCCAGCGACAGGAAAGCGTACTCTACCATGTCTACCCAATAACTGCATTACCATTACTGCATCTCTTGGTACGTATGTAGTATTGATAAAATCATATGCACTAAGACAACAATGGGACTTATCGTGCTCCAATTATCCTATACTATTGAACACTAGGGCAAAACATAGCAATGTTATTCCAGTTGTCAAGTACCTTATAAAGTATCCGTACTAATAATTGCGCAACAAGTGCCATTTAGTCAATGGCCATTCATCGGCGGCGCTCTCCTCCATAGCAACTTGGGACGCTGCATAAATGGAGGCGATCAAAGTCCATTCATACTGATACATTGCTGTTTGGGAAAAAGTGTGTAACTTATATATTAACTTTGACCGGAAATTACAGAAAATACATATTTATCAACTACGGACATACAAAATTTCCCCCAAATATGGGTTGTGCATCATCACAAGAGCCGAAAGAAACGAATGGGGCCCCGGCCACACCGAGGGCAGCGACCAACAAGAATAAATCAAGCAACAAGTTAAGCAAGAGTAAACCAGCACCGGCATCATCAAGTAAGTGTGCTTTACTTAGTATTTTATTATACATGTTATATAAAATATATGTGATCATAATCTATATTTTGATAAAATTAACCAAATTTTGTATCAAAAATGACGATGCTACTGCCTGGTTTGTATAAAATTTCACATACTTTAAAACGAACCTATTATTAGGTATATCTTTAGGATAACGAGCCAGCTGGACATGGTCACTAGCTAGTGTAATCAGTAGGCATGGTATATCGGTAGGACTGGTCAATCAGTAAGGGTATACATTAAACAGTAGCCTATATGTCTGAGAACTGAATCTAGGTATTATCGTTTTTGTAATTTAATTGAAAAACCACGGCTAACCAAAGGGGAGACATCTACAAATAAACAAAATTAAAAACAAACCACCATTCGAGCAGATACTAAAACAAAGAGGATGATAACATCTATGATGATAATAATGCATCATAGCCAACTCATGCACCTGTACAAATTACAAATATAGCAACTGAGCATGCATGCAGCTGAGGAAAAAGTGTAGTCAAAAGAAGCAAGCTTTTGACTCAGTCATGAGAACTAAAATATTTTTAAGCTATTTAGCCAGGACATTGCCTTCTACTTATTTTTTATTAGGCACTGACCATGCATATGAAGAAAATATTGACCATTTATTGGCTATTTTAGCATACACAAAGTTCCATTAAGGGGGTACTACACCCCTGCCAAAATGTATGCCTATTTTTGCATTTTTCTTAACAATTATAGCGCATTTGGGACAAGGAAGATAAATTTATTATAGGGGCAAGGACTACAACTACTGCACTATAAATTTTATTTCAGCACAGACAACAGTTGTGGGGTTACAGTCAAAAATGAGGGAAAACCAATATTTGATTAATAAATCAATAACTACTTGCTTTGAGTTGCTGAATTTTCAGTACAGTAGTTGTAGTCCTTGCCCCTATAATATACATATCTTACTTGCCACCAATGTGCTATAATTTTTGAGAAAAATGCAAAAATAGGCATAAAATTGGCCAGGGGTGTAGTACTTCCTTAACTGAAATCATTATTGCTTACAACTTAGCTCTCACCAGCAATCAAATACAGGCTGCATCAAAATGATTGGTACCCATCCCGGGGTAGGCCTATCCAGTGATGGACGATGACTGACACATCAAAATGCAACATAGATTCCGCATGATTTGTTAATTAATGTCATAAACAGTCATATAACAATAAATTACGGTTATTCAAGAGAATCCAATGTTGCATTTGGTAGTAGAAGCATGCTTTTCAATAACCATCATAACGAATGGGTAACAACATTTTGATACAGCTTGTAGTACAAGACAGATTCACAAATAAGAACAAAAATAAATCAAACAAAAATATATAGAGCAATTATTTGGAAGTCTTGGCCTACCTTATAGACCGAATTTCACGGAATCGGGGGAAGAAAACGGAAAACAGGATTTCATGTATAGTTGGAAAAATAAAATTGAAATAATTGAACAAATAAAATACAATGACAAAATCAAAAAAATCACACTGATAACAAAAGTTATGTATATTATATGGGCAAGAAATCCACGACACTGGAATTTCAGTGACTCAAGACAAGTTAAGGGGGTACTACACCCCTGTGGTAAATTTGTGACTATTTTT
Source organism: Amphiura filiformis (assembly GCF_039555335.1). Classification (NCBI taxonomy): domain Eukaryota; kingdom Metazoa; phylum Echinodermata; class Ophiuroidea; order Amphilepidida; family Amphiuridae; genus Amphiura; species Amphiura filiformis. The sequence goes on along the minus strand of NC_092630.1, from coordinate 32,422,568 downwards.
GCATTTTTCTCAAAAAATAATAACACACTGGTAATAAAAATTATGTATATTATAGGGGCAAGGAATCCAATTACTACACTGAAATTTCAGTGACTCAAGACAAGCGGTTCAGTATATATGATAGGAAACAAGGTACATGCTAGCGGTACCTTATTTCTTATCATAAATAACAAACCACTTGTCTTGGGTCACTGAAATTCCATTGTAGTAATTAGATTCCTTGCCCCTATAATATACATAATTTTTGTTACCACTGTGTTATTAGTTGTTGAGAAAATTGCAAAAATAGACACAAATTTATCGAGGGGTGTAGTACCCCCTTAAGAGGTATGTTATTTATGATAAGAAAAGAGGTACCGCTAGAAAGTACCTCATTTCTTAATTATAATGAACCACTGTCTTGAACATTGATATTTTTGACATTATGTAAACTTTATAAATCTAATGATCTTAAAGTGTATATAGCTGGGAGGAAAAGCCAACCATTATTTGAAAATATTGACCTCTCGGATTGAAGATATTATATACATTTTCCCCAAAAGACCTAACAATACTATTTTAACTTGTAATGATCATAATGATCATGATGGTCAGTATTGGTCACGACATTGATGATAACGATGATGATAATGATGATGATGATGATAATGATGATGATGATAACGATGATGATGATGATGATGATGAAGATGATGATGATGATAATGATGATGATGATGATGATGATAACGATGATGATGATGATGATGATGATAACGATGATGATTATGATGATGATGATGATGACGATGATAATGATATTGATGATGATGATGATGATGATGATAATGATATTGATGATGATAATGATATTGATGATGGTGATGATGATGATGGTGATGATGATGGTGGTGATGGTGATGATGATGATGATGATGGTGATGATGGTGATGATGATGGTGATGATGATGGTGATGGTGATGATGATGGTGATGATGATGATGATGGTGGTGGTGGTGGTGGTGGTGATGATGATGGTGGTGGTGATGATGATGTGATGGTGATGATGATGATGATGCTTGACTTGCTTGATCGAACCGTTAGTTTTCTGGTTGCTTAGAGACTCATAGATATTGGCAACAATGGCAATCCATGATAAATCAATATGTGCATAGAGTATGTAGACCCACTCAATGAAAAATGATCAATTTGATGATCCCTGAGGACGCGGCCTTTAGGTTCGACTCGTTCGAGTTGCGTTTTTTTTGTTGGTGCTCGGTACAGTTGCAGATAGCCTCATCTTGTGAGCTTGGTTGGACTGTACCACAAGTTCTGCGTCAACAGGAAATCTTCTGCATCTTCTATGCTAGACCAGAGCAACAAGAGGTTGGACGCACTAAGGGGTTGGACATCACCCTGGACTATATGACAAAAAACTTTAGCAACCAAGGTGTCAATTTTCAAAACATTTGACGCGTTCTTAGCAACCAACAAAAGCTAACAAATCCCAGTTCGACCAAGCGAATCTGTGAAATCAAGTTTGCGAGTGTTAACTGAAATTTCCAGGATGGGTTCATTTTCATCAAAAAAAGCGAAGACTGAGGACAAAGTCGAGAGCAAATCTCCCAGCAAGACTGAGAGCAAACCAGCTCAAAAAGCAGACGGAAAAGGTAACCATATGTTTTGCTTTGCAGACATGTATGCGCCCATAATATACAGTCTTTTGGCTGTGTATGTAAACTACGAGTTCTAAATTGTATAAAATTACTATATCAAGTTTTGTAGACGCATAAATCTACATGTTAAAGTGGTTGTGTCAATCTGTTTTGTGTGGGTGACATTGTCAAATCCAGGGGCATCATGGACGTCAATCCACCCAGGATTGACGCCCATGATGTTTAAATCTCCAATAGAAATTAAAGATAAAATGTAGAACAATAAACGGTACCTCTAACCAAGATCACTTTCCTGATTGTGATGTTTGTTGCGATGAAACGAAATCGAAACGCATCTACCATTTATAAACAAAAATAAATAAAACCAAACCGCGTCATTTTAACAGGATCCGATTTAATTCATCGAAAGCAAAATGAATCCCAACTCATTCATGAGCTACTTGTCAAACACCGTGATTTGACACACGTTGTATAAATAAGGATGTATTTACACCACATTTCGCCATAATTCATTCTAGAAACGCTTGCTGTTAGAATAAGAAAAATTTTAATGCTAAATTATTGCACATTCTAGGGAAGCGTGGTTACTGTTTTGAAATAACCGAGTGAGAGGGTTTTCAAGAAAATATTTTTCCTGTCAAAACTGAAGCATCCTCTGTATAAAAGAAAATATGAATATTAACTGCACATCATATATAACTATTCATGATACCCAATTGTGGCATATTTGAGGTCGTTTATGAAGCAGAGAATTTTATTTAAATTTTATATACGCCAAAATATTTTTTTAATTGAGCAAGAATAAGGATAGAAAAAACGTTAAAAAATCTATGTATAAATAACATTAGACCCGGCAAAAGATTACTGTTTCGTTTTTATGGTATTCTAATCTTTTATTTCCCGAAGAAACATTTGGGGTCTAAAATGGATTTTTATGTAATTGATAAAAACATCGAACGTGTATTCAAGAAAATGGTAGGTTTTTCTCTATAGTATTTTACTGACCATGGAAATGTACTGAGACACAAGCACGTGTCAAAATCGATATAATGTATTGTCCATATAGACGCCCAGTTATCATGCTTATCGTTGATTTTTTTTGTATAAAACACGCAGTTAACCACAATTGAGCGCTAATAATACACATAAATGTTTTTATTTGAAATATAATTCCAAAATATGGTACGTTTTCTGCCTTTGCTTGTCACGTGGTAGGCCTATGTTGAAGTTGCGATTATATCTTCGAATAAGTTCCAAATGAATTCCAACAAGACAAGTAGCCGAGTGGTCTAAGGCGCTGATGGGTTTATAGTGTGTCCAAAGCAGTCCGCCGCCGTGAGTTCGAACCCCGCCTCCGCCAAACTTTAATGAAGTAAAATTAAAATTGAAATTTTACTTTTAAAAAATTTCATATTGGGGAAATGTGACTGGCAGAATTTATGTATGGCGTGGAGTGGTGTGGGATGTATTGTTGTCGGTGAATGCATTGCATGCTGCTATCCGAGGTACTAGGTCACGATTTAAGTTTCTGCTGTTCTAATTTTGGAAAATACAAATAGTAGAATATATTTTTATCAAAATCTGTTACAATAAGCGGTGGTATCATTAAGAAATGGCCAGCAGATGTAGCGGTAAGTTTTGACAGGACATATTTTATAACTTAGATGATTATTAGGCCCTACACGCATGTATCATTTCCGTTCAGCGCTTTTTATCGTCGGACACTGTCACAAATGGTATCCCACAGGGTTCAATTTGTGGCCCTCTTTGCTGTTACACCATCCAATTCATAGAACAGGTCAAAGTAGACCTAAATGGTAAATCTTTAAGGGGGTACTACACCCCTGGCCAATGTTGTGCCTATTTTTTGCATATAGCGCATTGGTGACAATTAAGATATGTATATTATATAGGGGCAAGGACTACAACTACTGCACTGAAAATTCAGCAACTCAAGGCAAGTAGCCTAATTATTGATTTATTGATCAAATATTGGTTTTCCCTCATTTTTGACTGACTCCACAACTAGACTGTTGTCTGAACTGAAATAAAATTTCCAGTGCAGCAGTTGGGGTCCTTGCCCCCATAATATACATAAGTACAGATCTTACTTATCACCAATGCGCTCTAATTTTCGAGAAAAATGTAAAAATAGACACAAAATTGGGCAGGGGTGTAGTATCCCCTTAAGAAAAGCGACTATGAAAGTAATTGTGTTTTTTTCTTAACATTTAATCACATTAGATACAACATTATTCCTTTGCTCCCAATATAATCATTATCATGGACGTAATATTAGCATAAACTACACTTTTAACTTTTAACTCAAACAGTTATAGAATACATATATTAGGCGCGTGAAAGTCGATTCCGAGTTTATCGTCCCCCGCCCGCGTCACTTTTTGGAAACCAAAAACACCCGCGTCAAATTTTCAAAAAATGCCAAAATAATTCATTATTTTCAAAATATCAGTGTTTTCACCAGTTTTAGCAATTGGAAACATATATTTTTGTTTGTAAAACATAATTATAAATTCATAACTTGGAAGCAAAACCAGGCTCTTTTCTAACTTTTCTAGTCCCTACCCATATAAAAACATGTTTATAAATAGCATGTATGAGTGTGGCTTTAAATCAACACGCACTTTAGGTCAATAATGAAATCTGATGAAATAATGAAAATGAAAAAGTCACCTCACCAACCTGGGAAAAAAAAAAGGGACGATAAACTCGGAATTGACTTTCATGGGCCTTATCTTATTATAAGCATTTTACATGTAACATTTCCATCAACGTGAGAAACAAAATCAAAATGTGTGTACATGGTGTATATGTTACGATCTCCTGATACTGACGGTGCCTTAAATCTAACATTGTCTAAGGGGCTGAACAATAATTATCTGCTCCCACTGCCCGTAGGCAAATTTCAAAAGGCCCTGCCAAAAAAACTTGCCCCCCCCCCCCCAGTATGCCAAAATTGCTTGCCCCTTTCGGCCTTCTAAGAGACGCACCATTAGCAAGGGGGTGGGGGTTAGGAAGTTGGGGTCGGGTGATTTTTTTTTTGCGGCAAGTTTTTTTTTAATTTCATACATTTATACAAAGTTAGGTGGGGGATTTTTTTTTTTAGTGTTTTTTTTACCCCACCCTTGAAGTCTAATGGTGCGTCCCTAAAAAAATCCTTAGTCAGAAAATTTTGCAAAATGTAGGTCACAAAAACCTCTATTTATCACAATTTTTAAGTTCACCTAGGATTATAGGGGGGCTGAAAGGTATTCAAGCCCCTCAAGCCCCCCGCTTCCTAAGCCTATGTATGGTTTTCCTTTCGATAGTCACGTAGGCCTACATTATACATTACACCGGTATTATCACAGTTACTGGATCATTTATGCAGCACCACCGGTAGCTATTTGACCCACTTATAATGCAAACTAGTTTGTTGACATCCAGGAGTAAAGGTGTAATCTGCACCATTCTTGGTTCAGAGGTCTTGTTTATGATCAGCTCGCTCTCCACACCGAGGTAGATATCGGTGGGGTATAAGTAACGTTCAGCTATATAAGGTTATAATATCTAAATATTTTAAACAAGAACTGTCTTTAAAAAAGACAACGCCATGGATGAAGATCTTGTTTCATAATTTTGCATAAACAAGTACTTGGAATGCTAGTAATTGTTTTTGTGCGTGGTACAACTAACCAGGTGGGAAATATCGGTATTTGTTGGTAAATACCATCAATGACATAGGCTTATAGGAAATACTCGAGAATTTTCATGTTGAAAGCCGAATTAAAAAATGTGTGCTAAATAGGTCTACATTTAATTCATACTTGTACAAAAGGCTCAATGGAAATCACATCCACCGAGTTTCACAACAATCTATATTCAGACGACCTTAAGAATGTTTGCTGCTCAAGGGTGATCATATCAACCAAGTTTCATGACAATCCAACTAGACCTATCTGTAACTGTTAACCTTGATATGACCTTGATGGTTTTGACACTTAGTTGTGATTACATGCACCACGTTTTATGACAATCCGACAATCAGTTGACATCAAATGACATCAAATGACCTTGACACAACTTTGAACATAATTCTGACCATGTTCTCACAATCCAACAATATACTTAGTCGACCTCAAATGACCTTTTATACAATTTTGGCGCAGAATTGTGATCGATTGTAATTGTAAACTTTATGTCGGCTTGTAACAAGCCCGACTGGCTAGTGCCTCAAAAAGGTAAAAGTTTAGCCCTGTTAATCGGCCATTTTTGTTTTATGCAAAGTAGATCGCATTTCCCTTACAGGGATTCCTTAGGATTTTTATGCTTCGTGGTATCTGGGGAAATCATAGAAATGTTTATACTTTTGTAGTGAAAGAATTTACGTCGCAATAATATTAGCTGAGAGAACCAAATATAGGTAGGCCTATAGATTGCCTGGATTGTTGTTTCATTCTTGCCCCCTCTAAAGCCTCGAAATAAACAAATCTGGACCAGGGGCCACACATTAAAAAAAAAAGCGGCTCTCGTCCTGTGATTATCTAGTGAACCAGGCGTCATTTTTAAAGAGCTAGGAATCACTTAAATTTTAATTGAACACAAAAACAGATTTAATTACCAGGCTCTATTTGAGAAAAAAACCCGTAGAGCCTGGTTCACATGATTGTGGTGTGGACCAGGAGCCAAAATGTTATAACCATTGGGTAAAATTTTACTTGCTTTCCCACATCAAGTTGGTTTACCTTGCTTTTTCTTTCCGACCGATAATAGTATATCATATTCATGATATAATTTTTTAATTTTTAATTTTTTTAAAATACTACATTTGATTGATGCACGTGCAGTATATCATTCTTCGGAGCTCAGTCTAATATTGCAAACCGGGTATGTGCATTTGACATCAATGTCGCTTTAATTTCGGGTCGAGTTCATACACAATCTGCCACATTGAACTACACTATACATTGCATGTACAGATCTACTTCGAAAGAGTCAAATTTTGGTCATTCCCATAACAACATTACTTCCTGTGCGTTGAGGAAATGTTGGTGAGGCCTACATTAAGCATGGAAATAGTAGCACTATTTCATGCATTAAGTAGGCCTACACGACTTTTATACACGTATCCCTTTTACTCTATTATATCTCCATATCGATTTTTCGCAGTTTTCATACATTAAAATTTACAAATCGACATTATGACTAGTTTTTAATTTCAATTTTATTACAAAATAATAGTGGCCACAAAGGGCAAATTGTTTCACATTTAAAACGGTCCCCACGACGCGACGATGTAGTTTATGAAACTTAATGTATTTATCTTCAATACGAAAGGTCAAAATTTTCATTATATGATGGTCGGCTTTTCCTCACAGCTACACTTTCAGTAGGGCCTACATCATTAGATTTATCACTGAGAATCTGTGGATTTATAAAGTTTACTTCGAGGACTGCTAAACGTCAAAAATATAAATTTGTATTATATCGCGAATTAAAAAAAATCAAAATTATTTGATATCAGGACACTGCTCGTGCGAAATGCAATTTGGTGTGTCTGATGTGCTCTCAGGTCCGAGCCCTTAAACAAATATAAAAAGTAGGTTAACGTTTTTGAACTTGATGATGAATTCGATCGAGTAATTATTGAAAGTAAAATTGAGACATACGAAAATTAATGTTATAAAAAGTGTACATGTGCAGCAGCTCAATGTATACATGTACAAAGTGAGGCAGATAATTTTCATTCAATACAACCAGTCATCCACCACATTCAACCAAGCATTTCCCATTTGTGATTTCATTGGTAACCGCGAACCGACAAAATCGAATCATGGCCAGTGAAAGTGACATGTGTAGTTTAATTTCATCTTTCGATTTTAAAGGAAGAAGAAATGAAATGAATTTTAACACTTAAAAGCATTTAAATTGCGTATCTTGGAACAAAAATGAATATGTAATGAATCCAGGGATGTGAGGATGATTAACATAAAGTCCCCTTGTCACGTGACTGAATACGGGGTGAGCTCCATCTTACTTGCATGAGCATCGACCTTCTGTCTTCGGTGCAGCTGTAGAACGAACGCGGCGGAAAAGTTGGCTCGGCCGGAGGAACGGAATATTGTTCTTTTGCTGACTATTTGTCAGGATTTTTGCTGTATTTTCACGCACATCTGTGTGTCGAGTAATACGAAAGGAGATATATTGTAATTTTTCTTTGAATTGCTCAAGAAAATCTTCAATAATCACCATGGCGGATAAAGGTATTTATGATATATGCATGCTATAAAATGTTAAATGTTCAGTGTAGATATTGCTCAAAGCGTTTGCTGATATTTTTCCCGCTAAATTATAGCAGATAGTATTGAACTATACAGCTGAAAATGATAGAACAATACAGAGAGATTCATAAAATTATAATCATTAATTAATTAACAACATGAAATATTAGTTTAAAGAAAGTAAAAATTATGCAAGAGTGAACCCAAACAATGAAAATCCATGTTACTAAAACATTCGCGATCCCTTTGACAAAGGCTTTGTTACCAAAGGATTTTGCTTTTGCTTTTATACTTTATTAATTTTGTTTTCCACAAGATACCTATTATCTGATCATGATTATACTTTAAAATTCGTTTTCAGTCACTGAGCTGATTTCAATCCTATAAAAAGACATTTTGTTCCAATTTCGGCTGGTGAGATTTTGAAACTACACAATTATAAGTTAAGATGTCAGATGTCCTTATTAAAGCTTGGTGTGATTTGTCCCGAAATCTATTTTACACGGTTATAATATTACATGAATTATTTGCATGAAAATATCTGCATCATGGCTATACACTGTCAAAAGTTACGACCATTTTATCTCATTTATTCAGCAGAAATATATTCGATGAAAATTATAGGAACGAAACCAGGAATTCAAAACAACAATAAAAGTGATACTTTTGCTGATAAATTTTACTCTGTAAAATCTCATTTTATATCATGATTTCTGACAATTGCATGTAATCGATATGATATTTCTTTGAATATGATGCTAATTTGTATACTTTTGTATTAGCAAGAAAAGTTGATATTGATATCATTTATACTGATAGTTCCTAGACAGACCACGCCTCTGCAGAAGTTTTGATTGACACATACCTGGCATGCTTTTGAGTTCTGACATTTCAAAACGAACTTTGAACTTTTGAAGATGTACCATAATACCGGTACATCAAGCATAGAGGAATGATAAAATCTGTGCATGTACATATTGGATAACTTATGTTGAAGTCCATCTTAATTAACCTGAATTTATACTGTAGGATAAAGTTACATGCTGATAATATTATACAAATTTAATAACGTTAAAATGTATCCGGTCAAACATCACATGAAAATAGGAAAGACTTTTTTTTTGTATACTTATCCAGGTTCCCATCATTAGTAGATAGGTTCCAATATATATATAGATGTGTGGAAAATTTTGAGTTGATTTAAAAAATCACAGCTCTATGAAATTTATGCCAATTCGTACATGCATATGAAGAGCTTTGTTTGCAAAACCCCTTACACCCACTTGAGCAATTTTGAGACAACATCAAAAAATCATCAACAAATTCACTGATGTAAGGGGGTTTGCAACAAAAGCAGTTTTTAGCGGGATGTTTGGATAGGATGAGCATCCCACCAAAGACTGCTTTTATTGCAAACCCCCATATATCAGTGATTTTTTGATGATTTTTTGATGTTGTCTCAAAATTGCTCAAGTGGATGTAAGGGGTTTTGCAAACAAAGCTCTTAATATATATAGTTACTTAATTAAATACCATTATGAATTGGTAATGATGCATAAATGAATTGTAAAAAAGTAAGCACATCCATTTTGAAAAAAGTCATTTTAATAATAGCATCAAAATGTATCCGGTTAAACACATGAAAAGAGGAAATCCTTGTTTTGTTTTGTTTTTACTTGCAGTCAGGTTATGACTGCTTTTGATGGTTTTGATACCGTATTGTTTGTTGTTAATTTATTCTAAATATAAAGTGTAATCCATATTTTACTATTTTATCTCTTCACTGTGGCTCAAGGACCAATGGAAATAAGTGTATCTTTATGTGTTTTTATCCATAATCCTGAATAAAGCAAAATGAAATGAACTATTATATCCGGGTATCCATCATTGGCACTGAGATAGTAAGATTGATTCCAATTATACATGTGTGGAAAAGTTGATTTGATAATGAAAAATCACAGCTATATGAAATTTATACCAGCAATTCATGGATATATTGGTTTAATTAAATTCCATTATGAATTAGTAAAAGATTATGAATTGAATATATAAGCACATCATTTGATAATGGTTGTGTAAAATTGAAAAAGGTAGGGAAAATGTCAAATTTATTGTTTGAATATATGATGTATGATGCTTATCTTTGAGGTCTTCGGAAGTTTTATATCAGTGACATGATGACTGCCTTATCATACTTATCTGTATGTAATTTGTGTTGTATTACATCACAACATGAAGGTTCTGTTTGCACATTTTGTAGACAGATGATATAAAATGATTGTTATCTGTAGTTTCTTAAAAAGAATATAAGGTGAATCATATTATCTTTTATTATTGTTATTGTTGTTATTATTATAGTACTAATTCCACTTTTAATTCTTTCTTTTTTTTGTTTTGTTGCAGGCAAAAGCTCGGCGGCGAAGTGAGTATACTGAATAAAATATAAAACAAACAGATCATAAAACCAAAGTAACCAACATACAAATTTCTTTATTCTATATTTCTGAAATTGTATTTGGCTTCTATTTCATTTAAATCTTGAATCAAAACAAATATTCAATGATTCATCACGATACCATCCCAGCAAACACAAAACGTTTTTGTAATATTTTCAAAAAGGCATAAAAGGTTGCCTGAAAAACATTTAGTGAGTTACATAGAGGTTTGACTATAATATGTTCAAATGCCACAAAACATAATGCTACACTTAAATAATGCTATTATTTGTTGACAAATTTTTTTTTGACAAACGTTTGGGAAATATTTCACAGTGACATTTTGACAACATTCTTAAATCTTTAATTTTGATATAGCATGTTTCCTAATCTTTTAATAATTCGACAATTGAAGTAAACTATAATTATATAAACGTTATCATGTAAATTAGTTTGCAAGATATTGTGTGTTTGCTGGGATGCGCCATACTGTTTGCATGATTATTATTATTATTAGTGTATTATAATACTATTATCGTATTAGTTGTTCTTAATGTTTTATATTATTTGTACAAGTCGCCCAATTATATATGTTGTGTTATATATTTTCCTATTTTATTCAATTCAAACTTCTAACATTATTATGCACATCATTCATAATGCCAAAATGTAAACAGCAAAATGCACATAATACCTATTTACTGATACTTTAAAACATTTTAAATAATCAAATGCCAATTGCCAATGCCTCAAAGTACTTAGTAAAAAATGAAATATTTACTACTTCAACGTATATGACGTCAACGAAGTATTTTTTTTTCACCGTGAAGATTTGGCCTGCTGTCGTTCTGTGTATTACGTATTGCTTCTTGATAACGTGAAATAGCTAAGATGCCTTGCCTCTCGTGAGGTTTTCATCTCGCACTGTGCATAATGATCACAGGTTGGATGGGGCATTAAGGGAGAAACCAATGGATGCATATACTTAGGAGCAAAAACAACTAAGGGATCGTCTTAAGGCAAGAAAATGAATGCATAGAATCTTTTTTATCAATGGTATTCAAGCAAAATGACCTTATACAAATGAATATTTCAGAACTTAATTTCATTTCTAATACAACTTGAACCCACAAAATTTGTCAAAATTTGGAAACCGCAAAACGATATCGTGACACATCAGTTTGATTAAAATTAAATCAAAATGTGAAGACAATAACATTATTAGCCAGTAAGCTATTTGTAATATTGAAATATTGTATCAATCGAATGTCAGGAAATAAAATATTTGCTTGTAGTATTCCGTGACAAGATCTTGAAAATAATAAAGCTCATTTCATCAAATATGGATATGTCTTAATGTCTTATCTGCAACGCAGTTTGTCCCCGAAAAAAAGAGTTCTTATTTACAATTCTTATGAAGAAATTCAACTAGAACGTACAGAAAAAAAATATGAAAAATATTGTCTTCCTGATTAAACAAAATATGTGTATATTTAAATGATGTCTAAACGTTAGACACGTCTTCTTATGCTCATAATAAGCATTAAGGCAAAAGCAAAACATATAACGAACTTAATTTTCATCGTTCTCAATAAGATTCAACGCTGAATATGTTCCCCAATAGGTTAAGAAAACATGCAGCTGCGAACATACCTAAAGCCAATCGAAGATGTCTAGGAGTTCAAAATTATTGCTTACGTTTATCATCCTGAAATGCTAGCGTGGAAAGCTAGCATACCCTTTGCCTCACTAGAAACCTAAGACGTGATAAATAGATGTTTTCAGATACATTAAATAGAACATAGCGTGAATATTGTGAACGGGGCGTTTTAATGCAGCGCTTCTCTGTGCTGTGCGCATTCAAAATTTCTCGCTTTTCTTTAATTTTTTTTCTGCTTCCATATTAAAGGTCTCATAGTCATATGGAGGGTTTTTTACCGACAGAAAATGCAGGAATATATCCGAAATTAATGATGAAGAATACGTTTTATAATCGTTTTTATGTTTAAAATATTATTTTTGCAATAAAACACACCTAACCAGCTAGAGCGATTGGAGACACGTAAACTATATTAAGGGCAACCGTTTCGGTATAAATGGGCATTTTTAAAATTGCACACACAATTGTATGGATGGCGGAAACCTTCAAAATACGCCTAAGAATACGCCTAACCTTAGACGTCTAAGATGCAATCTTAGACGTCTAAGATGCATTCTTAGGCGTCTAAGATGCAATCTTAGGCGTCTAAGAAATTCGCGGTAGACTTAAATCAACGAATCACAGGACCAGAAATCCCAAACAACCAATCATCTTAGGCGTATTCAATTATTGACCAATGAAATCTTAGACGCCTAAGATTTTACACGCCTAAGAATTCTTACACGTCTAAGATTGATATTTTAGTGATGGACGGTATCACCAATGTGATTTTCTCTGAGGACTTGCAGCAAAATTGATTAATTGGTTTGATTTTATTTTCGTTGGTTTGGTGTGCTGTTTTGGTGTGGCTAGTACTAGTAGTAGTCAGGTATTAATGTTGATGAGCATGATGACGGCGACGACGACGACGATGATGATATGATGATGATGATGATGATGATGATTATGATGATGATGATGATGATGATGATGAAAATTAATACACAAACAACAAAGAGGAACAACCATGCCTAGCATATATTTATATACCTCCATGATTCTATTTTTAACATAGAAAATTTGACCTCTTGTCTTCTTGCACTTTGCAGACTGAAATTATGCATATCTGATCTCTTCAATTATAAAAGACGATTTGGCCTTGGCCTGGGGGCCCGAAGTTGGCGAAAATATGTCACACGTTGTTCGAATTATAAAGACATAGTTGGTTGACCTTATAATGTGTGTGCAGTAATAACTTGACCTCTGAACGTATTGGATATAAACGCATCATACCCTACACCGTCAGGTTAACTTTCTTGTTGAATGGAGGTATCGAGGTCTCTTAACTGTGTATTTTGGCTCAGTCATAGCATACGTGTTAAGAAAAAACATACATGAAAAGTGAACAGGTTGACACCATAGACACGTGCTCTTTGTTTAAACATTACAAGTAACATGAGTGGCAAACATTAATGTTCCATATTGCTTGCAACCCCCTCCCCCCAATCAATGTTGGAGCCAATACTAGTCCGTTCCTATCTCAGTATCAAAACAACATTGACTGGGGGGAGGTGAAAATTTCATACTAAATTTAATCCCTCATCACTGCCATCATCATCACCACCACGACTCTAATAATCATCTGACATCATTTGTATTATCCATCATCATCATCATCATCATCATCAGCAGCAACAACAACAACAACAACAACAACAACAACAACAACAACAACAACAACAACACCATCATCATCATCATCATTATCATCATCATTTACACTATAGCCACACAAATATAAATCTTACATTAACTGCAAGTCATCAGAAAAACAAAATATTTAAAACAAATTCAAGTTTTATCAGTTTGCAACAACAACATCAACTGCTAGATTATGTTCAAATGAAAAAAGCCTATTGTGTAAAATACATTGTTCCGCCTGAATTGTCAAAAAGTGGCTGAAAAGAACAAAACAATGGGCCATTGTGCCAAAAGGTGGGAGAACATGTACCCTATCCCCCTCCCACCCCATCACCCCTTTCTCTTTGGGATTGACGCGGGTGGCTAAGGAGAGAAAATGAGTTTATTAAAAACACACCACCCAGCCATTGTTCGAAATATTCTCTAACGCACAGCGTCCGTTGTACGTTTTGATCGAATTTGCGATACCGTCCATCACTAGTCACGGTCAAATGGTCAATCTTAGACGTGTAAGAATTCTTAGGCTGTAAAATCTTAGGCGTCTAAGATTTCATTGGTCAATAATTGAATACGCCTAAGATGATTGGTTGTTTGGGATTTCTAGTCCTGTGATTCGTTGATTTAAGTCTACCGCGAATTTCTTAGACGCCTAAGATTGCATCTTAGACGCCTAAGAATGCATCTTAGACGTCTAAGATTGCATCTTAGACGTCTAAGGTTAGGCGTATTCTTAGGCGTATTCTTAGGCGTATTTTGAAGCTTTCCGCCATCCATACAATTGAACATAATTCGCCCAAAGCATGTCAAAATGGCGTACGTGCATAAGTTCATGTAACCCACGATGACTCATGTTTAGGTTAACATAACAAAACATTTCACAATAGCATTTCACGGATTGCCTTACAATCTGTGCTTGCTATAATTGTTTAACAAAAACTAGTTCTCCATTGAACTTGAACTATTTGTACAACACCACGTTTTACCTTTGAACTGAAATTGACTTATTCTTTGTCGAAAGTCCAAACTATCAATGGTGGTATCTATATATATATATATCTTTCTATTTTCGGTTGCCAACAAAATGTAAGAACAATTTCTTATCTTTCATGCAAGTGTTGAACTTGTCAAAATAACTAATAATAATTTGACCCTATCACTCAGTGTGCATAGTATTACATGCCATTTCTTGGCAGCTTTATGAACGGAGTCTGCAACTGCCAATTTTTTGATGATATTATTATACTTAATGTGTTAATCATTAATTAAACTGTACTTGGTCCTGACATTGCTTATTAAGGAAATTTGGTTTTAGATCAATCATTTAAATTAAGCAGCCATTTTTCAGTTCTGTGTATATAAATGTTAAGTTTGAGGTAAATGCAATATTTGTTCTGTAGTTAAAATTCTCATGTAATATTTTCATTTAATAATATAAATTATCAGATATATATGCAGGTGCAATGTGTGGTTATTATTCAATATTAACACGTATGCAATTAACATTGCCTGCCAATTAAATTTTCAAAGCAAATCAATATTAACAATGTTACATTCAAATTTGGGTCAAACACTACCATCATTCACATGATTTGGTGTAAATATTAATAGCGATTCCTGGTAGAACTCCTAGTTGTATATATATATTTGAGTGTATATTAATATTTAAAATATAATATTATATCATATCATATTATGATACATGTATTCATTTATGTTCATGTACCGGTATATACCGCTTTCCATTACCTGATTGGGACGCTTAACATAATTGGCTTGTGTGCCATCTGTATGAGGTGCACATACATGTATTAGTGTTGTTGTCTACGGTAGATAGCAGGTCATATATTGAATTAACCCCTGGAGAACCAACCCGACCATGCATTAAATATGCTATATGCACAGAAAGCACGTCATCGCACCATTACCATATAAGACTCGCTGACATTTGAAATCTCGGTCGGGAGTCCTTGCATTTTTTTCTTAGTGCCCCATTCAATGTTAGCAGACGGTTTAGCGAGTTTGAAATCTGATATAAATGTTGAACCCCGGACTGGAGGAGGCACTTTATAAACACTACATAAAATATCGTACGAGCTATCAGTCTGCTATGGTATAGCTCACAGCTAAAGAGATCAACATGTATTTATACAAAATTGCGGTCAAATAACGGGTCGTGAACTTAGAACATGAACGTTTTCTTCAATGTGAACTTTTAACATGAAAATGTGGTTGCCATGGTGTGGGAGTAAGGGAGTAATGCAGCGCCACTTGAGAACATTAAGTGACTGTGCACGTGTGAATGTTCTTAAGACCAATAACACTGGGCGAAGTCATGACACAAGCAACGCAAAGAAAACAAAAGTATAGGCCCTTTTAAGTTATAGTGTTTAGCAATTAAATATTTCATGTATCTAGGCCTATAATGATAATAATTATATTTATTTATATATTGCTAAATTCAAATACTCAAAATACAATTGAATAAATACGTAGATATTGCAGCTTATTGCAAGTTTTACATAAGGTTTACACGAACATTTTCCAACTATACTATAAAGCTCGGTACGTTGACCCTATTGTCCTTTGAAATCGGAAGACCGAAGTGCATAACGTAACCTTTGATATCTACACATGCATGATGATTAATGCCAAGTTTGTTTGTGCCTTATCATTATAATTACCAGGACAACATCACTTTAAATATTTACTCTTCTGTATATCATTTCTCTCAAAATACATACCGGTATTTGCCACGATATAGAATTATAATTAATCATTTATTTGTCCGTGCTCAGAAAATGGCATGTGTCAAATTATAGTAAAAATATTTCAGAAGACTTAGAAATGCGTATTTGATAGAACCTAACAATAAAGCATGATTTTGCTCAACTTACATTTTTGTTGCATTAATTAATAACACACGAGTATGTGCTTTGTTCTGTTCTATATATAGTCCTGTTTTTTATGTGTCACTTAAGTATGTCGCAATGTGCATGCACCATGCACCTGTACTGCAGCTTGCACAGTCTACCACCGGATTTCAATGCACTAGTTGACATAATGTACACATGATTTAACACAGAGCTCATTGTTTCTCACTTCAAGTTAAAGGGCATTTTAAACCACTGAAACCTCTAGCTACATAATGTTTATGTTTAAAAAATTGCAGATTAATTCGTTTAGCAAAAATATCGTCAAATTTGTATTTCGTTTAATAGTGTGGTACACTAGAACGAAATTGGCTTTATGGAACAGTGTAATACACATAATCATGCTATAAACTTGCAAAGGCAAAATCAGAATCAACTGGAATTTTGGGAATAAGCACATTTCGTGAATATTTACTGAAATATTTCATCAAAAGAGGATGCTAGGATCACGGAATGCTCCTTTAAAACAACTATACAGAAACATCCGCAGTGCCTGACAGGCCTCACACTGTTTGTTAGACACTCCGCTTGCTCGACACGATAAACCTAACCCTAACCCTGTTGGAAGTAATAAGTAATCCGGTCTTTGTTGATTGGCTGTCGAATAAGCGAATGTCGAACGACCAGAGGAATGTTGAAGTGCCATCTATATCTACTGAAGATACAGAATAGGCTAAATGATAGGCATATGGTATCTACATGCATTGGGTATTTAGGTGTTCTTATTAAACATGTTAAATAAGACTGTTTCTTCCAAATACTGCTGCACTAAATCCTCTTAAAATGGAGAACCAGAAATTTGTTGTTAAATAAGAAGGACCACAATTTGATAGTTTTACGAATCTACAAATGGTAGATCTAATCTTGCATTATGATTCTAGTAATGATAGCCAAAAAAAAAAAGGTGTAGATTTTGAAGTCGGCCTACCTATTGTCTCTCACTCACGGGATAACGAAGGGGAGCAAATTAATGTCCACTGAATACCGTATCGTTTGAATCCCGTGTGTTAAATCTATATTAAAAAGTATATCACCATGTGACACCAGTGTATATCATATACGTTATGGTTATTGTGTATTTGATGTATGATGCTTTTTTACCTGTAACCCTGCGTAGCACCACCATTATCACCCCATGCATGCACTTATAGCGCTATTACTCCATATAACATAACTTATTAACCACACAAAATGTAATTTTCTAAGAGAGCTCAAAAGTGCTATCTACTGAAGATAACTCGAATATCGTTTCTAGTTTATATCTGCTAATAACATCAACGTTCTAGCTACACTAACACGTGTCCAATTCTGCAAATAAATTCACTTTAATGTGATGAAGAGATTCAAGAAAAAGTTCCGTCATCTGAGGTATCCTCAATGTCCTCTATAATAATCCACTAATTGCTTATGCTATCTACTGATGATAGCAAGAACGTTCTTTCCGTTATAACGATAACAATCATAAAGGCAACGTGAAGATAACACAAAATTTGTATCCACTGAAAAGAGCAATGAATGCTGCCTTCTGAAGATATCTTATAAAGACGGCTTCAAATTGATATTATACGGCTGGTCTAATTTTTAGTAAAAATAGCAAGCATCTTTCTAATACTAATAATACTATTCATGTTATTGTTAAAGCTATTATTATTACAATGCTAATTTCGAGCTCAAAAAGTAGATGTCGCGATGCAGTTGCTGTTATATTTATGAAGGTTATACATCCAGGGTTTTAGTCAATTCTAATTTGGTAGCATCGATTTGATTCTGACAACCAAGTGTCTAATAAGCCAAAATCAAGGTCAAAAAATAGAATGTCTTAAGGTGGTACTACACCCCTTGATAAATTTGTGACTATTTTTGCGTTTTTCTTAAAAAATAATAACACACTGGTAACAAGTTATATATATTATAGGGGCAAGGAATCCAGTTACTGGAATTTCAGTGACTCAAGACAAGCGGTACGTTATTTATGATAAGAGAAGAGGTACCGCTAGAATGTACCTCATTTCTTAACATATATAATATACCACTTGTCTTGAATCACTGAAATTTCAGTGAAGTAATTGGATTCCTTGTCCCTATAATATACATAACTTTTGTTACCAGTGTGTAGTTAGTTTTTGAGAAAAATGCTGATTTAGTCACAAACTTTATCAGGGGTGTAGTACCACCTTAACCTTATCATCTGAAGGCATTTATTTGCTAATATTTTATGCTAAAACGCATCAAGATATTTCATAAGTATCTCCTTCAAAAGGAAGAAGGCAAAATGCCGTTTCTTTGTAATGTACACTTGCGACATGTGTGCTTAATTTTACCATTAACTAATAGCCAAGAGGTTTGTCGAATGGAATCAATGAATAGCCAAAATAAATCTCTAATGCAATTTAAGTCTATATGCCTTGAGAAAGATTGTCGGTATGCCAAGAAATGTAGCCAGACCATTTCAATTTATCTGATATCTGAACGTTGCAAAATAAATGCTTGTTTTAACATGTGTAATAATTATGCTATTATTAATAATATGCACAGACATACTAATAATTCATACATACTAATTTAATGCGATTCATATTTATTCACTGAGTCATGTTATTAACTCCAATTTTGGAATCTCTGTCTCATCATTATAATACTCTGCTGCATAAAATCACGATAATTACACAAAACTACAATTCTCACCTGACCTTGCACGGGCATTCTATATTTAAGTTGGTGAATACCATATATGCATTATTGTTTGTCAATTATTCTGTAAATAAAAGCGTTCAAGACACTGGACTATTATACACCTGACTAGTTGCCATGGTAACCATTCGAAATCTCGCATTCTGTAATTATGTAAAAAATAATTTCAGGTGATGTGAAATTACCAGAGTGGTGTGTCAAACTCAAGTCTTTGATGAAACACGTTTGCTTGCGTGTTTTCATTTAATTCAAGACAAATTAATGAGTACCTCGCTCATATTCAATGCAAGTTATGTTACGTTGTTTTTATCTTGCTGTCAAATGCACTGTCAAAATGCAAAATAGTCACTAATTTATCAAGTGGGTGTAGTACCACCTTAATGCAAGACAAATTAATGAGTACCTCGTCAGTCGTTCATATTCAATGCAAGTTATCTATTTATGCTACGTTGTTTTTATCTTGCTGTCAACTGCACTGTCTCCTTAGGAAATATCTTACTATTGTCCCCATCAATTCCTGTCAGATAGCACCCGTACGCATCCCTTAAATATTCCAACTTATTGTTGTACATACTTTTACGTATACAGGCTGAGTCAAAAAGAAGTAAACTCATGTTTGAGGGGCTGTAACTAGACATCTGTAAGTATTCTGCTTAAAATGAAAACATCATTGAAAAGATCAAATTCTACACGTCTAAATAAAAAAAAGAATTGTTGCAATTGCTTACAGCAAACTCAAAACATACTCATTTGAATACAACCACCCATTTTTGTAGCTGCACATGGTTTCACTTCCCAAGTTCCTATTGATTAGTAAGGCGCGATATTCAAATGCAAATAAAGTTACGTGGAATATGCGGTTTCGATCAATAATTCCTACATGTTTCTTTTCAATATGAATTTTACCTCATTGCACTACATTGTAATGAAACGGGCCAAATGACAACATGGCACCACCAAATTAATTACCGCACGAGAGCGCACGTTTCTGTCGACGAAGTGTCATGAAACTAAGAGTCCCACTGAAGTTCGGCGTCTTTTTCGTCTCCAATTTCCCACAGCTAATCAGATTCCATGTAAGGGAGAAGTATAAGAATGTGAACAAGCTCAATGTGCATGGGAGACTAAGGAACAGACAGCCGGAAGCTTCAGGCAAACCACGAACTGCTAGATTACAAGATTACATTGCTAGAGTTAGACATGAGTTACAGCAAGACCCAAAAATCAGCTCAAAACGCAATCCTTTACCCAACATTCCCCAATCAAGCTTTGCCGGATCGTTCGTAAAGACTTGAATTGGTATCCCTACAAACTACAGTACCGTCATGGATTTCATCCTGAGTTTATATATATATATGCATTGTTTGTTGAATATTATTTAAAAGCAAAAGTTGTCATCAATGACAACATGGCACCACAAATTAATTACCGCACGAGAGCGCACGTTTCTGTCGACGAAGTATCATGAAACTAAGAGTCCCACTGAAATTCGGCGTCTTTTTCGTCTCCAATTTCCCACAGCTAATCAGATTCCATGTAAGGGAGAAGTATATAAGAATGTGAACAAGCTCAATGTGCATGGGAGACCAAGGAACAGACAGCCGGAAGCTTCAGGCAAACCACGAACTGCTATATTACAAGATTACATTGCTAGAGTTAGACATGAGTTACAGCAAGACCCAAAGATCAGCTCAAAACGCAATCCTTTACCCAACATTCCCCAATCAAGCTTTGCCGGATCGTTCGTAAAGACTTGAATTGGTATCCAAACAATACAAACTACAGTACCGTCATGGATTTCATCCTGAGTTTATATGCATTGTTTGTTGAATATTATTTAAAAGCAAAAGTTGTCATTTCAACAATAAATCCTGTTAGCACTTTGTTGATTCGTCGAAATTGAAATGGATGAAAATCAGTCACCCGCGTGCAGCTACAAAAATGGATGGTTTTATTCAAATGAGTATAACTTTAGTTTGTTGTTAGCAATTGCAACAATCATTTTTTCATTTAGATGTGTAGAGTTTGCTCTTTTCAATAATATTTTCATTTATAGCAGATTCCTTACAGATCTCTAGTTACAGCCCCTCAAACATGAGTTTACCTCATTTTGACTCAACCTGTATAGATATCTTTCTTTAAATAAAACCTTTCTTCTTACGAATCAATGTCAGAATAAACATGATAAATGCAATGTTAAAAAACAGGTTGCCATCGTAAATTTTCTGAACCATAAACCCGGGCCACTCTGTGATATTTTTAATCGTACCCCAATCACATAAACTGAAATACCAAAAAAGGTTACAACCTTGCATTTATCATGTCTATATCAGATATGATAGTTATTTGTGTACATTGCATTCTTGCGTCTAAACATGATAAAAGTAGCAACATTTTGGTCAAAAAGTAGTGAGTGTAGCTGTGACATAATAAGTGATCGTGTTCCAATGAGTTTCAGTAGTGACGACCTTGTTCACGAACTCAAGAAATATAGACAACTAAAAAAATGCAATTATGATATCAAAAGTTCTGTTATATGTCATACTAGTACTTTTTTACCAAAATGTTGCCATTTGTGGGATATCTCAAATAGAGCAAGTACGCTCGCACGCAATGTCTGCCGTAATGTAATCGTAGTGCCATCATTGTGCAGCTCAAAGTCTATCACTGCCATATCACACTGAACCACCATCTTCCATCTATCTTCATCTATCTTCTATCTTGTGCGTCTCTGTTAATTATGCAAACACCAACCTGTAAGTATAATTTGCCATATTCTTAGTTTGAAGCCATTATTTTGTTTTGTTTTGCTGTTTCCGCATGCTCTATGATAAATTGCAGCTTAGCAGTGACCAATCTTGATGTTAAAATAAGTGTTGAAATTTGTATAAAATGAAAGGTATTTCAGCATGATATAGTTAAAAACATACCAAAATATGCATGATTGTACAACTACAATGTTATGGCTGCAGTGATGCTTTTATGCGTTTTGTCACCATTTAGGTATACTTTAATCATTTCTGTATTTCTTTGTTTGTTTGTTTTTACAGAGATGGGAACCAAAACTTACCCGACTTCAGTCAACATAATAATCACATGGCCAACTCCATGACACCAGCCATCTTCGACAAGCTATGCAAATTACAGACTTCAAATGGCGTCACCCTCGACCACTGCATCCAGACAGGAGTCGATAACCCAGGCCATCCGCACATCATCACTTGTGGTATAGTTGCTGGCGATGAAGAGTCCTACGAAGTCTTCAAAGATATCTTCGATCCTATCATCGATGCCCGGCACAACGGATATGCAGCCGACGCTAAGCATCGCACCGATCTCAATCCCGACAATCTCGAAGGAGGAGATGATCTGGATCCCAACTACGTGCTTTCAAGTCGTGTACGCACAGGGCGCTCTATCCGTGGCTACTGTCTTCCACCCAACTGCACCAGGGGAGAGAGGCGGGATGTTGAGAAGATACTCACCGAAGTCCTTGCCACTTTCGATGGAGAATTCGCGGGTACGTACTATCCACTCAAGGGAATGACCGATGAACAGCAAGAGCAACTTATCAACGACCACTTCTTGTTTGATAAGCCAGTATCTCCATTGCTACTTGCATCCCGTATGGCTCGCGACTGGCCTGATGCGCGTGGCATCTGGCATAATCAGGAAAAGAACTTCTTAGTTTGGGTCAATGAAGAAGATCACACAAGAGTCATCGCCATGGAGAAAGGTGGTAACATGAAGCGTGTTTTCAAGCGATTCTGTGATGGTCTCAATCGATTTGAGAAAGAGCTGAAAGGCAAAGGCTATCAATTTATGTGGAATGAGCATCTGGGCTACGTCCTTACATGCCCTTCCAATTTAGGTACCGGTGTCCGTTGTGGTGTGCATGTTAAGCTACCCAAATTTAGCGCACATCCCAAATTCGGAGATGTCTTAAAAGAGCTGCGTCTGCAGAAACGTGGTACAGGTGGCGTCGATACGGCTTCAACTGATGGCATCTTCGATATTTCCAACCTTGATCGTCTTGGATCATCCGAGGTTCAACAAGTCCAAATCGTCGTCAATGGATTGAAGAAGCTCATCGAGATTGAGAAGGCTTTAGAAAAAGGTGATAACATCGATAGTCTGGTCGAAGGCGTCTGCAAAGCTGAAGAGGTGGAAGGATATCCCGATTTTAGTCAACATAACAACCACATGTCACACCACTTGACGGCATCTCGTTACAAGAAGATGAAAGATCTGAAGACACCGAGTGGATTCACTCTTATGGGTGCCATTAATACCGGCGTCGAAAATCCTGGTCATCCTCACATCATGACGGTTGGTATGGTTGCTGGTGATGAAGAGAGCTACGATGTCTTCGCTGATATCTTCGATCCTGTGATTGATGCCCGTCATGCTGGTTATCCCAAGGACGCCGTACACAAGACCAACCTGAATCCTGATGATCTGAAGGGCGGTGATAACCTGGATCCAAATTACGTATTGTCTTCCCGAGTTCGCACTGGTCGAAGCATAAGAGGGCTGTCCCTACCTCCACATTGTACCAAAGAAGAACGTGCATCTGTCGAGAAAATTGTAAGCGAAGCTCTAAATGGCTTGGAAGGTAATCTGAAGGGTACCTATTTCCCACTCGAGGGCATGGCAGATGATACACAGGAGCAACTGATTGCAGATCATTTCTTGTTCGACAAGCCCGTTTCTCCTCTCTTGACTGCGTCAAAGATGGACCGCGATTGGCCACACGCCCGAGGAATCTTCCATAATGAAGACAAGAATTTCCTGGTTTGGGTCAACGAAGAAGATCACACGCGAGTTATCTCTATGGAAAAAGGTGGCAACATGAGAGCTGTGTTCCAACGATTCTGCGACGGTCTCAACAAAGTTGAAGAACTCATCAAAGGTGCCGGTCATGAATTCATGTGGAATGAGCATCTTGGTTATATTCTGACCTGTCCATCTAATCTAGGTACCGGACTCCGAGGTGGCGTCCACGTAAAGCTACCAAATCTCTGTAAAGATGAACGCTTTCCCAAAATCCTCAAAGCACTGCGACTGCAGAAGAGAGGTACCGGAGGTGTCGACACTGTTTCAACAGATGGTATCTTCGATATCTCAAACCTGGATCGACTTGGATCCTCAGAGGTGGATCAAGTACAGCTGGTTGTTGATGGCGTACAACTTCTCGTCGAAATGGAAAAACGTCTTGAGAAGAAAGAAGCCATAGATGACCTTCTACCTGAAGCATGTAAACCTCCAGCACCAGTTCAAGTTATGTGTGACAGTTTTCCTGATTTGTCGAAGCACAACAACCACATGGCAAAGGTCCTAACCAAACCAATGTATGAAAAGCTGTTTAAGTTGACGACTAAAGCAGGAGTCACTCTTGACCTAAACATCCAGACTGGCGTAGATAACCCTGGACATCCTTTCATCATGACAGTCGGTGCAACAGCTGGAGATGAAGAAAGCTATGAGCTGTTTAAAGATTTCTTTGATCCAGTTATTAGCGACAGACATGGAGGCTACGCAGTGGACGCAAAGCACCCAACGGACCTCGACTTTACCAAAATAACAGGGGGTGACAACATGGATCCCGACTTTGTGCTATCCAGTCGAGTTCGCACCGGACGTAGCATCCGTGGGTACAAACTACCTCCCGTTTGCGATAGAGCTGAAAGGACAGCTGTGGAGACCATTGTAACAGACGCACTCGGGACTCTAGGAGGTGAGCTACAGGAAAATACTATCCACTCACTGGTATGTCAGAAGCAGACCAGGAGAAGCTTATTGAAGACCATTTCCTTTTCGACAAGCCCGTGTCTCCACTTCTCATCGCATCAGGTATGGCTCGTGATTGGCCTCAGGGTCGTGGCATCTGGCACAATGACAAGAAAAACTTCTTGGTTTGGATCAACGAAGAAGATCACACTCGTGTCATCTCTATGGAGAAGGGAGGCAACATGAAAGGTGTGTTCCAGCGTTTCTGCGAAGGATTGCAACAAGTAGAAAGCTCTATCAAGAATAAGGGTCACGAGTTTATGTGGAATGAACATCTCGGCTTTGTCTTGACCTGCCCATCCAACCTCGGCACTGGTCTCCGTGGAGGAGTTCATGTTAAGATCCCATTGGTTAGCAAGCATCCTAAATTTGAAGCGATCTTAAAGAAAATGCGATTACAGAAGCGCGGCACCGGTGGAGTAGATACAGCGTCAACTGATGGCACATTTGACATCTCTAATGCCGATCGTCTCGGTTTCTCTGAAGTACAACTTGTCCAGGCCGTCATAACTGGAGTTGAATTACTTGTAAAGATGGAGAAAGCTCTCATGGCTGGCGAATCTGTCGATGATCTCCTACCAGAAGGTGTTTAATGGACTGCGACAGAACAAATTTACCAAATGACTCAATGTACAGCTTTATCCTTTGTGAACAATAACACTGCGGAACAAATTCCCGTTCGTATATGACCGTAATTACTAAGCTAGAAAACTTCCATCCCCTCTCTACCTTGTTTACTCCAGAACAATGCATAAATGTCTACCTTCTCAGTGTGTAATATTCAGAATAATTTATCAAGTGCTCTTTATGATGTTCGCAGAAATTTACTTTTTCAAAGATTTGACTTCTATGTTCGTCAGTAAATTGCATTTATAGTAAACTTACGTGACATCGGCAGAGATAGATTTTTACATGTTTTAGACCTATTGCATAACCCTGACGTATACGGGTTGAGCAGACGGCACTAAGTGAACGAACGTGGTACGTAAACGTCAGATGTCACGTGATGGCATTGTAACCAATCGGCACTCTTGGATGGCACCGTATTGACTTCACGCTCATTCGCCTAGTGACGTCTATTTAGTGATATTAACTTGAAACATGTAGTAACATTAATAAGAATAATAACAATATAGAGACATAGCAAACATAAAACGTTTTAAACGGGTTATTTTTTAATAACATTAAAATCTCTAGTTATATAAAGGTAATGAAAACGTTTTGTATGAAAAATACAATAACACAACATTTTTAGATGTTAGCAAAATGTTTTTTGTAAAATATTTTTTGCAAACATTTTTGCGAAATATTTCGTCAACAATTAAATAACCTTTGTTAAAATATTTTGCAGGAAGGTTTCAAAAAATGGTTTAATGTTATCAAAACCTTGTAGGGCCTACTCTTTATATAACTCGACATTTTCTGGCAACCGATTGAATCCGATTCTAACCTTTTGCGAATAATGTCGAAAACGTTATGTGTTTGCTGGGAATAGTCCATTTC
Source organism: Amphiura filiformis (assembly GCF_039555335.1). Taxonomy (NCBI): domain Eukaryota; kingdom Metazoa; phylum Echinodermata; class Ophiuroidea; order Amphilepidida; family Amphiuridae; genus Amphiura; species Amphiura filiformis. The sequence continues at coordinate 32,395,943 of NC_092630.1, read as the reverse complement.
CCACTTGGCTTCCTCGAGAGAGTGACGTCAGCAGTCAGTACCCGCTTCAATGCGAGTATCTTTAAAATCACGCGGGTTGACCTCAAAGAACTGGCGTCTGTGGGTGTTTTAACACTCGCAATCATACGCGATACAGCTACTATTACATGTATACGTGCGAAGTATACTCCGACGTGACGTCACTATATCGAGTAAGCCAAGTGGACTTTTCTTTTCTACATCTGGAGTGTTTGATGGAATAAACTGCTTCAATTGCACCGGCCTCGTTATTTAAAAAAAGGAAACATTTCTCTACGCTACGTATACTATGTATATCTATAATACCGAATGTTATTTGAAAGTTCTTATGATTTTTGATGTCATGTTTGACTCAGTTATCTAATTCTATATATACGATCTTGATCAAAACTCGTATTAAGAAAATGGGTTTGGGTTTATTAATGTTTAAAAAAATATATATAAATCTTTTTGATAATAAATCCCTCATAAAACGATCTTTTGTGATCCAAGTCGTAACATGTATAACATTATAATTATAGAATGTTTAGCATGCAAATAGAAATATACGGTGCATGATTTGCGCCGAATTGTTGAGAAGGCCCTACTATAGTGTAAACGATTATTTTTGTGTGTTTATATTATAAAATTATGGTGTGTATAATTATATTTTTGAGTGCAAATGTACATGAATTGTTACATTCGTTAAAGGCGAATAGTTTTTTTGCGTATGCAACACTTGTAAATGTGACAAATGTTTGACGTCATTTAATTTGTGGGGATATTCACAAAGCAAGTGACGCTAAAAAAACGTCACGCGTACAAGAGTAGTGTAATCCTCCCTAATGTAACGGTAATGAATGACTTATGTTATAGACATCATGTATACGTTAAAATCTTATAATCACTTATACTTCAGAATCGGTACTCTTCTGGTAATCATTGACATTGACGGTGCTTCGTTACCAATATCATTTATGTCTTTGAAGTATATGACTGGGGATTTTAACGTGCATATTATGATGGTTGTATTTCAATAGCAATATATTTCCTGCAGTGAAACAAATATGTATTTTCGCCTCATTGATGAAGTCGTGTTGCCCTTTTAGTCCCACCCATCAAAACATGCATATTGTACTTATATCAGATTCCAGAGTGATTGTATAATCATGGTTAACATTCTCCAAAGAGCTTGCCAGAATTGACTGTCTTTCTCCCCAAACCCGAAATCAAAATATACCATGTAAGCCACACAAATAGTATTATACCAAATGACTGTATTTTTGTACAAAATCCTTGAGTTAGTGTGTGCCAAAAGGCTTGCCTTCACCATTTCGACTTGCAAAGCCGTCTTTTGTTTCGGTTTAGAGCAAGATTACATGAAAAAAGCTACCAGTGGCGGCACCAGTTTCCGGGGCGCATGGGGGAGGGAGTGAAATGTATGAAAAAGACGATGGTTGTCATATAAAGGACGGCTTCAAAACTCAACCGCCGGTTGCCCACCGGTTCCGTCCGGTTGGCCCGAGCCAGTTGCGCGGTTTAACCGGCGGTCGAGTTTTGAAGCTGCCCATATATTGCTGTTCAAGCTAGTTATTCCGTTTTCTTCGGAAAGTATCATAGTGTCAGAAATAACGTGCGTGAAAACCATGCAAATTATTGTGAATCCCATTGTACTTGCTTGCATGTAGAAAACAGACAGCTGTTGTCGAAGTTGGTGAGGCTTGCTTCATAACTCCATTAACATTCCGTGCTGTATATGTATAGTATAACATAACGCATGTAAATGCGGCTTGTATATGTGAATCAATTCAGGTTTTATTTATTTACTTACTTACTATATACGTGTATTATAAGCTACCGTTATTAGTATTTAAAACAGTGTATTTCAGTTGTACCACATTATGTGACCTTCCGCCATACACCAGCCGTAAAGTCGGCCCGGTCAATTTTGTCTTACTTCGTGTTTGGTTTTTGCTGGTAATAAATATCAAACTGTCAGTTGGCGGTCATTTCAATTCATCCCCAAGTCAACGAGGTTCAGGAATGTCCTATCATTGTTAATTGTTGGTTATACTTACCTGGACAAAATACAATGCTTTGTAACCCATCACTTGAACAGCATTTAGCCAAAGCAAACAGCTATTTAAGAATTCTATAGACGGGTAGAAGCTTATTATCCTCTTCAACAATATAATTATTGATTGGTTTAAAAGGTGTTTGACTGGCACTAGCAAAATGAGATACATGTAGCACCAACTTGCGGTACGTATGAATACGACCTTCATGCACATTTTTCATGTAACTCAGTCATGTCAGTATACAATTTGCTACTTATAAAATGGCTGGTTTGTGGTGGACGGTCACATTTCAAAAATTGGACATTATGTATAGCATTTGTGAAATACCGATTTGCACTTTTTGATTCTTTTATTATCTTTAAATACTACATTATGCATCTAGCAATATACTTACACACATATGTTTACGAAAATCAACATTTAAATGTTAGACCCATACTGCTTAATGTGAAATATTGTACTTCACAAACCGTATAAAGTAGGCTATATTATAAATCCATCTGCATGTATATTGTACTAACAGGGTATACTAGAACTTTTGGTTGAAGTTACGATCAAATTAATGCAGGAATTAACCGACCAAATAAACAAAATATAAGTTATTAAAAAATCTTTCCATATAAACATTATAGCCTATAAGTTGCCGTTACTCTACATGTATATTTGTGTGAAATAAAATAATTTTATATGAATGTTATATTCACTGAAAAAGAATAACTGTGTGATTGAAGTTAATTGTTACGTTCGTGCAAAATTCAGTGTGAAATTTCTCTCAAACATGTGTCAAAACGAAACTGTGCGACAAAACTAATTTTCACACGCTCCTCGACTTCCGTGTAGAGCTGCATGGTAAAATTGGTTTTGTCTATCAACTTGAACCTAGAATTCCCGTCTGAACCTCTGCCCTTTATACGGATGTTATCATGAAATAATGCAATATTTCTATGAATATGTTATGATGACATCGAATTCCACAACCTACGGCTACAATTTTGCCAAATACCGTGGAAACGTTCTTTAAGGGAACGAATAGCAATTGCACAGTATTTTTTCGCGGGACATTGCATTCTGAATACAAGGAATGGCCTTCCGATATCAAATAATTTTGATTTTTTGAAATTCGAGATATAATACAATGTTTATGGCAAATTATTAAAAATTGATATTTTTTTAATGTTTGATATTTTTCCTCGGAAGTAAACTATATAAATCTAATGATACTATAGGCCTACTTAAAGTGTATGTATAGCTGGGAGGAAAAGCCGACAATCATGAAAATTTTAACCTGTCGTATTGAAGATACAGATATTTTCCCCCAAAAACATCTAATATTTTTAGGTGTTCGAAGAAAAAATCCATCTTCAATACGAAAGGTATATATATTCATATGATGGTCGGCCTTTCCTCCCAGCTACATACACTTTAAGTACATATCATTTAAGTTACATCCAGGACTGTTAAATATAAAAAATGAAAAAATACCTATTTTTAATAATTTGACATAAAATATTTTTATATCACGAATTTTAAAAAAATCTTAATTTATTTGATGTCTGATGCGCTCTCCATGTTCTAAAAAAATACTGTGCACTCGTTGCTATCCGTTTTCTTAAAGTAAGAATATGAAAAAATGTACACAATTTTAAAAGCCTCGGTACATGCAACGCCGTGTTATCAATATTTGTATGTTCTCTCGGAATTCAATCTAAGGCAGTATTGCTACTAGTATAGACCCCATTTATTTTGCGCAATTTAAACTTGCATAAGATTTAATAATTGATCAGGAAAGCACAAAGGAATGTAATTAAAGGCAATAGCCAATTTAGATGGAAGACCTCAAAGTCAAAAATGCATTAACAAATTATAATAAAAGCCATTAGAATTATTTTGGGTGTAATTTTAAACAGCGTTTTCGTCACAAACGGCTATTATAATGATCTATCACTATTCCATAAGTATTGCAGGTAGGCTAGTTTATTCTAAAAAGGCGTAATTTCGATTTCATTTTGTGTATTTATCCAGCAACCAAATGTTATTGAAATCATTTGAAATTTTTCAAAACGTAATCAAATTAAAAATAATGTCGGGTTATATAAAATATTCTACCGCATTTTGTATCAAACAAAATTGGTTTTTCCTTTTTTTATAAAACTTTAAAAAAATGTTTTGACGACATTTAACTTCATAACGTTAACCTACTGGTGGCATTTTGTGGTAACATTTGTAAATGTTACAACGTTTATAACCCGACATGAAAACGTTTTCTGGCTTTAAGGGGGTACTACACCCCTCGATAAATTTGTGTCTATTTTTGCATTTTTCTCAAAATCTAATAACACAGTGGTGACAAAAGTTATGTATATTATAGGGGCAAGGAATCCAATTACTACACTGGAATTTCAGTGACTCAAGACAAGCGGTTTGTTATTTATGATAAGAAAAGAGGTACCGCTAGGATGTACCTCATTTTCTATCATATTATACTGAACCGCTTGTCTTGAGTCACTGAAATTTCAGTGTAGTAATTGGATTCCTTGCCCCAATAATATACATAAATTTTGTTACCGGTGTGTTATTATTTTTTGAGCAAAATGCAAAAATAGTCATAAATTTACCACAGGGTGTAGTACCCCCTTAACCTTTACGCTCTTGTTTCTGAGTAGCTTAGTGACAAGATCAATCATAAATCCAGTGAATTCACTGACCGTATACTTTCACATTACATGACCTGGAAACAAATTACTGATCTGTTCAAATATTGATTTGACTCATAAACTCGATAAACATCACATTCATATTCGAACGGACATGTAGTGACGAGCAGATCATTTTGTATATTTGAACGTTTCATACATTTTCTGTGTCATTCTCTCAGTTTCAAGGTTGAGTATTTTTTTTAAATGTCTCCGAAATCCTGTACCAACACTGTAAATCCAAGTGTTTAGGGGTTCTGTAACACTTTTAAAACACTGTAAGATGTTTAATTTTTCATTTACACAGTAAAGGTATAGGAGGACACCTACACCAAAGTAAACACACAGTAAACTGCTCCGATTTCAACGCAAATGGTCTCGCAACTGTCCGTTACAGTCGCATCTTTCTAATAAATTGAGCTAACTTATCAAACAGTGTACAATCAGTAGACAAATACACATTTCAAGTCTTTTTCATAATTGTTCAGACATAATTTCAAAACATTTCGCTCTACATTAATATGTCGACTAATAAAAGGCTATAAGAATACATATATACTAGTATTTGATTTCTGATTCTACAATTTTGTTTGCATGTCCACAACGCATCCAATCTCCTCTCTGGATCAGACGCATCCCGTTTTAAAGGGATTTTAGTGATGATCAGTTCTGCCAATTATTGCTGTGTTAATATGAGGGCGCTAGTTAACATGATGAAAATAATCAGACTGAAAAGAATAGTACTTTCCTGGGGTGACTTCAGCGGGTACACGACAAGACTTTGAGTAAGGCGCTATATCTAACTATTGCCAGAATAGCTACTTTAATTAGCACGGGGGTGCAATTGTTGCAATTATGTCATAACTTTACACAGTAACTTGCAATTACAATTGTGATGAAGGCACTATTTTGGCAATTCCCAAAATTGACTTGGAGTAAAAATCTTAATCTAACTCCTCTTTCTAATTGCAATTGCGGTAATTGCAAGTTCACTGCAGCGAGTGCAATTGTGGCAATTATAACAATCTTCCAATATTATACCAAGGGTGTGCACTACATGCAATTGCGGCAATTATAGCAATTCTACTATGGGAAGATCCACTTTGGTTTATTTTGAGTCATACTGTCATGGATATACAGCCATGTAAAATACCAAAAAGTAATAAATCTACTCATGCGTTATTCGCTGGAATAGTGTGATGTCATAATACAGCCTGTATGCCTACTTTGGTTTAAGTTTACATCCACCTAAATTGCATTATTTCAAAAACTACACAATTTTAATAGCTAAAAACTCATCCAGTTATAGTAATTAGCTAAATAAATCATAATATTCTGCATTCATGTCTTAAAAATATGAAGATTTGTCAGAATTTATCATGTTCTTTTTACCAAATTGGTTGGTTTCCAAAAATCCAAATCCAATTAGTCATACTGTGTGAACATGGTAAACAGGGGACTGTCCTTGAGAGGTGCTTGAACCAAAACACTTCAAATTGTATGCATGGCTGTCTTTATCCAAGGTGATGGTATAATGACTATTTCAGCGAATACAGTGGCTATGTTGCCCTGCGGGGCTCCAAATATTGGGTCCTCCTCTTTCATGGTTCTAGGGTAGAAATCCAGAGGTTTTCACAAATTTACGCATTTGTGGAAGTTTGTGGGCATATTAGCAGAGGCCTATCCAATCCCCACTTCCTGGCCGGCTACAGGTCTGAAAACAAAGCACAAACAATATCATGTTTCGGATCGAGTTTGAAGAATTATTCGCCTAGACATGGTAGACGTGATGTAATAATCGGGTTTACTACCATAACAATAGATGAATAGCCTGGATGAATACAATTTTTGAATATATCACCCTGCGCACCATGTCCACGCGGTACCTTGTATGCATTGAACCACATAATTATGTCAAAGAATAGGGATAAATACCTCGATCGGAATGATTAGTGTAACCTGCTTGTAGTGCAGGACGATATATTCTAAAATTGTATTCATCTATTGCGATGGTAATTAATCCTGTTACATCATCACTTCTACAGCGAATATCGCATAATATATGACACAAAATACTCTTACACACTCAAAGCTATCCATCACTTTTACAATCACCTCGGAATGCAAAATGCAAGAATGTTGTCAATCATTAATGCTTTACAAAGTCGTATTTTTTATTGAAATTTAATCGTTTTCTACTTTATATCTTTGCAGACACCCGAATTATCCGGACTTGGGTCAGCACAATAACCACATGGCCCACTGTCTCACACCAGAGATGTACAACAAGCTGGTGGACAAGAAGACCTTGGCAGGTGTTACCCTGGATCAATGCATCCAAACAGGTGTAGACAACCCGGGCCATCCGTTCATCATGACAGTCGGTGCGACGGCAGGTGACGAAGAGTCCTTTGATATGTTCTCTGAATTTTTTGATCCAGTCATCGACGCTCGTCACAATGGTTACCCAGCGAATGCCAAGCATTACACCGACTTGATTCCGGATCACTTGGTTGGAGGCAACTTCGATCCCAAGTATGTATTATCTAGTCGCGTTCGTACCGGCCGCTGCATTCGAGGATACCGGCTGCCACCCAACTGCGACAGGGCAGAGAGACGCGATATAGAGAAGATTGGCACAGAGATCTTGAGCACCTTCGATGGCGACTTGAAGGGAAAGTACTATCCACTGAAAGGTATGACGGATGAGGTGCAAGATAAGCTGATTGCTGATCATTTCCTTTTCGACAAGCCAGTCTCTCCACTGTTGCTGGCATCTGGTATGGCTCGTGATTGGCCTGATGCACGTGGTATTTGGCACAACGACAGCAAGACCTTCCTGGTCTGGATCAATGAAGAGGATCACTTCCGAGTCATTTCTATGGAAAAGGGTGGCAACATGAATGGCGTCTTTCATCGCTTCTGCAATGGTCTCAACCGATTCGAAGTTGAGCTGAAAAAGAAAGGATATCAGTATATGTGGAATCCGCATCTTGGCTACGTCCTTACATGCCCTTCAAACCTGGGTACAGGTGTCCGTGCTGGAGTCCATATTAAGATCCCAAAGTTCAGTGAGCACCCCAAATTTGCAGAAGCCTTGAAGAAGATGCGACTGCAGAAACGTGGTGCTGGAGGCGTAGACACCCAAGCAACTGGAGGTATCTTCGATATTTCTAACCTTGATCGCCTGGGTTCCTCCGAAGTAAAACAGGTCCAGATTGTCGTAGACGGCGTGAATAAGCTTATTGAGCTCGAAAAGGCACTTGAAAAGGGTGAGAATATCGACAAACTTCTGCCCGGAGCCGCCGAAGCTGCAGACCCTGGACTAGCAGGATACCCAGATTTGAGCAAGCATAACAACCATATGGCACATTGCCTGACACCAGATATCTACAAGAAATTGAAGGATAAGAAAACACCCAAGGGTTACACTCTTATGGGTGCCATTAATACCGGCATCGAAAATCCTGGTCATCCTCACATCATGACGGTTGGTATGGTTGCTGGTGATGAAGAGAGCTACGATGTCTTCGCTGATATCTTCGATCCTGTGATTGATGCCCGCCATGCTGGTTATCCCAAGGACGCCGTACACAAGACCAACCTGAATCCTAAAGACTTAAAGGGAGGGGACAACTTGGATCCAAAGTACGTGCTGTCATCTAGAGTGCGTACTGGTCGTAGTATCAGGGGACTCGCCCTACCCCCTTTTTGCACAAAGGAAGAACGTGGAGAAGTTGAGAAAATTATTGCCACTGCATTGAAAGGATTACCAGCACCCCTTAACGGTGAATACTACCCACTTGAAGGCATGTCAGCGGCAACACAGGATAAGTTGATTGAAGACCACTTCCTTTTCGACAAACCTGTTTCTCCATTGTTGACAGCATCCAAGATGGACCGTGATTGGCCTCAAGGTCGTGGCATCTTCCACAACAAGGAGAAAAATTTCCTAGTCTGGATCAACGAAGAAGATCACGCACGTATCATCTCTATGGAGCTAGGTGGTAACATGAATCGAGTATTCCATCGCTTCTGTGACGGTCTAAACAAGGTGGAAGAACTGATTAAGAAAGCTGGTCATTCGTACATGTGGAATCAGCATCTTGGATACGTTCTTACCTGCCCATCCAACTTGGGAACTGGACTCCGTGGTGGTGTTCACGTCAAGCTACCAAAGCTAGGTGTAGACATGCGATTCCCTAAAATCCTGAAAGCTCTGCGGCTGCAAAAACGAGGAGCAGGAGGCGTCGACACAGAAGCTGTGGGTGGCATCTTCGACATCTCAAATCTGGATCGTATCGGTACATCTGAGGTTTCACAGGTCCAGCAGGTCATCGATGGTGTGGAACTGCTGATCAAGATTGAGAAGCGTTTGGAAAAGAATGAGTCCATTGATGATCTGATCCCTGAGTCTGCCAAACCACCTAAACCAGCTAAATGCATGTGCGACAACTACCCTGATCTGGCCAAGCACAACAACCACATGGCAAAGGTCCTAACCAAACCAATGTATGAAAAGCTGTCTAAGTTGACGACTAAAGCAGGGGTCACTCTTGACCTAAACATCCAGACTGGCGTAGATAACCCTGGACATCCTTTCATCATGACAGTCGGTGCAACAGCCGGAGATGAAGAGAGCTACACGCTCTTCAAGGACTTCTTTGATCCAGTTATTAGCGACAGACATGGAGGCTACAAACCAGACGCCAAGCACCCAACGGATCTTGATTTCACCAAGCTGAAGGGAGGAGACAATCTGGATCCTGCCTTCGTTCTCTCTAGCCGGGTCCGCACTGGACGCTGCATTCGTGGCTATAGATTACCTCCCGTTTGTGACAGAGCTGAGAGAGCAGCTGTTGAGAAAATCTGCGTAGATGCCCTGGCTGAACTTAAAGGTCCACTCAAAGGCAAATACTACCCACTCACTGGTATGACAGATGCAGACCAGGAGAAGCTGATTGAAGACCATTTCCTCTTCGACAAACCTGTGTCTCCTCTTCTCATCGCATCAGGTATGGCTCGTGATTGGCCCCAGGGTCGTGGAATCTTTCATAATGATGAGAAAACCTTCTTGGTTTGGGTCAACGAAGAAGATCACACTCGTGTCATCTCTATGGAGAAAGGAGGCAACATGAAACGTGTGTTCCAGCGTTTCTGCGAGGGTCTGAAGAACGTCGAAGATGCCATTAAGAAGAAGGGATACGCATTCATGTGGAGTGAACATCTTGGATACATCCTGACTTGCCCATCTAATCTTGGCACCGGTCTTCGTGGAGGTGTTCACGTCAAGATCCCATTGGCCAGCAAGCACCCTAAATTTGAAGCCGTTTTGGAGAAGATGAGACTCCAGAAGCGTGGTACTGGTGGCGTCGATACAGCTTCCACTGATGGCACATTTGATATCTCCAACACCGATCGTCTCGGCTATTCAGAAGTCAGGCTGGTACAGAATGTTGTTGATGGTGTAGAGCTTCTTGTCAAGATGGAGAAGGCTTTGATGGCTGGCAAATCAGTCGACGACATACTCCCAAAAGGGATTTAAATCCAACACTCCATAAGTACATGATGACGCCATAGTAAATACATACTCATTATTGTCGTGTTGCTTTAAACGTACTTTTCCTGATACCTGGAATTCCGTTCACAAAGAACTTTAAAGCTTTATATTATTTTTTACGAAATGACTCCTTCAAAACAGTTAACAGTTATTAACAGTTATTAACATAAATATCAACGTGATACTTTTAAAAAACTGTAAACTGACAGAAATGAACCTAGACATGCTAGATGGCACAGCTGTGATTGAGCAACTTGGACATGTATATACCGGTAAATTGACGGTGAACATCCGAAAGGCGTGCACGATGATGATCAATTTGGGAAATGATGCCCGTTGTTGATAACTGTGCAGTGGATAACCGTTAAACACCAAACACATTTAATATGGAATGAAATTTGTATATTGATGAAGGCTGCAATATCTTCACAATGTAAGATTCATCACATGGTATAGGACAGACTTCTGCAGTTCTCATGACTCTGACTGATATCACTTGGCCCGGCGCGTTTCCATCTGTTTAAACATAACGCAGGAGAACCAGGGTGAAAAGAACATGGAACTATTCGATTAAGGATCATTCGTGTGAATAACTTGATTTATAATTCAAACACTTTGGACAGTTTCAAGGTCAGTGCGATCTTTTGCAAACTCAGACATTAGCATGGATGTTCATTGTAGTAAATTCTACATACGAAGCAAAACTCAGACACTTGCAACATGTGCAATGAAGAATTAGAATCACTTTTGACATTTATCTTCCATCTTTCGCAACGTCACGTCAGTGAACATTTCATCGATGAAACGTCTTGTGTGTGATTTTCAACAAGTAATATTGATCAGGCTGCCAGTTAAATCAATCTGAATGAACTACAAATATCAATCTAAAATAATAATTGTTGACATACCAGATGAACATGACGGGAAGAACTGACAAGATAATAATGCACTGTCAATTCCAAGCAGTCGCAAGTAACAGTATGTGTCTGTCAATGTGACATTTGACTGCAACAAGAATCGCAACACATATCGTACAGATTCGCCTAATGGCATCCATGGACTCCTTTGCCTAGGGGTAAATTTCATTTACAAATAGTGAGCTCCCTCCTCTAAAACTCCCAACAAGAATTAAGGGTCTCATTATTTGCTGGTGGATTTTTTTAGGGGCAAGTACTTTTAGTTTTTGTCTAAAATTCCAGTTATGTCAAGGAGTCCATAGCGCCATTAGGCGAAGCTTTACGGTATTAGTACAGACCGGTATTTTTGAACGATGTTTTGCTTGCCCGTCCCAGGAGCTAATTCCCCGTCTGAAATGACGGGCAGACGGGTGGCTAGCTAAGATACTAATTGTTATACGTCGTAAGTGTGAAAAAGCGACAACAGATCCGGTGCGGATGATTGTTTTAATAAAACTTTGTTTTACCCATATGGTTTTACCCCAAGTAATACGGATTGTAGCGAGAAATTTTTTTCAAAGCCCAACACTAAAATAGTATAATAGTAATGTGACTGTGTGCGACTGTGACTTCGACTTCTTTATTCAATCAGCATAACTATACATATAACCATGACGTGAAATACTGGCGAACACATTCTAAACAAAATGTGAGCCAACATAATTATTATCATAAATGTGTAATTCTGTATATTACCTTTGACAATATTAAGTAACCTCGGTGTTCGGCACTTGATGCAACTTTTGTATCAGAAAGCATCAGATGATATTTCTTACACGTTGCATTAATCAAGTATCGACAAAATGAACATTGAAAAAAAAATTTTGTTCTGAAAGTCCGTCTTTAAGTCGTTACCAGGAGTCATTACACTTTGAAATTTTATCTAATTTGTTGCAATTATCACAAATCATGAACAATATATCGTAAAATAAAGTTTTGTGTCCACCTTTATTAATTGTTTCTAAATCCATGGGTTTTAAGCATTCAATTTCTTTTTAGTTAAATGAATCTGAACTATTTAGAATTTCATACAGAAAATGATGGAGATTTACTTTTTGTGTTTTTTGACATCAATAATCGATTATGAGGATGGTGTGATGTGGTTTTTCAGTAATCATTTCGTATTAGCGCAAATAGATTACAGTAGTAAACACATGTATTTGCAAAATTAAGTTGTTTTACTGGATTTTTGTTTGTTCTTTTCAATATAATGTTTGGATTAATAACAAGTTTAAGTGTGCAGTTAAAAACTTAAACAATGAAAAAGTACAGGGAATTGGGAATATGCGTTATTTTCCTTTATGATTTTAGAAGGTATCCCTTCCACTGTCTATATGTGAAATATATAAAGAATTTAGGTTCATTTGAACTGTTAACTTTATTATTGATTTTATTTAAAACACTTTAAAGACAAATAATGGTACAGCATAAAATATTATATGGATACCATCTGAGATAAGATATGCTGTACACATGAAAGAAATGTATAAGAAAGGCATCTAAAACATCATTATCGACATTAAAATTATCTTCTAAAAGTGCACAATTCGACTGCTAGAAGTGCCAGAATTGGGTAAGTGCAATAGCTGCCCTGTGAACATTTGACAATTTACACACAGTATATTGTACTCATTTACACATGGCAGATACACATGGCAGCTATTGCACTTACACACTTCTGGTACTTAGTAGTCGAATTATCCATTATGATTGAATATTTGGAGGATGTAAACCTTATGCCAAGTCCTGAGTAAAAAACTTGGTTACAGTTTGTAGTCTGTAACCATGGTAACTATCATCAAATAGGCCTCGAATAGTTTGAATGGCTTCTCTTCAAAAGAAATTGTCATTTGGTTTACGGTTCCTCAGAATTGTTAAGATTAAGGGAGGTATTCTGAAAGGGGATTTATAGCTAAATACTATTGAACCCGGACTGAAATTGTCTTAATTTTAAGCCAACTTTATTTTAAGACATATATTACTTCCGAATGCACGCACATGGGCTAAGCACACAGGTTTCTCATTGTAGGCCATATACAGGCTGTATCAAAACGATTGGTACCCATCGGTTTCCAGTGATTATGAACATGACTGCCACACAAAATGCAACATGGGATCCGCATAATTTGTTGATTAATGTCATAGACAGTATAACAATAAATTATGGTCATTTCAAGAGGAGCTAGTGTTGCATTTGGAAAAAGCAGGCTTTTCAATAACCATCAAAACTGATGGGTACCAATCATTTTGATACAGCTTGTACACTCATCACTGGTTTTATTTCAGAAATGAATGTGTGTTTATCCCAAACACTTACTTAAATACTCTTTGAGAATACCGTCATATAACAGCATCTCAGTATTTTTTGTTTAAATCGGAAATAAGTGAACAGCATCTCAGTAAATTTTAAAATAATCTGAAATAAGAGAATTCCGTGGTGTGTAAAATATAGTGTAAAATTAAAAGAACTATTTATTGCAAATATGGCTGTGTGTAGTGTTATTCGACTTAATTATACATTCAGAAATTGAATGGACTAATGACGCACGAGCTAGCGTATACAGTTACTAGCCACCACTTTTTAAAGGGAACAATTGATTTTCAATCTAAAACACTTTGGTAAGGGAAAGATCATAAAAAAGATTGAAATATTCAATCTGTTTAAAGATCTAGCCAGAGTCTTCAAGATTGAAAGTGAATCCTTTTCTTTAGAGAGCTAGCAATGTATATCATTTTGGTATCTATACGCTGGCGAAGTTACGTAATTAATCGGTTTAATTACCATAGCAATAGGTTAAAACAATTTTGAACATATCGCGCTGCACTACAAGCAGGTTACACTCATCACCTATGTATGTCTGTAATCATAGATTGAATACAATACTGGTCTTTTCAAAGATACTAATCTTACAGGTGCAAGTGATCAGCATGATAGGCCTATGGTTCAATGCAGACGTACCGCGTGAACGTATCAGTACAGCGCGGTATATTCAAAAATTGTTTTCACCTATTGCTATGGTAGTTAATCCGATTATTACGTAACTTCGCCAGCGTATACTAACGATAATTCCATCCATTCAGTTCTTGAATATCGTGTGACATATTTGAATAAAGTATATAATTTAGGTTAATTCAAACACATAGCCCCCCCCCCCTCACATTGACCCCACATACCAACCCTACCCACATTTACCCCCTCCCCCTTGCCAACTCCCACACAACCCCTCCCCCCCAAAAAAAAAGTTTAACAGAAAATGTTTAAAATAATTATTAATGTCGGGTTATATAAAGGGTATAATGGTTGTAATAATATTCAAATACATTTTTGAAACTTGCTGCAAAACATTCTACCAAAATATTTGCCAAGAATATTTTGCAATAACATTTCTAAAATATTTTCAAAATGTTGTAGTATGTTTTTATGCATGTTTTTAAAAACATGACCTTTATAACCCGATATTAAAATTTGAAATTATTGAAACGTTTGTACCAAAAGCAAAACACGTTTACAACACGTCTTAGACACGATTATTTTTGACGAGTAAGACCATAATTTTGGTTTATAGTATGTTGGTCCATATATAGAGAGAGAAAAGTAATTTTAATATGACCAAGAATGGCTGCATTCCCAGACCCTTTTTTTTTCTCTTATTTAGTATTATGGAATTCTAGACCTTTTTGTACCAAATTCCAATAAATTTGGAATTTTGGATCAATCATATCTGTTCAACCACTGTGGAGGCTGTTAGAATTCCAAACCTTTTTGGCAATTTGATTCCGAGAATTCGGGACTTGTGTCTCTTAGAAATCCCATATTTTTAGCACCAACTTCTGATAATCTGAATTTTTGGCTCATTTATAACTTCCCAATATAACAAATTGTCTGGAGTTCCAACACTCTCTATTATAGAGAGTGTTGGAACTCCAGATTATTTTGTCACACAATTCATGGAATTCCGAACTATTGGGTGGGTTCCATTTTGATTAATCTGAATTAAAATCTGCACAAGTTGTTCCAAAACTCTAAAATCAATGCAAGAGTTGTACATACTCGGGTATAGACGAATCCAACGAGCCAAGTCATGGTCAGGATTTGGTCGGCCATTATTGGGTCCCCGCATGCACCAAACTGGTGTTGTGAGTGCCCAATTGGGTGGATTAAACCCGCTTAAAATTCGATGTTAGATTCTTTTGTGTTGTAAACTGTCATCATTCTTTTGTCTACGTGTAACACGGGTGATAGAATGCAGTTTAAAATACCCTCCAAGGCCGCATCATTTCACATTTTAGGTGAGATAGAGCCGACGGGGACCCAGCTAATGGCTGCCATTGAGGTGTAGGAATGTGTGAAATTGGATTCGTCTATACTAAGAACTCAAGTACAAAAGGGAATATCGTTTTGTTACTCGTTGGTTATGTACTACGTCTTCTACACTATTAGAAAAAAAGATTCTCAGTAGAAGCTAATAAGGTTCTTAAATTGTCCTGTATATATAGAACCTTAAATAGTTCTACAAAGAGCTAAAAGGTTTGCTGCAAAGTAAAAAAAAAAAAATTAGACATGAAAAAGGCTTTGAAAAGGCCAAAAAGAACCATTTTGCAATTTCCACGAACCACTAGAATCCTAGCTTTACTGTATGTAGAGCCCCAAGAACCCTTTTTTCTAAGAGTGTTGTATTGCTGTTGTCTTCATAGAGTTTTGGAGCCAGCCCGTAACTGAGAGGAGGTGAGGCACAGATGCACCAGCATCCCCTCGCCAAAGGCCAAAAAAGTTCCCTTTCTGACCCAAAATTCCTATTTGTGAGCGTAGCGAGCGAAAAAATAGAGGTATATTTTTATGCCTTTTTGGTCAAAAAGGTCCAAATCTGGTAAAAATATGTCCACTTTATCAAATCAGCCGCTCCCCCAATAATTCCCGGTTAAGGGACTGCTGGGAGCAATTCGTGTGTGCCTAGATTTAAATTACCAAGACGCTGTTACCCCCCACCCGCCCAAAACTAGATACTGTAAAACACTTTAATTTCGCGGCTACTTTATTTCGCGAATTGGCGATGATCGACATTTTCGCGAGTATTTAATTTCGCGAATTTACAATTTCGTTATAAGCTTACACCTAAAAGTATGCCAAATTTTGAACTTCACAGAATTCTGCACTAACTTTCATATTTCTATCCGTTTACATCGCTCTAAACATTGGATACATTTCCCTTTTCTTGGCCTCTAATGTACAAGGAATATCTAGTTTTTCAGATTAAACCTTGATTTTTTATATATTTTGTCATTTTGACTGTCTATTTTGATGATAGTTTTACGATATTTTACTACTTCCGTGTTGGGCCATGGGGGCCATATTTGATTACCCTATTCCCAATGCCCCTTGCCTATTACCCACAATGCTATGGAACAATTAGCCTAAGTTCCTCTCCTCTTCCTAAAGATTGAAGACTGTGCAATACATACCTATAGACGAATCCAAGTAGCCAAGTCATGGTCAGGATTTGGTCGGACATCTTTGGGTAGCCGCTAGCACCAACCTGGTGCTTTGAGCGTCCAATTGTGCAAATAAAAGCCGCCTAACACCTAGAGCAGGTGCCAGGACGAGGAGGGTTAATAGAATAATAGCTAATAATATATATAATGGAGATAATTCCGCAGGTAATCCCGCGTCGCATCTATTCATACTCCTTTTGTTCGCAAGTACATCAATGCATAGATACCGCGTGTAGTTAATCCGATTATTATGTCACTTCAACAGCGAATAGACCATGCTGTGTGTTTTGTCGAAGGGAACTGTATTGTGTTATTCTTTTGTCTGCCTGTGTTTTCGCGGAAGGTGTAAAACGGGTGATGGAATGCAGTTTAACATTTCCGCCAAGGCCGAATCATTTCACATTTTGAGTGCATTGTAGCCGACGGCTACCCAACTAAAGGCTGCTAGTCAGGTGTAGGAATGCGTGTATTTGGATTCGTCTATACTAAATAAAATAAAATAAAATAAAAAATAAAAAATATTGTTGTTGCATTACTGGAGTGCAGAAACAAACAAAACCCATGAGAACTGCCTGTCGATTGGCCAAAAAGAGTTTTTATTATCGATTGGACCAATTAGCAACATTGTTACAATAATTTCACCACGCAAAAAATCGGGGAGAATTATTTGCAAAGCTCCATTCTGATTAGTGATTAAAGTGAAGATATCACGTAATTGACCAATCAGAGGCAATGTTAGATCAGCAGGTAGTACTCAGGGGGTTAAAGATGGCCTCTGATAACAAAAATATCAGCTGAAAATATATCAAAAAATAACGTCCAAACAAGTCCAGAAGGACTGAAAAATTAACAAAATGGATGTGCACTAATAAAATTAAAATATTACTTTACCTCCATGCATCATGAAAAATCAATTTCATGCAGTATTCTGAGCGATGTAAATGGATATAAATATGAAGGTTTGTGCAGACAGAATAAGCTTATAATACATAAAGCTTGTTTTAAGCTTTCTGTGTGTGTTTTCAAGGATCAATTTCGCGAGTATTTAATTTCGCGAATTTATAGACCTCGCGAAATTCAATACCTTAGTAGTTTGTGTCGGGGTACATGTAACATGTTTGATTCGTGACTGATATAATAGCGCCATCACCGCTAAATGGAATGGAGATGACGAGTTTTATCATCATGATCATTATTCAATATCATGATATACTTTTATTATGTGTTGGCGCTCTTACGAAAATTCGTTGTGCACAACGAAGTGTTGTTTAATATTTGCTTGTGTCTTTAGTAATTTTATTTTAGACTGACACCTCTTGCATATTGATATTGTGATGTGCCCTGAGTAATTTGATTTGATTATTTATTTTTGTTTACCAAATTACATGAGCGATGACATTTTGGGGGAATTCCCCTCTCAAATTGAGCAAAACAAATTGAATCATATCTAATTTGGAATATTTGGAAACCCTCCTGAGATTGTAAAGTGAAGATGACATCGTATGGGACCTTGACTAATTTGCCGCGGAGGGTGTTAGTGGGCTTAAAAGATGTGTTGATGCCAAAGGTCTTTAAGGTCTTCTTTAACCTCTCTGAAAGGCCAGCGACGTAAGGTATGGTAACGTGCGTTGAGTTGGTGATTTGATTCGTGTTCTGCGCACTTGCCAAGGTCTGATCTTTCTTTGTCTTAATAGCTTTCTAGTTTGGGTAGCCGCAGGTGCTAAGAGATTTCTGGATGTGATTGAGTTCCTTAGCTTTGGACTCCTAATGAGGCTGTCCGCGCGGTACTGTAAGGTTCAACACATCTTTTAAGCCCACTAACACCCTCCGCGGCAAATTAGTCAAGGTCAAAGACAAACCTCCAAAGGATAAACGTAGCAACATCGTTTATGGTATCTCATGTGCGGAAAAGGACTGTAAGGACTCTTATATTGGAGAAACAAAACAATCCCTTAGAGCTAGGATTGGCCAACATCGCAGGCCTAGCTCTAACGAAGCCCAGAACTCGGCTGTTTTCACCCACAATAAAGTCACGGGACATACCTTTAATCCGGAAGACGTCATCATTCTGGACAAGGAGGAACGCTGGTTTGAAAGGGGTGTGTGCGCGAAGCCGTCTGGGAGAGAGTCGAAAGACCGTCGCTGAACAGAACAGGAGGACTACGCTTTCAACTCTCGCACGCGTGGGACCAGGCACTGAAGGGAATTGATCGCCGTCTCTCACGTGACCAATCGACCTAATTCAGTCACCTGATGATGTCCGATGGTTTCGGACGAAACGTCGTGTTAACGAAACGTAAGTTCCAGTATTTGATTCATTTCTGTACTCTTCACAGTTTATAGTGTTGATCTGGGCTAGCTAGTTAATATGCTTACAGTCCAATTCCTTCAAAGAAAGGAAATTGCGAACCAGAATTATTTTATGTAGTCAATGTAGGCCTACTACTACCTGCCAGTGTTGTCGGAGATCTAGAATACGTCAAAGAACGTACTTCTTCCAAGAAAGGAATATATATTCTTCTGTTGACTTGCTGAGGTCTGGTTTTTTGATTCAACACGTCTGTCAATATAAGTGGGGACAACTGAATCGCAGTCCTGCTTCCTGAAGATATTGTGTGAAAGGTGGAAATAGCACCATTTTTAGAAAAAGCAGCGAAAGGGGGTATGCGTTTGGAGAAAGCAGCGCAAGGTGATAAGTGTTTGGAGAAAGCAACGCCATTTTTGTGTGAGGATTTTATTCGCAAGGATATTTATCAATGCAAGTGTACAATGGACTTCGCTGATTTTCGCAGGACAAGTGAATAAGGATAGCCATCAGTCGTCCAGAACATTGCAAGAACTCTAGGTTACCATCTTTTTCAATCTTCTGAAAGGGACTTCGGTGTAAAGTGCTATAAAAATAGTTGTGTTATGGTTATCTTTTTCACACAAGAAATAATTACGAAACAAAACATGGTTTAGTTTAAATTCAAAAATGCATAATTTAATCGACATAATCTAGTCCTAAACAACAGCATGGGAGACAATACTATACTGTTTCATGGTACTACGAAAATGTAACAAAACCCAGCAGCAATATTATCAATATGCATGATTTATATTAAATCTGAAACTTAATTTATACTCCATTTGATATTTTATTAATGAGCGACTAGAGCTTTTTCCAAAGCATCAACAAACGATCTAGCTAGCTCATAGGTAAGATTTCAGTTAAGAGCAGAACTTCGTTATCCCGTTTGTTATAGTGCGTATTTGACGCCATCTTTACAGGTGATACTTATGAGGCAGTATCCCCGGCAGTATCCACGGTCTTCGGTTTACGATAAAAGTTTCCTATAAAAAGTATACTAAAACCAAATAATTACACTACCATGCAGGAGTCGCCGTAGAAGTAGTAATGTATGATTAAATACGATGTGTCTACTCTTCACAAACCTCGTGGCTCGTGATACATGTTTGAATTCCCCGCCAACACTAGAAGCAGGCTGCACTCCTCACCATAATAACTATGTCCATTTACATTGTTATCATTAAAATTCGTTCACCGATGTAATGTGAAAGTCTAGTGCAGGGTAATAAATTCAAAATACGTTAAATATGTTACATCGCCATGGTAATTAATCTCGTTACCATGGTTATATCACTGCTTCTACGTCGAATTGGAGCTACATGTGCCAGGATATAGTAAACATAAACTGCTCACCAAAAAAATATCGTTACACTTGAAAATGTCGCCAAAACGGTAGTGAGCAAGTTAATAAACTTGCTGTGTGTACCATTTTGTACTGCGAATTTGACACCTCATTTGTTCTTCTGCGATTTGTTGAAAAAAGTTACAACCATTCGAATGGTAAAGTGTCGGATTTCAAAAGTTGCAGTAACTCCTACACCAAGGATCCTGAACAGGTTTCTAGATGAGTATACAATGCGGTACTTGCTTTATTGTGCGTCTTTTTTATTCGAATTTAAACAATTATTGTTTGCGGCATATCTGATTATCGATGAAAAAACAATGGCATTAAAAGAAAATGTGATTGATCTCAATAGGGGAAACAAGAATCACTCTGAATTCGCATCAAGCACAACAGAATTCATCAGAGAGAAACGCGGACATTTAAGAACTAAGAAGCACCCTGCCTGCAGAAATAACCCTTAGGCAGCCACATTTTGAAGTTCATCAACGTTTTTTGTATCTTCATATTTCTCTCTCCATCTCTCTACGGTTGTCGAGTCGAGTCATAACTCGACGGACTGTCCCTTTTGACCGAAATACTGGCTTCCGGCCGATGTTCTCTTTGATGTTTGGTAACTTTGGTTATTTCCACCATCGAAACCCGAGATTCCCTGCATCTTGACTGTCCCAGTTTCTCTCTGCATGTGATGGTTTCTGTGGTGCTTAATATTAATCAAGATTGGTTCCTGTACCCCATTGACATTGATCACAATTTTGTTTTTATTATTAATCGTAATGATCTTGATTTGAATTTTAAAAAAAGGTGCGTGCAATAAAGCAAGTACCGCATGATATAGGCCTACTCATCCAGAAACCAATGCAGGATCCTTTGAAAAGAAGCTACTGCAACTGCAACGCTTTAGCATTCAAATGCTTTCAACGAGATCGCAGAGCAACAAATTAGGTATTCGCAGTACAAAATGGTGCATTAATTTGCTCAATACCCCTTTGGTTGTTAAAACATGGCGACATTTTCAAGTGTAACAATACTTTTTGTGAGCAGATCTCATTTTTCTGCATGTAGGCGATTACAACAATTTTTTATATCTTGGCTTTGAACCCTTGCCCATTTTTAGAAACACTTCAAATACATTATTCGGAATGAAACATTTCGGGAAAGTGTAAAATTAATACAGAACAACCTGATTTTGAAAATAACAATATACGGTACATATACTGACAAGTGAATGATATATACCTGGGTGGAATTTTTAAACATTTACGACGCATCCATCGTAATTCCTAAACCCATCTCTTTAATTTGGGTTTGGATGGTATTGCAATGTATGGTAAATGTTTTGCGAATTCGGGTGTGTACTTTATTCCGAATGGTCTTTGATCCGAAAAGTCATTTCTCCAAAAGGTCATTCTTCTAGTATGTACCAAAAGGTTATTTCTTCGAAAATGACAAGCGTGTTTTTTTACAAAATGTTTTTGCTCCGAAAAAAGGTCGTTCTCCGAAAATTACCGGAATATTACCTTTCGGAGTATTAAATGCAATGACCATTATATCGTTTTCGGGTTAATGCCCTTAGGGGCGAGGAAGCGTAGGAGGAATAATCTTTTGGAGTAATAACCATTTGGAGTAATGCCCGATATTTTCAGACAAAGACCATTTGGACTAAATACCTTTCGGAAAAACCTTTGGGTTTATGAAAAGTGTGTTCAGAGCTAAAAGACTTCGGAAAATAGCCCTATTCTCAATTCCACCCCTGATCTATGTATAAACATACAGAAGGAATAATGTTGCTTCAATTCTTGAAAAGTATTACAGTTAAATTAGTACTATTAGTGGAAGGACTAGAATAATATTTCAGAAATACTTGATGAAAGGAGTTGTAAAAATTGTAACAGTTCTTATTTTAGTCTAAACATAAAAAACAAATATGCGAATCTCATAGTATGGTGTTTACACTGTAATTTTGTAAGAACTTATTTCACAATATTGCACATTCTGTTCACTTGAGGTTGAATAATGTTAATGCCTTGAATGCTATCGAGCTGGAATAAAAAAAAGATTCACCCGATTACTAACTACAAGCTGATGAACTCGTATTTGTGTTTGAAATAAAACTACGAATTACCATGTACACCTCTGTATATGTGACAACTGATATAAAAAATAAGAGGTTTAAAACATTAATTACAAGGCTTAGTCGCATCGGGCAAACTAATGCCACCATTGCATGTAATGTTTCCGAAGCGCGTTTATTTTAGTCCACATACGGTTTTGATATTTTAATAAAACTATATATCTGTGATTTAAACGTAGCCAGGAATTCGTAAAATTAAGTCATTGTAAGACATGTTTCATTTAGATTAGAATGGTTTGATATCATAAATTCCTTAAAGAAATTACAAATGTAAAATCCAGCTAAAACGTTTTTCGAATTCATATAAGCCAGTTTTTTAAAAATCTTGTTCAAGAGTCTTCCTGACTGACCTCAATGTAGAGCCTCCAAAGAAAAGGGTCCTTGAAGTTGTCTGACCTTTGCAAACCCTTTCTCCGTTCTTCCGAAGAGTCATTTAAGGTTACATTCAGAGCAGATCCAGAGCTCTTGTTTGTCTAAAACTGAACAAATTGAAAAGCTTCTTTACGTTGCCATCAGCTTACCAATCCTTAACAGTTTAGTTTTCATGTTTTGACCACCATATGAAACATAACATTTAACAAGATTTTATATACAATAAATTGACGTTTCCCTTCAAATTTTCATTTATACAATTTACCTTTTGAAGGAAGCAATTATATAAATCAGCACACACAATTATCATGATTATTCTATTTACAGCTTTTTTATAAGTTAGAATACATTATACTTGTTCGTAATTATTTATTTCAAGTTAATAACTGGATGATTGACATGGAACAAATGCAATCATAGTGCAGTGATATGTAGATACTAGTGCGACAATGTAGTCTAAGTCTGCAAATTCATGAAATTAGCTCCATATAATTTATAAAATGATCGGCATTCACAAAACGACCACGACCGGGGTTATCTTTAGTGACCCAGCAATGCAGAACTCCTGTTACTCTTTCATTAACATCATTTCAAAAAAATTGTCAGAGGTGAAGACACCGTTATTTTGGACCATTCAATGTCCTATACAGTACTCCATTAATTTTAGAGTAACACCCATCAGAAAAGATGACGCGGCCCATCGTTATCATTGGCATGCCTATGACGCGGCCCATCGTTATCATTGGCATGCCTATGACCCTCATCGTTATCATTGGCATGCCCATGACGCGGCCATCGTTATCATTGACATGCCCATGACGCGGCCCATCGTTATCATTGGCATGCCCATGACGCGGCCCATCGTTATCATTGGCATGCCCATGACGCGGCCCATCGTTGTCATTGGCATGCCCATGACGCGGTCCATCGTTGTCATTGGCATGCCCATGACGCGGCCCATCGTTATCATTGGCACGCCCATGACGCGGCCCATCGTTATCATTGGCACGCCCATGACGCAGCCCATCGTTATCATTGGCATGCCTATGACGCGGCCCATCGTTATCATTGGCATGCCTATGACGCGGCCCATCGTTATCATTGGCATGCCCATGACGCGGCCCATCGTTATCATTGGCATGCCCATGGCGCGGCCCATCGTTATCATTGGCATGCCCATGACGCAGCCCATCGTTATCATTGGCATGCCTATGACGCGGCCCATCGTTATTATTGACATGCCCATGACTCGGCCCATCGTTATCATTGGCACGCCCATGACGCAGCCCATCGTTATCATTGGCACGCCTTGACGCGGCCCATCGTTATCATTGGTATGCCCATAGCCATTGTAACAAGGCGAATTCACTTCTTTCTTCACCCATACATATTTATTATAGTGTTTACAGATACTTATAATATTTAACAAATCTTATATCATTTCTCTTCTTACCTAAAACGGTTCCCTTACTCGGTCTACCTTCTCGGTAAATCCAAAAAACCTTTTCATTTTTAACCCTACATAATGTCTCGTTACTGTGTATAGTATATATAGGCTACACCTTGCGCAGTACCGACGTTCGCTACGCGCGAATCAGGTGACGTATTTAGGATTAAATTGCACAGGTTTTAGGGATTTACCGAAAAGATGGACTACTTTCACAATTAATTTATTCCTAATGATGTCAATGAAGTACCACTGTGTGTCAAAAAAGATATAACTATTAGAATTGTTTTTTTGTGCGATATTCCAATCTACATGTGCTGTGGTAATATTATTTGGAATGTAGGGCCAAATCTTTCATTTCGATATGGACCAAACGCTTCTAAAATTTATATTACAATAGTTTTAATACAGATTTAAGTAATTGCAGGACAGCATATATTTCTTAATATAAAGAGAGAAATGTAGTCATTGAAAGCACAAATAGCTTAATAAAAACAGTTCCAGGATCGCAACAACATAATACAAATCTTAAAAGTAGAAAACTAATTTTTATAATATGTGGAAATATTAGAAGGGAAAAAATTTCATATATAAAATAAAATACAATATATACATATTTGAGCTGTTTGAAATGAGTCCGAAGTTAGAAGCGTGTTTGTAAGCAATATGTTACAGAGTAGCATTTGTGCCCATTGATATGTCCAGGATACCATCGATATAGGCTTGTCCTCCATGAGCACGGAATTACCTTAACCCCATGAGAACTACCTGCCGATTGGCCAAAAAGAAGTTTTCATTATCAATTGGACCAACCAGCAACATTGTTAGAATAATCTCACTACGCAAAAAAATTGAGTGAATTATTTTCAAAGCTCCATTCTGATTGGTGATTTAAGTAAAGATATTTTGTAATTGACCAATCAGAGACAATGTTAGATCGGCAGGTAGTGCTCAGGGGGTTAAAATATCCCCTTACCTGCATCGCACTCAATAATGTAATAATATTAATGCCGGTACACATGATATACCTATAATAATCCAAGATGGCGAAAGTCTGACACCATAATTAAGGTTACTCTCCTATGATAATTATACGCTTCATTATTTTGTCGTGTTACTTACAACACGACACGAAGTACCAGATAACCGTACCAACTACTGTCAATAATATTTAATACTATTTCCCATTCTCTAGATTTTAACATAGCTAAAAACAGTCTTTGTCATTTCAGTGATTGTTTCGATGTCAAATAGTCCTTTGGAACTCGTATCGGTGGAATACAATTTCAATATTATAACTTCGCATGACATCTGCAATTGGAATTACCGTAATGTTTTTAAAACCAAATTCAAATTGTAACAGAGCTGGATGAGCATATTCAAAAAATTAGTCATAGAACTGACCTAGGAATTCTTCAGTATACATGTAATGTGAGGAATTGTAGTATCTCGAAGATAATAATTATAGATATAAAAGCTTTAAGCGCTGGCAAAAACTGCACATCTAAGTGCATTAACCTTGAACGTTCAACGTGTATCTTACATCTTCATCGCATGATCAGAAGGAGCACATTATTTTAGGGACTTGCTTTGTTGTCGACAATTGTTGATTAGTAGGACGCTAAAGGAATGGAAACTACGTTTCTGATCACAATAGAATTCAAGGCCTCGATAGCTTTTTTTCGGTAAACCAGTATTCTGGATTCGCTTTGTCGACGACACGTACGCAATCATATGAGCAGGCGTCAAAATGATACTTAATAAGGTAGAAGTAAATCGTGATCAGGAATTGCAGTTGCCTTTGTGATATAATATTTCATTACCCCTCTTTGCAAGTGTATAGCAATGGTTATCCTGCAAGTCAATCACTGTTCAGGGAAGCCGGTATGAGAAATCTGGCACATTCCGCGTTCTAGAAAGGCTATTGTAATTTTAACCAAAGATTATGATACAAAATACAAGTATTGCAGCAAAAATGCGTTGCGCAGGTATTATTGCCATCCAGGGAACTGCAATTTCATTTCACTTCGTTGATAATGACCAATATCGAGTATTATTGAGAGAAGTAAATGTCTATATAATATTATCAAAATTGTTTAGTCTCTGTATCGAGAAATATAAGAATAAAATACGTAAATGTCTGTCAATTACCTTTATGATTGTGTACTTTTAACTCTGATCAACTCTTATTGATTTTTGGTGTGTTATACTTATATTATGAAGTTAGAAATATTTCAATAAACCTGCAATGCATTGGTAGGTATTACGAACCTCAAGTAATACTTCTGCGAATTTGGGTTTTCGAGATAATGGCATTTAAAGATCACAAAAAGATTTTAAAAACCGAAAATATTGTAAGAATCTAGATATGATATGTCAAGACAGGTATTAACATTGACATACTATATCAATATTAAAACTTAAGAAAGAAAAATTTATATAATTTGCATCTATGAATATTCCAGGAAATCTTGGAATATCCATCCGCGCTTCATTTTCCACCAGATACATGTAAGGTCATTTTACTTGTGTGTGCATACATGAGGTAGGTTGCATTTGCTACTCGCAAATCATATTTGCTGGTATAGAAGAAGCATATCAAAAACTGAAATGATTAGTGCTGGTACAGCAAATTATATATTGATTTGTTCAAAACAGTGGGGCATATCGGTCTTGTTTACATTCTAGGCACACGCATCCCAGCTATCAATTCAGGACAGGCAGAGAAGTCCTTTATTCAGCGTCACTTATCATGCTTATAGCCATGCAAGTCAATGCTTGAATATTTTATTTTTACCTCTACACGTTTAAAATCGGTTGCATTAAGCAGTCAAAATTGGCAAATAAAGGCTAACAAACATCCGAAATAACGTTTTGTGCATAGCAAACGTTGTACGGGATAGCTATTTTTAGGAGCAATATAAACTTCAGATATTTGACATTGTCCCGATGGATTGCCTTGTATAAACATGACAAAGGAAGAATTGTGTTGTATATTAATTTTCTGTGCGTTTTGCAACCAAAAGAATCAACAAATGTTGTTCAAAACCCGGGATCAAAATTGCAATCGTTTTACTTAAGCTGGTGAACATGGTGAATAACTCAAGTTCTTTAAATGTACCCGTAATTAAGCCCCAAGAAGAGTAAAATATGTTTTCCTAACCATTAAGGTGCTTAATGTTTGTTTATATTCAGTAGTGAAAACAACCAATCGGTGCCGGCAAAATAAATTGTATATGCAACCTTTTCAGGTTCAGATGTTTCATCACGCCACTCGCGTTTGAATAAACTACTAATTTATGCAGCAACATATGAGGTATCTACTTATGCGTCTGCAGTTAAATAATTTATCTCTCTGTGATTGGTTCAAGTTAAGCCTCCCTACAAGAGCTTATTGACCAACAACAATGTGTCTTTTTATCAGCGACAATAATCATATTTGACGGTATATACTTTTTTCCGGCTCCGATACAGCTGCTCTTTTTTCCCGGAGGTGACCCACCCACGTGCGACAACTTCTCGGTAATTGCCACAGGTCCCGCGTTCAGCAAATATGGATTATACAAAATTACGTCCGGACTTTCTCATCTCGAAAGAAAATACTGATGTATGGTACACACACTACAAAAAAGTATTGCTACATTGCTGAACAAATTCCGCAAACTGTAAGTTGAACATTGATTCGATTTCCTGTTGATTTTACATGACGTACTGCATGGAAATGTTCTTTGCATGAAATGGATAAGATTATGCTAATAAATGGGGTGGAAGGTGTCACTTGTGGTGACATCATGCGCCTATTCCAGTGCGTACAATCGTGGAAAGGTTTGAATGCAGAGAGGAAGAAACTTTAGTCCACAAAATGTCCCGATGCTTTTACAATGGTCTCTAAATGGTTTAATTGGTTTCTGCAAGGTATCAGCAACATGGTGCTGGGAGAATAATTTGTGGATGTGTCAAGTGGAAGAAATTACCAGCCTTAGAAGACAAAGGCCCCTCAAGGTCTGGAGGACTCGAAAGAAAGAAGTGTGACTTGGCTAGCCCATAAGGCACCAGATGACCTTGAATCGCACCAAAAATATTGTCTGGTGTGTTCATTACGTCTTTAAATGCCATTATGTCCTTAATGCAGTAACCGCATGACCTTATAATTGCAATTAAAATACCCGAGTCCCCAAATCCATACAAGGTGTCAGCTCTCTTTTATTTTCGTCCAATCACGACTTCCGTGCGACCTTCTTTCGTGCAACCTTCTTCCGTAACCATTTTTCTGATACCTTGCAGAAACCGATTAAGCCATTGGCGACCATTTAACGGCATCTGGACATTTTGTGTGTAAAGTTTGTCTCTGCCATTGTAAGTACCGGAATAGGGGAATGATGTCACCACAAGTGACACCCTCCATCCCAGTTATTCGCATAATCTTATACTTATTTCACGCAAAGAACATTTTCGTGCAGGTATCGACAGGAAATTGGATCAATGTTACGGAATTCTTTTCAGCAATGATGCAATACTTTTGTGTCAGTGTGTGTGTAGTTCGTACAATTTACGTCCCTTGCTAGAGCTAATGTTTTGTAACCTTCATTCTTTTTATCAGGCACATGGTGGATATAACCATAGTATCACCATGATCACTGGTAATGTTGTTTCCCTCGGCTGGAATACCGCGAATTGTAAACACAATGACAAGTGTGTGTTAGAACCCAACCATCCAATTGCTGAATACGAATGTATATTATACATGTCGTTCCAAAATAATTAGTAATCATTCATATGACAGGTTTCATGTGCTATAGCATTTCAAATATCCTCTCCTGAATTTTCATTATATAAAGCCAACTTGGGACTTACCTTAGGATTGTAAACAATAGACATAGAATGTCAACGCTGTTCAGAAATTCGGGTTAAGAGGATGTCTTTGAAATGAATGCCATATACAGGTACTAACCATTCTGGGACACCTTGTAAAATATACATAAAGACTGCGCAAAAAGTAACGTACCTGTTATAAATACGCCTATAGCTTCAGAACTAGCAAATGTTTTTACAATATTTTAACATAGAAAAAAGGACGGTTTATTTACGCGTATTTTGATACCCCATTTGTCCAATGTCGTTCAATATTAACAACACAGTAGTACTTTTAAAGAAAATATCTGAATTTAAAAGTTAACAGCGATCAATGGTTATTACTCAAGCATTGTGGCAGCTGCAACTTTTAAATTCGGGGATTTTCCTTTAAAAACACCGCTGTGTTGTTACTATTGAATGAAACTGGACGAATGGGGTATCAAAATGCGCATAAATAAATCATCCTTCTTTCTATGTTAAAATATTGTGAAAACAATTATTAGTGCTGAAGCTATAGGCGTATTTATAACAGCTGCGTTACTTTTTGTGTAGTCACATACATACATGTATATTCATTATTGTTTTAATTCATGGAAATACAACAGTTCCCTAGTAAAATGCTTACTAAGTGGACGTATGCCACCAGAGTATAAGCGTATAGCCATGATAGCTGGCTGTCAATTTGGTTACGTTCTCATTAGTCGACTAATGAAAACAACGGATGTTTTGAGTGAATGTCGGGCATCTCCTTATTTGTCGCAAGAACCTGACGTAACAGACAAAGTGTATGGGCCTCATCGATATAGTAAACATCCGACTTGCCTTGCTCTTCTGCATAAATCGAAGAGCTTGTTCTACTGAAGATTCAGCCAAAACCGATGCTTCAATCAAATGCTATTTGTGAACACATCACGACACATAATTCGGATTAAACCAATTCTCGTAACAACCCAAACGATTGAAGAGAAAAAACGAGTTTCATTCCAGGACTGTTTCCTGGTTTCTGATAGTCTCATACCCGTGCTGCTGGCTCAGACATTCTGGTCGGTGAGTAGGCGGCACGTCTCGTCCTTCTTCTTTGTGTAATAATTAGACAAGCCACGGCAAAAATTAAAAGTGGGCCAAAAATAAAAGCGAGTCCAATCAGAAGTAATATTGTGTTTTTAGGTCCTCCCACCATAGCTAAAAATAGCCCTGTATAAAAGAAAAAAAACACGGTAAAGAAAAGATATTAGTTGTCTTATCAATTGTACATAACCACTCATTAGGAAACAAATTTGGAGAAAACCTTCTGTTAATAAAAAAACTATGCTGAGCCACCAGCCTGGGTGGCTCACGCTCCAGTAATTTCTGATGATTGAGCTCAGTAATACATCAAAGAATGTCTTCCAATTCATGAAAACAAATAGATAATCAGCTTATTGGATTAAAAGCTTAGAGGGAAGGTCTTGCTGCTCAGCGATTGTTTGTAATTATCAGAAGGTTTTCTCCAAATTCATTCTCTAATGAGCTCAATCTTTGGATAGCATGTTACTTATGGGTACAGAAAGAATATATCATTACGCTTGCGAAAACAACCGTGGTATATCGATATCGAGGCTGAGATTAATGCGGCGCTCGTCATCCTTCGATGAGATTGGCATACCGTCCATCACTATCACTAAAAGGTCATTCTTATAGGTCGTAACTATTTTTAATGTCGGCCTATTGCCCTGCACTAGACGTTACTCCATTACCCGGGGCCATTACATACTCGGCATTGCACATAGATTTATCAAAGAACTGGGATAAAGACCGTGTAGACCTACATCGTTATTCTATAGTAATTTCACATCATGCTGATCACCCCGCCTTTGAAAAAAAGCGGCATCGTTTTTAAAACTATGATTGCTATGGTACTTAATCACTACTACTAGTGGGGTTTTATTTTGCTACATTAGTGGAACCAATGTTTTCAAACACAAACGCTTAAATCCACGCTTCTAACTTCGGACTCACTTCAAACAGCTCAAATATGTATACATTGTATTTTATTTGATATATCCACTAATATAGCAAAACAAATGTTAATTCAAATACGGTATTACTACACAGCGTCATGTACTATAGGTCTGCTTTTGCAGCGAGTTCATTGTCCCTGTATTGTTCCTCTACATATTAGTTTAAACTGTGCGTGATTTCGATGCAACTTTCCCGGTTTCTTAAGATTATTTCAAAAATAAGGAGAGTTTTAACCAGGTAATAAAGTTTGACATTCGGATCAAGACACTATCCCACATAAAACATTTTTTCGGGCGTTTCAGGTTTCAGAAATCGCTATTTGGAGTTGTTCTTATGAATACCCAGCGAAGTACTTGATTTCCTATGTTTCTTTACATCACCATAGTTCAGGCTTGAATTTGTCAGTAAGCCTAAACGCAGTGAAAGATCAGATTGTTGACAATTTGAGACGGCTATATTGTTGTAAAGTAGGTCAACTCCCCTCCGGGAATAATGGAGATTGATTCATCATAATACACTCACTATCCCCGCTGTCCTTACTAAGCTCAAAGGAAAGTTCTTATCTTATCACATGAAACCCCTTTCATTTGGATTAGGGTTAAAACGAAATATGAAACGCAACAAGCGCGACAGAGAAATTCAGATTCTAAAATTATACCTTGTTTTTCTTTGTTTTGTTTTTCAGGACTTATTGTGTAGGATCCACAACTTCCCTAACGTTTTTTTGAAATATTGGAAAAATATTTTACTAAATGTAAATATATCAAATGGTATGTGTAGCCTTATTTGTTTTACACAATTGGACCGATTTAAGGAGTCACACATCATTGCGTTCGGCCACAATGGTCCATGTAAATAATGCGATTTTAGAACCAAGATATTTGAAATCTGTCATATGGTTGAAGGATTTCCCCACAGACCAGAAGTGTCGGATGGGATGACAGTTAGTAGTCATAATACTCTGTCTTGGATATCAGGCTAAGATCTTCTTCTGCTGCTGTTCTGGTCATCTGGACCTGTGCCCGGCGGATAGCAACATCCAAGTCATTTTAGCCATGCAACGACTGGAGCGACGAGGATGTGTTACAACTTTTGAAACATGATTGCAGGTGGTCTTCTTTTAGTAAAAAAAGTCTATTGACACTATAAATAGGAACGGAGGCAGAACATCACCCTGCGTTAGGCAAGGTCCGTTGAACTGGTATAGTTTGGGTTCCCGGGCAGCCCAATTACTACCTCCACGTGGTGCCGGAGGGATAGCCCAGACTTAGTCCTGGTTAATGTCATATAAGTATACAGGCGTAGAACTAGTGGATCTCAGCATAGTCTGAGGTCCAGTACAGTTATTGTAACCTGGTGTGGCTACGAAACGACTATGGAATCAACCGCATTGTGCACTATATAGCAGCTGGTGCAAATAGCCATTGATAGTAGTTGAAAGCACCAACTTTACCCAAAAGAAACAGAAACATCACCTTGCAGAAATTTTTGAGTTGTTGTAATGGCTCGCTTATGTCGTTGACCACGGCTTCTGGTATTCCAGCACTAAGTCTATTAATGTGACTGTAATAGGAAGCTAGTAATCTTGAAAACCATCTGTAATTCCTCAAAATATTTGGATCTCCTGGGCACAACTTCTCCCTTGACGAAATCCAGCCTGGTTGTTCCTTAAGATGTGCATTAGATATGGTCTACGTGATCTAGGATTCTATTTAGGAGTTAGAATGACCTTGTAAACGAAGATGTTCCCCGGTAGTTGGTCATTAGATTGTCCCTTCTTGTGTAGAGGAACAATGACGCTAGTCGTACATTGGCTGGGTGCTGTTAAAGTACTATACATTCGGTGCAAAAACATATGAACTACGTACACACCATTGTAGACCCTCCCTCGGGTCCATGGAGAACGACTGGCAATGGAGATTACATAGCATTAAAAACCAACCCAATACATGGACCCTCCCAGTCTGTAAGCAATTTGCCTTCCAGCTCCCAGCATTTTGTGGGAGTTCACTTTTACCGATCCTGGGTCAGACGCACTTTCTACATACCACGTCCGTGTTCTCACTACATTAACGTTTGTGTAAGCGACTAAAACAACGATATTGTATCCGACCAATCAACGCGCAGCTTGGCAGCGCGGGGATATTTGAAGAGGCTTCCCAAGCTAAATAATGTGCAAACATTTGCAAACCGCACGCGATAATATACGCAAGTCCGAGTCGAGTGGTTGCCTTTTATTATTGCGCGTACCATGGGTCTATCAGACGCGTGCCAGTTAAGCTCAATACCTCTCAGTTGTTGACAAGTGTCCCATCCGATCTTGCGTCACATCCCGCGGCATAGCTTTTTGCTACCATATTTGAATTGAAACTGGGGCGGGGCTTTCGTAATTTACATCGGAATCACCGTGCTTCGTTGAACGATTATTTGGAAGGGAGATCTCCAACAGATTAGACCAGTCGAGGAATCAGCGCTCAATGGACTTTCGCGTTCACTATAATACGAGTATATTTCTATATTGCTGCATGGTTGATTGTGTGTGTAATCAGTGGCGTCGATTTTAGTCTAAGAAAGATAATGGATATTTTGGCTTAACCTAGAACTAATTGCAACCAAAGGTTTTTCTTCACAATGCATTTCTTTGAAGTACCCTTTATGACATACTAAAAGTCCAAAAAAATCCAAGTTGCGGAAATATGCCTAATTTGCATAAATTCAAAATGACCGACAATTGATGAATTTTTGACCATATCTCGAGATCTGAGGCTCATAAAAGAAATATTTTGGTGGCTACACCTATGTTTTCATGGGCTACGGATACAAAAATAACATTATATTTAACATAGAGTTTTGGGTTCAAACTTAATTTGCATAAATTAAAAATGGCCGTCATTTTCATGCATTTTTCATCACATCTTGATATCTGGGGTTTGTTGGCAAGCACATAGAGCTGAAAGTAGCTTCTATTGGACAAGCTTTAATACAAGCAGTACGACCAGGGTCATGTTAGCGCCTCTTCAACTTGGTCTTGGAATTCAGCTTCACCATCATTTTACATCACGGGTTTTGATTGACAGTCTTCATGCACATGGCAACTCCTGCTCATATGCCGAGGTGAAGAAATATGTGATGCGATCAAGCAAAATCAGTCGGAACTCGGAAATATTGAATTTTCAGTTTTTTATAGATTAGTAAATAGCATTTACAAAGGTGCATTTTGCAGAAAACCCCACTGAAATTGAACAACCAGTTCCAAAGATATGAGCAATTAAAGAGTTTCCAGAAGTTCACGCAATGTTCATGAAAGGTTATCATGTAGTTAGGAGTAAACGCCTTTGGGCAGGATTGTCTACTGACTTGATAATGTAGCAGGTTCTTATGCGGAGTGTGAAGACCAGCGGGGGTTTGACAAGGGGGACTGGTATGTCCAAAACGCAACGCAATGTTTGGTTGATGTCAATGCCAACTCGTGCTGAAGTTACTGATGCAATGCAGTCTTTTACCGGCATCAAATATGAGACTAGTGAGCAACACAAAGACACAGCAATGCAAGACAGGCCAAAAATTCAAGTGATACACTAGAATTACGTACCTATCTCAGGAATCGTAGTCTATTCAGTCAAAAACCTTCTCTTCGGAGCATCACAAGTGGTCTTACAGTCATCGGTCAAAGGATACTAGACTCTATGGTTGGCAAAGATGTAGAAGACTTCACTTTCAGGAAATCTAAGCAGTCTGTCACCCTGGGTAACACAAGGTACAGGATGATGTATTCCAAGTTGACCCACATTTGATGTTTCAGAGACTGGTACCTTAGCAGGGGATGCTCAGATGATGAACAACAGAACATCTTCAAATATGAGCTATGTAGCTTCCCTCCTGCCCTGTTTGAGTCTTCAGGCCTTTCATTAGAAGCCAAGAAAGCAGACTTAGCAGACACGCTTTGGAAAGAGGTCAAACACAAAGAGCCTCTTTTTAGGAGTAACAGTGTGCGCTACATACTTGATGGTGGGGCACTTACGTACCGGATACCATTACCACGTGGAATTACTTACAGCAATGCATGTCAGATGTTTGTCGACTACATCTCAAAGATATGGTAGCTCCACAATTGTTATTGATGGATACTCTGACCAAACTACCATCAAGGATGCCACACATCTTCGACGGTACTGAGGCGCTCAAGGATTGACAGTTCAATAATGAAGATATTGTGTTGAAGTCTTGGAAAGAAGAGATCCTTTCAAATGCAATTAACAAGCAACGATTTATAAACCTTCTCAGTGAGAAACTGGAGAAAGCTGGTTGCTTGATAATCCATGCAAGAGGGGATGCTGATCTTCTGATAGATCTTCTGGATGAACTTAGATACAGACAATTTTGTGCTAAGGTTGCATGTAGCCCCATCCCAGCAGAGGCTAAATCATTGCCACCAACATCGTCAGCAGCAAAATGCCATTCGTGTCTACTACCAGCTTCTTGAGTAGAAGGAGCGGTCAACAGGTTTTTCGCCAGAAGACTGGGGTTGGAATGTAAAGAATGGGAAATATGCCCCAAAAGTCACTGACCAAAACCCTGCACCACAAGAACTGTTGGAGGTCATCAAATGTGGATGCAAGAAAGAATGTTCAACACGTCAGCTGCAAAAACTCTTTCACTGAGTGCACTAGAGCTTGTCTTACATGCTAAGGTATATCATGTGACATTCCTCACGGCCGGAAGTTGAACTTGAAGCAGAAGACGAATCCAATTCTTAGGACTGGTACGGGATGTTTTTGCATAAAGTTAAACCATTCGCTGTGAGGATCAAATTACATGCTTTTCAATGAGGAAAATTTTGGATTTTGTCAGTAAGATCATATCCTAATGTCCCAGATGATTGATACTGTCATATTTGCATTCACAGCCCCAATAAACATTAATACTAGACAGATAATTTTTCTTTAACGAGCTCCAGATCACAAGATGTAACAAAAATCCTTCAAAATGGCGGCCATTTTAAATGTATGCAAATTAGGTCTAAACCATACATCCCTTGTTACTCTAATTGTCATATTTGGACTTGTAGCCCTTGAAAACATGGGTGTCGAGACCACAATTTTTCTTCTACGAGCCTTAGATCTCGAGATATGGTCAAAATCAATCACAATGGCGGCTATGATGTATTTATGCAAATTAGACATATTTCCGCAGCTCGGATATTTTTGGACTTTTAGTATGTCATTTTGAGCACATTAACAAAATGCATTGTGTTAAAAAACCTTTGGTTGCAATTAGTTCTAGGTTAAACGTCAATTTTCTTAGACTATTTGTGGATGAAGAGGAATGGGTTTTTGGCATTGAAGAAAATAAGGGGGGAGGGGTTACAGGACGTTGGCATTTTTCCATAGAGCATTATGTAATTATTTATTGTTACATTATCCAGAGATGGAACCGAACCGAGACTGGGGGCCAGTCTAACACCATTGCATCCTCGCCATTTCAGAGTGGGCAGATGTGTTTGCACAGTCAAGACCTGCGCCCTTGTTGTGTAGAGGAACAATGACGCTAGTGGTACATTGGCTGGGTGGTGCTAGAGTAGACAGATGTGCTTCCCCAGTCAAAGACCTGCGGCCTTGTTTTTAATTTTGGTGTCATTCAGTATCTCCTCGGGTCTTGGGTGATAAACATGAATTGGTCACATCAAGAGACGAGACTACAACATGAACAGGGACCAGCGGGGCCGGTACATCCTCCCTCTCAGCTATGACAACATCATCAAGCCATGTGACCCGAGAAACACCAGCGGTCACGTGACGACCACGGAATAAACCAGTGGCTCCGAAGGTTTGTGGATGCAAGCCGTAGGCTAGTCGTGAGACGTAAGTTAAAACTTTCTTATACTATGAATTGGTTAGTCTTGGGCAGCAGGCGGAGGCAGTTCAGAAAATAGATGACCATTGCTGTTGTTGAGCAGAGAGCTGACGGAGTTCTCTTTTCTTCACATCGACACTGGGTTTCCTGTCTTTGCCCGAAAGATCATGAATGATTTTTCATGTTGTAGTCACTCATCAAGTCGGCCAGTGTGAGATCGTTTATATTTGTTCAGCATAGCCGATTCTTTTGCTTTGTACGACTCATTCAGGCTGGTATTGAGACTGCTTCATCTTTCCTTGGACTGTTTCGACTCAGAGACCAGATATCTTGGCCTCATCCCTCCCCTTCATTAGCTGCCTGGCTTTGTCAGTCACCCAGCTCGGTATGTCACATGGTCTGCTTTCCCCAACTACTTTCTCTGCAACAGTGTCATTGGAGTAGACGTATCGTTGCACTGGGGGATTTAAATCTGTTTGACAATTTGAGTTGAAACTGCTCTCTTGTAGAGGCACCTTGAAGCTGCTTCCAGTAGATCTTTTGCAGGCTGTCTCTTTGATGGTTGTTATGGCTGCGGAGAACAAGATGCTGGTGATCTGGTAAAGGTTATTTATTAAGATGTGGTGCATCTTATTGACCCTGCTCCTGCTAACATTTAGTGAAATTTGTGTTCCTCGTATAAAAGCTTGTATATAGACCATACTGCAGTTACTGTCCGTTTTCCTATACACAATACACAGTGCTCTTTCCCACTGACGCGTGACCTCTACAAATAGCCCTACGTTAAAAGTATGGGGATATGACTAGTTAACGTCGCTGTGTGAAAAATAACCGGCCAATATTAAAAGTACTCTTCTAAAGTTCTAGAAAATATAGTTTTTAACATGTCCTAAATTTTTAGCTAATTTAGGTGTTTGGAAATATTCGTACTTTGGTGTTTTAGTTAATGTTATAGGTAATAGTACATTGCCTAGTTAACGTCGCTGTGTGAAAAATAACCGGCCAATATTAAAAGTACTCTTCTAAAATTCTAGACAATATAGTTTTGTAACATGTCCTAAATTTTTAGCTAATTTAGGTGTTTGGAGAGGGTCGCACTTTTGTGTTTTAGGAAGGATATGTAAACGACAGATAACACCAAAAATATGAAGAAATTATTTCCAAACCGTGTTAAGTCAACAATCATTATGTTGCTCATTTTCAAGAATGCTGGTTTACAAAAAGCAGGCAATTGTCTCATTTCGTGAACAAAGGTACACATACCATTGTTTCCTTTCGTTTCCTTTATAATCGGTTACCCAACTGAAGCTATAATACCAGCTTTATTGCGATATCGCACATGAAAACAGACACTTGTGCACAACCAGAGAAGATCCGATTTAATCAGTTGAGCTGTTTCAATGAGTGTTATCTTGGTTTAATAGCTTTTAATGGGGTTAAGTCAAGCAAAGGTCGAGATGAATTCTACTGTAGACATGACTGCATCATGCACAATGGCGTCCAATTACTTCAATCGCATCTCTAGCATTGAAGTCCTCTCAGACCAGTTGTTACCATAGAAAGTTGCAGCAATGATCCTGTTAGAAATGAAGTTCACACTTTGCAGACACTTGTAAATGTGTTTTGACACCAGTAGACCAACGCCACATTGTCTCTTGTCGGAGGCCATCTGACCATAACTTTAATCATCTGACCATAACATAACGCCGCCAGGCGGTAAATACAAAACAAAAACCTTTAAAAAAGACCCATCGCGTATACTCGCTAGGATAGCTTTCACTTAATTGTACGCGTGGAGTTGAGATTAGAGTTTTTTGGCCTTACAACGGTCCCGTCCGCTATATTGATCCACCTATTGCGATCAAATTGTTCATAATTCATTTTAATTATATCATCATTGTCGTTTCAAACAGCAATTGCGACCATTTCCTCATGCTTCATGAATCCGATAATCATCATGACCATTGCCGTAAAACTTGTTTTATGCATTTATGATTATTCTAAGCTTAGATACAACCTGGAGTGTGAGGTCATTTCATACATTTTACTTGTGGGCTCAGGTGGATCAAGGCGTCCAAACAACTATCTAATGCCACTGCGGTCGATTCTGACTGTCACCAGCTAACATCAACATGTGACCTACAATTTCTCTAGATCTATTCAACTGGACTAAATTCGAGGCAGTTTAATTTCATTTAATTTATCTCATGCAATATCGTCACTGGGCGGGAAAACCCTCATTATGTACTTTTGGCCCTTGAACATGGATAAAGCCTTGTAGGTGTAGACTTTATATTGAATGGTTTGCTTCATCCATGTTCAAGGGCAAAAAGTACATATAAGTTTTTCCCGCGCAGTGACGATATGCTACTAGTCTTGTGACGTTGTCATTTTTTGTTCATGTAAAGAAAATAATATGGCGGTTTGATTTTGTCAGTTACGCAAAGAAAATATGAGTAAATTAAGCTTTATTCAACTAAATCCAGAGTGTATCTTTACAAAAACAGCAGACTCGAAGAAATAGCAGTTAGCATGGTTAAACTAAAGTCAACCTGCATAATAAATAAAGTGTGACTATTCAGTAAAGCAAACGTAAACAGACAACAATATCAAAAAATAACGTCAGTTTAATATGTTGATTCCACTCGGTTCAAGGAACAATAGTTGGTCAAAGTAAACAAATGCGTTTGCTTAGAGGAGTGCAAAAATTAAGGCCGCGACATTTTGATTTTAATAAGCTTCTGCGTGGGTTGTAGGCAGGCATGTGACATTTTGAATTTCTTGTTCTGAACTTGCTGAAGAAATTTAACATACAAAAATCTACTATACTTGAATTGAAATTCGGAGTAATTGCCGCAACACAAATGTCAGTCTGCTGTATTTTCCATTTTTTGATTAGATCAATGGTGTACTTCCTGACTAATATTATCTTTTGAATCCAAGAATAACACCGTTCATTTTTCATCTGATCTTCCGATTGTTCATTTAACAATTGAAGGTGTGATGCACTCACAATATTCTGTAAAAGCAATCATCACTGGCATTTTCATGGATAGCAAACTAAAATTCAAAATTTTTTGATTAAAAGTTAAAGCTGCTCCATTTTGAAGGTTACACTCCTTTTTTCAGCTATTAAAATTGAATTAGATTAACAAAATCAGTATTACTTCCTAAAGTTTTTTTTTTTTTTTTTTTTCTTCCCACCGTTGGTGGCGTTTTGGCTCGGCTTACTCCAATCAGGCTGGAATTAGCGAAGCGGAAAACTGAAGGCGAGGACTATTGTGTAGCTCACAGCTGCCCAGACCATCAACGGCGCCGTATGAAAGGGTCCATTTTGAAGGGTACACTCCTTTTTTCAGATATTAACAATTGCATTAGATTAGCAAATCGAGTATTACATCTTAGAGTTTTCTTATAATTGGCACTTCCCACCGTTGATGGCAATTTGGCTCGACTAACTCCAATCAGGCCCGAATTAGCGAAGCGGAAAACTGAAAGCGAGAACTATTGTGTAGCCTACGCCATCAGCGGTATGAAGTGGTCAGTTATAAGCAACTCTATATGATTGC
Source organism: Amphiura filiformis (assembly GCF_039555335.1). Lineage (NCBI taxonomy): Eukaryota > Metazoa > Echinodermata > Ophiuroidea > Amphilepidida > Amphiuridae > Amphiura > Amphiura filiformis. The sequence goes on along the minus strand of NC_092630.1, from coordinate 32,355,247 downwards.
ACCTTGCAACTACGTTGTTTATCTTCTTTTAGTTCTCTGCTTGTCAAAATTTCTAAAAGCTACTTTAATATCGCATTCTCTAATTCTAAACAAGGCAAATATATAGCTCACCTGAAGGTAGTATAATAATGAAGTAGACACAGGCCACTATTCCAAGCGCTAGCCCAGGGCCACAACACAGGCCGTAGCAGCATTTTGTCCCTGTAATTAAACAAAGCATCACAAGTGTCATAAGCGTCATTTTACAGTCACTGTGTATATTACTGTATGGCTTAGGGGAAAAGAAATTAAAACACGTTGAGGAGTTGCCACTTTTTGTTTGACAGGAAAACCCTGGTTTAGGTATGATCATACCTTGGCTCATACCGACATGAACTGGCAGTGATGCGTTTTTAATATATGAGGGAATAAAGGTAAAACAGAATCAATGTTCATTAACAGTTTTCAAAATACACTTCAAAAAACCACATAAATATGGTTTTGTATAGACGAATCCAACGAGCCAATTCATGGTCAGGATTTGGTCGGCCATTATTGGGTCCCCGGCGCACAAAACTGGTGTTGTGAATGTCCAATTGGGTGGATTAAAGCCGCTTAAAAATCGTTGTTATATTGTATTGTGTTGCAAACTTTCATCATTCTTTTGTCTACGTGTAACACGGGTGATGGAATGCAGTTTAGAATTCCGCCAAGGACGCATCATTTCACATTTCAGGTGAGATATACTCAGCGGGGACCCAGCCATGGCTGCCACTGATGTGTAGGAATGCGTGAAATTGGATTCGTCTATACATGTAAAGGAAAGGAAATGCAAAATGAATCGAAGTAAAAAAATATACACGAGTTGTAAACACCGTAGTTGTATACAATGGTCTTTTCGAGCTCTTATTCACAGTCACAAACAGACATGCAGATCTTGTTTATGTTTTCATATAAATATTCAGCATGCATCGCCCAAAATTGACACACGGGGAGTATATGAGACAAACTTTGTATATGAATCCACGTATTTAATGCACGTATCAAAGGCTGCCAGTGTAAGCATAGTAAGTGACACAGTCATTTGCCTATGCCCTTATTTTAAAGTGGAATTGCGTGATCGAAATGTTCTGTCCATGCACCTGAATCAAGTACATATGAAACATCCGTTCGATACGTTATAGAGTGAGAAGTAATACTTATCAGCAATACCCTATTCTGACTGGAACACCCAGCTACGTACACTAAATATAACACATACATTCACTCACTTACTCTCGACATAAATCTACACATTCTCATTCATATCACTCCCACGCATATCACACCTTTGTTTCAGGTGTACTTTCAGTTTTCGAACAGTTTTAGGCTTTTCGTAAAAACCAAAAAACCTGTTCCTCACAAAATGAATGTCCTTTTAACAGTGTACTTCGGTTAAATGCGCTTTATAAATACGCACGTGACACATGGGCACGACATACCAAGACCAGCAAGCGTGACCAAACCCTCATGCATTGACCACTATACAGAAAAGGATAGGAAATTAGTAGAGAAATATCATCAAATTTACGTATTAATTAAAATTGCAAATTTAATACACATTTTGCAATTCCGAATTTGTAACATGCTATCAAAAACAACATTTTGAAAGTATTAGACGACGGAAAAAATATCCAACGACGGAAACGTTTACAATATTAAATCACAAAGTTGAACAAAATAAATCAATTTTGCTGTTACCACTCGCTATGTAGAAGGTCACTTCGAGACTGTCTATAAGCTGTTATGGCAGCGCGGAGGTGGTCACGTGCGAATTTATAAAAGCGCATTTATAAATATAACCGAAATACACTGTTAAGAAACAAAGGTGACATACCCTCCCCAACACACAGTGCAAATCGCTATAGTAATGTAGATTTTCCAATTTTTTTGCAATACCATTGTACAGACTTGACTTCACGTAATTCTTTACGAAGTGTCAAGACTAGTCTGAAAGGGATCTGCATAAACCGCACGGGCTAAATATTTATTGGGGTGTGTCGGGATATGGTGTCAAATAATTTTAAATAGAAAATGTGCTTTCCATGAGTTTACATTATGGTGCTCATAATGTAGTGAATTAGCCTAACATGGCAGATAAGGAGACTAAATTTGAGTTTTGGGTAGGATAAGATTCCTAAATTTGGCCAACATTATTCTGATATTATCAAATTGACATCCACTTGTAATGTAGCAGTTTTGAAAGAAGGAGGCGCATTAAAAATATGGCTCTTAAAAGTTGTACGCACACAGAAAGTTTGAATGCCCCCCTGGGGCCAAATGTTATAAACTTTATTTAGTGTACATAAATAAATAGCGTGAGTTCATCATGTTCATTGGACAACCAGAAATCCGCGCAGTTTTTTGTTGTTTTTTTGTATCGTATTAGTTTATAACATTTGACCCCAGGGGGCTATTCAAACTTTTTTAACCACGTGTAAGAGCAATCTTCCAAAACTACACACCAACTGCAAATTGTTGGAGAGCCAAGAACAGGAAAACATACATGTACACTATATGTACAAATAATACGGTATATAAAAACTTACTTTATTCAAATTACTTATAACAAACAATTTAATCATTTATTTTTGTGTTGGCTGATTTAAAATTGCTACAGAAACCTTTATACACATATTAATACAAAATTGTAGCGAACCGGAAATTGCGGCGAACCCAAAGCAGAAACAGTGTACACTACAATCCAGGAAAAAATAGTTGGCACACTTGCACCAGAGCACTAAACAATGGAAATGCGTGCCCTATCAAAATTGGAGAGGCGAGTGAAACATGCATGCAATATAATGTGAAGCACAGACTCCCCCTATATCTCACCCTTCCCCACTCCCCATTTTTCAATGTTAGAGGGTCTCACGGACCTGTTGACAACATGGCTTGGTCCAACATTGAATTGGGGGAGCGGGGGAAGAGATATACCAAAAGACAGGCAAAGTGTGTGAACCTTTTTTCCTGGATTGTAGATCAAAGAAAAATGCAACAGGTGAGTTTCTGATCCGCAATATAGTAATCTGACAAATATTTCTTCAACGTAGTTGTGAAATATCTCTCCAGAGGATAGACCCAGATCTTATTCCAGGTAGGATTTCGGAATACGACATCAACCACTTATTACTTTGTCCTCATTTTTTTACCTATCAGTTATATTTTTTCTTATTAATGTTACAACCTGCAAATATTATTTGCAAGTAGATGAATTGAAGAGGACGATATTTGCGTAAAGCACCCATTCACCCATTGCAATATTGCAATGTAACACCTGTTTCGAATGTACAGATTTATCCTGAACATCAAGTCCCCGCTAGAACCTTTCCATCTCTTCAAATTTTTATTGTATCATTATTTATTCATAGCGAGTAAAGCGCCGTAGATTTGCTCTACGTAACATTATTGCTGGCTGCCTTGATAATGATGCTAAACATTTTCTTTAATGACTTACAATGGATTGCTGAGTAGTTTATCTCCTCCGAACGCTAACGTCGGCTATATTGTTACGCTATGTCACTATCAAATTTCGAAATTGATACTAAAGAAAAAATAATAGTAGAAATGCGTATGCTATTTTCACAATATATAATGTTATTCAAAACACGAAAGATGTCCTGGTAGAGAGTATAATTATCAGCTAGTACGTCGATCTCCGATTATGACATTTTATGATTGATTTTGTTATGGTTATGTTTTTATCTAACCCTAACCTAATCTTCACTTATGTCCTAATCTTAAATATAATTACATTACATATAACCATACAAGTAATTAACTAATTGTATCTATATTATCTCACTATAGAGGTTATCCGTGTTCTATAAGTCGCATATCCTATCAACGACTGCTATACCTTGTTTAGGACTTTCAAAAGAAGTACCTGCATGTGCAACCATGACTGTTTCAAAATAGCCCGCCTAAGTCAAGTAATTCCGAGGTCGTGCATTGAATTGGTTTGAATGAGGAATACTACGGGAATCAGCGCCTTTTGTTAGAAGTTACGCATGAGTAAAGTGGATAACCTCTATTTAGGTTGTTAAAAATTGGTCTATATGCAATGGGTTTCATATATGGTACAAGTAATATTTTTTGGTTCATATACGGTACGACAAAGAATTTGCAATATTTTTTTAAGTATCGGAACATTTTAATACAATTTCCCTACGATTGTCTTGAACTTTTATCACCCTGTAGCCACTAAACTAGTGCCTTTAGTAAGGACAAACTGTACCAATTGTGTCTATAGGATTAAGTTGGTAAATATGCCTAGGTGTTCTGCCTCCATCATGTCCATTGGAGTATTTTTGATCCTCCCCTGACCCTGTACAAAATCTTTTCTTCTTATTTTATGTGTTCCACTCTCCATGTAATGGTATGTTATTCGGCGATATTTTCGAAGTATTAAACATCCAAAAACAGCGCCAAGTTAAATCATACATTTCCTTAATTTGACCGGACTAAAGGTCACTTATCACAGATGTCATCTGCCGTTTTGCCATTCGCATCAACTTTTAAGAATACTACAAGAGCGTAAGAAGAAGCTCTCTTTAGTTTATGGGTATTCCTGAATTATTGGCACTAACTAAGAAGACTTTGCATTGACAAATTTACGAAGCTCGAACCTAACCCAAATCTTAACTTATATCCTAATCTTAAATATAATTATTTTTAACATAACCTTACAACTGATTACCCACATTAGTATCATACCATTTCGTTCTCAGATTGTTAAAAATGAACACAACGTGAAGAAACTACTGTGCCAAAGACGATACATGTATTTGCTTATATGATTTGTTGCACATATTCATTTATTATTCATCAAAAACAATTGAATGTTGCTATGTTCAAATGATACAGTGAATAGTACCATTACTTCCAACATGATGAATCACCGGTAATGTGCCTGCAAGATTCAAGTGCACCTTTAGTAAGCAACACCTCATTGAACGTTGCTGTAACCACTTATAACCTTGAATCTTTTCAGCAATATATGGCTAGCGACTACAGTATTAAAAATTGAAAACAAATTTGCAATGTGTTTTTCCAAATGACAGCATGCATCTGTAAGGAATTATCTAAAAAGGATCAGAAAGGCATCTGTAAGGAATTATCTAAAAAGGATCAGAATTTATTTCTTTTCTAAATAAATATCAATTTTGACCGATTATATCGGAGAAAATGCATTGTGATGTTAATATCAACACATGTACGGGTTTTAATAACTGGATTCCGTATAAATTTAATTACATTTATTTAATAAGTAAGACAACTGCATTGTCTTTCATATATATCTAGACTACCAATCTTATTACCTTGTCTCTTGCCATTTTATATCATTTTGGTAGTGCTTCTTCTTATTATCTTAGCACCATTGTGACTTGAGTTGTCTTGTTGTTCGGTATATCATTTGCAATATAGGACATTTAGCTAATAAGAACTCAATAACAGTCATCGACAAGGGACTCAGTGGAGTAACATATACGAGCTCTTTGGGATCAATTTAATCGTCTAAAGTCTCTCCAGGTTTATTATCAGATACATAGCCATATTGCCACTAATGTGACTTCCTAATATTTTGAATTCGTTGACGACCAAATGAAATGACGGAGGTAATACCAATTTGTTAAATCGATTACACGCAGATACGACCACGTCATAAACGGCAAATCCATTTGTAGAAATGCATGAAAAACAATGGTGCAACGATCATTCGCCAACCAGTTCCAATATCAAATCATTTTACGTTTAACGACAAATTCTGTCACTATATTCTAAGTCTCATAACTTACATAAGCATTACGAAATGGACAAATATGTTTCATTATAGTCATTTGAGATGTCACCTGCGGTTTTTTTTCACACGCTTGATCATGATGATACTTATCTCATTATATATTTGATTGAGCATATACGAGCTCAGACTTATTCTCGCCAAATATTTTCGAAATGCATAGCCCGACCGATACATGTGTGTATTGCGACTAAATACATGTGTGTATTGTACTCAATCTATTGAATTTTAATTATTAAATAGACCAGTCAAATTGTATTTTAACCTAGAGCACAAATGAAACCAAACCCATTTTGGTGTAATTATATTCGAAAAATTGAGAGATTAACATATAATGAAGAGTGTAACACATAAAGTAAGGGGGGAAAGTTTTTATACAGGGTCAAAAATAGAAGACGCTCCAATTGTGGCAACATATATACCAACTTATTCCTCTGGTCACAATTATATATAATAACGTTTAATTCGCCATATCTCAAATCTATATTTTTCCTTTTATAGGCTATGAAGACCTTAACATAATTGCAATGGATTTGATAGATGGTACAATTAGTACATTTTTGGTTCATATACGGTACGACAAAGAATTTGCTATATTTTTTGAAACTATTGGAGCATATTCTGAAACAATTTTCATGGGATGACCTTGAACCTGTAGCCACTAAACTATTGTCCTTAGTGTAAACTATACCAATGTGACTATATGATTAAGTTGGTATAAGTTCTGCCACAATTGGAATATAGACCTACTTCTTCTATTTGTGAGCCCTACTGTACGAAGCCTTTCCTTCTTATTTTATGTGTTCCACTCTCCATGCTGTCGTGGCATTCATTTAATATGTTATTCGGTGATATTTTCGAAGTATTAAAACACCAAAATGGTTTGTTTTGCAAAAAAAAAAAAAAAACAGTGCCAATTCAAACCACACTTTTCCTAAATTTGACTGCTAAAGATCACTTATCCTTGATGTCATCTGCCGTTTTGTCATTCGCATCAAGTTTTAAGCATACTACCAGAGCGTAAAAGGAAGCTCTCCTTAGTTTACGGGGTATTCCTGAATTATTGGCACTATCTAAAGAAGACATCCCCTTGCATTAACAAATTACGAAGCCCGATCTTAACCCGAATCTTTACCAATGTCCCATTTTAAATATTATTATCTTAAATATAACCCTACAACTAATTACCCACAGTAGTATCTTTATCATTTCGCTCCTAGGTTGTTAAAAATGAACACAACGTTAAGAAACTACGGCGCCAAAGACGATACATGTATTTGCTTATAAATGATTTGTTGCATATACTCATTAATTAGTCATCAACAACAATTGAATGTTGCTATGCTCAAATGATACAGTGCATAGTATCATTACTTCCAACATGAAGAATCACCGTTAATGTGCCTGCAAGATTCAAGTGCACTTGTAGTAAGCAATACTACATTGAACGTTGCCGTAACCATTTATAACCTTGAATCTTTTCAGCAATGTATGGCGAGCGACTATAGCAAAATTGAAAACAAATTTGCAATGTGTTTTTCCAAATGACAGCATGCATCTGTAAGGAATTATCTAAAAAGGATCAGAAATGCATCTGTAAGGAATTATCTAAAAAGGATCAGAATATATTTACTTTTCTAAATAAATATCAATTTTGATCGATTATATCGGAGAAATTGCATTGTGATGTTCATATCAACACATGTACGGGTTTTAACAACTGGATTCCGTATAAATTTAATTACATTTATTTAATAAGTAAGACAACTGCATTGTCTTTCATATATATCTAGACTACCAATCTTATTAACCTTGTCTCTTACCATTTTATATCATTGTGGTAGTGCTTCTTATTATTATCTTTAAGCACCATTGTGACTGGAGTTGTCTTGTTGTTCGGTATATCATTTGCAATATCTGATATAGGACATTTAGCTAATAAGAAATCAAGAACAGTCATCGACAAGGGACTCAGTTGAGTAATATATACATACGAGCTCTTTGGGATCAATTTAATCGTCTAAAGTCTCTCCAGTTTATTATCAGAAACATCGCCATATTGCCACTAATGTGACTTCCTAATATTTTGAATTCGTTGACGACTAAATGAAATGACGGAGGTAATACCAATTTGCTAAATCGATTACACGCAGATACGACCACGTCATACACGGCAAATCCATTTTTAGAAATGTATGAAAAACAATGGTGCAACGATCATTCACCAACCAGTTAAAATATCAAATCATTTTACGTTTAACGACATTCTGTCACTATATTCTAAGTCTCATAACTTACATAAGCATCACGAATTGGACAACTATGTTTCATTATAATAATTTGAGATGTCACCTGCCGTTTTGTCACTCGCTTGATCACGATGATATTTGTCTCATTAACTCATTATATATTTCATTGCGCATAAGGGCTCCGACTTAGTCTCGCCAAATATTTTCGAAATTCATAGACCGACCAATACATGTGTGTACAGTATTGCGACTACATTCATTTGTTTATTGTACTCTAGGCCTATCCATTGAATTTTCATTATTAGATAGACCAGTCAATTTGCATTTTAACCTACAGCACAAATGAACCAAACCCATTTCGGTGTTAGTTTATTCGATGATTTCACAGATTGACACATTAAAAGTATACCATTGTAATTATAAAGAGTTGAATACGTAGGGGGTAGGGTTTATACAGAGGTCAAAAATAGAGGGCGCTCCAATTGTGGCAAAATATATACCAACTTATTCCGCTATAGTCACAATTATAGAATAGCGTCTAACTCGCCATATCTAGAATATTTAGTTTTCATTTATAGGCTTAAAAGGTTCAGGCTATCCTATAGCGGAATTGTTTCAGAATGCTCCAAATGTTTTTGAAAGTCATTCCAAATTATTTCTCTGATCGTAATTATATTATATAATGTTATTTTCATCTACACTACCAGAGTCCTATTGTTGATGACCCCAGAGGTACACTGTTGCCCAGCTACTTTGTGGCTACTCTAGAGTACCAGTACAGTACCAATCCAGTACCAGTGTGTGTACTATACGTTTGATTCTGTTATGTGTACTCTATAGAACCGAAACTGGTACTTCAGAGTACCAATGAAGTAGCTGGACAGTGGTGTACCTCTGGGGCGGCAGCAATCAATAGGAATCTGGTAGTGTACCCATGACACTTTACTGTGAACATTTAAGGGTAAACTTTGTAACCTCTATATAGACTATGAAGACCCTAACATAATCGTTCTATAAATATTTTGTACATACTCATCTATTATTCATCAAAAACAATTGAATGTTGCTATGCTCAAATGATACAGTGCATAGTATCATTCCTTCCAACATGATGCATCACCGTTAATGTGCCTGCAAGATTCAAGTGCGCCTTTAGTAAGCAACACTACATTGAACGTTGCCGCTACCATTTATAACCTTCAACATTTTCAGCAAATATGGCGAATGATTAGCGAAATTAAAAACAAATTTGCAATGTGTTATTCCAAATGACTAACATCTAAGGAACTACATAAAAGATCATTTGTCCATTTTAAATTTCGAAATAAATATCAGTTTTAATCGTTTATATCGGATAAAATGTATTGTGATGTTCGTATCTACACAAGTATGGGTTATAACAACTGGATTCCATATCAATTTAATTACATTTTTATGAAATTAGTAAGACAATTGCATTGTGTTCAAGCCTGTCTGTTTCTATTTTATATAATTTTGGTAGTGCTTCTTCTTATTGTCTTGTGGGTAGATTTGTCCTATTGTCCAGTATATCATTTGGAATATAGACGAATCCAATTTCACGCATTCCTACACCTCAATGGCTGCCAAAGTTAGGTCCCCGTCGGCTCCATCTCACCTAAAATGTGAAATGATGCGGCCTTGGAGGGTATTTTAAACTGCATTCTATCACCTGTGTTACACGTAGACAAAAGAATAATGACAGTGTACAACACAAAAGAATCTAACATCGAATTTTAAGCGGCTTTAATCCACCCAATTGGGCAGTCACTACACCAGTTTGGTGCATGTGGGGACCCGTCATGGCCGACCAAATCCTGACCATGACTTGGCTCGTTGGATTCGTCTATATGACATAAGAAATCAATAAAAGTCATCGACAAGGGACTCGGTTAAGTAATATATACGAGCTCTTAGGGATCAATTTAATCGTCCATTGTCTCCCTAGGTTATTATCAGATACATAGCCATATTACCACTAATGTGATTTCTTCATGTTTTAAATTTGTTGTCGACTAAACGAAATGACGGAGGCAATGCAATTTGCTAAATCAATACACGCAGATACGACCACGTCATAAACATAGCTTATGCCATCCCAGCAAACACAAAAACGTTTTTAAAACGTTTTAAATAAGTTATATTTTGGGTTTTGGTTTAGGTAAAAACGTTTTAATAACATTAAAATGTCGGGTTATATAAAGGTCATGAAATCGTTTTAAAACGTTTTGTATGAACACACACTACAACAATATTTTAAAAATGTTTTCGAAATGTCAATGTAAACTATTTTTGCACACATTTTTGGCCAAATATTTTGTCAACACTTAAATAACATTATGTTAAAGTATTTGCACCCAGCAAACACAGAAATGTTCTTAAAATGATTTTTACAACGTTTTAATAACATTTAAATGTCGGGTTATAGGTCGTGAAAACATTTTAAAAACGTTATTGTAAATATTTTGGGCAAACATTGTTTGCAAAATAGTTTTTCATCCCAAGATAACATTCTGTTTAGAATGATTTGTACCAAGTTTTCAAAAATGTTTTTGGAATGTTATTAAAACGTTTTTATACCCTTTATATAACCCGACATTTTAATGTTTTCTGTAAAACATTTGTGTTAATTGCTGTGCAGTAAATTACCAACAAATGTTATTTAATGTTGTGAAAACGTTTTATATCGTTAATGTACCCTTTATATAACCCGACAACCCGACATTTAAACGTTTTCTGACAACCTTTTATAACCTTTTGCGAATGATGTCAAAAACGTTTTGTGTTTGCTGGGATTGAGCAGATACATTTTTAGAAATGTATGAAAAACAATGGTGCAACGATCATTCACCAACCAGTTCCAATATCAATTCATTTTACGTTTGCCTATATTTTTGTACTATATTCTTTAGTCTCAAAACTTACATAAGCATCACGAATTGGACAAATATGTTTCATTATAGATTTGATATGTCATCTGTCGTTTTGTCACTCGCTTGATCAGGATGATATTTATCTCATTAACTCACTATATATTTGATTGAGCATTTCTTCTACAATGTAGACCATAACATAATTACTTTATACGTAAATATGCAATGGATGTCATAGATGGTACAACCAGTACAATTTTGGTTCATGTAAGGTACGACTAAGAAAACCATCGGAGCATTCTGAAAAAAAATCCCTAGGATGACCTTGAACCTCTATAGGCCTAATCCTATAGCCACTAAACTATAGTACTTAGTTAGAGCAAAGTCTAAGTTCTGCCACAATTGGAGTATCTTCTACCTTTGAACACTGTATAAAACCTTTCCCTCTTATTTTATGTGTTCCACCCTCCATGTAATGGTATACGTTTTATATGTATGTTATTCGGTGATATTTTCGAAGTAAACACCAAATCGGTTTCCGTTAAAAAACAGTACCAAGTCAAACCCCCTTTTCCTCAATTTGACTGGACCAAAGATCACTTATGGATGTTATCTACCATTTTATCATTCGCATCAAATTAACTCGTACTTTTAAGCATACTACAAGAGCATAAGAGAAAGCTCTCCTTAGTTTATGCGGTATTCATGAACCACCTTTAATGAAGACATCACTTTGCATTAACAAAATTACGACTTCCAAGGCCAAATACAAAAATGGTTGAAAATCACATCTTAAGAAATTGTGATTAAAAAACAGTGAATTGCCATTTTAAGACCAAAAGCTAGGTCTATGCCTTGTTTTAAATGACAATCATTTACAACTTTGAATTGTTAAGTGTCAATCTATTAAAAAAACATGTCATAACTGAGTATTTGTCTTGTATTATGTTTGATGCAAAAACAAACAAACAAAAACCGCAAAATTTCTACATTTTTGTGTCTGTATTATAATTTCTGATACAATATAATCCAGCCTATTGCATTCGACTACTGAGAAAATCTGTGTCTGTAGGGTGGGGGTGTGTCTGACTGACTGACTAGCTCGTAAAGTATCCTCTTCCCGTAACAATGCTACACATCGTATGATATGACACCTGTACAATTCATATGAACATGGTAAATCACATCAAACATCAAATCAATTATTAAATGAGAATATCATGTCACGATTTTAAGATTTCTTATCTAATCTTACCATAACATGTCATTTTTGCTATCTGTTACTCTTCTCGACACCTGACCTTAGATAAGAGCATCGTGTTTTCTTGCAGATTAAACAAGTTTCTTTCCTTGAACTGACTTGGCTATTGTGTGATTTGATTAAAATAAGCAAGAAAGAACTGACCTCGTGGAACCAATCGAACGAGCGTGGACAATAATATAATATTTCTGAAAGGTGCAAGCAATTCACAGATGTGATTAATCGTTTACTGAGCAGGTAATACACTTCGATGATTTGAATAAGTTTATTTTAGTATGATTCTTTATAACATATTCGTAAGCATTTAAAATAATCTGACTTGCATTGTTAAAGGCTTGCGGGTATTTGTGATTCAATGTTGAAATAGCTCAATCTTACTTTATTTGCTTCTTCCTTTCTTGCCTTGGATTTCCACGAATAAAAACAGATAAACATCTCAAAAAAGTAATTACACCCCTTTAAATAATGACCATTGTTTAAAAACGGGCTATTGTATTACAAATCTGTAAAATGCGTTGGAAGCAGAATTAATTTCTGCGCATTTTAACACCTCATTTGATACAATAGCCCAGAAAACAATAAAACACCGGCCAATTAAATGTAGTAAGGTGCAGATTTGAAAGTTGCACTTACAACAATACAAAAACAGTCAGATATCATTATACAGATTTCCTTCCATTATACTGAACACAAATCAATAGAATTTACTGCAACTTTCAAATCTTGATTTACATTGATTTAAAGGTACGCTGTGACATCAATATTTAGTCAATTGCGACATATGAGGTGTCACAATGTGCAGAAATAAAATCTGCTTCCAACGCATTTTACAGATTTGTAATACAATAGCCCGTTTTTGAATAATGGCCATTATTTAAATGGGACTAATTACTCTTTTTGAGATGTTTATATTTTGTGTATACGTTCATGTGTATCTGCATAGTGAAATAAAACTGAAACTAAACTGGTGAACGCGTGTCTTCTTTATGCATAGTGATGTAGCATGCGGCCCAGGGTTCAACGATTTGCACACAAAATGCGAAATTGACAAAGATAATACGTTTTGCAGGGATTGCCCGGGAAAAAAACTTATTGCTCATTTGACGAAAACAATAACAATACTTTGTTTGGATAACGCAGAGCTTTGAGAATTATTAAAAATCAAGGAAGTTTACGAAGCACCAGAAACAGTTATGAAATTAGGTTAGCACAGCTTTATGGGGTATTGCCAAATATGCGTTTATTTATATTTTATAGAAGTAGCACAAATGAAATTTGGCAGAGAAATGCGAATGGCACAGAAAAATAAATTGCATGAAATAAGGAAAGGCCAATTGCGCTGAGAAAGAAATAGGCTCTCCAAAATTGAGCACGAATTCACTATATTTATTTGGAAATCAGAAACGTCATGAACGTTTTATCTTAGACTATGTAAAAATCCACTAGGCCTTATACGACATCGCATGCTGCGCTCTGGTACCTCACTTAAAGGAAATATATCCATATTTTAAACTCTTAAATCATAAGAAGAAAATGCATCGAGTTTCACCTGCATTATGGTAATGCGTATAGAAAGACTGATCTAGATATGCAATAATTTATCTGACAGCGAACCAGCCATAAGGTAGGGTTTAAACATGGCGTTCAAATTCACACGAGTAAAGCTAGGTTCTCTCTCCGTCGACGTCATAGCATACAAACGTCAGCAGTCATCCTTTCTGTGCTTCGCTTTTATAACAGCTAAGGTATAGAACAAGGGTGATACCTCACTGCCTTAAATTTGATTTACTATGCAGGCACATTTGCAATGATGTCAATGGCCTCAAATTGTACCCCAGAAATTTGATCAAAGTGTCAATAATTGGTTACAATCCGAATTGGTTTGCATCCCGGGTTTGCATGCAGTTATATGTACTGGGTACCAGTGACGTAAGATGTGAGACGTTGAGGGATTTTATTTTCAGAGGTTTTTAAGATATAGGGAACAAAAATCAAACGGTACAGGGGAAATAATATTGATTATCATTATGTGGCATCCCGTTCGTAATATAGTAGAAGGGTCATTGTTTAGGGAAGACTCCATGTACCCATTTCTAAAAATTAATGTAAAACAATAGAGATATACACAGAAGCGTCCACTCGCACCTCAACATACAGTCACACAAACATGCACAATCACCCAATGAACACAGAGGTTTTTTTGTTCTTTTTACTGCACACAGTATTTCAATTTCTTGCATTAGCCACAACGGTGTGTCATCATTGACAATGTGCTGTCCACCAAATTAGATTGAGTCGAGTAGACCAATACACACCAACACCCCACCCCACGAACTTCATCTTTTCGGTCACACCACACGGTACTTCATTGTAGTTAGATAAAGTCTCTTACTTGTACTTTGCAGTAACATTTCTAGTAACGTAGTTTTTTTTTCGCAATACCATTGTATATCAGCATATCGATGTGCAACCATTGCCTACTAGAGGTGCCTATTAAATTGAGTCGAGGAAACACACCACCCACCCCCCCCACACACACACACACACACCCCACCACCACCATTCTGTCACTATATGCAAAGTCTCAAAACTTACATACTAGTAAGATCACGAAATGGACAAAATATGTTTCACAGTGATTAGCACTCGAATACAGTTCATCGATTGATATTTGAATCCGTGGAAAGGTTTGAAATGAGGTACTTTCGTAAAGTTCTTATATTTCAAGAATGGTGTGGTCAATTGTCAAAATTCAAAAAGTATGTGATAGCTGATTTATTCCTTAACCACACCAGTTATTTAGTTATGTTTAGTTGTGGCCTTAAAACACCAAACAATTAAGTTTCTGACGATACAGTTTTTTCAGGGATACCCTGTAGGTTGTTAAATATGAACACAATGTTAAGAAATTACGGCGCCAAAGAAGACACATGCATTTGCTTAAATATGATTCGTTGCACATACTCATCTATTATTCATCAACAACAATTGAATGTTACTATGCTCAAATGATACAGTGCATAGTATCATTACTTCCAACATGATGAATCACCGTTAATGTGCCTGCAAGATTCAAGTGCACTTTTAATAGTAAGCAACACTACATTGAACGTTGCCGCGACCATTTATAACCTTCAAAATTTTCAGCAAGTACGGTGAATGATTAGCGAAATTAAAAACAAATTTACAATGTGTAATTTCAAATGACTAAGATCTAAGGAACTACCTAAAAAGATCAGAATTGTTCATTTTAAATTTCGAAATAAATATCAGTTTTAATCGTTTATGTCGGATAAAATGCATTGTGATGTTCGTATTTACATAAGTACGGTTTTTAACAAATGGATTCAATATCAATTTAATCACATTAAGAAATTAGTAAGACAATTGCATTGTGTTCATATATACTATTAATCTTATCACGGCCGTATGTTTCCATTTTATATGATTTTGGTAGTGCTTCTTATTATTATTTTCAAGCACTATTGTGGGTAGATGTGTCCTATTGTCCAGTATATCATTTGGAATATGACATAAGAAATCAACAACAGTCATCGACAAGGGACTCGGTTAAGTAATATACGAGCTCTTTGGGATCAATTTAATCGTCCAAAGTCTCCCTAGGTTATTATCAGATACATAGCCATATTGCCACTAATGTGACTTCTTCATATTTTGAATTTGTTGTCGACTAAACGAAATGACGGAGGTAATTGCAATTTGCTAAATCAATACACGCAGATACGACCACGTCATAAACATAGCTTATGCCATTGAGCAGATACATTTTTAGAAATGTATGTATAAAAACAATGGTGCAACGATCATTCACCAACCAGTTCAATTCATTTTACGTTTGACTACATTCTGTCACTAGATTCTTTTTTTCAACTGACATTTTGGGAATAAGATTTTCTACTGAAAAATGTAATAAAAGGAGGATGCTAGGATCACGAAATCCTCCTTTAAGTCTCAAAACTTACATATTAAACATCACCAAATGGACAAATATGTTTCATTATAGTAATTTGATATGTCACCTGCCGTTTTGTCACTCGCTTGATCACGATGATATTTATCTCATTAACTCATTATATATTTGATAAGAGCTCCGAATTCGTCTACTTTGTAAACCAACATAATTACTTTATTATATGGATGTCATATGGTAAAATTTTGGTTCATATAAGGTACGACTAAGAAAACCATCGGAGCATCCTGAAAAAAATATTCCCTAGGATGACCTTGAACCTCTATCATCCTATAGCCACTAAACTATTGTACTTAGTTAGAACAAGTCTAAGTTCTGCCACAATTGGAGTATCTTCTACTTTTGACCCCTGTATAAAACCTTTCCCTCTTATTTTATGTGTTCCTCCATGTAATGGTATACGTTTTATATGTATGTTATTCGGTGATATTTTCGAAGTAAACACCAAATCGGTTTCCGTTAAAAAAACAGTACCAAGTCAAACCCCCTTTTTCTCAATTTGACTGGACTAAAGATCACTTTATTTGGATGTTATCTGCCATTTTATCATTTGTGTCAAGTTAAATCATACTTTTAAGCATACTACAAGAGCATAAAAGAAAGCTCTCCTTAGTTTATGTGGTATTCATGAACCACCTATAAAGAAGACATCACTTTGCATCAACAAAATTACGAATTCCAAGACCAAACACAAAAACGGTTGGCAATCACATCTTAAGAAATTGTGATTAAAAAACATTGAATTGCCATTTTAAGACCAAAAGCCAAGCCTATGCCTTGTTTTAAATGACAATAATTTACCAATTTTAATTGTTAAGTGTCAATCTAAACAATACAAGTAATAACTGAGCATTTGTTTTGTATTATGTTTGATGCAAAAACAAATAAACAAAAACCGCAAAATTTCTACATTTTAGTGTCTGTATTATGATTTCTGATACAATATAATCCAGCCTATTGCATTCGACTAATGTAAGAAACTAAAATCTATGTCTGTTGGGTAGGGTATGTCTGACTGACTGACTGACTGCCGGACGCGTAATTTTTTTCTGCAACCATAACGGGACGCAAAATTTTTTTAAATCCTAACCCTAACCCTTTTCTCTGTGCTCCTATGGGTTATAAAAATTTTGCGTCCCGTTATGGTTGCAGAAAAAATTAAGCCTGCCGGACAGCTCGTAAAGTATTTTTCCCCGTAACAATGTTACACATCGTATGAAATGACACCTGTACAATTCATATGAACATGGTAAATCACATCAAACATCAAATCAATTATTAAATGAGAATATCATGTCACGATTTTAAGTTTTCTTATCTAATCTTACCATTACATGCCATTTTAGCTATCTGTTACTCTTCTCGACACCTGACCGTAGATAAGAGCATCGTGTTTTCTTGCAGATTAAACAAGTTCCTTTCCTTGAACTGACTTGGCTATTGTATGATTTGAATAAAATAAGCAAGAAAGCACTGACCTCGTGGAACCAATCGAACGAGCGCAGACAATAATAATATTTCTGAATTAAGGTGTAAACAACTCACAGATGTGAAATTTTGTGAATAATCGTTTACTGAGCAGGTAATACACTTCGATGATTTGAATAGATTTATTTTAGTATGATTCTTTATATTCATATTCGTAAGCATTTTAAAAGAATTGCATTGTTAAAGGCTTGCGGGTATTATGATTCAATGTTGAAATAGCTAAATCTTACTTTATTTGCTTCTTTCTTTCTTGCCTTGGATTTCCACGAATAAAAACAGATAATCATCACAAAAAAAGTAATTATCCCCCTTTAAATAATGGCCATTGTTTAAAAACGGGCTATTGTATTACAAATCTGTAAAATGCGTTGGAAGCAGAATTTATTTCTGCGCATTTTAACACCTCATTTGATACGATAGCCCAGAAAACAATAAAACACCGGTCAATTAAATGTAGTGAGGTGCAGATTTGAAAGTTGCACTTACAACAATAAAAAAAACAGTCAGATATTATTACACAGATTTCCTTCCATTATACTGAATACAAATCAATAGAATTTACTGCAACTTTCAAATCTTGGTTTACATTGATTTAAAGGTACGATGTGACGTCAATATTTAGTCAATTGCTACATATGAGGTGTCAAAATGTGCAGAAATAAAATCTGCTTCCAACGCATTTGATAGATTTGTAATACATTAGCCCGTTTTTGAATAATGGCCATTATTTAAATGGGACTAATTACTCTTTTTGAGATGTTTATATTTTGTGTATACTTTCATGTGTATCTGCATAGTAAAATAAAACTGAAACTATAGTGAACGCGTGTACGTGTCTTCATTATGCAGAGTGATGTAGCATGCGGCCCAGGGTTCAACGATTTGCACACAAAATGCGAAATTGACAAAGATAATACGTTTTGCAGGGGTTGCCCGGGAAAAAAACTTATTGCTCATTTGACGAAAACAATAACAATATTTTGTTTGGATAACGTGGAGCTTTGAGAATTATTACAAATCAAGGAAGTTTACGAAGCAACAGAAACAGTTACGAAATTAGGTTAGCACAGCTTTATGGGGCATTGCCAAATATGAGAATATAGAAGTAGCACAAATGAAATTTGGCAGGGAAATGCGAATGGCATAGAAAAATAAATTGCATGAAATAAGGAAAAGCCAATTGCGCGGAGAAAGAAATAAGCTCTCCAAAATTGAGCACGAATTTATTTGGAAATCAGAAACGTCATGAACGTTTTATCTTAGACTATGTAAAAATCCACTAGGCCTATTATATATGCTTATACGAAATCGCATGCTGCGCTCTGGTACCTCACTTAAAGGAAATATATCCATATTTTAAACTCTTAAATCATAAGAAGAGAATGCATCGAGTTTTCACCTGCATTATGGTAATGCGTATAGAAAGACTGATCTAGATATGCAATAATTTATCTGACAGCGAACCAGCCATAAGGTAGGGTTTAAACATGGCGTTCAAATTCACACGAGTAAGCTAGGTTCTCTCTCCGTCGACGTCATAGCACACAAACGTCAGCAGTCATCCTTTCTGGGCTTCGCTTTTATAACAGCTAGGGTATAGAACAAGGGTGATACCTCACTGCCTTAAATTTGATTTACTATGCAGGCACATTTGCAATGATGTCAATGGCCTCAAATTGTACCCCAGAAATTTGATCAAAGTGTCAATAATTGGTTACAATCCGAATTGGTTTGCATGGCAGTTATATGTACTGGGTACCAGTGACTTAAGATGTGAGACGTTGAGGGATTTTATTTTCAGAGGTTTTTAAGATGTAGGGAACAAAAAAATCAAACGGTACAGGGGAAATAATATTGATTATCATTATGTGGCATCCCGTTCGTAATATAGTAGAAGGGTCATTGTTTAGGGAAGACTCCATGTACCCATTTCTAAAAATTAATGTAAAACAATAGAGATATACACAGAAGCGTCCACTCGCACCTCAACATACAATCACACAAACATGTACAATCACCCAATGAACACAGAGGTTTTTTTGTTCTTTTTACTGCACACAGTATTTCAATTTCTTCAAAGTGCATTAGCCACAACGGTGTGTCATCATTGACAATGTGCTGTCCACCAAATTAGATTGAGTCGAGTAGACCAATACACACCAACACCCCACCCCCACGAACTTCATCTTTTCGGTCACACCACACGGTACTTCATTGTAGTTAGATAAAGTCTCTTACTTGTACTTTGCAGTAACATTTCTAGTAACGTTTTTTTTTCGCAATACCATTTTATATCAGCATATCGATGTGCAACCATTGCCTACTAGAGGTGCCTATTAAATTGCGTCGAGGAAACACACACACCCCTGTTTGTAAATACGTTCAAACGAGGACCTCGACTTTAGAAGGATCTAACCGAGGACTTACACACCCGTTTTTAATCGACACACCGTGGACCTCACGCAAACACACCAGGCAACTTACTATCCAACTGAGACCCGTCCTATACCCGCTATGGGGACCTATCTTATATGCTATCTTATATGCATATTTGCATCATTTACGTCATCCTGGGCATAGTTTCAAAACGAGGACGTCCTCGTTTGGAGGTGTGTCCTCGTTTTACGGTGTGTATCCATATGTAGGTCCTCGTTAGACGGCATTTACAAACGCCACCCATTCCCCCCCACACACACCCCACCACCACCATTCTGTCACTATATTCAAAGTCTCACAACTTACATACTAGTAAGATCACGAAATGGACAAAATATGTTTCACAGTGATTAGCACTCGAATACAGCTCATCGATTGATATTTGAATCCGTGGAAAGGTTTGAAATGAGGTAGTTTCGTAAAGTTCTTATATTTCAAGAATGTTGTGGTCAATTGTCAAAATTCAAAAAGTATGTGAAACCAATTATTTAGTTATGCTTAAAATACCCAAACAATTAAGTTTCTGACGATTTTTTCAGGGATACCCTGTAGGTTGTTAAATATGAACACAATGTTAAGAAAATAGAAATTACGGCGCCAAAGACGATACATGCATTTGCTTAAATATGATTCGTTGCAAAATACTCATCTATTATTCATCAACAGCAATTGAATGTTGCTATGCTCAAATGATGCAGTGCATAGTATCATTACTTCCAACATGATGAATCACCGTTAATGTGCCTGCAAGATTCAAGTGCACCTTTAGTAAGCAACACTACATTGAACGTTGCCGTAACCATTTATAACCTTGGAACATTTTCAGCAAATATGGCGAATGATCAGCGAAATTAAAAACAAATTTGCAATGTGTTATTTCAAATGAGTAAGATCTAAGGAACTACCTAAAAGATCAGAGTTTTGGAATTAAACCTAATACTGGAACTTACTTTTTGCAACTATTGCGACGTTGCGTCTGGAACCACCAGACTTCATCAGGCAACTGACCCGTTGGACTGGTCACGTGATAGTTGCAAAAAGTAAGTTCCAGTATTAGATTTAATTCCAAAACTCTGTTTGAAACTACTGGATGACTAAGAACATTCACTCATTTACCTAAAAGATCATTTGTCCATTTTAAATTTCGAAATAAATATCAGTTTTAATAGTTTATGTCGGATAAAATGCATTGTGATGTTCGTATTTACACAAGTACGGTTTTTAACAAATGGATTCAATATCAATTAAATTACATTAAGAAATTAGTAAGACAATTGCATTGTGTTCATATCTAGACTATTAATCTTATCAAGCCTGTATGTTTCCATTTTATATGATTTTGGTAGTGCTTCTTATTATTATTTTCAAGCACCATTGTGGGTAGATTTGTCCTATTGTCCAGTACATCATTTGGAATATGACATAAGAAATCAACAACAGTCATCGACAAGGGACTCGGTTAAGTAATATACGAGCTCTTAGGGGATCAATTTAATCGTCCAAAGTCTCCCTAGGTCATTATCAGATACATAGCCATATTACTACTAATGTGACTTCTTCATATTTTGAATTTGTTGTCGACTAAACGAAATGACGGAGGCAATTGCAATTTGCTAAATCAATACACGCAGATACGACCACGTCATAAACATAGCTTATGCCATTGAGCAGATACATTTTTAGAAATGTATGAAAAACAATGGTGCAACGATCATTCACCAACCAGTTCCAATATCAATTCATTTTACGTTTGCATATATTTTTGCACTATATTCTTTGGTCTCAAAACTTACATAAGCATCACGAAATGGACAAAATATGTATCATTATTTTGATTTGTCACCTGCCGTTTTGTCACTCGCTTGCTCAGGACGATATTTATCTCATTAACTCATTATATATTTGATTGAGCATTTCTTCTACAATATAGACCCTAACATAATTACTTTATATGTAAATATGTAATGAATGTCATAGATGGTACAACCAGTAAAATTTTGGTTCATGTAAGGTACGACTAAGAAAACCATCGGAGCATTCTGAAAAAAAATCCCTAGGATGACCTTGAACCTCTATCATCCTATAGCCACTAAACTTTTGTACTTAGTTAGAGCAAAGTCTAAGTTCTGCCACAATTGGAGTATCTTCTACTTTTGACCCCTGTATAAAACCTTTTCCTCTAATTTTATGTGTTCCACCCTCCATGTAATGGTATACGTTTTATATATGTATGTTATTCGGTGATATTTTCGAAGTAAACACCAAATCGGTTTCCGTTAAAAAACAGTACCAAGTCAAACCCCCTTTTTCTCAATTTGACTGGACTAAAGATCACTTATGGATGTTATCTGCCATTTTATCATTCGCATCAAATTAACTCGTACTTTTAAGCATACTACAAGAGCATAAAAGAAAGCTCTCCTTAGTTTATGTGGTATTCATGAACCACCTTTGAAAGAAGACATCACTTTGCATTAACAAAATTACGAATTCCAAGACCAAACACAAAAACGGTTGCAAATCACATTTAAGAAATTGTGATTGAAAAACAGTGAATTGCCATTTTAAGACCAAAAGCCTATGCTTTGTTTTAAATGACATGTGTGTATTGCGACTACATACATTTGTTTATTGTACTCTATCCATTTATTTTTCATTATTAGATAGACCAGTCAATTTGCATTTTAACCTACAGCACAAATGAACCAAACCCATTTTGGTGATAGTTTATTCGATGATTTCACAGATTGACACATTAAAAATATACCATTGTAATTATAAAGAGTTGTACACGTAAATTAAGGGGGTAGGGTTTTTACAGAGGTCAAAAATAGAGGACGCTCCAATTGTGGCAAAATATATACCAACTTATTCTGCTAGTCACAATTATAGAATAGCGTCTAACTTGCCATATCTAGAATATTTAGTTTTCATTTATAGGCTAAAAAAAAGGTTCAGGCTATCCTAGCGAAATTGTTTCAGAATGCTCCAAATTTTTTTGAAAGTCATTCCAAATTATTTCTCTGATCATAATTATATTATATAATGTTATTTTCATCTACACTACCAGAGTCCTATTGTTGACGACCCCAGAGGTACACTGTTGCCCAGCTACTTTGTGGCTACTCTAGAGTACCAGTACAGTACCAATCCAGTACCAGTGTGTGTACTGTACGTTTGATTCCGTTGTGTGTACTCTATAGAACCCAAACTGGTACTTCAGAGTACCAATGAAGTAGCTGGACAGTGGTGTACCTCTGGGGCGGCAGTAATAGGAATCTGGTTGTGTACCCATGACACTTTACTGTGAACATTTAAGGGTAAACTTAGTAACCCCTATATAGACTATGAAGACCCTAACATAATCGCTCTATAAATATTTTGCACATACTCATCTATTATTCATCAAAAACAATTGAATGTTGCTATGCTCAAATAATACAGTGCATAGTATCATTACTTCCAACATGATGAATTACCGTTAATGTGCCTGCAAGATTCAAGTGCACCTTTAGAAAGCAACACTACATTGAACGTTGCCGCTACCATTTATAACCTTCAACATTTTCGGCGAATGACTAGCGAAATTAAAAACAAATTTGCAATGTGTTATTTCAAATGACTAACATCTAAGGAACTACCTAAAAGATCAATTGTCCATTTTAAATTTCGAAATAAATATCAGTTTTAATCGTTTATGTCGGGTAGAATGCATTGTGATGTTTGTATTTACACAAGTACGGTTTTTAACAAATGGATTCAATATCAATTTAATTACATTAAGAAATAAGTAAGACAATTGCATTGTGTTCATTATCTAGACTATTAATCTTATCAAGCCTGTATGTTTCTATTTTATATGATTTTGGTAGTGCTTCTTCTTAATATTTTCAAGCATCATTGTGGGTAGATTTGTCCTATTGTCCAGTACATCATTTGGAATATGACATAAGAAATTAACAACAGTCATCGACGAGGGACTCGGTTAAGTAATACCGTATACGAGCTCTTAGGGATCAATTTAATCGTCCAAAGTCTCCCTAGGTTATTATCAGATACATAGCCATATTACCACTAATGTGATTTCTTCATATTTTGAATTTGTTGACGACAAAACGAAATGACGGAGGCAATGGCAATTTGCTAAATCAATACACGCAGATACGATCACGTCATAAACATAGCTTATGCCATTGAGCAGATACATTTTTTAGAAATGTATGAAAAACAATGGTGCAACAATCATGCACCAACCAGTTCCAATATCAATTCATTTTACGTTTGCATATATTTTTGCACTATATTCTTTAGTCTCAAAACTTACATAAGCATCACGAAATGGACAAATATGTTTCATTATTTTGATTTGTCACTTGCCGTTTTGTCACTCGCTTGATCACGATGATATTTATCTCATTAACTCATTATATATTTGATTGAGCATTTCTTCTACAATGTAGACCCTAACATAATTACTTTATATGTAAATATGTAATGAATGTCATAGATGGTACAACCAGTAAAATTTTGGTTCATGTAAGGTACGACTAAGAAAACCATCGGAGCATTCTGAAAAAAAATTCCTAGGATGACCTTGAACCTCTATCATCCTATAGCCACTAAACTTTTGTACTTAGTTAGAGCAAAGTCTAAGTTCTGCCACAATTGGAGTATCTTCTACTTTTGACCCCTGTATAAAACCTTTTCCTCTAATTTTATGTGTTCCACCCTCCATGTAATGGTATACGTTTTATATTATGTTATTCGGTGATATTTTCGAAGTAAACACCAAATCGGTTTCCGTTAAAAAAACAGTACCAAGTCAAACCCCCCTTTTCTCAATTTGACTGGACTAAAGATCACCTGATGTTATCTGCCATTTTATCATTCGCATCAACTTAACTCGTACTTTTATGCATACTACAAGAACATAAAAGAAAGTTCTCCTTAGTTTATGTGGTATTCATGAACCACCTTTAAAGAAGACATCACTTTGCATTAACAAAATTACGAATTCTAAGACCAAACACAAAAACGGTTGCAAATCACATTTAAGAAATTGTGATTGAAAAACAGTGAATTGCCATTTTAAGACCAAAAGCCAAGCCTATGCCTTGTTTTAAATTACAATCATTTACAACTTTGAATTGATATGTGTCAATCTAAACAATACAAGTAATAACTGAGCATTTGTTTTGTATTATGTTTGATGCAAAAACAAACAAACAAAAACCGCAAAATTTCTACATTTTAGTGTCTGTATTTTGATTTCTGATACAATATAATCCAGCCTATTGCATTCGACTAATGTAAGAAAATCTGTGTCTGTGGTGTGGGGTGTGTCTGACTGACTGACTGACTGACTGACTAGCTCGTCTCCCCGTAACAATGCTACACATCGTATGATATAACACCCCCGGGATGACACCTGTACAATTCACATGAACATGGTAAATCACATCAAACATCAAATCAATTATTAAATGAGAATATCATGTCACGATATAAGTTTTCTTATCTAATCTTACCATAACATGCCATTTTAGCTATCTGTTACTCTTCTCGACACCTGACCTTAGATTGGGAAGCTAACAAACAGAGGGAGTAGGGTGACTGAAAAGAACAGATGTGAAAATCTATCAATTGTGCACACATTAATTAAATCAGAGTTTTAAGCTTAAATACAATATCCAGAGTATGCACAATGGGCAAGTGGACTACGGGGTAGTCTAACCTTAGATAAGAGCATCGTGTTGCTTTTTTTGCAGATTAAACAAGTTCCTTTCCTTGAAATGACCTGGCTATTGTGTGATTTGAAATAATTACGGTAAAATAAGCAAGAAAGCACTGACCTCGTGGAACCAATCGAACGAGCGCAGACAATAATAATATTTCTGAAAGGTGCAAACAATTCACAGATGTGAATAATCGTTTACTGAGCAGGTATTACACTTCGATGATTTGAATAGGTTTATTTTAGTATGATTCTTTATAACATATTCGTAAATATTTTAAAAGAATCTAACTTGCATTGTTAAAGGCTTGCGGGTATTGTGATTCAATGTTGAAATAGCTAAATCTTACTTTATTTGCTTCTTTCTTTCTTGCCTTGGATTTTCACGAATAAAAACAGATAAACATCTCAAAAAAAGTAATTACCCCCCCCCCTTTTTTTTAAATAATGGCCATTGTTTAAAACCGGGCTATTGTATTACAAATCTGTAAAATGCGTTGGAAGCAGAATTTATTTCTGCGCATTTTAACACCTCATTTGATACGATAGCCTAAAAAACAATAAAACACCAGCCAATTAAATGTAGTGAGGTGCAGATTTGAAAGTTGCACTTACAACAATACAAAAACAGTCAGATATCATTACACAGATTTCCTTCCATTATACTGAATACAGATCAATAGAATTTACTGCAACTTTCAAATCTTGGTTTACATTGATTTAAAGGTACGCTGTGACGTCAATATTTAGTCAATTGCTACATTATGGGGTGTGAAGATGTGCAGAAATAAAATCTGCTTCCAACGCATTTTACAGATTTGTAATACAATAGCCCGTTTTAGAATAATGGTCATTATTTAAATGGGACTAATTAGTCTTTTTGAGATGTTTATATTTTGTGTATACTTTCATGTGTATCTGCATAGTAAAATAAAACTGAAACTAAACTGGTGAACGCGTGTCTTCATTATGCATAGTGATGTAGCATACGGCCCAGGGTTCAACGATTTGCACACAAAATGCGAAATTGACAAAGATAATACGTTTTGCAGGGATTGCCCGGGAAAAAAACTTATTGCTTATTTGACGAAAACAATAACAATATTTTGTTTGGATAACGCAGAGCTTTGGGAATTATTAAAAATCAACGAAGTTTACGAAGCACCAGAAACAGTTGTGAAATTAGGTTAGCACGGCTTTATGGGGCATTGCCAAATATGAGTTTATTTATATTTTATAGAAGTAGCACAAATGAAATATGGCAGGGAAATGCGAATGGCACAGAAAACTAAACTGCATGAAATAACAAAAAAAAAGGAGAAAGAAATAAGCTCTCCAAAATTGAGCACGAATTCACTATATTTATTTGGAAATCAGAAACGTCATGAACGTTTTATCTTAGACTATGTAAAAATCCACTAGGCCTGTGTGCTTATACGACATCGCTTGCTGCGCTCTGGTACCTCACTTAAAGGAAATATATCCATATTTTAAACTCTTAAATCATAAGAAGAAAATGCATCGAAACATGCATCACCTGCATTATGGTAATGCGTATAGAAAGACTGATATGCAATAATTTATCTGACAGCGAACCAGCCATAAGGTAGGGTTTAAACATGGCGTTCAAATTCACACGAGTAAGCTAAGGTTCTCTCTCCGTCGACGTCATAGCACACAAACGTCAGCAGTCATCCTTTCTGGGCTTCGCTTTTATAACAGCTAGGGTATAGAACAAGGGTGATACCTCACTGCCTTAAATTTGATTTACTATGCATGCACATTTGCAATGATGTCAATGGCCTCAAATTGTACCCCAGAAATTTGATCAAAGTGTCAATAATTAGTTACAATCCGAATTGGTTTGCATGGCAGTTATATGTACTGGGTACCAGTGACGTAAGATGTGAGACGTTAAGGGATTTTATTTTCAGAAGATGTTAAGATATAGGGAACAAAAATCAAACGGTACAGGGGAAATAATATTGATTATCATTATGTGGCATCCCGTTCGTAATAGTAGAAGAGTCACTGTTCGGAATTATTACTGAGCAAACATTAATTTTCTTAGCCGTGTGGCTCATCTTCTCGTCCCAACTGAGGTTTGTTATTTAATTCCATTAATGTGGAATTGTACGTTGTTTAGGGAAGACTCCATGTACCCAAAAATTAATGTAAAACAATAGAGATATACACAGAAGCACCCATCCCCACCTCAACATACAGTCACACAAACATACAATCACCCAAACAACACAGAGGTTGTTTTTGTTTTTTGTTTTTAGTTCTTTTTACTGTACACAGTATTTTAGTTTCTTGCATTAGCCACAACGGTGTGTCATCATTGACAATTTGCTGTCCACCAAATTAGATTGAGTCGAGTAGACCAATACACACCAACACCCCACCCCCACGAACTTCATCTTTTCGGTCACACCATACGGTACTTCATTATAGTTAGATACAGTCTCTTACTTGTACTTTGTAGTAACATTTCTAGTAACGTAGTTTTTTTTCGCAATACCATTGTATATCAGCATATCGATGTGCAACCATTGCATACTAGAGGTGCCTATTAAATTGAGTCGAGAAAACCCACACCACCCATCCCCCACACACCCCTCACCCCACCCCCCCACCAACAACAATGTTTTAGGAAACATTGTCTGTATAATGAAAAACAGACAGCGGACAAATCTCTTAGTAATGTAGTTTTTCCATTTTTTGCAATACCGTTGTTTACGAGTATATTGGAATATCGGATCGGTAACCATTGTCAGTGGATGTATGCTTACATTCAGAGACGAGATAACCTATACACACCCCATAAACCCACCCCTATACCCCACTCCACATACACACCCCGCCCACCCCCACACCCCCACAGCTACAAAGCTCTTGAGTAGTAATGTAACTCTTCATTGGCAATCATTGACAATTATTGGATGTCTAGGGGTACATACTTCATTGAAAGATGACTTATACATAACGTGACCCCGTCCATCCACATACACACCACCACCCCACCCCCACCCCCAGCACACACTTCTTGGCTACGCTCATAGTACTGCAATTTGTCCAGTTGTTGTTTATATCATTGTTTATAATGATAAGAACATCTAGTGTGCAATCACTGACAAAAGAGTGTTCATTATACCACATACCAGACCATGTGTGTACACGTATAGTAGGCTAGGTATACTCACTTAAATTGTGGCGAAGTAAAAACAAATCATTTGGTAACGTAGTTTTTCCATTTCAATGTCACGTCAATGTACAACTCACGTCTCTTTGATGTAATCATTTATTAGTTTGTCAAACAAAACATCATGTACAACCCAATTTTAGGCTTAAATAGCTAAAAGCGATATCATGCTAATGTATAAAGATGCTTTTGAGTCATTTTCACCTTTAAATTTCTCCTCTTTTACAAAACTATTCACTTTTACAGCATTTTTTAAAGCTTTTCGGATATAAAATGTATCTATCTCTGACAAAATTGGTGGCGCTATTTAGTTATTGAAAATTACTCTTTTAAACTGTTAATACAACCAATTTCTTCTATTTTTTGATGAAATATGTTTATAAAATTTCTTTGCTGCTTGTTTCACCTATTCCATCTGTTTTAAATGCAGTATTGACCACCTACCCCTTGTAAATTAAAAAATATGATTTAGGATAAATAGCGCCATCTATAGTTTGCATTTAGTAAATAATGAAGCCAATTCTATATTCATCAAACAACCGTGAACTATTGAGGATTGATATAGAGTTTCTTACGAACACACACCCACAAACAGACCTCATACCAGACTTGTAGTATTGGGACCCGTCATGAGTACGGGTACGGGTACGGGTACGGGTCCGAGCCATGAGTACGGGTACGGGTACGGGTCCCAGTCCATGAGTACGGGTACGGGTACGGGTCCGAAGCCAAAATAGGGTGTGAGTTCGGGTACGGGTACGGGTCCGGAGCCATGGGTACGGGTACGGGTACGGAAATTGGGACTCGAGTACGGGTACGGGTACGAGTACGGGTACGGGTACTACAAGTCTGCCTCATACCAAGAGAAACAGTTTTGTTGTTTTTATTGTTGCTGTTGTTAGTGTTTTAGTAAAAAATAAGCTGTAAGTAAACCAGCTACAAATTGTAGATATTCATATGTGTTTGCAACATTACGAATGTAGTTTGTATATTTCTTTGAAGGCCATAAGATGTAGAAGGCGTTTGGAGAATTTCATTATCAGAGATTGAGGTATGGGAATAAAAAACAAATAATATTGATCTTCATTATGTGGCATGCAATACCCGTTCGTAATATAGAAGGTTCATTGTCCGGAATTTATTATTGAGTAAATATTAATTTTCTTAGCCATGTAGCTCATCTTCCCGTCCCAACTGCAGTTTACCATATAATTTCATTAATTTAGAAGACTCCGTATCATATCTAATGTATCTATGAAAATCAATGAAAAGCTATATCATGTAGATAGAGAGATATCACAAAAGCTACTACCTCCACCTCAACATACAATCACACAAACACAACAATCACCCAACCAACACAGAGGGTTGTTTTGTTATTGAATTCTTTTTACTCCATACAGTGCTACAAACATGATCATGCACGTAATTAATTTGGCAATGTACCGGTATTATTTCTATTTCGTGCATTACGCTAATAAAGGCATAACGGTGTGCGATCATTAAAAATAGGTTGTCTATCAAATTAAATTGAAAACGTAATACAATAACACCCCGGCACACCACTCCCACCCACGAACTACCCATTCTCGCTCATCCCACGGTACTTGGCTGTATAGTAAAATCAAACAGAACCTGCACGTCCCTTGGTAACGTAGTCTTTCCATTTTTCGCAATACCGTTGTTTATATATCAGCATAGCGATGTACAACCTTTGCCAACGGATTGCTATACTATAGATGCTTATTAATTGAGCCAAGGAAACACACACCCACCCCCACCCCACACACACACACCCACAAACCACCTGGCGTAACACCCACCCCACTCCCACCCCATCCACACATACGAAAGAGTCTTCATGATAATGCAGTTTTTTCTCATTATGTCATAAAGGAGTACATAATTATACGTACTCGGGGTTATATCATTCGCCTAATTGGTTATTTTATCTCTGCAATAACATTACCCATACATGCTTTCTTGTTTATGTTCACCCTACTGCCATCTTCATCATCCCCAGCCCTAAACCTCCTCCCAACCCCCAACCCCCGCACACACATCACCACATAAATAAAATGAATAAAAAAACACTCCCTAATATAGCAATGCACATACATATCAGTATTGGTGACTCTAGATGATAAGTATAATATCTGCATTTGTACTTGATCTAGGTTATATACATGTATTTTGTTTCCTCTAGTGTTCTTACAGGCAGTCAAGCAAGAGGGCCTCTAGGTAGTCTACGGGTGTCATAATTATGTATGAGATAGGCAAAGGCACTGCAGTCCGTCTGTGAGCTAATACTGTGCTCAGTGAGCTCCATCTAATAATAGGACCAAGGATCAAGTTAAAGACTAAGTTCACTTTCCCTATCCACGTGAATATGAAAATTGTTCCAAATATTCATTTTACCACAATTACCGTCGTATATTCATCCTCGCTAAAACTCTATTAATGTTCCTCTACCATCTTAATTTAATATACCGTATATAATATACCCATTGATGCAACGCACAAGGTTGCACACAAAATTTGCCTTCACTATCGAACGCTTCAAGTGCATATCTAATGTGTGTACATAGTGTCTTTTAGTTAATGTCTCTTACACACGTGGAATTATATGTTGATTACGGCAACGTAATATGACTAAATTAATTTTATCATAGAAGTGACAAGCTGTTTGGAAAAAAGAGAAGTAATCTTCACTAAATATGAAATTTCTACCCACTGTGAATTTGTTTAATTAAGTGCATTTGACGAGGCTTTCGTCAATCACTCGACAATAGTCACTCAAATCACATGTTTAAAAATAAAACAAGGCTACTTTGATTTTCTTTAATTGTGCGTTATGTTGAAACATTTCAATCATCATTTTTACACATACATAATAAAGCCCAGATACGTGATATAATACTCGTAATCGAACCTTCCTTATACAATACGTATAATCGTATGGCTGTTCATGTAGTTATTGCGAAATTTCTTTTAGATAAACACATTTCCCTAGAAGCATGTAGCCTACCAATGCATGTATATCCACACACATACCCCAACACTCCCCACACCACCCACCCCAACGCACCCCCACTCCGTCCACACACAAAATACCACTAACAACAGCGAAACAAAATCGACAGTAATGTAGTTTTTCATCTCCTGCAATACCATTGTTATACCAATCATCAGAAGAGTACATAAACATGCACCATCTACCATCTTTGCACAGTATTTTTGTGGCCCTGAGAGCGCATCAGACACACCAAATTGCATTCTAAATACGAGGATTGACCTTCTGATATCAAATAATTTTGATTTTTTGAAATTTGCGATATAATGCAAATTTTATGGCAAATTATCAAAAATTTATATTTTTGATATTTGACAGTCCTCGAGGTAAACTTTATAAATCTTACGATATGTACTTAAAGTGTATGTAGCTGGGATGAAAAACCGTCCATCAAATAAAAATTTGGACCTTTCATATTGAAGCTATACATTTTATCCCAAAAGACCTAATTTGGTATAGTATTATTTCTGCTGTTACTTTTGCTATTGTTTTTTGTTTGTTATCGTTGTACTATCACTATATAATTATGAACCTCATAAACGATAATAACGGTCACTTTAAAAAGAACACGGGTCTTTAAATCTGGGCGTGATATGCAATCCGCGTCAGGACATGAATCAACGGTTCGACTAAATAAATTAAAATGTGAAATGTTGGTTAACCGTCCTTTACAGTTCTCATATTTCTCAGGTTAATTTAGCTGACAATCTCAGCTGTGGATCTCCCTATGTTATTTCTGTATTTTTAGTTGACTTTACAAGCCTTTAAACATGTCAGCAGTGTATATTGTTAAGACAGTAAGCCGAAGATATCTTTATGGTAAATAAGGGTAAAGTCAGAATTTGGTCTATAATCTTCATAAATAATGACATTTTATGCCCATGTGACTCCATTAGTGGGAATATTTTGCTCTCAGCGGCAATTGAGAGTCTCATTTGAGGCTGTATCAGACATTATGGTTTGACGTATTTGTTTTATATTTTATATCTGCACCGGAAGATTTGAAGAAATTTGAACATGATCCGTCTTGATACACTCTGATGTGAAATTAGGAACTGCTGTAAATGGAACAGCGATCATACTTCATATTTGCATGTTACCTAAAATGTACAAGAAAAATGATTTATTACAACAAATTAAATGAGGATGGTTCAATTTCATTACGTTAATTAAATTAGATAACCCTTTATAAGTGCTGTTCATGATCGTGTTTGCCGTGATTTGAAAAAAATAAATAATGTATGGATTGGAATGGAATGACCTTTTTAAACAATTATTTGGATATTATTCAACATCATTAAGGCATTTTATGTACTCAAGCTAATATTTTACCAGGAATAATAGAAATAAATAGCATTTCTATAATGTTTTTCCAATAAGCTTCATCAATAAAGTTCTGAATTTTTTTCTCCCATGACAAATTTATCAGCCACATTGTATATGTCTCACAGTTCACAGTAGCAGTAACACATATAGTTTATCTATTTTTCTCTATAGGAAAAATGGGGATAATGTGGGGATGAGGCTGGACATCAGAACATACTTGAAACGTAATTTATGAAATACAAGGTGCACTTTCTATAGACCTATAATATCTTACAATGCATTTCAGTTTGTTTTAAATATCCACTGTAAAAATGATCCAAAACATCGCATTTTGCATTTAAAATTAAAGCTGTAGAATTTCATGTGCTGGTTCACATTTCTTTAGGCATTTTAGGGTGGCCTTTTATAATTTTAGTTTGACAAGCTTTTCATATTCAGATCACGTAAACCTAAGACTTATCGTCGTTAACCTTATCTAATGTCATTAACGCAATACCGTATAGCATATGCTGCTATCTTCAGTAGACGTATACCACATGCAGAAAAAATCGTGATGATGTTATCTATAATATATTGTATACTGCTATATACAGTAGATATTATATGTATTTTGATACTAAATCTATAGATATGGCAATCTAGATCAGAAGATATAATGTAGAACAATTTAAAACTGATTCACACAAGCAATGTAAAATTTCACTTACGAGTGGAATTTTCGTGCCTCATCCGAGGTCACTTCTTCAGCACTGAGTTGGCAGAAGATGTATGTATTAATTGTATTGTCTATTATTAATAGCTAGAATTTTACCAGATGGTAATTTATATATATATTTAACAACACTTATATTATTTTGTGTACAACTTGACGAATTTGCGTTTGCGTATTTTTGGGAAAGTGAACCTTTTGTATTAAGTTTTATAGTACGGATAAGTTTTGTAAAAAGATTTGTTGTCTTTTAAAATAGGAACATTACCACAAAAAGGTGACTTTTTATATCAAAAGCCGGTATTCATTAGGGGGGTCGTATCCCCAGGTTACGTCTCTGATTTGTACTTTATACAAATACTTAATAATAAGTTTTTAATAGCTTTAATAAACAGATTGAGTGATTCAGACGTAGCATAATCTGTTTGACGAATTTGATCATATATGAAATGAAGCATCAGTCACATGTATTTTACACGCTGAATATGAAATTATTGTTATACACGTGTACATCAAGCCCCGATTACGATTTACAACATTGCGACTGTAGTTCTTTATAAACATTTTTTGAACATGGCGACAAGCTTAATTAACGTCTCATGTCAAGCATTAATCAATGATCGTATGCAATAATGATACGACACATATTTAAAATAAGATTGATCACTAACACTCGTAGAGATAGCACATCTCAATGTTCTTAATAAACCGTGTTATCATGGTTATTATATGATTTTGAATTCGAGCAGACGCGGAATAAACAGAAAGTAATATTATCCACTACAAATATGCACGCGAGATAGGGAGTATATTATATGATACATTTTTCTTGTGGCTGTTTGTTAATGTTTGTATGTTTGGCGATATTGCAATCATTTCGTCTGAGTGCACCTACGTAAAAAATCCCTGAAAGTTTGAACATCGATGCGAGTGCTTTTGCTTTCTTTTATGTAAATGAAGATGCGCCAAACAAATTTCGAGAAAAATTTGAAAAGCTATATCATGTATATGAGAGATAGGCCTACATACAGAAGCTACCTCCACCTCAACATACAATCACACAAACGCAGCAATCACTCAACCAACAGTGTTTTTAGTTCTTTTTACTCAATACAGTGCTACAAACATGCATGCATGAACATGATGCGCATGCAAGTCATATTAGGCAATGTAGTATTTCTATTTCGTGCTATACGCTATAAAGGTACAACGGTGTGAGATCATTGGGTTGTCTATCAAATTATATTGAGTTGAGGAAAACGTTATACAAAAACACACCCACCCACCCACGAACTACCCCTTCTCGCTCACCCCACGGTACTTGGCTGTACTGTATAGTAAAATCAAACAGAACCTAGCTGCACGTCCTTTGGTAACGTAGTTTTTCCATTTTTCGCAATACCATTAATTATAATTTATATCAGCATAGCGATGTGCAACCATTGTCAATGGATTTCCTACAAGAGATGCTTATTAAATTGAGCCAAGGAAACACACACACAAACCACCCTGCCTAACACCGCCATCACAACCCCACCCCATCCACACATACAGGAGTCTTCATGATAATGCAGTTTTTCTTATTATGTCGTCATTGAAGAGTACATAATTATACGTACTCAGTGTTTTATCTCTGCAATAACATTACCCATACATGCTTTCTTGTCTGTTTTCACCCTACTGCCATCTTCATCACCCAAAGCAAAGGGCAGCGCCCTCCTCCACCCCGCACACACATCCCCACATAAAATAAAATGAATAAAAACACTCCCTAATATAGCAATGCACATATCAGTATTGGTGACTCTAGATGATAAGTATAATATCTCCATTTGTATTTGATCTAGGTTATATACATGTATTTTGTTTCCTCTAGTGTCCATACAGGCAGTCAAGCAAGATGGCCTCTAGGTAATGCACGGGTGTCATAATTATGTATGAGATAGGCAAAGGCACTGCAGTCCGCCTGTGAGCTAATACTGAGCTCAGTGAGCTCCATCTAATAATAGGACCAAGGATCAAGTTAAAGACTAAGTTCACTTTCCCCATTTACGTGAATATGAAAAATGTTCCAAATATTCATTTTACCACAATTACCACCGTATATTCATCCTCGCTAAAACTCTATTAATGTTCCTCTACCATCTTAATTTAATATACCGTGTATAATATATCCATTAATGCAACGCACAAGGTTGCATACAAAATTTGCCTTCACTATCGAACGCTTCAAGTGCATTACTAATGTGTGTACATAGTGTCTTTTAGTTAATGTCTCTTACACACGTGGAATTATATGTTGATTACGGCAAAGTAATATGACTAAATTAATTTTATCATAGAAGTGACAAGCTGTTTGGGAAAAAAGAGAAGTAATATCCACTAAAAATGAAATTTCTACCCACTGTGAATTTGTTTAATTAAGTGCATTTGACGAGGCTTTCGTCAATCACTCGACGATATTCACTCAAATCACATGTATAAAAATAAAACAAGGCTACTTTGATTTTCTTTAATTGTGCGTTATGTTAAAACATTTCAATCATCATTTTTACACATGCATAATATGAAAGCCCAGTTACGTGATATAATACTTGTAATCGAACCTTCCTTATATAATACGTAATCGTATGGCTGTTCATGTATAGTTATTGCGAAATTTCTTTTAGATAAACACATTTCCCTACAAGCATGTAGCCTACCAATGCATGTATCCACACACACACACCCCAACACCCCCATCCCCCCACCCACCCCAACGCACACCCACTCCGCCCACACACAAAATACCAACAACAACAGCGAAACAAAATCAATAGTAATGTAGTTTTCCATTTCCTGCACTACCATTGTTAGGCACATACCAATCATCATAGACAGAGAAGAGTACATAAACATGCACCATCTTTGCACAGTATTTTTGTGGGCCCAGAGAGCACATTGCATTCTGAATACGAGGATTGTCCTGATGTTATCAAATAATTTAGATTTTTGAAACTCGCGATATAATGCAAATTTTATGGCAAATTATCAAAAATTTATATTTTTGATATTTGACAGTCCTCGAAGTAAACTTTATAAATCTAATGATATGTACTTAAAGTGTATGTAGCTTGCAGGAAAAACCGTCCATCAAATACAAATTTTGACCTTTCATATTGAAGCTATACATTTTGTCCCCAAAAGACCTAAAATTGTAAGGAGTTTCTGATGAGTGAGGTCATTTGGGCCTATGATGATGAAACAGTATTATAAAATGTTTATTTAAATGTTTGTTTATTATTATTAGTGTTATTATTATTATTATTATAGTGTTATTATTAATATTAATATTATTATTATTATTATTATTATTATTATTATTATTATTATTATTATTATTATTATTATTATTATTATTATTTTGCAAGGAGTATTATTATCTTTGCTGTTGCTAATGTTGTTGTTGTTGTTGTTGTTGTTGTTGTTGTTTGTTTGTTTGTTATCGTTGTACTATCACTATAATTATAAACCTCATAAACGATAACGGTCACTTTAAACGGGTCTTTAAAACTGGGCGTGATGTCATAATTATGCAATCCGCGTGAAGACATGAATCAACGTTGCAACGGTTCGACAAAATAAATTAAAATGCAAAATGTTGGTTACCCTTCCTTTACAGTTCTCATATTTCTCACGTCAATTTAGCTGACAATCTCAGCTATGGATCTCCCTATGTTATTTCTGTATTTTAGTTGACTTTACAAGCCTTTAAACATGTCAGTAGTGTATATTGTAAAGACAGTATGCCGAAGATATCTTTATGGTAAATAAGGGTAAAGTCAGAATTTGGTCTATAATCTTCATAAATAATGACATTTTATGCCCATGTGACTCCATTAGTGGGAATATTTGCTCTCAGCGGCAATTGAGAGTCTCATTTGAGGCTGTATCAGACATTATGGTTTGACGTATTTGTTTTATATTTTATATCTGCACCGGAAGATTTGAAGAAATTTGAACATGATCCGTCTTGATATACCCTGTGAAATTAGGAACTGCTGTAAATGGAACAGCGATCATACTTCATATTTGCATGTTACCTAAAATGTACAAGAAAAATGATTTATTACAACAAATTGAATGAGGATGGTTCAATTTCATTACGTGGTGCTTCAACGTTAATTCAATTAGATAACCCTTTATAAGTGCTATTCATAATCGTGTTTGCCATGATTTGAAAAAATAAATAATGTATGGATTGGAATGACCTTTTTAAACAATTATTTTTAATATTATTCAACATCATTAAGGCATTTTTTTGTACTCAAGCTCATATTTTACAAGGAATAATAGAAATAAATTGCATTTCTATCATGTTTTACATTTTTTATACATGTATAAGCTTGGTTTATTAAGTTCTGAAACTTTTCTCCCATAACAAGTTAATCAGCCACATTGTATATGTCTCACAGTTCACAATAGCAGTAATTAAATAAATAGTTTGTCTATTTTTCTCTATAGGAAAAAATGGGGATAATGTGGAGATGAGGCTGGACATCAGAACATACTTGAAACGTAATTTATGAAACTCAAGATGCACTTTCTATAGACCTATAATATCTTACAATACATTTAAGTTTGTTTTATATATCCACTGTAAAAATGATTTAAAACATCGCATTTACTAAAGGCTTTAAAGCTATATAGTAAAATTTCATGTGGTGGTTCGCATTTCTTTAGGCATTTTAGGGTGGCCTTTTATAATTTTAGTTTGACAAGCTTTTTATATTCAGATCACGTAAGCCTAAGACTTATCGTCGTTAACCCTATCTAATGTCATTAACGCAATATAGCATATGCTGCTATCTTCAGTAGACGTATACCACATGCAGAAAAAAACCCGTGATGATGTTATCTACAATATATTGTATACTGCAGTATGCAGTATAGATATTATATGTATTTTGATACTAAATCTATATTATATGGTAATCCAGATCAGAAGATGTATGTATTGTATTATCTATTATTATAATAGCTAGAATTTTACCAGATGGTAATTCTAGGCCTATATATTTAACAACAGTACAACACTATATTATTTTGTGTACAACTTGACGAATTTGCGTGTGTGTATTTTTGGGAAAGTGAACATTTTGTATCAACGGCCTTTAATACGGATAAGTTTTGTACAGATCTGTTGTTCTTTAAAATAGGAACATTACCACCAAAAAGGTTGACTTTTGATATCAAAAGCTGGTATACATGAGGGGGGGTCGTATATCTCCAGGCTACGTCTCTGATTTGTACTTTATACAACTACTTAATGATACATGTTTGGTAGCTTTTATTAATAATAAGTGATTCAGACTTATACACGTGTACATCAAGTCCCGATTATGATTTACAACATTGCGACTGTAGTTCTTTATAAACATTTTTTGAACATGGTAGTTAGGGGAAAAAGTTCACTTTGGTGACCACTCTCTGGCTAGTAAGGTTTGACGATTGATTCGACTTCTATGGACCATTTAGAAAAAAAATAGCCACCATGTCCCTCGCGAAATTCCCGGCATTTTTCGCTAGAGGCCAAAATCCAAAATGGCCGCCACCACCATTTTGAAAATTTAAGTTTTGAACCAGAGCACCTATAATCATGCACAAAGACACTTTTTCGGATATGTCGAGTACAAGGATTCCGATTCTGACATTAGTTTGACATTACGGCATCATTTTCACCCAGAAATCCAAGATGGTGGCCGGCACCATCTTGAAAAATTTAGTTTTGAACAAGACGACCTTAAATCGTGTACAAAGACACTTTTTTGGATAAGTCGACCACAAGGATTTCAAATTTGACATTACTTTGACATTACGAACTCAAATTTACCCAGAAATCCAAGATGGTGGCCGCCGGCGCCATCTTGAAAAAAATAAGTTTTGAACCAGATTACCTAAAATCGTATAAAGACACTTTTTCGGTAAGTCGACCCCAAGAAATCCGAATCTGACATTAATTTGACGTTACAAAATAATTTTTGCCCAGAAATCCAAGATGGCCCCATTTGGTAGAGCGTAAATTTCTGGGTGAAAATGATGCCGTAATGTCAAACTAATGTCAGAATCGGAATCCTTGTACTCGACATATCCGAAAAAGTGTCTTTGTGCATGATTATAGGTGCTCTGGTTCAAAACTTAAATTTTCAAAATGGTGGTGGCGGCCATTTTGATTTTGGCCTCTAGCGAAAAATGCCGGATTTTCGCGAGGGACATGGTGGCAATTTTTTTTCTATATGGTCCATAGAAGTCGAATCAATCGTCAAACCTTACTAGCCAGAGAGTGGTCACCAAAGTGAACTTTTTCCCCTAACTATGGCGACAAGCTTAATTAACGTCTCATGTCAAGCATTAATCAATGATCGTATGCAATAATGATACGACACATATTTAAAATAAGATTGATCACTAACACTCGTAGAGATAGCACATCTCAATGTTCTTAATAAACCGTGTTATCATGGTTATTATATGATTTTGAATTCGAGCAGACGCGGAATAAACAGAAAGTAATATTATCCACTACAAATATGCACGCGAGATTGGGAGTATATTATATGATACATTTTTCTTGCGGCTGTTTGTCAATGTTTGTATGTTTGGCGATATTGCAATCATTTCGTCTGGGTGCACCTACGTAAAAAATCCCTGAAAGTTTGAACACCGATGCGGGTGCTTTTGCTTTCTTTTATGTAAATTGAGATGCTCCAAACAAATTTCAAGAAAGTTTTGCGAAAGCATCATGTGTTTTAATTTGGTTGGCTCAGGTAAACTTAAGTGGTTAAGTTTTATAGTAAGGATATTATCATCATCAGCAGCAGCATTTTATTTTTTATGTATTTAGATTAATTCATATCAAGATATGACAGCTTACTGTTGCTTCTTCATTGAAATGACAATCTGCTGCCATGTCAAATGATGAATTAACCAATCAAGGGATCACATACTTTCAGGCCTCTTCTTGGCCTTTCCTGTGATTCCTTCGCTCTCACATGTATTATGATTTTGTATGTATTCTATGTTTGGTTTTTTTGCTATTTGATGAGTGAAAAAAATAAATAAATGAATGAATGAATGAATGAATGGTCTGTTACCCTTTGCACAGTCTTCTAGGGTCTTCTAGCACATCAGACACATCAAATCGCATTCTGAATGCGAGAAATGTCCTTCTGATATCTATTTTTTTTTTTTTGAAATTCGCGATATAATACACATTTTATGGCAAATTATTAAAAATTAATATTTTTGATATTATGCTCCTGATAACGATAATCAAGTGATTATGCTACTGCTGGTGCTGGTGAAGACGATGACGTTTGATAATAATGCTGTTGAAGTTGTTGTTGGTGGTGGTGGTGTTGGTGTTGTTGTTGTTGTTGTTGTTGTTGTTGTTGCTGGTGCTGATGATGATGATGATGATGATGATGATGATGATGATGACGATGACGATGATGATGATGAAGATGACTATGATGACGACAATGATGATGATGATGATAATGATGATGATGATGATGATGATGATGATGATGATGATGATGATGATGATGATGATGATGATGATGATGATGATGATGATGATGACGACGACGATGATGATAATAAATGATGGTGATGGGTGACGATGATGATGATTGTGGTTATGATGCATGATGATGATCGATCTTGATTATCATGATAACGAAATGTTGATATTGCTAAATGCATGATTGGTGACGGCTATCTTCCTCCCTCGGCGACCATGACCATGTGCTTTCTTTTGTTTATCTTTATATAAATTAAAATATTACCTTAAATATATTATTATCACCAAATTATTTTGTATACGAGGCCTATATTTAATTTGCCTGAATCTCGCAGTGGTCACAGAACTTGGGACGCCATTGGTAAGGGTTAAGCGTGCAATGGATTGTTTTCATCAAAGTGTATAACCAATCTTAATCAAATTACCTGTAAGTCGAGAAAGCATTAACAGGGGGAAAAGCAACCCTTGTTCAGAAATTATCTTTGGTGATTGATGCTGAAATCCATCAAGCGTAATGAATACCGTAGCAAACCTAATATATCAGAGATGTAAAGGTTTGCAGATGAGGATGAGTTCACAAATGAGACACCTCAATTTCCCTTAGGTATTCATCTATATATCTAGTCCT
The DNA here is from genome assembly GCF_039555335.1 of Amphiura filiformis. Taxonomy (NCBI): domain Eukaryota; kingdom Metazoa; phylum Echinodermata; class Ophiuroidea; order Amphilepidida; family Amphiuridae; genus Amphiura; species Amphiura filiformis. The sequence goes on along the minus strand of NC_092630.1, from coordinate 32,312,874 downwards.
CACTCCTCACTTTTACTTTGGCTTTATATATATTTGATGACCATACTCCATTATGCTTGTGATTGTAATGAAGTCAACCGTTTCAATATTATTATAAATCATTCGTTTCAGGTTTTTAGTCCCCCTGCATTAGTTCGGGTCAATTTATTACGTTTTTTCTTTATGTCACCTGTCACCCCGTCGCAAATCCTAGATAGTAATTTTCGGATGGTGCTAAGCATGCATATTTCATTAGTTCATAATAATTATACATTCAGTAGTATTACCTATTGCATTAGATGTAAACACTCCGTGTATAATTTTACGTTTAACCCGTAAGCCGTTGGGCATTATATATTTATTCCCCATCTCTTTCTACATGTATAGATATCATGCACAAGTGCATTAACGCACACACACGTATAAGGAAATGATAAAATATGTTCCAGTGTTTTACGTTTCGATTTAGTCATTGGAGTGTTTGTACGTCACAGACGGGGTCATAAGACTGCTTGCTAGATAATGCAAGAGTTTGTACCTAGGTGTCGACGAATAGGTGTTTCTTTAATTGCTTCTTACGCATAGATAACACTATTATGTATTAATTACGTAAATAGTAAATATTAAGATAATGAGGATTACAGCAAATTATTTGCAACCAAAAATACAAACAATATGCCTATTATTATAACTCGTTGTTGTAAGCATACACTGCTATTATCTCAATTAGTAAGATAATTGTAATCACTTTTGTGCAATAAATAACAGACATGTATACTGCATTAATTATTCAGTGTAAGAGTAAATACCTTGGACAGACTCAGCATCATCATCTGATGTTGAAGCAGTCCTCATGGACATAGTTAATGCATCTCGACCCGATTCTATACGCTCACGAGGCATCTCGATAAGAGTTGAGATGGATGGAGTAAAGAGTTGTAACAAATAGATAACAATTGTAGATTACACACTGATGATTAATGTTGATGTTGTCAGATATGAATCCACCTTATTATTCCGTTTATTTGTATATATCCCGGTGAAGAGAAATGCCGGTTTTCCATGTTGATTGTAAATTTGTGCTCCTCATAGAGTTACACACGCCCCAACATGCAGGAAACAGCGACGTCGTAGGCGATTTGGCCTCCTATACAAACCATTGAGTCTGGACTGTATACTCAATCGCGTACAGGTGGTAGATTCAAGAAGCCTTTTAGCATTTTACGCCTTCCAACATGGTGGATAGTTAGATAGATGCTTTGGCCAATACACTGAGTATACTAAGAATATTACACACTACGGCGGCGCTGCATTGCATACGCCAGTTGATGCGGCATTTATTTTGCTATCTTCAGTAGAAAGCAATAATAGTACGACGGTAATACACTAACCCGCATGACACATGCGCTAGTGCACATGCATGTGTAGTACAATAAGACACACTGGGTGTTGTTCTATACGACATAGTAACATTATAATAATTTATACTCAGGGTAGGATTATGAGCTAAATCAAATATATTTTCACATTAAGGGGTTTTAAATACTTAAATATGCATAATTAGCAAAACAGGTTATTACATATTACTGAACCAATAAACTTGCCTGCAATACTATTTGTATCACCATCATAATGATAACGTCGAACTGACCCTGGTAAGTTGGTATCATTTGTGGTATCTGGTATACTGGTAGAGGTATTGCTACTACCAGTCTGATATGATGCTGATGACGGTGATGGTGATAAGTGTTTATATTCCACTTCAGGCATTTTTCCTCAATCTGTTGCACACATTGTAGATTCAATATTCAAATTAAATTGGTTTTTCACTGCGATTATAAAAAGAAAATTGAACCAATTCTGTTGAAGCTGAAATAGACGTAATGAGAGATTCTGTCCATTCTGTGTGATAAATGCCTAGTGACCTGGTATAAAATCAATTAATTATTGGAATCAATGATAAACACGTGACTTGAGGTAAAACAATAAGCAAAAGCCTGAGGCGATAGCACAACATATGTATAACTACGGGCTGTAGATTTATTTTGTAAGATACATCAGCCTGTACTTGAAAAAAGCCTAAAGTATAAAAAACAAGTTTTGAAAAATTTATAATATTCAATCAACATATTACGACATTATTTTATTTAATATATATTTGAAACACGACAAAATTAATTATTGCTTACCTCACCGATACACTATATATCCATGTTCCATTTCAATTAATGTCCTTCAAATTACATTACATTTCTTATAAGCAAAAAAGGGTTCTTGGCCGACCTCCTGTATGTAGAACCTTCAAGAGAAAGGGGTTCTTTCTGGCCTTTTTAAGCTTTTTCAGAACCCTTGGTTTTTTATAACCTTTCCACAACCCTTTCATGTTCTTTGCTGCACCATTTAACAACTATGTTCTACTTAGAACCATTTTTTCTTAGAGTTTATATGCCTTCATCCCGGTTCACACATTTTTTCGGGTTATATTACGGTATGCCATCTATTGAGGATTCCGTCAGTATAGTTATTTTATTTTATTCCGAATAGCCCTCACATCCTGGAAAATGGTTCAGATTAAACAACTAGCACAAAAACAAATTACAACATTCAAAATACGGATTGTAAATTGCCAGGTATCTAAACTATGCACAAATAAACTAAAACAAATTAAAATTTGTTTTGATAACAATTTTGCTTTTGTTTTCATCATTGTGATCTTTCAAATTGTTCACTGGTGGTTCGAATATTTTGTTGAAATGTGAAATATTGAAATATTTTCTTAAGCATGTATTCTGATGTGTGTTTAGGTAAAGGTTTTGTATGGGCGGCCGTGAGGGTTAAAAGGGTCCTTTGCCTCCATTAAAAATGTTGTTTTCATGATCTTTTATTGCTGAGGGCGTGGATGCTGGTCATCCATACTCTCTTTTTCATTCATGCAGTATGTAATTGAAATATTTTTATCTAATATGTGCTTTGATATATTTGCATTTAAGGTTATGAATTATTTTAAACTGTTGTGATTTGGTAGTTCACAGCATCTTGCGAATGATAGTGAGCTTAGGCAAAAGCTGCATTGCTCATTTCATAGCGAGTATGTAGAAGAATTCAAATATCACATATATACTTTTGTAGGTCCTGTGGTTCTTGAGATATGTTGTAAAGAGGGCTGAAACAACAACACTTTTGTAAAACGTACATAACTCATTAACAACAATAAATTACCCAGCAAACACAAAAACGTTTTTAAAATGTTTTAAATAAGTTATATTTTGGGTTTTGGTTTAGGTAAAAACGTTTTAATAACATTAAAATGTCGGTTATATAAAGGTCATGAAATCGTTTTAAAATGTTTTGTATGAAAACACACTACTACAATATTTTTAAAATGTTTTCGAAATATCATTGTAAACTATTTTTGCAAACATTTTTGGCCAAATATTTTGTCAACACTTAAATAACATTATGTTGAAATATTTGCACCCAGCAAATGCAGAAATGTTCTTACAATGTTTTTTACAAAACGTTTTAATAACATTTAAATGTCGGGTTATACAAAGGTCGTGAAAACATTTTAAAACGTTATAGTAAATATTTTGGGCAAACATTTTTTGCAAAATATTTTTCAACCCCAAAATAACATTCTGTTTAGAATGATTTGTACCAAGTTTTCAAAAATGTTTTTGGAATGTTATTAAAACGTTTTTATACCCTTTATAAAACCCGACACTTAAATGTTTTCTATAAAACATTTGTGTTTGCTTTGCAGTAAATTACCAACAAATGTTATTTAATGTTATGAAAACGTTTTATGCCATTAATGTACCTTTCATATAACCCGACATTTAAACGTTTTCTGACAACCTTTTATAACCTTTTGCGAATGATGTCGAAAACGTTTTGTGTTTGCTGGGTAAGCAAGTTTTCAAATTATATGATTTGTAGAATGAACTTTTGCAAAACATCAAAATGTTGTTTTTCAATAATATATTGATCTAGATAAAGAAAATTGATTTTTTGGTTGCTTCGACCAACAATACATTGTTGTCTACCCTTAACCTTTTACATAATCATTATATTGCTTGCCTGCTTTGTAAAATCATCACGTTTGAGTTTCAGTCTTTTCGCCTTGTTTTGCTCTCCTTCTGACTGCATGTGTTCTTAAGGGGTGGGGTATGAACGTTTGGACAGTATTTTTGTGGGACATGAGAGCACATCAGACATATCGAATTACATTCAAAATATATAAATACAAAAGATATAATACACATTTTGTGGCAAATGATTCAAAATTGATATTTGTATGTAACTGAAAAGAAAAGCCGACGATCAATTGAAAATTTTGACCTTTCGATATTTATTTTTTTCCCAAAAACACCAAAAAAATTTAGGTCTTTGGGGGAAAAAATATATCTTCAATATGAAAGGTCAAAAATTTCACTTGATCGTCGGCTTTTCATCCCAGTTACATACATCATTAGATTTATAAAGTTTACTTCGAGGACTGTTAAATATCAAAAACTTAAAAAATATACAATTTTAATAATTTATCAAGTCTTTGCAATTCTAAATATATATACTTTTGTATACCATTAGACCAACAATTTAGCAGTTATGATACTTATGATCGAGTCCCGAAAGTTTCCATAATTCCAGGGTTAAGACCAACCTTAATACTGGGTCGCATATTAACATTCTTATTAGGCCCTATACTCCACAATTCCACATCTTTTTATATCAATGACATCGGTACAATTTCATTGCACATGCAAGTTATAGTATCTGACATTAGGGACCGTTCACAAACACTTGTTGGGGGGGGGGCCTGATGCAAAAAGGGGGGGCTGAAAATTTTGACCCTCCTTGGGGGCCTGAAAAAAAAATGACCACAAATTTTCCTGGGAAAATTGAGTTTATATGCTTTTCTATGGGGTTGACCAATAATTTTCATGTCAAAAAGGGGGGCCCTGAAATTTTTGAGGTTTGTAAATGGGGGGCCGAACAAAATTTCCGATGAATTTTTTTTGCATTCAGGCCCCCCTTACAAGTGTTTGTGAACGGTCCCTTATATCCTCTGCCCTTAGAATGGTAGATTATATTGGGGAGGGGTCAAAATAGTTTTGTACCAATTACCTAAAGGTTTTAGGTCCACTAAGAGGATGAGTCAAAAAGGTTTCTGTTCACAAAGAGGGGGGTTAAAAAATTATAACATGAAAAAAAACCCATTCCAGCCCCCACCAAAGTATTTCTGAACACTCCTTTATCAAAATATAAACATAACTTGAACTTGAAGATAATAACCTAAATTTATGTGAAACGTTAATAGTTAACTGGAATATTCAGCAGCCTACTAAAATTAGATTGGTAAATTCCCCGATATAGCAACGTCACGACGACAGCCATGTCACGGTAAAATTGTGTACTACCGGGATGAAGACAAAGATGGTTTATGTAATGCTGGTTTGATACATGAAATGCCTACATACTGAATATTTATGTGGTAAGTTATTATTTTTATTTACCTAATACCTATCACCATTGAAAAGCTTTGGGAAGGTTTTTTTTAAAAATCAGATATATGTCTACACTGTTAACTGAGTAGCCCTGGTCTTTCTTTACGAATCATCGGGCGTCGACCAAAACGCATAGTGTTGTAAACAAAGGACCTAAATAGTAAATTTTGTTCCACTGTTTAATTATTCGACAGTGTATAAAAGTTTGTATAACATAATTGTATTTTGTTTAATACTAGACCCTATACTCTGCGTCCAATTTACATAATTTGGGGGCACGAAAGTAAAAACACACTTTTCTCGGTCATGGTATATAGTGGTACAGTAATTGATAATGCACAAGTCAAAGTCAAAGCATGGTCAAAGTTTACTAGGCATATACACGCGTGACGACATGTCGGGGAAATCCCATACCGTTGTACAGTATTTACATATTAGGCTTTGGCCCGAATCCAACTTAATCATAAATGCCAAATCATCATCAGAATATATCTGTATAATTATTTTAAATAAATAAATAAATAAATAAATAAATAAATAAATAAATAAATAAATAAATAAATAAATAAATAAATAAATAAATAAATAAATAAATAAATAAATAAATAAATAAATAAATAAATAAATAAATAAATAAATAAATAAATAAATAAATAAATAAATATATAAATAATATAAATAAATAAATAAATAAATAAATAAATAAATAAATAAATAAATAAATAAATAATACAAGTCATGCCGAGCATTTTACAGCCACTTATACCATGTTATACGTTAATGTTGCTGCTCATATCTTTTTATCATTATTTATTACATTATAGATTGAAACATGGTAACCATGGTAATCACTTAATACCGAGACCATGGTCGAACTCAAAATTGACCCAGTAGTTTTGTGATTCCCGGGTTATGAGCATGGCAAGTTCTAAGCGTGGTAGAACCGCAAGTGAATCGAGTACGGGGACAGACACTACCCTGAGTGGAGAGTCAAAACATGACTCTGGTTCAGTGGAAGGGCGGATGACTGCAGCATCTGAGAAGTCTAGTAAGTATAATGAATTAGTTTTAAAAGGCAACAACAACAATGTTCTCTGCCGCGATTTTTTCGCTGAAAATATTACTTAGATTTGTTCTCCAGTCAGGCGTCTATGTATCGCGTCACGCAAAAGAACAAATCTGTAATACGGAAAGGAAAACTTCGTAGTTTAGTCATTCTGAAAAATGTTCTGGACGCCACGTTCCCGGAACCACCGCTAGGTGGCAGCACACGACTAAAGCTTTGAAGGAACACCTGAATTGCTTTCATATGCTCAGACCTGGTAATGCTCAGAGATGCCCGAGATATCTATGATGTAGCCACAATATTTACATTGTAGCGCATGTAATGCCTTAGGATGGTTTCAAAAGGGTTGGAAACGCTGATAAATATACGAAACAGCATAGATCTGGGCCAAAAAGTGCATTTAATCAACAGCTCTACCAGACCCGTGACGTCTGCGCGACGTCACGGGTCTAGCCGGGTATAGCCCCCCTTCAGGGCCTGGCCAGACGCCACCAACGGCATCTATCTCTAGTTCCGAAAAACTCTGGATTTTTGTTTGTCGAGATGTAGAAGCAGCAGCTATGTTTTGTGATGTGATTGTGTGTACTATTTTGTGCTTCGTCTGTCATGATAATTTATGTTTCATAAACTTTGGATAGTGTCTGTTATCATGATTATGTTTTATTCTGCCTTTTCATTCCGGCAGCAATATAAATTGTATCCGCATTTGTCGAACTACGACATGAAATTGGAAGTGGAATCCCATGGTACATTGTGTTTTAGGCACCGAGAGAACTGGCGTGGTACTAGTACTTTACGTTTGGGGAAAAGATAAGAAAAACACAAATTTATCAGAGTTTACTATCCTCCACAAACTCGCAACATGTGAAAGGCTTTTAGTTTTACTATAATGTTACTGTTCTTTTAGGTAGTGACGCCAGAATTCCGAGCAATTTTGTTTTGGGAACAGTTGCCAAAGACATTCCAGCAGACCGCTGGAGACCTTTACTGCGTTCTCTTCGTCGAACAGATTCAACAGAAACTGATATTGAACAGATTGAAGAACGCTACCCAAGTAACCTACAAGAACAGAAGTACCAAGCATTACTCACATGGAAGAGAAAGAGTGGTCAGCGAGCTACATTGGCGGTTCTAGAGCCCGGGGGGGGGTACTCAAATTTGGTTTTGGTAGGGACGTGCCGCTGAGATTTTGGAAGTAGACCCATAAATATACCAATTTTACAAGAAATTTGGACCCATTGATATACCAAAAGTCAAAATTTTCGGCCGAATTTACCCAAAATTGTCTTAGTTTTTACAAATTTTCCCAAAATTTTGGGAAAATTTTGAAAATTTTGGCTAGATTAAGGAAAAATTGGGCCGTTTTCCGAAAAAATTGAGAAAATTTTGAGAAAAGGACCCATTCATATACCAAAATAGGCTTTGAAAAAGGGGCCATTGATATACCAGAAGGCTGAAAATGCTACCCATGTTTGCGGCACGTCCCCGTATGGTCATTTGTACTGAGTACCCCCCCGGGTTCTAGAGAGCTTTGAGGGCTAATTCCTGTGCCCGCACTGCCGACAAACTATCAACAAGTGTCACAGGTATGAAGTTTACTATAAGGTAAGGTAAAGGAGACGATCCTGTATAAACAGTGATCGGAGTGCCCATCTCTCTTTCATTGGCGATTGGGCCAGACTCCTCCATGTAATGTTGCTATAGGGGATCGCTACACCTCCTCTACAGCGAGTCTGTTACCTTCCCAGCATTTAAGAATGCCGGTACCCATTTAAACACCTGGGTGGAGAGGAGTAATCGAGATAAAGTGCCTTATTCAAGGGCACAACACGATGGCGTCGCCGGGGCTCGAACCCGCAACCTTCCGATTATGAGTCAGTACCCGTTTCGCTAGGCCACCGTGCTCCCAAGTTTACTATATAGGGAACAAACTAAAAGCCAACCCGAAAGATGAACTTTGATCGATATTTAAACTATTTTTTACAAACGTAACCGGACTTTTTGATCCCTCTCCTACCGAAAGGACTACTTTCGTTTATAGGGCGTCATCGAACTATTGGTTTATTCCCTAACCAAAGTATGGATTATGACCATAATTTTTGATTGAAAATAATACGTAATATAAAAATGAATATACCTCATGGTTGAATATCTCGTAATCGTCAAATGCAATATTGTCACATGACATATAAATACCATCGAAGGAGCACCACTCAGTCCTCTCCTCCTCAATCGATGCTTCTCAATGGAGTCATTAGATAAGTTAGCATGCATAAGTCGGTAGAAGATTCTATACGCTGGCGAAGTTACGTAATAATCGGATTAACTACCATAGCAATAGGTGAAAACAATTTTTGAATATACCGCGCTGCACTGATACGTTCACGCGGTACCTCTGCATTGAACCATTATCATGCTGATCACTTGCACCTGTAAGATTAGTATCTTTGAAAAGACCAGTATTGTATTCAATCTATGATTGCAGACATACACAGGTGATTAGTTCAACCTGCTTGTAGTGCAGCGCGATATGTTCAAAATTGTTTTGACATATTGCTATGGTAGCCTACCTCAGTCAGGCCCTATCGCGGCGGCGTCCTACTTTACCCACAACCCTGTTCGTTTTTACCCATAATCCTGACTTTGGGGTGTATGCATGGTCACTTGAACAGTTAGTTAGACTGCTGCTTCTGGCTCTAAGCCCCCGATTTGATATAGACGAATCCAACGAGCCAAGTCATGGTCAGGATTTGGTCGGACATATTTGGGTAGCCGCTAGCACCAACCTGGTGTTTTGAGCGTCCAATTGTGCAAACAAAAGCCGCCTAACACCTAGAGAAGATGCAAGGACGAGGAGGGTTAATATAATAATATATATAACAGAGATAATTCCGCAGGTAATCACATCGCATCTATTCATACATAGTCATTTTGTTCGCAAGTACATCAATGCATAGATACCGCGTGTAGTTAATCCGATTATTATGTATTAAGGTGTAAAACGGGTGATGGAATGCAGTTTAAAATTTCCGCCAAGGCCGAATCATTTCACATTTTGAGTGCATTGTACCCAACTAAAGGCTACTAGTCAGGTGTAGGAATGCGTGAATTTAGTTCGTCTATATCTTAATTTGTCTCGGGAATATTCGGCCATACATTGGAACTACTGACATTTATATGATTTATAATAGTATTTTATTTTTCTTCCCTTTTGTCTTTCAAAGATGATGTGGAACAGAGGAAAGACGGACTTAGTGACATGATAAATGATATCCTCAACCCTCACGGAATTGGAAAACCTCAGAAGATGACCTTTGACAACCTAGCGACGGAATTCAACAAACGCCATGGAAAATTTCGTGGCCAAGGTGTTGGTAATTTGAAGGAGTTTTTGAGAAGCTCTAATAAGTTTAAGGTTATTGAGAAAAAGATAAAGAAACAATGATAGAACAAATCATGCATGAGCGCAAAACCGATGTTGACCAAAATCAAGATAGGAATGTAAAGCCAAAGAGTTTAGTCCTCAAACTTGATGATCCCAGTGTTGTCAGAAGATCTCATCCTATCCCCATAACGAGCAAAGTAATTAGTCATCCTACCGATAGTACAGGTACACGGGTCCCATGTGACACTATCTTACCACCTTCGCTTGCAGCTGAAAGTGCAGATCAGCAATTAGCTTTCCTCGAGAATGTCAAGGCTGTCTTAGATTCACAAGAAGGTGCTTCCCACCAGAAAATTAAAACATCACCCTTGGTAATACCAAGAAAACCATTTTCCTACTCCTCTTCAACCCCTGACCGTTTCACACCTAAATCTGTTGACTCCCTAACGGCAGAATATGATTCTCGCTTCGATTTCAACCAGTCAGGTTACTCTACCGTGGAGTCTTCATACCGGGCTAGTCCCACGTCAGAAATAACACCCGCAGCATGGGCCGCTATGTCCTCCTTTGAAGCACCCATTTTAGAAGCTGAAGACACCGAAGAAAAGATTGCATACCTTCTGCAAAAAGCCCCTGATGATGTTTTATCTTTCCATGAATCTTCCTCGGTCTACTTGGATGATGAGAGTCACCTCGTATTTGTTAGAGATATTGTCAGCATGTGGAATATGCCATTCAGAGGTAATGCGCATATAGTACTTGGCGTATCTCCACCGCGAACAGGCCCGCCTTCGCAAGCAGATTTGAAAGGCATTCCTCCAAATCACAAAAGAGAGGACGACTTCTATCAGAGCTTGTTTTCCAAGATCCCAACTAACAACATGCCCGATTTTAAGTACAGTGAAAGTGAATGTGGAGGAAAGATTTACGGAGTATTTACTATTTCAAGCAGTCGTGGACGCGGAGAACCATGCATATTGATTCAAACTGCTGGTAGCAAACTCTCAAATACAACAGGCGACATATGGTGTCGAAAACTTTCAAAGAATACCCCGGCAACGACGGAACAACTTCGAAGCATCGTATTCAGGTGGTTTGAGGGCACACCCTGTGGTCCACCCGAAGAGGTTTTCAGCTCATTTAGTACAACAGATAAATTTGACGACCTCACATACAGTGAAAGTCAATCCCAGGAAACCAGCATGGAAACAGTTTTTCCTGTCGATAAATTCCTACAAGCTGCTGACAACTTTGACAAGAAGAGGTCATATTGCTTGGTTACTAACTGCAACACCAAAGCGGTATCAGGTAGACTTCTACACTCTATTGGATATCTACCGTGGCTAAAAGTGTTCGACTTCGATGTTGCTAGCTCTAAAACAGGTGTATTGGCAGCTGCTCATGACGGGCTGAAAAGAAGAAGGAATGTCTGTATCACAACGTGGATGGAAGAAGTACGACCTTTGAACCATTTTTCAACCGAGTGGTTTTTCCCGAGAGGTTATCAAAACAAAAGGGAAAGTGTTTGCGACGAGGATGACCGCCAATGGAACAGGAAAGCTGGAAAGAAAGTCGATTCTCATTGTCAAGTACTCGTGGAATATTGTATGGCCAGAACCCCGCTTACAGTTGTTGTCTTGTGGTACGCTCAAAAGGGTGACATAGCTTTCTTGGATAGATTCATGAGAAGGTTGGAGGATAGTCTAGGTTCTGAAATGCACGCAGTTCTTTGTTACGACAAAATTGTACCAGATGAAAAGGGAGTTGTTGAATCCTTACAGAAAATCCTCAGAATGGGAATGATAGACGGGCTCCCCTTAGGAGTTGTTTGTGGCACCTTTGAAAGACTCTTCTCTGAGGAGCCATTGCAAGCACTGATATGTCGCCAACGAAGTGAATATTGTCTTCCAACTTACGACAAGTCGAACAACCCACAAATATCAGTTGTGGATGCAGCTTGGTTGTCATCTGGGCTTGATGTTCTGTACCTGAATGACCCACATACATCGGGTAACATCAACGACTCATCATTAGGACAAGAGTTCTACCGTGGAGGTGTACTGTCGTGGTATGAAATTCGCGTTCACCGATTTGATGTGGAAAGAGATTCCGAGCAGACGTTTATCTCTTGCATCGACAGCCACATCAACAAAGCAAAATCGGCTCTCTTGGTACTGAATCACGCTCCTGGATCAGGCGGGTCTACACTTGCTAAGAGGGTACTTTGGGAAGTGCACCGAAAAGGTAAATCACCATGTGCTAGCGTTATATCGCTCGAGAATATCAAAGAAACGGTGAAACAAGTGGATTTTCTTGCTGAAAACACATCTTCCAGTGGTACTCTTAATTGACGGGGCAGAGACCACAGTCGTACGTAGAATCATGCGGATGTTGGATAGAAAGACAGTGATAGTGATACATGTGGAAAGGCAGGTATCGAAGATGAATGACAAGAAGAAAGAGCCAGACAAATTCAAACTACATGGCAGAGTGAGCAAAGATGAAGCACCGGCGATAGCGGTTGCATTTCAAACGGGTTGCGAGTCATCAGACCAGCATCATAAGTTAGCTATGCTCGCCAAACATGTACAAGATGGGCACACACACTGCCTGTACGAATTTGGCATTGCTGCTCATGCTTACCAGTATCGTGGCGTTCAGGCATACGTGTCCGGTTATTTAGAACTGCAACCCGAAGCACAACTAAATAATTGGCAACGCACCGTGGCATATTTTGGCACTCATTACGTACTATGGATATGTGTCCATGCCGGCCCACTTCTTCACGGCCATAGGTCTTCTTGGAAAATCTGACAAAGGTACAATATCGGTCGACATGCTCAAACACAATGCATGGCAATTTATCATCGAGGACGAGGATAACGGTATCGCCAAGTGGCGAATCACTCATCATATAGTCGCCAATGAAATACTAGAGCAAGTTCTGAATCCGACCTGCGAAGGAAGGCTCCACAATGAGTACTTCAGCGCCACGGCTAAGAAACGATTGGCAAGACTAGTAAGTGAATTCCTGAAACATGCTTCAAAAGTGAAGTTACCTGGTAGAGAGGTTGCACCGCCTGAAATCATGAAAGTTCTAACTGCAACTCTAGTCTACAGAGATAGCAGGGAAATTGATCAAGGAGATCATCCAACTAGAAAACCAAATCTTGCACGCCTGATTCGAGATATTCCTTCTAAATATCCATACACAGAACGACTAGAGATTCTAAAGGAGTTTGCTGAATGCTTTCCTGAGGATCCCAGTGCATGGGCGCATCTTGGTAGATTTTACGGCAACTTCAGGCCTGGCGATGAAGGAGAAGCACGAAACTGTTTGGAAAAAGCTATCATGCTTCGAAATCAAGAAATACGAGAGGAGACTGAGCGTTATTTTGGAGCAAACGACGTACCATCGAAAGGCAGAAAAAGAAGATCTGACGTAACAATGATGAAGATATACCACATGTATGGTATTTTACAGAGTCGAGAGATCACCAGACAAACGGGACAACATGCTGGGCGAGATCGCAACAGCGGGTCCAATTTCAAGTTTGATCCCGAAAGCATGAACCAACCTAACTCCAAATTCCACGACAAAGTCGAGGATATCGTAAAGCTTTGTAGATCTGCTGTTGACCACTTCGTCCAGTGTCGAGATTTTGTTCCTGCTGGTCTTGAAGAGACTTATGGTTACGTAGGAGAAATTAACGTCAGGTTAATGGCTGCTGAATTCGTCAACGAAAACTACGCGCCAAATGGCTACACCGGGTACTTGTCTTGTGATGCGGCTGATAAAAGGTCACAAGAATTTCTTAGTGAGTGCTTCTCTGAGAGTAACAGATTGATCTTGGAATGTCACGAGGTTGTGCCACAAGATGAATTGACTGAAGACTTCTTCTCAGCTGTCAACTGGTTCAACATGCTTTTTAGCGGTGCTGAAAAGGCTCTAGAAAATTGGCATGGTTGGGAAACAATCACAAGTCGTAGATGTCGAATTGCGGCATACAAAATGAAGCATTCGAAGAAGAGGTCTCCTAAACGCGTTCATATCCTGGATCTTGTCCATTCAGAAGCAGACGTCAAGGTTATTATAGATCTTCACGAACAGAATATCAGAGAGGCCTATGAAAGGGAATGACCATCAATGTTGACGCTGACATGCTAGAGTGGCTACAAGCCATAAGACATGAATACTTTCAAGGAGTGTACAAGCTGGATGAAGTTCTTCGCTTTGTGCACATGTGGGCAGACACCAGGAGAACGCCGCTTTCTGTGTACTATCTCTTCGTACTCAATGCGGTGATGGGTCTTGGGAGTACTGCTCATGGTATTACAGGATCTATTCGAAATTTCAGCGAGGCAGTACGGCTACTGGAAGAACTGAAAAAAGTTAGCCGCTTATCTAGTAAGCCACGGATGAAAAGAGACTGGCTCGCGATATACGATCAATCCAAAGGATTCGTTGGAATCAAGCGTTTAATCAGATCTTCCAAGCTGATGCAGAGTGATAACAATTCGAAGAAGCCTCCGTGGGAACAAGAAGAGAAACAAGCGGTACTGGAAGCGCGAAGAGGTACAATATCGTCTTCAAGGAAACCTCTGGTTGGATACATAGATGTTGATGATGACTTTGAGTCTTCCAACGCAGAACCTCTTAAGGCGTTCTTCATTCCCAAGTTTACCAAATTTCAAGGAGACCGTTACCGCGGCCAACGAGTTGAATTCCACGTAGCTTTTACAATGGCACACGGATTAGAGGCTTATAATGTGTCCGAGTTACAAAAGGTCACCTGTGGACAGTGTAAACGAGACCTGGAAATGTCGAGACTGGGCAAAAGGTTTCAGCATTGCAGATGTGGTTTTCCAATCAGACGCGACAATGATGGAGCATTCTAATTTTTACAAGTCACGAGATTGATGCATTCGTATAATGTTTTGGTTTAGGACATCATTTCATCACAAGAGATAGGCTATTACACAGGCGTTTCGCGCATCCAGATGCCCACTGGATGCCCACTGGTGGTCCACTGGATGTGACATCCGGTGTCACTCCGGTTTAGGCACTTCCTGTTTACAACCGGATGCTGGTGGCATGTGTGCAATCATTAGGCAAACTGATGTCTGCATCTGCATTCCAACTAGGCTACGTGTGTGCATCTTTCAGCATACCTGTGGTCAACATCAGGTAGACCACCAGATGTCGCCACATCTTCATGTCCACCTGGTGCAGCTCCGGGGTGCAGCTGCATCCAGTTGCCCACCAGATGTTGCCGCAACCGGTGGGCAACTAGTGGTGCACCTAGTTGCCCACCGGATGTCGTGACATCTGGTGGGCAACTGGATGCGCGAAACGGCTGTGATATGTTTACCGGGATGTTTACACTTTATCAGGGTTTCTTTATCACAAGGATCACGATTTCGTTTGCATGAATTTGTGAGGTCTTTTTTAGTTTGTGAATACATTTGTGGGGAGTACTGATTTGGCGATAGTGGTAAACATGATAAATGCTCCGGCTTCAAATCCCATGCCACGCACGTAGGGGGCCTACTGTGTGTGTGTGGGGGGGGGGTGGTCAGGTGTTGTGATCTCAGGCAAGCCACTGACTTCTCCATTTTCCTAATGTGCCAATGTACAGAATGTCCAAAAGCTTCCAGACTGCCTGAGGTAAACATTGGTGGGATGACTATCCCTTTTTAGTACCTTCTCCATTCATCATGTTCATAATGCCTATTAAACATACATCTTCCCTCAAGTTCCCTGTACAATCTCAGTGGCTCAGTGCCATTTAATTTCATCAGCAAGCTTTATTATACACGAGACAAGAATACACATACAATGGCACAATAGTTTAAAAACATTAAAAATAAACACTAGCAGTTTATAACCTAGACACAAGGATACCCGACCAGCGAGTCCTTGGCAAGGGAAATAATGAGTACATGGAGCGCAAAGACATCAGGATTCAGAGGATGGAGCACGGAAGACTTGAAAGCAGAAAAGATGGATCAAACGCATTCAACCCCTCCGTGCCACAACCACAAACGCACCCGATGTCCATGGGCTCCAGGCACTCGGTTAAAATACAATGTGAAGCTGTGGAAAAGCATCTAAAAGGCAAAAATATATATGATTACAATTTAAAATATCTGGTTCCTGCCAGGTGGGAAGATTTGAAGATTGTCTATTCTGGGGTTTTAACTTTGTTTATATGTTTTGTGTAACTCCCCCATTGGATGTTGTGTCATATTTTCCCTGTTTTTAATTTTATCTATTCTGTGTCAAATATATCAGCATGATCAATGAATTCAACATTATTGAACAGCAAGCAATGTGGATTCAGATCACATCACTCCACTTTCGTGGCATTTTCAACTTATTAGATTAAAACGAATAGCAACTTCGGGACGCACTAGATAAGGTTGGTCTGAACCCTGGAATTATGGAAACTTTTGGGCCTCATAACTGCTAAATTGTTGGTCTAAGGTATATAAAAGTATACATATTCAGAATGACGAAGACTTGATAAGTTCATCTGTGAGATAAAATTTGGGCCAAAATGCTCATTTTTGGTAAAAAAAAAAAAAAAACTGTTTTTGGCCCACTTCTTTTTTCGTACATCCTACCAAAAAAATTCTTGGGCCAAAATTTTTTTTTTTTTATTAATTTTTAAAAACTAGATAAAAATATCTAGTAGCCGTTTTCTTATTTTTTTAAATTTTGACCAACTTCACCAAAAATATTTGAAATTTGGGCGAAAATCGGGCTTTTTTATGATTTTTTTGAAAATTCAGCGTATACAATAATGCATGACAATTAAAACGAAAACTGGGCCTCAACTTTCAACCCCCACCCCGAAGTCAAATGGTGCGTCCCTTAGTCGTGTTAGTTGGCAGAAACACTGAAACCACAATTGAAATCTTCCCAGGTTTATTCAAAGCGTTTGACACAATTGATCACCATAATTATTATTTTGCATATGGAATACTAGACGGTCATGACAGTTGCATGCCAATCAAATGTGAAGCATATGTCATGCGGAATTCCAAATATGCATTTTAGATTTATGTTTACCATTGACGTTTGAAACATATTCACAAAATAATAATAATTTTTTTGCGTCGTTGGACAGAAGTTTCAAATGAACAAATCCTATATCAAAATGTTTAGAAGAGTCTGAATCTTGTCATGTTGTCAAATTTGTAACCCGCGCGTTCTATTCCGTTTCCATGGCAACGGTCACACAATTTAAGGATTTTTGTAATTATTACCCAAAAATGTCACATTTTAACTATCTATTTCTTATTATGTTATTTCTAATTAAATGGAGTAGAAACATCATTTTTGGTATGCAGAATACATGGCACATGGCTATTTAATATCTGTGTTGTTATTTTTGGTTGTTGTTGTTTTGGTTTTTTGGTTATTTTGTGCAGTTTGATTAAAATTTACAGGGGACATTGTTTGAAAAATGAATCATGCGTCACGGGCAATGTTTGGAATAAAAAAAAAAGGTCAATCACAACATTTTCTGTGACCCAAGGTTTTTGACATATGACCTCTTGAAATGGATAAGTTAGCATAAAACACGTTTTAAGTGATTTTAGCCAAACATTGACCAATTTTCACAATTTTTAGCAATTTCTTTCATTACAAAAGTTTGAATTACACTTTATATTATGAATGTCCAAGGCTTCTTTTATTTCTAGCTATTAGGAGAATTAAAAGAAAAAACAGTTTCCATGGAAACGGCATTACTCACATTTTTTGTCAATTTTTCTGGGAAATTTGCTCAATTTTTCTGGGAAATTTGCTCAATTTTTCTGGGAAATTTGCTCAATTTTTCTGGGAAATTTGCTCAATTTTACTGGGGAAATTTGCTTAAAAATTAGTAAAATGGTTGTTGCAATGGAAATTGCCTTCTGTTTGAATTCTCTTATACATATGCATGTAGCTACAAGTGTCCATACGGACAAAATCCCAGCCAAAATGTGACATATGACCCTTATTATGCATGCCGCGTTTGGTCTTATCACTTGCAGTTTAGTTCTATATATTAGCACATCCATTTTACAAAAGTCTGATTATTATGATATTTTGTTTTTGCGAATCACTACACTGCAAAAACAGTGTTTAGCGATTAAACACTTTTCTAAACACAATTTTGCCATCACTTTGTAAACACGTTTAGAAGCTAAACACCATGTGTCAAATTTCTGAACATTGGTCAGTGATGGTGTTTAATAACTAAACATCTGACATCCATATTCTAAACATAACGTGTCTAAACACATTCTTGCCATCACTTTCTAAACACTGTTTTTGCAGTGTAATAGTGCCTTTACAGGTGATTGATTTCAATTGAAGTCTTAGGCCTGTGATATTTTCTTGTAGAAATGAATGTTAGTATCAATGGTGTACTTTCTGATTTTTAATGTGTATATAAGAAATTGTATGTTTGTATCATATTGATCATATTGTTGTAAATGTACACTCTAAGAAATAAATGTTCAATCTTGAACATTTTTGTCCTCTATACAGAACCCTTCTACTAATGGTTCTATAAAGAATTGAAAGTTAGGAATTAAAAGTTATGTATACACACAAAAACAATAATATTGAACTTACATAATGAAATTATCTGAAAACTTGTTGCCTCCATGCATATCCAGTTGAGTTATCTCAACAAGCAGTATATTAAGTAAGTGTTACTGCACAAAAAGGTATTTTAAGTTCATACGACAAAACTAAAGAAGATGTTATAAAAACCATTTAAGGGTGTGTTATTGTTGACATTTTTTGTTCAGATTACGGTTACACGAGGCTATGGTTAAGTTACTTAAATTAAAGTAAGGCACAACAAATAGATAATTGGACAAAATGAGTAGTGCTGACAAAGCTCATACATGACACGTAGTAGTGATATGATAGTACGCTGAACCTGTTACGCTGAAAGTTATTTTTGAGTGTATGCTCTGAAGAACCAGTTTTGATTCTTTGAAGAAATATTTTCAGCCTTACAGATCTTTACAGAGTAGGTTTTGGACCAAGAGGTTAAAATATTCTGAGAGGGTTTTACATCCAGCTAATCAGAACTGCATGGCTAGCTCCAAAGAACCGCAAAGGGTTCTATAGAACCTGAAAATAATGGTTCAAGGTTTTTGGAGTGGGGTTATTCTTTGGAGCTCAAAGAACCTTATTAGAACTATTTTGAATGAGGGTTTCATATTAAGAAGAAAAAAATAGCAGGTTCTGAGACGAATAATGTATCTATGAATTTGAGATTATAATCTGATCTACTGGACTTAAGTTCTATGGTTGCCAATAGTTCACATCCTATCTCGGATGCATCATCAGGCCAACTGATGGAAAAGAATGTAAATTAACTTCAGTGGTGTTCACTTCAGGGCAGGCCGTCAGGTCTTTTGAACATCTCCAGTATGTTATTTATTTATTTTATTTTTTCAGTTTGATGTTACAGATTGTAACAGTAAAATAAAGTTTGAAATGACTTGTTCGATGTGTGTTGTTTGTCAGTTCTGTTTGTTTGTATTTCTTTTGACCATAATATAGGGCCCCCTAGGCTTTCACTCCATGTTTAGAAATATCTGTATTCATTTACAATGATCGTTTATACATGTCACAAAGTCTTGTTTATGTTATCTGAAAAAAGAAAAAAAAAGGTCCAGCTAATAAACAAATAAGCAAATGCAGTAAGGGTAAAGGTTAGTGCATGGTCCGATTGTAACAAGTGGGGTTTTCCCAGCTGGGGTTTTGAGCTGGGGGGCACTCAAGTGACTGTTGATTCGGGAAAGTAGGATCACATCGCCTATGAGGTTATAAGGTATAGGAGGGTGGCAAGATATATTTGATTCGGCCAGCCAAAAACGGGGGGGGGGGCAATTTTTGACAAGCCGGGGGGCGATTTTGGCACACATTCATGTTGCACATTTTAAATTAAACGCTTTAGAAAGGCCCAGGAAAACAGTACGGAAATACTATGATATGCAAAATTTTCCTAGGGGGTCATTTGGAATAAAATTTTGAAATAGGTGATCGTCGAAAAATTCCGAAAAACTGAGCAAAAAGTGAAATAAGATAATTTGAAAGTTTCGGATTCGATTATTTTATGGCATTTTGATTTTGATGACAAAATTCTAGAAAAATGGGCCATTTGGGTAGCCGGATAAAGGGGGGGTCATCACATCGGGTATATTCGATTTCAAAAACGGCAATCTTCTGATGACAGGCAGTCAGGCACATAATCCCGGGACATAATCCCGTCTCTTTTAAAGTTGAGTGCCTCCCCCCCCCTCTCAAAACTTCAAAACTTGTGGCCAATTAGCTGGCGCTATTGATAGTTACTTCCGGGTAGACAGGCTGTCTGTAAGGAAAGGTAAATTTTGTCAATTATTTCGTGACGTTGCGTTGATATTAAGTAGTTTGTTCTTATTACTTTCACTGATGTCTCGATTGAATACATTCTCCTGAGCAGCAAACAAGATTTGTGCTTGTCTCTGCACGGTCTTCACACAAGGCAAGTCTCATGCGAATTGACGTCCCTGTTAAGCTTAACTAAACTTTATTTTTTAAGCTTACCGTTTTTTAAGTCTCACATTACTATCTCATCTTCTCAGGTTATACACTACATGTAGTCTACAGTACGGTACAGTAGTTTTATTATTATTATTATTTCTCCTGTGGTTGTCATGAGAGTTGATTTCGTCATACGAAAGGCCAAATTTTCATATGATGGTTGTCTTTTCATCCCAGCTTGTCACATTCCAGTAAGTGTCAGTATTTCACATCAAAATTTCCGAATTCTTATCTCTGCATGGCCAGAAGCTTAACTGAAAATTAGCCTTACTTTGCTGGGTATTTCCACCTTACCTTCCCTAAATTGAATGTTGGGATAAATCGCTAAAATGAAATATGGTCATTTTCTTTGTAGGAAATACTAGTAACATGCAAACTATGATCAAATTATGAAATACTTTTGCCCAAGCAACCAACGCCATTTATGGCCCATGGGGGCGGCCATTTTTTTTCACAAACTTTCATTTCTGTCTCATAATATTTTATTAAAATTACTTCTAAACATTTTAAAATATCTTTTTAAATCATAGAAACAAATGAAATAATATTTTGGAGCATTGTTTAGATTGTTATAACATGAGAAAACAAAGTTCAAAACAAAAATAAAATGTTCTTATTGAACGAGGACAGGTATTATTGGTCATTATTTTCTATGCACCAAATGGATAAACAGAAATAGATTTAATTCAATTTCCCGATTTTCTAGCGAGTTTTATGGGGATGTTCAATGCTTTATAATCCTTATAATGATATATGAGGCTATTTTGATGATGTTTCAAGGTAAATAAATGATCTACTGATGAAAATTATATCACATTTAAAAATAACTTTGTCAAGGTGAATTCTGTGATGGAAGTTGCTAGAGAGTTGGGTTGTCAAATTTGGAACCAGTGTGCAAATTGTCTGTGATAAAATTCATGAGTATTTAATTTTGCTAATCAAAAGCCCTCATGAAATTCATGAAATTAAATACCTCATGAAATTAAGTGGTTTTACAGTATATTATTTTTGTCCTTTAATTCTTTGATTGTTCTTCTAAAAATTTTCATTGAGTACATGTATGTATCGTGCAATAATTCAAGTTTCTTTTTATGTATTTTATTTGCCTATCTTTATTTTGGCTGCTATCAATCTTTAATAATTTGGCATAAAATTTGTATTATAACGCAAATGTCAAAAATATCAAAATTATTTGATATCAGTACATTCCTTGTAACGTATTCAGAATGCAATTTGGTGTGTCTGATGTGCTCTCAAGTCAGGTCTTGCCGTTTGAGGTGAGCGACGCTAAACTCGCCGCCACCGCTCACCCAAACTCGATTTCTAGCGAGCGTTTTTTCACTTGCCATGGACACTAAATATCACTCGCTACGAATCTCCCAAAAATCAGCCATCGAATCAGCCAATTCAGCATTTAATCGATTATGTGCCCCTCCAAGCGGAGAAAGTCAAAGAAATTAGCGCGCTTCACGCGCATTTCAGCATAAATACATCGATACCGTAAGACCGAAGCTCTACTTGATTATAGTTTTCCCAAATGAGTGGTGAAAATTCTACCACTCGCCTAGCATCATGCTAGCGAGTGATTAACCACTCGCCTTTAAAATCTAGACGGCAAGGCCTGCAAGTCACAAAAATACTGTGCAAAGGTGGGTGATTGAGCCCTTAACCCCCTTAGAACTAGTGTCCTCAATTGTTAATGGACTATTGCATATATGTATGCTTGAACATTAGGAATTTTAAAAATAATTTAGCATAATCAGATAAGGGCAAGTCTTGAATGGGCACCAAAAATTATTTCAGGGGAAAAAATAGTAAAAAGGGGTCCAAACACACACTAAAAAATTAGCACATTTTGCACAACTGATTTTGTAAAAAAAAAACCCTATTATTTAATTTATTCAATGATTTATGTTTGTTATTTTTAGTTCTCAGATGTGCAGAGTATAGAGTGAGTAAGTAGATTGCGTGTCATTTGATGGTGGTTGCTGATGAACAGTGAGAAGTTGAACATGGAAACAGTAGATGATTCTTCTATTGGATCCACATTTTCTGAAGCAGCTAGAAAGAGAAGGAATGCACCCTATGGATCAGATGATGATAGTTATTTAGAGGATTCTATCAACAGTAGAAGTGGTGATGGTAAGTTGTGTTTATAATAATATTGCATTTCTTGTATAACTCCATCATTTGAGCAATCTCATTGTTATTTGGTCAATACTGTAACCTTTGAAAGCAGAAGCAGACTCCATTCCTTGTCTGACAAGACCAGGTTCACCATTGTATATGATTGCACAAAACAGCTGGTGATTGTTCTTTTGTCATGGCCAGTACCAGCTCTGGTATGAACTTTCGGTTTATGTCACAGAGATCGAGCTTCAAACATCTGCTGAAAACTTACTTGTTCACCGAGTTATTTGTTTCTTTGCATTGTCTATTTGAGTGTCTGTGTGTTATTTGCTGAACACTGAGAAGATTTCTCATAAATAATAGTAATAATAAGTATTGTACACTGACTTTTCATGATACACATAGGTCAAAAACTCTATCACTTCTAGGAAGGAGTATTTTAAATTAATGTTGTACATTTTAGTAACTTTTCAACGTAAATGGGAAAAGCAGCTTGAGTCATACATGATCTGGTCCATGGTTGCCTAAGGAGGCATTTTTGAAAATTGAGTTACTGTAATTATTACATGACATATAATAGGCTATCATTTACTGAAAATACGAAAGGTCTAGCTTACTTGCTACTAAAGTTATGACACCTCCATGAACCAGATCGTGACACATATAGTGAAAAAAAAAAGAATCAGACCTTGGCCATTGAACCAGCACACATGAAGCTATTCCACCGCACCTCTCTCAACTTCAGTGGCATGTGTAGCTGATGAATAATATTCCCAGTGGTCCACATGCTTTAGCTCCAATAATGTCTTGTCTATCTTGCATACCTTGTTAGGGTGAAGCATTTAGACCACTGTCTTCTTAACTTAAAAGTCTGATATTTTTGTCCCAATTTTTGTCCCAATCTTGTAAAATTGATTTCACAAACTGATATGCGTGGGGATATATGGATGAAGTTTCTTTAAGGCTATTCTGTGAGTTTGGTATGCATGTAGACTTTAATTGATTGTTTTGTTTCCTTATTATACTCTACAGATGATAAAAAGAAAGAAAAGACTTGCAATCTAGTTGCTTTTTGGTAAGTACATTACACTGGATCAGACTTTTGTAGAACTTTCATATTTACATCATTTTATCAATTAAATCTTGCGTAGATATCAGCAGCCTATTTGAAGTAGACATTATTTTGCCAAGGTTTCAAAGATATTAAAGGCATAATGTACGATCTTATAATATGAAATTGGTTAATTTTTTTTCAAACCTGATTTTTTTGCATACTTGTCATGCTTACACATGTCCCAACTTGCACCTAAATGGAATCGGCCAAATTTGTTGTCTTTGAAGGT
Organism: Amphiura filiformis; assembly: GCF_039555335.1. NCBI lineage: Eukaryota > Metazoa > Echinodermata > Ophiuroidea > Amphilepidida > Amphiuridae > Amphiura > Amphiura filiformis. The sequence goes on along the minus strand of NC_092630.1, from coordinate 32,288,867 downwards.
CAACAGAGCAAAGTTCGACATATTATCATAATTCAAAAATTATGATAATATGTCCTCCCATAGAACTGCATGTTAAATGGCCAAAATAACCAGTGGGGTTTCTTTCACTTTACAAATTACCATGTTATTTCAACTTAAAATGGACAGCAACCCTTCCCGGTATTTATTACTAATATTATTTCAACATTTGGAATAAAGAATAACAAAATTAAAATTTGACGGAAATCATACATTTAGGCTTTAACTTAATAAATGTGTACCGGTATGTGTCTTTTTATAAGCTTTTTGATGTTGATTACAGGTTACTTGGATTGTGTAACAACTATGCCTATGTAGTCATGCTGAGTGCTGCTTATGATATCCTAGAGACAAAAGATGATAGTGATGGCAAAAATAAGACTTCACATGTAAGTATGGGGGTAGGGAATCATATAGATGAGTTGACCTCAATGTTTATCAACAAAGGCAAGGGACTGGTATATCGATATGCTGGAGTGAACCCCATGCAACCACTACACTGTTCCCCAGGCACTGTTCAATAGCCTTATTGTGATGTGGTGGGAGTTTTAAAAACACGAGCCCTGAACAAATTATGATGTGCGCACATACTGCCAGGCAAAAAACAATGGAAATTGTGATAATGCGTGTGCATACTGTCTTGTCTCAAGTTGAGAGTCACACCATGTTGGATTTTGCATTTAAATCAGTGCATTTATGTGGTTGCATCAACAGCATATAGACAAATCGCCCTTCTATGCGTGTGTATATGCCCCACTTGATTAGGTTAGTGTGTGTGCTTCGAATCTGCCAATGTGAAATCCAACATGGCATTACTTTCAACCTGAGACAAAACAGAATGTAGTAGCTATGGATTGCAGGTGGCCCTGGGCAAGTGATGGTATAGGTACTCAGTTGTAGGTTATACTGTTGATAGGACCCAGACTTCTGCTGAGTTGATGTTCAACAGTTTTGTAGACATCTGTCTGTGGGTGGTGAGATGGAAAATACCATCTGGGTGATGTTGTCAGCAAATCATTGAAAAATGTTGTGTGGACTGATGAGGGCGCACTACAATTCTGAAGTCAATACCCATTACCCACTGTAGTATGTGTTCTTCATCAATGATCTAGTGAATATAAATGGTAGCTAAATTTGGAAAACCATTGGCAAGATAAAAAAACAAACATATTTTTTCACCAGGTTCACCATCACAAATCCTAGTACATAGTAGTAGACACTAAATTGAGACAGCTCAGAAATGTTGCTAACCACTATTGGGAGTTATTGTACAGTACACCTTTATTTGACAGTTTCTGTTCATTCACTCTTTTGTGCAGGACATCATTCCTATCAATCCACCGCTATATAACCTGACCAATTCAACTAGCATTGATCCATATGAGTGTACGGTTATATCTACTGGGGTAAGTAGCAACACTGTGTCATTCTGATATGTGAAATGATCAAGGTGAATGAGTCACATATTGGCCATTTTCAATTAGCAGTTTTTTACATCATTTTCTTGCAGTTTACAAATACTTCATTTTGATGCAAACCTATCAGAATCAGACATCTCGTTACTGAGTTAATTTATCAATGGCTGAAAACAATATAAAACAAAAGAATTTGAACACTGTTTTTGCCAATATCTCAAAAACAATATTAGCGACATCCAACTCATTCCCCTTGATCATGTCACATATTCTTAAACACTTGAGAATGTTCTTGCAATCTTTGGTTCTTACCTGTTTGTTATGACATGATATCATACACTTTTGCGCTTGTGTGTCAACGCTATGACTAGTACGCGCTATTGGAACCAATCGGAGGTGCATAGAAACAACGGGACTGATCGATTCTATGCCCTAGGTGATTCCTTGTAAAATGTAGTATTTAATTTGATTAGAATTTGGTATACTTATGATGAATATATTTATTTGAATTGGAAGATTTTAAGAATGAGAATAAAGGTATTGCTTTTAGCCGCTGTCGTGCATCTATCGTCTCATGCTGAAAAACGGCTTGTGCCCCCCCAATCATGGTCGGTGCCCTACCCCCAATGCGATGACCTATGTTACGCCACTGTTGCCTGAGACACTTTATTTGGGTGTAAAGGTTACTGCATTACCCTTTATTTCTTATATAGACTAATCCAAAAGCCCAGTGATGGTCAGAATTCATTCGGCCATTACTGGGTCCCCGCCGCACCAAACTGGTGTTGTGAATGCCCAATTGGGTGGATTTAAGCCGCTTAAAAATCAATTTTATGTTGTATTGTGTTGTAAACATTCATCATTCTATATTGTCTACGTGTAACACGGGTGATGGAATGCAGTTTATGGTATAAAACATCAGACTGACGGGTACACCCCGTTAGTCCAAAACCCTGTCAGTCTGAACCACCGCTAGTCCGAATTTTAAGCTTACCTAACGCTAACCTTAACCCTAAACCTAACCCTGACCCTCAACCTAAACCAAACCCTAAAGCTAACCCTAACCCTAAAAATTCGGACTGACAGGGAGACCCCAGACTGACCCATTGTTTGATATTAAAGGTAAATGTTACTAAAGAACAGTGGGTGAAGTAACTGGTTTTATTTTAAGAAATTCAAGTGTTCTGGGATATTAGGCTTTGCATCGCACATGCATCATCATCAGTCTCATTCTAATATATATTTTGTAAATTGATCACAAGCTGACATAACACATGACATCATCATTGCATTTCAGGCAGTGCTACTAGCAGACATTTTACCAACACTCATCATCAAGTTAACATCTCCATGGTTTGCAGACAGAATACCTTATGAGTAAGTTTTTAAAAACTTGTCTTCACCACAATTAAATGGTGTGTATATTTGGTATAACTGCTGTTTCTGTAAGTTTTTCATGGAGATTTTTTTTTTCAAGTATAAAATCTCCAAGAAATTGCCTTTCAGGACTGTGTCATCATCATGATCATCTTCATGATGACCTTGTGCAATATTTTGTATTGCAGTCAATTTGAGTATATCATGGAGGATTTTGATGCACTTGCCATTTTGGTTTACAAGGTGGCAATGAGCTTCACTTCTCCTTCTCCTGCTTGCGATTGAAACATTAACAGCAAAAGGTAGTCAGGTCTCAAGTTGAGCAGCCTATATTTAGTTTGTGTCGATGTCTGCCAGACCCCACTGTTTCACTGATATAGTCCAGAATGGCTTTGTTGTTTTGCTAAGTCACTAAAATGGACTTGTTTCTGATAGAAATAGAAATACATACATTATGAGAACAAATGAAGAAGATGGTCTTACACAGTGTACACAGCTACTGAGTGTAGCACTGATCACTGATATACAATGATGCGGTGTATTGTGCTCATTTACAGACTTGTAGTACTCGAGTACAATACTGCGACTCGAAAGTACGAGTACTTTTTGGTACTCGTACTCGTACTCATACTGCGTGCATCAATACTCGTACTCATACTCAGTACTCATGACCAAGTACTCGTGACTCGTACTCGTACTCATGGTTTGGAATTTTGCTGTACTGCGTGCTCGTACTCGTACTCATGTCAATCTACTGTTACTCGTACTCATGAAAAAATACTGTACTCGTAGAAAATACTCATGATAGTTTTCCTGTAAGTTGTTACTATCAAACTATCACATAAGATCTGACTGTATTTTCTTGTCTTGCCCATTCAGGCCCTACTTGAATACCTGGGCCCAACTCCAATTTTTTACAAAAATGAGTTAGACCCACCATTTTATTGCCAGCAGACTGTTCTTCCTTGTGTGTGAAAGATGAGCCAAAATCCACTATCTTAATAGTCTTCCACATACACTTAATCATGGTTTTCATGGAAGAAACCCCCAACTCCATGGAGTTGGGCCCTTCTTCCACAAATATAGGCTTAAAGAGGAATTTTGTTCATCCATGCACTAGCACTTGCAGTATATTAGTGGAAGAAGGGCCCAACTCCATCTCAGATAAGATCGATATTACCGTTGCCATGGAAACATTATACATAATTTAGAATGTATGTAAAATTGTATGTTCTTGTATTAAAGGTCCCCTGAAGATGAAAACATTCTGTCTATAAAACTTTTCCAAATATTAAGTTTTTTCTTAATATCTCAAAAACAGTTTGGATGGAGTTGGGCCCTTCTTCCACTCAGGTATTCAATTGTACTCGTGCTCCTACTCATACCTAAGTACTCGTACTCGTACTCATGCATCAATACTGTACTTTCGTGCACTCGTACCCATGCCTAAGTACTCGTACTCATTACTCATGCTTTATAATTTTGCTGTACTCGTACTGCATTACTCATGGCCAAGGTACTCATACTGTACTTTCGTACTCAGAAAAAGTACTCACACTACAAGTCTGCTAATTTATAGTCCATTTGGCTTCTTTAGCTGCATTCGACATTGGCATGTGATATTAAAGCAAGGTTGTGTATCTGAAGGATGCAGTCACTTTGTGCAACTGACTGCATCGTGCACTACAGATGCACCACCTGTGATCAAACCTGTATCACATGCGGATGCTACTGTATCAAGAGATCCAAATGGACTGGTTATACCAATGTCATACACCTTTGCCTCTGGCACAGTGCACTTTTGAATAATTATGATTTACGCATACATACAACATGTTACTTATTCATGCCTGAAAAGAGATTGTTTTAAAATATTAGCCTTTTATGTTCTTATAATCACCTATAATGATATTGGCCTATGGGCTGGCTGCAACATTTTGCACATGAGGAGACTGGGGGGAAGGGTTTTGAATCAGTTGACCAGTAGCGTAGCCAGCGGGGGCAGGTGGGGCAGAGTGCCCCCCTGACAAAAATGAAAGAAAAAGTGCCCCTCTGACAAAAAAAATGAGAGAGAAAATCAGGAGGGCAAAGGAAAAGAAAAGGGCAAGGAGCCCCTTTTCTAGCAAAATTCAGGGCCAAAATAGCTACGCGCGCACATTGTTACAATAAAGCCCTTTTTAGCTGGATAATGGGCGAAAATAGTGTAAAATACCATTTTTTTTTTTTTTTGCGCACACATCATCCCAATAAGGCCCTTTTCGAGAAGCTCGAAGACATACAGTCTCTGCTGCCACTGCAATTTTTTTCGTCTGTCCCCCCAAAATTTTATTTTGCCCCCCTGACCAAGAAAGCTGGCTACGCCCTGCAGTTGACCCCCCCGCCTCGCCCCACCACCACCACTGTCTGGCAATAGTGCTTCAATTCAATTAATGAATTTGTACTTCTGTAACATCACAAACCTATCAGTTCCTTAAAAACACACCACTACAGCATATGTGACCCTTCGCCACAACTGAGCCCGGATGTCGCTACAGTGAAAATTGGCTTGAAAGGTCATTCCGATGAAAAATGAGATTTTTAAAGATTTGAAATGATTAATATGTTTTCTTACACTAGTCCAAGTTTCATTGCAAAATATAGAGTAGAAACAAGTAAAACACCTCATTTTCTGAAGCTTGTCGTTCTAAAAATATTCCTAAAATTGAGTAAAAAGTGTTATAGAGCGTCGAAATGATCGTGAAATTTGTCCACTGCTACGAAAAATTCTATCGTTCGAGTGCCGCCATGTTTGGTATTGCCGGAAAGTTTGGTGGTAATAGCATGTATGGAAGGTAATGGTTCCTATGGTCAAAAGTTGTAAATCATTTAAAATTGGCAAATTTTGAAACCCCTGACTTTAAACTGTGTTTTCTCGGTTTTGCGTTTTGAAACCGTGACACCTTTGAACAACCATAACTTTTCTTCTAGATATGCTATGAAGCTGGTTGAAGTGTTTTTTTAAAGCTTATGGTATGGCCTTTGCAAGTATGCCAAAACCTCAAAATGGTCTAGGGGCGACATCCGGGCTCAGTTGTGGCGTGGGGTCACATATGATTCGCATAAATGATAATGACAATGTAATTGTTCTTTTGTTTTGCAGTATTCGTGTGGCATTTTGTATACTCACAGGTGTTACATGTTTTGTTCTTGTATCTTTATCACAAGTGGTTGGACTCACTTTATTAGGTAAGTTAAGGGATCTGGTAGGCGGCGAGTGGCATGATTGAGCCGGCAACTTGTGAAACCGCCCGGCCATATGGCATTTTCCATATACCGTACTGACACAAGTATAGTCCCCGTTTTTGGGTGAACATTTTTCAAAATTGGGGGTGGGACTAGACTCGAATTTCAAAAAAAAATATTTTTTTATTTTTTTATTTTTTCGGTTTTGTAGTGTCCCTGGACCTAGACCTAAATGCTACAATCTCTGAAAAAAGTCCTTGGAACGCTTAGTACACTCTGTCGAAATTCCGTGCAGAATTTCATATGATCATGGAAATGACGTATATTTTGCCTGGGAACAAGCATGACATCTACAACAATGATTTACCCTTCCCTCTCCCCATCAATCAATGTTGGAACACATTGGGAAACCGCTGAAGACTTTGGTATTTCTCAACATTACACGGGGGAGAGGGGGTGACAGTTTTCCGTTATTTACACGCTAGCGTTTCAAGACTTTTTTCGTTGATTGTCTCTACCGAATGCAAAATATTTCATCTAAATTTAGTTTTTGTGTCATAACTCAAAAACGGAATGTCGTATGAGCTTCATATTGCACACGATTTGAGAGTGGATTATATGCTTTGAAATCATAACAAAATTGTTAATAAAGAAATTGGTTTATTTAGGGAGTGGTCACTGAAACCATCCCCTATGCTAAACAACGCACGTTTCGTAATTATGGCTCTAAACTGCTCTAAAATGTCATTTTTGTCCCATAACTTAAAAACAAAATGTTGTATGAGCGTCATATTGCACACGATTTGGGGGTATATAATATCCCTTTGAATCACAATAAAATTGTTGATAAAGATGTTGGATTATTTAGGGAATGGTCACTGAAAACACCTCCTATGCTAAATTACACACATTTCGTAATTATTACTAAAATCTTGTGTTTGTCTCATAATTCAAAAACACTACAAATATAGTTTTAAAAAAATATTACAATGTTTTGCAGCATGTTTTCCAAAATGTTTTTGAATTTTATTACAACGTTCTGTACCCTTTATAATATAATCCAACATGTAAATGTTTTCTGTAAAACTCTGTGTTTGCTGAGTATAGGCTTATCCGAGCGAATCAGAAAGATTGTGATGTAACAATTTGAAACAACTCATTTCTGAATATTATTTATAATAAGATACGCTTTTACGGTGAGAAAAAAAAAGAAAAAAAAGAAAGCAACAATTGAATACACTTAAAGAAAAAAAATAGACCACCACGGGGACTCGAACCATTCACATCAATGAATAGTCAAAAGATTACCAGTCGAAGGACTAAGCCGTTGCGCCACGCTGCCATTTCGCAATCGAAGTAATCAGTTTTGGTCTTTTATAGTAGTCAGGTATCGGGGAAAGTGTAAAGCTGCATAGTGCAAATGGCAAAGTGGATCAGTTTACCATAATGACAAAATGGTCCAAAATCCACATTTTGTGGTTTTAGGCCGTATCTCATGGAGCCTGACGTTCGTTTACCTTGGCTACACCAATTGAGAATGTTTGAATACAAAAGGAATGACAAATTGATCGCATTTATGACATTTGTTAACAGTTTGCCATTTTGAATTGAAATAAATATCTATACGTATATATTAATATCAATGCAGGGCAAACTGCTCAGTATGCACGCTATTCAATGCAGCAGTTTACCATTACAGATTACCATTATGGGTTTACACTTTACACCCTTTGACTATTAAGTGTTTTAATTAAGTGAATCATCGCTAAATTATGCATTCATTATTTTCAATGCTTCTTTTTTCTTTCTTTGTATTAAAAATAAAGAAAGAAAGAAAGAAAGAAAGAAAGAAAAAGGAAAGAAAAAAAAAAGAAAGAAAGAAGGAAAGAAAAATGAATGAATGAATGAATGAATGAATGAATGAATGAATGAATGAACGAAAGACATTTGACATAAATAAAAACATGAACGTGGAAAAAGGTTGAAGTGACCGCTTATATGTTCAAATTGCAAGCAGCTTAATCACGAAGCTCACGTGGCCGAGTGGTTAAGGCATAGGTCTTGTAAACATGAGGTCCTGGGTTCGATTCCCAGGCGGTATTACTTTTCTGTTTCATTTATTATTTGCGACGGTGAACCCGGTGAAAATATTTGTTTATTATAAATACATGAAGTATACATTTTTGATTTATTTTTTCTGTCTTTCTTTCTTCCTTTCTTTCTCTATGTTTGATTAATTAATTAAATTATTTCTTTCTTTCTTTCCCAAAAGCCCCCAAATGAAATACTTTGCGATTTAAATGTGATCTTATAATAGTCCTACAAACTCCCTCCGCCCTACCTCACATACATCCCACGCCCAACACCTCGCACGCACACACCCCCACATTATACACACACCCCATACACAAAAATGTGAAGCACAAATCTGCTGAAGATAGTTGTTACATCATGTCAAAAACAAGTTAATGCTATCTACTGAAGATAGTCGTAGTTTATTATTGACTTCCTTACAATCTTAACGTACATGCGGTTTTAATATTTAATTAAAACTCATTTTTCTGTTTTAGTAACGTTCGTTCACCTATCTGACAAGTGCTATGAAGGTGAACTTTAAATATTAATTTCAAAATAAATTAAACAACTCGGAATCATGCACCTTAGAGCCGCGATACGATTTCTCGGTTTTGAGATATAGCATAAAAATTTCATTAAATGCGTGTATAGGGTATGGGGTGTTTCAGTGTCCACTCCCTGAACCAACCAATTTCTTTATCAACAATTGTATTATGATTCCTAAGTACATGGTCTACCTCCAAATCCTGTGAAATATGAAGATCATACAATATTCTGTTTTTGAGTTATGGGATAAAAACGACATTTTAGAGCAGTTTAGAGCTATAATTGCGAAATGTGTGTATTTTAGCATAGGGGGTGATTCCAGTGACCACTTCCTAAAGAAACCAATTTCTTTATCAACAATTTTGTTATGATTCCAAAGCATATAATCCACTCTCAAACCGTGTGCAATGAGAAGCTCATACGACATTCCATTTTTGAGTTATGAGACAAAAACGAAATTTAGATGAAATATTTTGCATTCGGCAGAGACAATCTACGAAAAAAGTCCTTGGAACGCTTGGTACACTCTGTCGAAATTCGTGCAGAATTTCATATGATCATGGAAATGACGTATATTTTGCCTGGGAACAAGCATGACATCTACAACAATGATTTACCCTTCCCTCTCCCCATCAATCAATGTTGGAACACATTGGGAAACCGCTGAAGACTTTGGTATTTCTCAACATTGCACGGGGAGAGGGGGTGACAGTTTTCCGTTATTTACACGCAAGCGTTTCAAGACTTTTTCGTTGATTGTCTCTACCGAATGCAAAATATTTCATCTAAATTTCGTTTTTGTGTCATAACTCAAAAACGGAATGTCGTATGAGCTTCATATTGCACACGATTTGAGAGTGGATTATATGCTTTGAAATCATAACAAAATTGTTAATAAAGAAATTGGTTTATTTAGGGAGTGGTCACTGAAACCATCCTCTATGCTAAACAACGCACGTTTCGTAATTATGGCTCTAAACTGCTCTAAAATGTCATTTTTGTCCCATAACTTAAAAACAAAATGTTGTATGAGCGTCATATTGCACACGATTTGGGAGTATATAATATCCCTTTGAATCACAATAAAATTGTTGATAAAGATGTTGGATTATTTAGGAATGGTCACTGAAAACACCTCCTATGCTAAATTACACACATTTCGTAATTATTACTAAAATCTCGTGTTTGTCTCATAATTCAAAAACACTACAAATATAGTTTTAAAAAAATATTACAATGTTTTGCAGCATGTTTTCCAAAATGTTTTTGAATTTTATTAAAACGTTCTGTACCCTTTATAATATAATCCAACATGTAAATGTTTTCTGTAAAACTTGCGTTTGCTGAGTATAGGCTTATCCGAACGAATCAGAACGATTGTGATGTAACAATTTGAAACAACTCATTTCTGAATATTATTTATATATGAATATGAATGAATCTTTATTTCCATAATAAAAAACAACAAAATACAAAGAAATTCAACATCATAAAAATAAAACAAGACAATTATGGAGGAGATGATCGAAAGGCCAATAAGGCCAGCATTGAACATCCCCTTACAGAACTAAATTAATACAACAACAAACAAGCATAGTATATTAAGCCTATCACACACGAACAAAAACGGGGCTCCAAGAACTAGTTGTAAAATGAGATTAGGTGTTTTTTATATTTGTTTCGAAAATGTTTGATTGAGTTTGCTACTTTAAGGTTATCGTTCAGGGAATTCCATAACAGTGGGCGGTAGTCCTGATTGAATGATCAGTGAATACTTTCTTGTTTCTTGTTTGATTATACTTATTACTGTTTCTTGTGTGATAGCTATGAATATCGGATCGTTTTAGAAAGAAACTGTCAAATGAACATGGCAGTTGTTTAATAGAATATTTATACATGTATACACCTAGTTCTAGTTTGAATATATCATATATATTGAGCATATTGAATTTATGAAATAGTGGTCCAGAATGGCTTCGATAATGGCTATTTGAAATAGTTCTCATGGCCCATTTTTGGAGCAAATGTATTTTATCAAGATATGTTTTACATGCATTCCCCCATGTAAGTATACCATAATTAATATAAGGCAAGACAAGCGTGCAATAAAAAGCGTGTGCAAAACACGCCCAGGTATAAAAAATTTCAACTTGTTTATCATACCTATATTCCGTGAGATTGTTTTTGAGATTCCGTTGATATGGTTTTTCCATGTGAGATTTTCATCGATAATTACACCTAAAAATTTGGTTTCGGTTACCCTTTGCAAGTTTGTACCATCCAAAGTAATATCTCTGTTTTCTTGTGAATTATTTATCGAAGTCATTCTAGGGGTACCCATAATCATGTAATTAGTTTTACTAGCATTTACAGAAAGTTTGTTTGCTTTAAACCAGTTACTCACTTCGGATAACTCTTTATTTATTAATGACATTTGATTAGCAATATCATTGCTTGAGTATAAAATTGTCGTATCATCAGCAAACAATACAAAGTCTAATATATTCGAGGTATTCGTTATATCATTTATGTACAAAATAAATAGTAAAGGACCTAATATTGAGCCTTGAGGGACTCCATAAATTATACTTTTATATTTGGAATTTTTATTATTGAAGTTCACATATTGTTTTCTATCACTTAAATAGCTCTTGAACCAGTCATAAACAATTCCTCTGAATCCAAAATGTTCTAATTTATGAAGTAGAATACTATGGTCAATAGTGTCGAAAGCTTTTGATAGGTCTAGAAACACTCCTATAGTAGTTTCATCATTTTCTACTGCATTATTTATCTTATCAACCAGATGCATAATTGCCATTTGAGTGGAATGATTGGCTCTAAATCCAAATTGTTTATCATTGAGAATGTTATTATTATTAATAAATTCAACACTTCTATTAAAGATCAATCTTTCAAGGATTTTGGAGAAAACCGGCAGAAGTGATATAGGTCTGTAATTTGAGAATATCTCGGCATCATCTTTTTTATAGATAGGGATTATCTTAGCTAATTTTAATTGGGTAGGAACATATCCTGTTGACAAAGACAAATTAAAGATTGCTGTAAGAGGTTGAGCAAGTTCTTTAGCTAGTTTTTTACAACAAAGTTTCCTATGTCGTCATGACCTGCGCTTTTATTCTGGTCGAATTTGTTGATTATTTTCAAGATCTCTGATTCAACTATTGGTTTCAGAAATATACTGTTTTGGCATGGTTCACTTAGATAATCTTATAATAAGATACGCTTTTGCGGTGAGAAAAAAAAAAGAAAAAAGAAAACAACAATTGAATACACTTAAAGAAAAAAATCGACCACCACGGGGACTCGAACCATTCGCATCAATGAATAGTCAAAAGATTACCAGTCGAAGGACTAAGCCGTTCGCCACGCTGCCATTTCATAATCGAAGTAATCAGTTTTGGTCTTTTATAGTAGTCAGGTATCGGGAAAGTGTAAAGCTGCATAGTGCAAATGGCAAAGTGGATCAGTTTACCATAATGACAAAATGGTCCAAAATCCACATTTTATGGTTTTTAGGCCGTATCTCATGGAGCCTGACGTTCGTTTACCTTGGCTACACCAATTGAGAATGTTTGAATACAAAAGGAATGACAAATTGATCGCATTTATGACATTTGTTAACAGTTTGCCATTTTGAATTGAAATAAATATCTATACGTATATATTAATATCAATGCAGGGCAAACTGCTCAGTATGCACGCTATTCAATGCAGCAGTTTACCATTACAGATTACCATTATGGGTTTACACTTTACACCCTTTGACTATTCGTGTTTTAATTATGCGTGAATCATCGCTAAATTATGCATTCATTATTTTCAATGCTTCTTTTTTTTCTTTCTTTTTATTAAAAATAAAGAAAGAAAGAAAGAAAGAAAGAAAGAAAGAAAGAAAGAAAGAAAGAAAGAAAGAAAAAGGAAAGATAGAAAAAAGAAAGAAAGAAGGAAAGAAAAATGAATGAATGAATGAATGAATTAATGAATGAATGAACGAAAGACATTTGACATAAATAAAAACATGAACGTGGAAAAAGGTTGAAGTGACCGCTTATATGTTCAAATTGCAAGCAGCTTAATCACGAAGCTCACGTGGTCGAGTGGTTAAGGCATAGGTCTTGTAAACATGAGGTCCTAGGTTCGATTCCCAGGCGGTATTACTTTTTCTGTTTCATTTATTATTTGCGACGGTGAACCCGGTGAAAATATTTGTTTATTATAAATACATGAAGTATACATTTTTGATTTATTTTTTCTGTCTTTCTTTCTTCCTTTCTTTCTCTATGTTTGATTAATTAATTAAATTATTTCTTTCTTTCTTTCCCAAAAGCCCCCAAATGAAATACTTTGCGATTTAAATGTGATCTTATAATAGTCCTACAAACTCCCTCCGCCCTACCTCACATACATCCCACGCCCAACACCTCGCACGCGCACACCCCCACATTATACACACACCCCATACACAAAAATGTGAAGCACAAATCTGCTGAAGATAGTTGTTACATCATGTCAAAAACAAGTTAATGCTATCTACTGAAGATAGTCGTAGTTTATTATTGACTTCCTTACAATCTTAACGTACATGCGGTTTTAATATTTAATTAAAACTCATTTTTCTGTTTTATAACGTTCGTTCACCTATCTGACAAGTGCTATGAAGGTGAACTTTAAATATTAATTTCAAAAATAAATTAAACAACTCGGAATCATGCACCTTAGAGCCGCGATCGATTTCTCGGTTTTGAGATATAGCATAAAAATTTCATTAAATGCGTGTATGTTAGGGTATGGGGTGTTTCAGTGTCCACTCCCTGAACCAACCAATTTCTTTATCAACAATTGTATTATGATTCCTAAGTACATGGTCTACCTCCAAATCCTGTGAAATATGAAGATCATACAACATTCTGTTTTTGAGTTATGGGACAAAAACGACATTTTAGAGCATTTTATAGCTATAATTACGAAATGTGTGTATATTAGCATAGTGGGTGATTCCAGTGACCAATTCCTAAAGAAACCAATTTCTTTATCAACAATTTTGTTATGATTCCAAAGCATATAATCCACTCTCAAATCGTGTGCAATGAGAAGCTCATACGACATTCCATTTTTGAGTTATGAGACAAAAACGAAATTTAGATGAAATATTTTGCATTCGGCAGAGACAATCTCTGAAAAAAGTCCTTGGGCACGCTTGGTACACTCTGTCGAAATTCCGTTGCAGAATTTCATATGATCATGGAAATGACGTATATTTTGCCTGGGAACAAGCATGACATCTACAACAATGATTTACCTTCCCTCTCCCCATCAATCAATGTTGGAACACATTGGGAAACCGCTGAAGACTTTGGTATTTCTCAACATTGCACGGGGAGAGGGGGTGACAGTTTTCCGTTATTTACACATAAGCGTTTCAAGACTTTTTTTCGTTGATTGTAGGATCATTCATGGTTGACCTAAAAATAAAAAAAATATTCAAGATGTTTTTGTATTTTTAATATGAAAATTGATAATTTGTATTCATGTCATAGTCTATTAATGATTTCAAAATGCATTGAATTTGAATGCATTTTGAAATCATTAATAGAATATGACATGAATACAAATTATCAATTTTCATATTAAAAATACAAAACATCTTGAATTTTTTTTTTTTTAGGTCAACCATGAATGATCCTAGCATTAAGGTCTAGGTCCTGGGACACTCCAAAGCCGAATTTTTTTATTTTTGGGGGTGGGACTTTACTCGAAGGTGGGACTATACTCGCGTCAGTACGGTACTCGGTTAGTTTTGTGGGGTCCATTATCGAACCCCAACGGTTTTAGCTTGTATTTATATTATTTATTAACATAGGCATATTTGTTTGTGATATTTCAAGCGTTTTAAAATTTCAAAATAATCCCATTCAATTACACGGTTGACAATGAAAATTTACTGAATTTAGAGAATGCAATACGACCACCACCTGGGATCTGGTAGCAACATGTGCAGTATTTTGAGAGCACATCAGACATATCAAATTGCATTCTGAATATGAAGAATATCCTTCTGATAATTTTTATTTTTTGAAATTCGCGATATAATACACATTTTAATTAAAATGGATATTTTTGACATTTAACAGTCCTCAAAGTAAAATTCTTTAATCTATGATATTTATTTAAAGTATATGTAGCTGGGAGGAAAGCAGATGATCAGCGAGTCTCTTTGGTCAGTTGGCTAGAGCTTCATGCTAGTATTATGAAGGTCACATATTATATTTTGTAATTCAAGAGTTTAGCGTTATTTGCGACATATGTAAATGTATGATATTTTGACTTTTTTTAATTGCAGGAGTCGTGTTTGCTAGTATCAGTGGTGGTTTGGGTGAATTCACCTTCATCAGTCTTACATCTTACTATCACAAGTAAGTTTTGTGTTCTTTCATTCATCACTATACATTATAATGTTTATGCCTTGGGAACAGATAATCAGAGAGCTATGAAAGCCCAGCAAGCTGCATACATTGCTTGAGGTTGATTCAAACATGGCTGCTGTTAATGAACAGAACATGTGAATATTGAATAAGAAGGGGATGGTCAGTCTACTCTGATCACACTTTGAAGAATGCTTGCAAAACCAGTTTTAGTTAAAGCCATATTATAACATTTGCTGAGGAGAACGCCCTCAAAAAAATTTTAAATTCTGGTTTTTACACAATTGTAATGTACTTTAGTCACTAAAGATACTCTGCAAAAATCAAGACTTTAGGTGCTGTAGTTTTGTCAAAATCCAAGATTTTGAATAAAACGATGGAACCGGCGTTTTATTATTACGATGGAAATATTAGTCAAACACGTATGCACAGTACGTACACGGCGTGCGGGATACACATACACACACAGCCCGAGGATCGTACCGTATTACAACCGGAAGTAACATGCATGGGCGCTAGTAGTAAATTCCAATTATCTATGCTTTACCTCACTTGTTCGGCTCAAAATTAAAAGGGGACATATCTGACAGTAAAAGCTAACATTTTATGGAAAATAAATACTAATCTATTTTTACAGAAATGTTATAATATGGCTTTAAGAAGAAGAAGGAAAAGTGAAGAAAAAACCCCTGTTAATTATGGTTTTCGGGATGCATGATATTATGCCTTCACTTTGTTCCCTCTTTACAGGAATGTTGTGTCGACTTACTCATCAGGTACAGGTGCTGCAGGTTTATTTGGAGCACTTTCCTATGCAGGTCTCACCATGATTTTATCTCCCAGAAACACTCTGCTTGTCATGCTGGTTATACCAGTCTTGGAAGGAATCAGGTAAGAATGCAGTCATTCAATATTATATTTATATGCTGGTTCCTTGTGATGCTGTGACTAATTTCTTCAAATATAATTATGCTATAAGGATTTATGTATAGGTCACCCCGGTCATCCGGGTACTTATTTTACATGACGCTACAGTAGGCTACACGTACGCTTTTCAACTAACAATAGACCATGCAGCTGAGCGACTACTTGAAGACTTGTAGCAGAGCTCATTCAGTTGTTTATGTTCTGTTTTGACCTCGAATCGAGCAAATTTCTCGGCCGATTTCGGTAAAATAAAGGTTAAATACTTGGCGAAAATTGCATTTTATGTTAAGCTGAACACATGAACATGTAGAGGAGAGTCTTTATTTTTGTTGTTGGCTGGAGGCCCCATGTCGAGAAGTTATAGAAATGGTAGTATTTTGGCCGATTTGAAAAGGGACAAACCACAGTCTAACTACAAATTTGACTTCTGAATCTGATTTGTTGTCAACGGAGGTCAACGGCTTGTGACGTCACTCCGGGGTCACCTATACCTAAATAGTAATGTTTGTGAAGAACCTTGATTTTATTATATAAGTGGATATTCAAGTGGATATTCATGCTTTGTGGTAGATAAAATGATTAAAACTTTAGCACTACATTGTTTTATGATCACATGGAATGTTTTCGCTAGGTCGACTAGCGTCTTTAGCAGATGATTTTATTGTTTCACCCAAGCCGGAGAAGTTGAAGCTTCCATTCTTTTGCAATGGATGTATGGGCAGTTACAAAGCCCATGTTCAAAGTGAATTATTATCCTGATATTGAACAATCAGTATCAGCACCATTTATTTCAAAATAGCAAAAGTTTTGCTAGATAAAATGATTGTGTCAGCCTGTCAGGTCAATATTAAGGGGATTTATTAAGGGAAGGGGTATGAACGTTTGGACAGTATTTATTGTGGGACATTAGAGCACATCAGCCATATCGAATTGCATTCTGAATACGAAGAATGTCCTTCTGATATCAAATAATTTTGAATTTTTGAAATTCTCAATGTAATACACATTTTATGGCAAATGATTCAAAATTTATATAATTGAAAATTTTGACCTTTTTATTGAAGATATGGATTTTTTCCCAAAACACCAAAAAAATAGGTCTTTTTGGGAAAAAATCCATATCTTCAATATGAAAGGTCAAAATTTTCAATTGATCGTCGGCTTTTCCTCCCAGCTACATACACTTTAAGAATATATCATTAGATTTATAAAATTTACTTTGAGGAATGTTATATATCAAAAATGTGAAAAATATCAAATTTGTTTTAATTTGTCATAAATTTTGTATTATATCGTGAATTTAAAATAATGAAAATTATTTGATATCAGAAAGACATTCTTCGTATTCAAAATGCAATTTGATATGTCTGATGTGCTCTCATATCCCACAATCCCATATTCCAGATCCCTTTAGCTGCTTGAAATTATTTATTTTCTTAACTCATGCTTTAGTGGTATGAATACAAAGTCAATTTTATTCAAATTGCTTGATAATTTCATTGTTTTCATACAGCTTCTGGGTGATTCTTGACAGGAAGACATTTGCCAATCTTCCTCGTCCTTCACGAGATGATATAGAACCTCTTCTAGATAATGAACCAAGACGTGTGGAAAATAAACTTAGTGTTGACAACAAATTACAAGCTATCAAGGTAAAATTTACACCCACATATATGTGATGTGATCAAGCAAAATTAGTCCGAAGTCAGAAATATTGATTTTGAGATTTAGCCCAACAGAGGAAATATTTCCTGTTGTTTTGGAAACTCTTTAATTGCTCATATCTTTTGAACTGGTTGTTCAATTTCAATGGGGTTTTCTGCAAAATGTAGCTTTACAAATGCTTGTTACAATCCAATAAGAAACTGAATATTGAATATGACTGACTTCAAACTGATTTTGCTTGATCACACCACATACCACCAAATATGGACAGAAATGTAAATGTTGAGTTCCATTTGACTTACCACAGATAAGTTATGCTTTTACTGCTGAGAGCGGACTGACCCTCTGTGGATGTTATTTAGGTTTTCTTGCTTTTTATGATGTTTCACCATCAAGATGACCATGGTATGGTACTTTTGTGTCCAATGTCACATTACGATTTGTCATATGTGAGCCATCACATCAAAAGGGACCTCTTCGCGGCACTGGGCATTTTGAGATACAGGCCGTTGAAGTTTACACATACTCAAAATTATGTCCGATGTTGATTTTTCAATTTCTACATAAACATAAACTTTGAAGTGGATATTTTAAGAAAATCAATATGAAATACCCAGAATATTAATAAAATTTACACAAATGTAAAAATAAATTACCCATGTCAATTCACTTCTTATGTAAACCTTTATTTTAAAACCGGTTTTTCTCAAAACATTATTTTCAAGTTTGGGCATGTTTCTATTTGATTTTTTGATAATTTTTTGGGAATGGCACATCTGATACCCATAAAAATGGTGTCATTTTAAAGCTAAGATAATCAGCTTTCATCTTGTATGAATAACTCAATTTTTATTTTCCTCTCCAAGAGGTCCCTTTTGATGTGATGGCTCACATATATGTGACACGGTCTGGTTCATGTAGGCCAAAGGAGGCATTTTTAAAAATTGGGTTATTATAATTATTACCTTATACAAACATTAGGCTCTCATATACTGTAAATACCAAAGTTCTACACTGGGTTTCAGAGAAGAATGGCACTCTCTTGCTCAGATTGACGCAATCGCCCTGTTAATGAGCGACATATGCGGAGCTTTGTGTTCACTTTAAGGGCACCGATCTGTGCCGACCAACGATGTCACAAACAATCGGCCAATCAGATTATTGGTCTGTTGCTATGATTGTCAGATAATTGATTCAGCCAATCAGAACCCCATTTCTGTGTTTACGCTCTGCACGTTCTCAAAATGTAAACAAGTGCCGTTCTTCTCTGACAAAACCTTTAGTATACTTGGTTCTAAAGTTCTGAAAATGTGTGATGTGTATTTTATTATGTATTTTATTGTTTGTTTATTCCATATTTTTGGCTTTATCTCAATTTCAAATTTGCCTGCTAGGCCTGCATGGACCAGATTGTATCACATATTGTTAGTGTAAATTCTCTATAGGGTTTGATGCAAGTTATTTATTGTGCAATAGTAACTGTATGTTTTTCTGCGCATGTCACTGATACTACCAGCAACGTGTTGGTAATCGCTCTCCGATATTCCACCAAATTTGAGCTAATTTAATGTCGATTTTATTCTTCTAATGTACATGGACTAATTGTATATCTACTATAGAACAGTTTGAATTGCATATTGGATATAATGCCTGACAAAAAGGATGGAAATAAAGGCGAAAGAAGAACACGCCGGCGGGATATTGAACAACGTGAAGATGATAGCACTGATACCATAGATACACAGAGCTCCGAGGCTCGAACAGATGGGCAAGATGGCGACGGTGCGATTATGCGTGAGTTAAATAAAATCACGAAACTTTTGAATAAAGTCATCAGCCGTCTTGATACCATGGAAGTGAGCATGCAGAAGTTAGAATCAGACCAGAAGGACATGAGAACCAAAGTGATTGATTTAGAAGCTAGTGCTGAGCAGGTAAACGCTACATTGGAAGATATGAAACAAGAAAGAAAATCCTTCGTAATGAAAACTGAACTGGATAGCATGAAACAACAGTTGGATGATTTAGCAAATAGATCCCGCCGAATAACTTAGTTTTTGGGGAATCCCGGAAAATAGTGAAAACTCTCCTGACTGTTGTGGATTTATGGAGGATTTCATTGTAAATTATATGCAAGTTGAGAACGGTGAAAACATTGAAATTGAGAGAGCACACAGGAGCCCTATGGGTAAAATGGCAGCCCAACAAGCCATACGCAGAGGTGCTCCGAGGCCAATGTTTGTAAAACTTTTGCGATATCCAGATAGAGAAGTACTCCTGAAATCTGCATCAAAATATCTCAAAGACAAAGAATATAGAGGTGAGAAAATATTCATTACAGACGGCGTAACTCAGGCAGTAAGAGCAGAAAGAAAGCAACTAATTGGTCTTCGCAAGAAGCTGATAAAAGAAGGAAAGTATGCTTTTGTTCCATGGACAGTTCCAGCATGTCTACTGGTGAAGCGAGGTGGAGCCTACAAGAAACTTACCGTAAGCGATATTGAAGATTTCAACTCTGAGGACTTGGACAACTTTAAAAAGTAAAGCGCTCGGATCTCCTTTTTGCTTTGCATAAGAACTGCAGGATTTTAGTTAAACTTTCGCGAGATTGTATGGATTTACAACGTTTGTGACTGCAAGCTTGGAACTTTTTAATGTGTTGTCGCGATGAAAATACTTTCGGGACCTGTTTTGAAATATTGGATTATTTAACAGAAGAACTTGCGCGATGTTTTCGCGATGAACCCAGACTTTCAAGTTTGTACCACTTATGGAATATTTACTGTCTCGTGTACAGCAGAACGAAAATTTTGTTTTTCTAATTATTTCGGTGGACTATCGGTAAGCAATTTGCACATTATGTGCATGTTTTGGTTGATAAAGTGGTGCGCAATTATTTGTTTTGCAAGCCCGTTTCAACGTCTGGGTTTGGAGGACTTGAACTTCCATCATTTTGTAAATCAGACCCTCTTGTCTTTTACGATCTTTTAACAAGATCTGAATATTACTTTCTCTTGAATATTGTGTATAAAGTAGTAAAAATATCTCAGTTGTGCTCGTGTATGTTCAATTTGTGTTTATTTGTTAGGAGAACTTTGCTAATATATTGCATGTTGTTTGGAATTTATAAATTCGCAATTGTACATGTTTATATCGTCATCTTGTCAAACCACTTGTTTGTTGTCAACCCTGCCCCTCGATCTCATTGTGTTTTGCTAATTGACACTCATCCGCGCATGCGCATTGTTTATTTTGAGTGGATTTCGAGGTGGGGCCCACGTGGAGAGACTTTGAACAGGTGTCCTGACAAAAATACATGCATAATTAATTGTGTTGTGGTTATGCTCATCCACTTGGTGTGTAAATGATTTCGACTGACTCTTTGAAAATTGTGTCCTTGAATGTAAGGGGCATTGGTGATTTTAAGAAACGGAGAAGTATTTTTAATTGGGCCAGAACAAATAAAGCTGATTTGATTTTATTGCAAGAAACTCATAGCACTGATCGTGTTGAATCTAAGTGGAAACATGAATGGGGTGGAAAGATTTTGTTCTCGCATGGCACAAATAATAGTAGAGGTGTTGCAATTATTTTTTTTAATTTTTGTGATATTGACGTTACTGATGTTTACAAAGATGATGAAGGTAGAATTCTGAAGATTAATTTTGTTAAAGATGAATTAACTTTTACTTTGGTCAATATTTATGCCCGAATATTGAAAACATGCAGATTAATTTTTATTCAAAATTAAATGATTTGTTTGATGAAAGTAATTTCGGTAGCAATGAAAGGATTATTATTGCAGGAGATTTTAATTGTATTTTGAATGCTATGCTTGATAAAAAAGGTGGTCATGAAAGAATTAAAGAGAATGTTGTTGAAAAATCTCTGATATTATGGATAATTTTGATGTTTTAGATATATGGAGATATTTACATCCTAATATTCGTAGATTTACATGGAGACAACCTAATCCCTTATTCAATGTAGACTTGATTATTTTCTTATAAGCAATAATTTAATTGAGTATGTGACAAAAGCAGATATTGTTCCAGGTTTAAGAACTGACCACTCTGGTATCACTTTGAATGTACAACTTCAAAAAGACCCTGTACGGGTCCTGGTCACTGGAAATTCAATAATTCATATCTTAATGAGGATGATTATGTGAATGACATGAACAAGAATCTTGATGTTTGGTTAAATGATGATTCTTTATCTGATCCTCAAGTTAAATGGGAATGGATCAAATATAAGGTTAGAAATGAAACAATGAAGTATGCCAAGAAAAAGTGTGTTTTTCTTTTTTTCAGAATTAAGGAGCTTAGCAGTAAACTTAATTCATTGGAGAAGTCTTTGGCTAATGATCCTTCTCAAGATACTTTAAATGAGATTAATTCGGTTAAATCTGTTTTGGAGGAGCTTGATACAAAAATTATTGATGGTATAATTGTTCGCTCAAGATTCGTTGGGCAGAAAAAGGTGAGAAAAGCAATAAGTATTTTTTGGGCCTTGAAAAAGGAATTGCAGAAAAAGCAGTGTAAAAAATTGTTTCTGATGATGGTACAGAAATTATTAAACCTATGTCTATTTTGAATGCACAAAGTGAGTACTATAAAAATATTTATGAATCGAAGGTTGATATAACTTCTTCCAGAAATAATACCTTTTTGCAAGGTAATACCATACCAACTTTAACTGACATAGACATGATAAAGTGTGAAGGTAATCTCACAAAAGTTGAGTGTTTTAATGTACTTAGTAAAATGTCAAAGAATAAAAGTCCGGGTAATGATGGTTTATCATGTGAATGGTACTTGCAATTCTGGAATAAAATTGATACTTTTTGGTGCATGTATTAAATAAAGGTTTGAATAAAGGAGAAATGTCATCTTCTCAGAGGCAAGCTGTGATTACGTTGATTGAGAAAGAAGGTAAAGACAGATGCAAGTTAAAGAATTGGAGACCCATATCCTTACTTAATGTAGACTACAAAATCGCCTCTAAAGCCCTAGCGATGAGAGTTGAAAAGGTTATTCATAATTTGATTCATACTGACCAAAGTGGATTTGTTAAAGGTAGATACATTGGTGACTCAGTTCGTTCTATTAATGATATTATGGAGTATACTAAATTCAAAAATATTTCAGGTCTTCTTTTGTTCTTAGATTTTGAAAAAGCGTTCGATTCGTTAGAGTGGAACTTTATTTTTCAAGCTTTAAATCGAATGAATTTTGGTCCAAGTTTTGTCAAGTATGTCAAAGCCCTTTACACTAATATTAGTAGTTGTATTCTTAATAATGGGCTTACATCACATTACTTTTCGATGGGGCGCGGCGTATGGCAGGGCGACCCATTGAGCTCTTACTTGTTTATTTTGGCGATTGAATTATTGTCATGTTCCATACGTGAAGACACATCTATTTCGGGTATAATTGTGAATAACTTTGAACTTAAGTTAATTCAGTATGCAGATGACACTACATGTGTTTTAAATGACGTTCAGTCAGCAAATAATCTTTTAAATGTTTTAGATCTTTTCTCTAAGGTCTCTGGATTGAAATTAAATGTAAGTAAATCTCAAGCATTATGGCTTGGTTCTAAGAGAAATTGCAAAGAAAAACCATTGAATGTTGAGTGGCCAAATAATCCTGTTAAGGCATTGGGTGTGTATTTTTCTTATGATAATGATGCTGCTGGGAATCTGAACTTTGTTCCAAAAATCAAGCATATAAAGACTCTGTTAAATATTTGGAAAACTAGAAACTTAACCCTTTCTGGTAAAATCCTCTTGATCAAAACATTTGCATTATCAAAATTTATTTATTTGGCATCAGTCATTCATATCCCTGACCATGTGATTCAGCAAATTGACACTATTATTTATAATTTTCTTTGGAATGGAGGTAAAGGTTTTGTTAAGAGAAACACAATTATTGGTGAAATTGACCAAGGAGGGCTGAAAATGGTTGATGTAAAATCTATTTTTGCTGCGCAGAAAATTAAGTGGGTTAGTAAATACAATACCACTTCAGCACCTTGGAAAATTATTTTGAATGAATTTATCATCCCATATGGTAATGATTTAATCTTTTATTGCAATATCTCCCCAAAGCAAATAATGAAATGGCATATTCCATCCTTTTATAAAGATATGTTGATTTCGTACATTAATTTAACAAATCCTGATAATGTCGACCCACACCAGCAATGTATTTGGAACAATCGTCGCATCCTTCTGAATCGCCAGTCCATCTATTTTCAGCATTTTTGATCCACGGTATGAAGTTAGTGTTTACTTATTTTACACTGATGGTACGATTGTTCCATTCAAGGTCTGGAGTGATAGGGGATTTTTAAGAAGTATTTTTGCAATGGAGGAGCATTATTGATGCAATTCCTTCCTCATGGAAACAAGTTTTGAAACAGGGTTTTGACAGGGATCTTTGTACTCCTAAAGGTTTCGTGTTGTATCATGAAGATAAAGAAATCAATATTAGTAAAATGACATCTCAATGTATTAATCGTATTTTTGTACAGAGAATACAAGAGCCTCCAACATCACAGAAAAAGTATAAGAATGAGTTTAATATTAATGACGATGAATGGAGTGTTATTTATCTTATGCCTTTCAAGTCAACTTATGATATAAGAACCAGGATTTTTCAATATAAGATTAATCTTAATTGTCTAATGACAAATAGTAGACTGTATAAGATGAACCTTGTGAACAGTGAAATGTGTACCTTTTGTAATAACTCTCCTGAATCTTTGAACCATTTGTTTTGGGATTGTAAATATGTAAGAAAATGTGGGATGATTTTAGATCATGGTATATAGACAATATTGATGGAAACATTGATTTAAACTATAAGCATATTATTTTTGGTTTTGGTTCTGAGACTTTACTGAATATATGTGTCATTTTAATCAAAAAGGTTATTTACGACAGTAGATTTAAAAACCAAAAGCCATCTTTTGTGTCTTTTTCTGCAATTGATTAAATTTCATTACAAGCTTGAGAAACGAATTGCTATTACTAATAATACAATGCACAAATTTATTGATAAATGGCATGTTTTAGAACAGATGTGTTGTTAACTTTCACCATTTTTTTTTAAAAAGCTGTAATGGATTGCGCTCTTTTCAAACATCATGTAATGTTTTTTATCAATGTTCTCCTGCATTATGTAATTCTGTGTAGTTTTTCATTTTCTGTATACATGTTTTTCTCCCATTGAGCACAGGGAAATAAAAGCCGTTTTGGCTATGTGAAATAAAAAAAAAAAAAAAACTGTATGTTTCTATAAAATAACTTTATTTTCTTTTTATGTTTGTTCTATTTTGCAGCCATTGTTAAAATACATCATTCCATTAATCCTGGTATATTATGCAGAATATGTCATCAACCAAGGCTTGGTAAGAATTCAATAATGCCATGAATGATATTCTACTCGCCGTGCCGGCTCGTTGAATATAATTCATGGCAAGTGCAGTATTATTCTCATACAACCCAAAATAAAGCCATCCAATATTACTATTATTATATAATATGAAGTTTCTTCTATGCGTTTTGAGTACCAAAGTATCAAACTAAACAGGCTGGTGCCATTTGGAATCCATTTGTTTAGTGTAATCATTTTCATGATGTTTGCCAGCGATACAAAACAACAAACTGCGTAACTCAGTCAATTACGCCTGCTTTGGTCTCTCTGCGCGCGAGGTATGCCGCATAACACTCTACGAGTTGCGAGCGACAACGCAAAATGTGCGCACCTTTTCAGTATCAAAATATCTTGCACGGTGTTACCGTGCAGTATTAAAAAAGTATAGCTAAAAGCTTCGTATTATATAATAATTGTCTATGCTGTATTATGTTGTATTCTACAAAAATCAAGAATGGCCAACCCACAGCCCTCTACGATTTCCAATGTGGCTCACAAAGCCATCCTAACAAAATTCCATATGACTGTTATTTACTGCAGAGCAAAATAACTCCCAAATGGCTAGCACTGCCTACAGGAATCACCTAAAATGGTCATTATGGGCATGGTGTCTCTTTCTCAATTATTAACTTATGGAGACATGTCTGTGACAAGGGTTCCTACCTTGTTTGTTCCTTGAGTAGCTTCTTAAATGAAATTTTAAAAAATTTTCCAGCTTACTCCACTCTGTGTGCATGCATTCCACGTGACTTGAATCAGCCTAAGTCATAAATACCCAGGGAATTGCTGCCCGGGGCAGCCAAACCTCGGCAGCTACATGTCGGTGATCGTGTGCGTGGCATGCGAGGGGTCCCGGGTTCGAATCCCGGGGTACAAAGTGACTTCTTTCCATGTATAGGGTTAGAGTTAAACATGTTTTGACTCAATTTTGTTGTTTGTATTTGATTTTAGTTTGAGCTGATATACTTCCCAGGCATATGGCTATCTCATAGTGAACAGTACAGATGGTAAGCTGAAATGCATTCTCTTGCTTTTCCATAACTATATTATTTTGATATCATTAGCATACAGTGTGTATTTGATGAAAGCTAAATTAAAACGAGACAACCGTAAATATGTCAATACAATAGATTGGTCTTACAATAGTACTTGTTTGTATGTGTTTGTATCGTTAATTAATTTGCTCAAACTCCATAATATTATGATTTTGTCGATGGATGGCGCCAGGATTAATTTAGCTTTCATCAAGACCACTCTATATGCTTGTAGACAAGGTTTTACGGTATATTGTTTCAAGTTCTGAATGTGGTGTGTGCTGGTGTGATTGGTGACTACCTTGGTGACACTTTAAATAAGGTAAAGCAAAAAAGCATATGATTTAATTAATTGACACCACAAAAAGTGATTTCTCAGCATGTCAAATTTATGAATTATGGGTTAAAGACTTTGCATGTGTTTTACAATGTGTTCTGGCATATCTTCAGATCAGCTGAATCCAGTTCCAACAAATGGCAGGTATGTCCAAATCATCATTGAATTTAGGTAAAGGTAACAATCATTCAGACTGGAGAAATACTCACATAATGAAGAACACATATTTTTTTACTCTGTGTTTGGTCCAACTTATCAGTATTTTGCTGTTGGGTTTTGTTACCGCTCCTCCTCAATGGATTTGTTTTGCCTTCTTAGCAATTTATTTATTCCAGTTGAAATCCATAGACCCCTATGGTGAACATGCCCTTAACATCCCACACAGGGGGTGTAGATTTCAAACAGAGTCACAAATTCAGCCCTATTTGAAATCCACACTCCCTGTGTAAAAGACTAAAGGTCATTTCTTCCATAGGGGGTGTATGGATTTCAACTGGAATAGCCCAATATGTGTGTACTCAGTTATATACTCAAGTAGACAGAGTGAGATTTGATATGGCTTGAAATGGATGTTACCTTTGTGGGTGAGAAATTGGGCTGATCATTGCATCACAGATTACTATCATCTAATGGAAGAAAATGTAGTGTTCTCAATGCAAGAACGAACTGGATTTAGCTTACATTACTTAATTTATAATGCTGACTGTTTGATTTCTATGTATTCTATGTTATTTTCAGGTATCAAGTAGATTATCAGTTAGCAGTTTTTATTTCAAGATCAAGTGTCAACCTGATACAATTCAAGAGACTCTGGATATTCGCAGTACTACAGGTTAGTTGAAATCGGGACACCAAATTTTTTAACTTTATTCACTATTCTGTCGGTCGGACATCCAGGCTATCTCTAGTCTCGGGCCCAAACTGCATGTGGCTCATGGTTTGTTATGAACAACAGAAACCGACTGTGAAGGAGGCTACATAGCGATGTTGTTGGAGTGATATTCAATTTCGGAAAAAACGACACTCGACCATGGAATTTAATTTTAAGTTTGTCAGTATATAAACGGTAAATCAAGTAAGTTTCTTCCACTCTGAAGACTTAGAAACGCTTGTGTGATTCCACTGACTATTTGCGGTCGAAATTTACATAACACCAATGACAGAAATCATCAACAAAAATCAAATCAGGGACTTGTTTTCACTCGAACATCATCAACCGGAAGTGACGTGACACGGACCGACAGAATACATAACTTTTAAAGTAAGAAAGGCAATTATATGGAAGTATACATATGTGAAATGAATACAAACTGTATCTTCAAAATGTTTGAAAAAGGTCCAAAAACTTCTTAATGATAAAAATTGCATAAAATTGTTCTAGAGTCAAAAATCTAGTTACTACTTTATGAAATGCTTATTTTTCAACATATGGATTGAAATATGTTAAAATTTGCACATTTTTAATTTTGTACAAATTCTTGGGATATTTTTGGCCATAAAACAAACTTGAGGATCTAATTAAAAAAATTAGAGACTTGTAACTAGACTTTTGTAATATGTTTTGGACCATCTTAAGGGCAGAGTAATGGGAGAGAACATGGACCTTTTCGAGCATCATTATTTCTTAATTGTATGTCCAAATTATATAAAACTATACATTTTGGAAAGGAAATGAGCCAAGGAATCTCATGGTGACGTCAGATTTGTTCAAAAATCTCGAGTTTTTGAAAAAATCACAAAAATTCACTTTTTTACCCCAATGTTTTTGTGACAACTTAGAAAAAATCCGTTCGGAGTAAAATAAATGCAGTTCGCTTTTCATGAAGAAAAGATATGAACTTAGGGAAGGTTTTTTTATTTTTTTGAAAATCGTCTCTGTTTTCGAAATATTGAAAAAAACATGTGAAAAAAGCAATTTTGTCACTCTATTAAGCTAAAAATTGCACGGAATGGTGTATATTTTTGTTTAAAACAAATATTTTGAAAAAATGAGAAAACCTTCCCTAGACTTTGATGTACTCTAAACGATAGTGCAAAAAGTTTACCTTTTGCTTGCATATTTTTCGAGTTATCTTGTCACAAAAATCGTGCAATATTGTCAAAAGTGAACTCTGAGAAATCGACGTTTTAGTAAAAAATGTCAAAATTATGCACAAAACGTCCTTATATTTTAAAACAGTAAGACTTTCACGCTTGTAAAAGCTGTATCTGGTGCATGGTCTAAATATGCATCTTTTTGCACCAATGAATCTATAATGTCTGCTTTCAGTGCGCCAAAATTCAAAATAATTAAAAAATCTAAGTGGCATTTTGACTGCAAATTTTTGTTTTGTTTACACCACATTTGCTGGCGTTAACAGCATACCGAATGCGCCTGGACTGCGTTGGACATACGCACAGAGTTGCGCCACGTCACGCGACGCGAATCGCTGTGTAATCACAATATTTCGCATTCAGCGATTTCTGACTCATTATTTCCGCCAATTTACTAAAGCTGTCTTGAGCCATGTGACTTTTTAGAGTTGAAAAGAGTGAAATAAATCAAGCAAAAATACGAGTAAATATTAGCAAGCTGTATTTTATCAGTTTCAAGTGAAAGAATACGTCTTAGTGTTGATAAATATCAAAAAATCTCAAATTCGAGCGTGGATGAATGTGTCTTCCATTACTCTGGCCTTAAAAAATGTTGTGATTTTTTACAAAATTTCAAAGATACAGTGAGATTTCTTTCTCCAGTCCATTTCCAAAAATGTATACCTGGATATAATGAAAAGAAAGTTAAAAACTTTCCTGCCTAAATAGGTAATTATGCTGATGTTTTTTGGGTTTTTTCCCACAGTCAATATAATAATGTTGCACCCTCTGGCACACTAAATGTGAATTGCCAGTCCCCTCTGCCCAAATCAATGTTGATGAAACTTGTGACATTGATGAATTTTCCAGTCTCTGAAATAGCTACTATTATATTCTGGACTTTGCACCACTGTAATGCTGGTGGATCCCCAGCATTGTAAAAGTCATATTCTAGCAATCTTGCCAATTTCATTTTGACTGGTTGTAGTCACATTCTTGTACTTAATCAGTTACATTTTGTCTCTCTCCCTTACAGTTTGTGAATCTAGCCATTTTGATGAGTGAATCAACATTACATTTTCTACCTAATATCTGGATAATGTTCCTCATAGTTTTCTTTGAAGGACTACTAGGAGGTACAGCATTTGTCAACACTTTCTACCGCATAAGTCAGGAGGTAAGTTATAACATTCATAATAAGTGCACCACATGATCAGTGTGTTAAATACACCTAAAGACCCACACATTTTTGAGAAGTGTTTTTATAATAAGATTCTTTGAAGATGACACTGGCTAGAATATCAAAAGTTATCCCACTGATATTGAGTTTTCTAGGGAAATATGAAATTTGAAGTTCAGTATTGCTTTTGTTATTTATGCAATTCGCTGGTGTAGTGCACGTTAGAATATGGCTGTTGCTAGGTCAACTGGCTTGCGCTTTCTTTGTTACGAACCACTGATCGAAATTATCACAACACAAAGCCTATGACATATCATAATTCAGAACAGGTGTATGAGCCCAGGCTTGAACCAGTAACCAATGGTTACTAACATGCACTACGGCAGCAAATTGCACTGTAAGTCGATCAGGGGTTGTGTTATAGCACATGGTAATTAGGAAATCACTTTTGTATCATATTGTATTGTAAGTACATAGTAAGTGCTCCAAAGAAGCACAAGTCCCCAAACAATTTCTATCAATGTTTTAGATTGGGAAACTTGGTACCGTTAAAACCTTGTCTACAAGCATTTAGAGTGCTTCTAATGAAAGCTAAATTAATCCAGGCGCCCGTATGGAATTTTAGCAAATAAATTACAGATCCCAGCATATATAAACAAATATTATTGTAAGACCAATTTATTGTATTGGCATATTTACACATTATATCGTCGTAATTTAGCTTTCATCAAAAACTCTATATATGCTTGTAGATTGGATGCAATTGATGTGCTACTTTTTCCAACAGAAACTACTCTGTTGTTCATTTTCTAATTTCTTCCTAAAGTCTGTTACTCATATTTTCTGTTGGTTTGTTTATTTGTTTCCAGAGCTCACCCAAGGATAAGGAATTCTCAATGGGAGTAACAACTATATCAGATTCTAGTGGAATCACTTTAGCTGCCTTAAGCGCAATACCACTTCATAATGCACTGTGTAAAGCTTAGAATGTAGCCCATTTGTACACTGGTATATGATGTTACATCTATTTCATATTTGTGAGTGAATGGCCTGGGGGTCACTTGCATTGTGAGGTGGATATCATGCACATGTAGAGACTTTCAAAACAGACCCTAAATATACTGCGCCAATAAAGTATCCTTACACTTGGAAAAATAATCACAATTTCCAAACTGAACAATATTGGAGTAAATTTGTGTTTTTAATAGATGGACTATCTAATCCTGCACATTATGACACCACATTGAATCCAATGTAACTTCAAGAAGTAAAGTTACAAGCATTTGATTAGACGAAGGTCCTGTTTCAAAAGTGACAAACTGGCCTATTCAAAAAGCCACAGACCACAAATCTGGTTTGAGAGTGGTGAATGGCTAATTTATGTGTTTGGCTATAATTTAATATAAAAAGAACAAAAGAAAACTGAAACAAAAGAACTGGCAAATAAAATGAAAGTTATGAAAAGTACAGAGAAGAAAAACTGAAATAAAAACTGCTTTAAATAACGCTTCATTGAAGACACTGTGTTGTCTCTTTGTTGCGCTTGTTGGAATCTTTT
Organism: Amphiura filiformis; assembly: GCF_039555335.1. Lineage (NCBI taxonomy): Eukaryota > Metazoa > Echinodermata > Ophiuroidea > Amphilepidida > Amphiuridae > Amphiura > Amphiura filiformis. Next base: position 32,257,548 of record NC_092630.1, on the reverse strand, counting down.
TGCGCCTTGTATAGGCCAGTTTGTCACTTTTAAAACTGGACCTTCGTCTATTCAATTGCTTATAACTTTACTTCTTGAGGTCACATTGGATTCAATGTAGTGTCATAATGTGCAGGATTAGATAGTGCATATTAAAAATACAAATTTACCCAAATATTGTTCAGTTTTGAAATTGTGATTATTTTTCCAAGTGTAAGGATACTTTATTGGCGCAGTATAAATATTTTACCTGTGGTTCCCGGGGTGAATGGTATCAATTTATCGCTAAATTGTACATGATACTACTTTAAAAGATTTAGCTATGTCCAAAATACCTAAATATACTTAAGACTTAGTCCCAGAGAATGAGATAGAGGTTCTGCATGAAATTATTGATTGGCTCCAAACAGAGGATTTGAACCGGTGTTCTTCACCGTAATCATGGCGCAGTGCAGTCCATTCAATAAAATGTTGTCATCAACCTATTCGATGAGTGCATTTGTTATGTGAGTGAGACGAACTGTTGCGGTAGATTGCAATCATGCTTTTGTTTAATGTATTTGAGTAGTCTGCCATATTTACGGTATGATTCGTCATATGCACAACCTCTATTTTAATGGTACCTAAATAAAATACAGAGTAAAATAATCAAGTATATTATCTTCTATCTATTCTGTTCATTGATTGGTACCATTATATTAGAGTCCGAAGTTTACCGTTTTCTAAAATCCATTTTCCGTGTTGTAATCCGTGTTGTAAAATTTGTAAATCTGTGTCATGAATAAAGCTTAAAATGTATAAACAATGATATTAATATCACAATAAAGTGTTCAATATCGCGATCAATATTGTCTGATTGGAATATTCTCACGATAATAGGCCGACTATTACGAAGTTTGAAGGGATATAGGGGGTCATGCCTTGGTAATATACCTTTATTTCGGTATTATTAAACAGTATTTTTATCATAAAAATTGACATACACAACTCATGATTGTTTTTGACACTTATTTCTCTTATCTTTTGACAATTTTTGTCACATACAAAAATGTAATTTTCCGTGTTGTACCTCTGATTCCGTGATTTTCTTCTGTTTTCCGTAAAACGGAAAACTTCGGACTCTACCATTATATCATAAGTTTGTATGCAAAATAATAAAACAAATGCTGCATGCTTTATATACTTTACAATGGGCTATTCTATTCAAATGGGGTTACCTGAATGGGCGACTCCATTTGAAATTCACACTCCCTGTGTGATTGATTAGGGTCATGTCTTCCATTGGGGGTGTATGGATTTCAACTGGAATAGCCCAATTATCTCCCCCATTGGTTACTGGTCTCAAACCTGTCACTCTGTATACTTTGGTTTGAGGGACCACTAATTCGTACCCTAAACCCTAACCCTAACCCTACTCACTTGAGTGGTAGCAATTATTATAAAATCTTGCCCAAAAGGGTACTAGCCATGAAGCAAGGTATTCAAAAGATTGGAGTGCTCCCGGATTTTATTGTGTACCCTCAAGTTGGAACAGTACTTATTTTACATTGAAACAATGTGACACATTTTCTTCATCCTCAAAATGGAATTTGTATAATATTTTTTTAATTAGTTCCAATATTTTCATGCCAATAATAAATTAATATATGTGGCCAAGGTATTACTAGTGTTACAAATATAAAAGAATTCTCTATTTCTGAAACCAAATTTGATAACAGAAATTGTTGTACTACATTGCCAAAGTACCAATAATGCTGCCCATTTTTCTGCACTTATAACACAAGTAATAATAGATGAAAGTAATATTGTAATATCTGCTGATTGTTATGTACTTTTCAATCCAAGGCATTTAATCCAAGGCCTTAGGTGTTGTATTTGTGACAAAAAATCACAGAACACAACATTTAATTTATACAATCAAAATGTGATGCCTGAAATGTGTTGTTGATGAATCATTGACGTATGTGACATGAGGAATGAGTCGGATGTCGCTAATATTGTTTTTGAGATATTGGCAAAAACTGTTCAAATTCTTTTGTTTTATATTGTTTTCAGCCATTGATAAATTGCTCATAACTCGGTAACCAGGTGTCCGATTTTGATGGGGTTGCATCATAATGTAGCATTCATAAACTGCCAGAAAATGATGTTAAAAACTTCTAATTGAAAATTGCTGACATGTAACTCATTCCCCTTGATCATGTCATATATAAACTGTGCGTACATTACTGTACGTCTTTATGTTATAAGTCTTATTTATATGTCCAATACATATGTCCAATACATTCAGATACATATGTATCTGTGATGTTCATAAGTCATTGAACCGATCAGCATCATAATGTTCGATGGACTGATATGCGTATTGACGATAATATTTGATAGTAAAAAAGTAATATTTTGTGAAAAAGAATCCATATCTATTTTTATGGCTAAGTTACAATGTACAGATGTATATCAATATAGTGATGACAATGCTACTTTATTATATAATGTCTTTACTAGCCTTTCAATGCAATCTTTGTTATATTTATTGTGCCTTTATTAAGGGATGGGGTATGAACGTTTGGACAGTATTTATTGTGGGACATTAGAGCACATCAGACATATCGAATTGCATTCTGAATACGAAGAATGTCCTTCTGATATCAAATAATTTTGTTTTTTTGAAATTAGCAATGTAATACACATTTTATGGCAAATGATTAAAAATTGATATTTTTGATATTTAACAGTACTCGAAGTAAACTTTATAAATCTGGTGATTTATACTTAAAGTGTATATAGGTGCGATGAAAAACCGACGATCAATTGAAAATTTTGACCTTTATTATTGAAGATATGATTTTTTTTTTCCAAAAAACACACAAAAAAATTAGGTCTTTTTGGGGAAAAAATCCATATCTTCAATATGAAAGATCAAAATTTTCAATTGATCGTCGGCTTTTTCTCCCAGCTACATACACTTTAAGAATATATCATTAGATTTATATAATTTACTTCGAGGACTGTTATATATCAAAATGTGAAAAATATCAAATTTTAATAATTTGTCATAAAATTTGTATTATATCGTGAATTTCAAAAAATGAAAATTATTTGATATCAGAAAGACATTCTTCGTATTCAGAATGCAATTCAATATGTCTGATGTGCTCTCATGTCCCACAAAAAATACTGTTGAAACGCTCAAAACGCTCATTCCAGATCCCTTAACTATAACAGTATAGTATAAACCTATTAAAATGAAAATGAAAATAAATGTAATTTAAACTTTATCATGGCGGCATGAGAATTTTCCTGTTTAAACAGTAATTTCTGGGTTTTTGTTGTTGTTTTGTTTTTGATTTATTTCTAGCCCGTTTTTGAGCATTGTTGCCATATTTTACGCACTTCCTGTTTTTTCAGAATTTTCCTGTCTTTTCATTGAAATATATTCTCATGCCTGATCATGTATCAATGCAAGAAATTTTGGACATAGGCGTAGATCCCGGTGGGGGGGATAAATCTCCCCCCCCAATATTTTGTCAGGGGGGGATGGTCCATACAATCATCCCCCCAAATGTTGATGCCTGATAATGGGTGTCTGACCATATTAACCTCATATTTGCCCATTTTAGCCCCAAAAGTGCAAATTTTCGCACACTTCGCGCGCATTTATTCTACTTTTACACCAAATTTCATCAGTTTAGCTTCAAAATAGCACAATTTTTCGCGCGCATTTGTACCATAAACTTCTGTCGCCAAAATGTGCTGGATTGACTATACTTCAATAATTTTTTTCCAACTCAATCCCCCCAATGTCAAAAAGAAATCTACGCCACTGATTTTGGATGTGATGCTTTAAAAAAAGGTTTTCATATAACTGCTATGAATATAGGATATTGTACATGTAAATTTATATCAATTTTTGTATTTTGCTGATAACAAAAAGAGACAGGTTCACAAATGCTAATTTGCCAATACCATAAGAAAAAAGTAAATTTGATGCAATTTGTATAAATGCTCTGACAGTAATATTATTGTCTTTCAAAGTCAGGCACATAATTATTTTATATATCTATTTTCAGGGTAGTTTTGATATTTATGCATATTTACTCAACAATATAAAATTGTATTGAAATCAGTCTTTTTGAATAAAACAAACACACTATCTATGGTCATCTTGTGACTCCTTACATTTTGGTCATCAAAAATTTTATGACCCCACTATTTTTCTTTCCAAATATTTATGACCCCCATATATTTGGGACCCCCTTCCAAAGAAAATGATAGCCCCTTAGTATTAACGCAGGTAAATACAGACTTTTATCCAAGTGGTGTTTGACAAATGAGATTACAGAATTCATGTTAACTAAAGGATAAATATATTTGTCGCCATGATGGAGCACAATAAAATTATCTATTAATGTATCATCTGTGTCCCGAAAGTGTATAATTTCTAGAATTAGTGAGAAACAAAGGCTTTTACGACACGAGTTAAGGGGGTACTACACCCCTGGCCAATTTTGTGCCTATTTTTGCATTTTTCTCAAAAATTATAGCGCATTGGTGACAAGTAATATATTTATATTATAGGGGCAAGGACTAGAACTACTGCACTGGCAATTTTATTTCAGCACAGACAACAGTTGTGGAGTTACAATCAAAAATGAGGAAAACCAATATTTGATCAATAAATCAATAACTACTTGCCTTGAGTTGCTGAATTTTCAGAGCAGAAGTTGTAGTCCTTGCCCCTATAATATACATATCTTACTTTTCACCAATGCACTATAATTTTTGAGAAAAATGCAAAAATAGGCCCAAAATTGGCCAGGGGTGTAGTACCCCCTTAAACAATGTCAAAAGATTTCATGAAAGTCAACATGTTATAAGAGGTAATAAAGCTTTGATATGTGATGATGCATTTTGGACATCCTTACAGGGAATCCCAGGCACAAATTATTTTACCGTAGTTAAAGGATGACTCCGGCAATCACAACATTTATGCCTTATATGATAGAAAATTAATTATTAATCACGAATCACGAATCACATGGTTTTATTTGAAACAAACTCATATTGACCATAAAAACGAATTAATACAGCTGTCTCTCAACACGCGATATTCAAAATTCCTGGGCACCAAAATTGTTGAGTGCAATGACGTCTCAATAATACAATGAAGGCTGACAACAATTGAGCACAAGTAACCATTACGTCATTGCACTAGACAATTTTGGCGCGGTAAGTTTGAATATCGCGTGTTGAGAGCCGACTATTTTTATTTGTTTTTATGGTCAATATGAGTTTGTTTCAAATAAAATCATGTGATTCTACTTGATATTTGTTTTCCTTATAAGGCATAATGTTGTGATTGCCGGAGTCATCCTTTAACATTTGAACAAGGAGCCTGTTTAAGCAACTGTATACGTGGTGTCCCGCCTATTAAGGTTAGGTTTAGTTAGGGTTAGGAAACTTATATACATATTCATTGGTGATATGTATAGAATAGCAATCAGTAAGTATGATTAACAGACACGTTTCTGGCAGAACGACTCGTAGTACAATGTTATAGTCTCTGCACTATGGATCCATAGGTTGTTTCAATTTTAATCAATTTCTTTTCTTTTTGTTAAGAGGAAATAATATTGGCACTAAACTTGTGTTATAAAACTGAACACCGTAGAATTGAGACCTCGTATAGTTACGTATGTGATGTATGCGAAGCAAATGTTAAATACGGAAAACAATATCGCATCCTGTTATCCTGTATATACCAAGAAAATCTGATCAAATAAAAATATGCCTTTTACATAAACTGATGTAGCCTGAATGTGTCATGGCTGTGTAAATATTGCATCTAGCTCAACTATATTTTTGAAGGTTCCTATTTTTGATTTATTGAAATTTGTAGTCCTTATTTTTGATTCGGTGAAATTTGTAGTCCCTATTTTCACTTTTGTAGTTCCTATTTTTGAAATAGTGACTACAAATTTCACTTAATCAAAAATATGTGTCAAAAATATGCATCAAAAAGTCAATAAATCAAAAATATGGACTACAAATTTCACTAAATCAAAATTAGGGACTTTGGGGTCTTTGAGTGACAGAGCATGTGTTGGTAATGGGGTCTTTGGGTGACAGCGATGGTGAAAAGTGGGGTCTTAACGGCCCTACATACGCGTCAGCTCCAAAGTGGGAGTGCCCCCCCCCCCCCGATTTCAGCACATCAACAAATTTCACTAAAAAATATGCATCAAAAAGTCAATAGTTAAAAAATATGGACTACAATTTTCACTAAATAAAAAATAGGGACTACAAATTTGTCATTTAGTGAAATTTGTAGTCCCTATTTTTGATTTATTGACATTTGTAGTCCCTATTTTTGAATTTATTGACTTTTTGATGCATATTTTTCAAAAAGTCAATAAATCAAAAATAGGGACTACAAATTTCACTAAATCAAAAATATGAATCAAAAAGTCAATAAATCAAAAATATGGATTACAAATTTCACTAAATCAAAAATATGTATCAAAGAGTCAAATCAAAAATAGGGACTGCATATTTCACTAAATTTAGTAAAAATATGTATCAAAAAATCAAAAATAGGGACTACACATTTCACCAAATCAAAAATAGGGACTACCAATTTCACTAAATCAAAAATATGCATCAAAAAGTCAATAAATCAAAAATAGGGACTGCAAATTTCACTAAATTTAGTAAAAATATGTATCAAAAAATCAAAAATAGGGACTACACATTTCACCAAATCAAAAATAGGGACTACAAATTTCACTAAATCAAAAATAGGGACTACACATTTCACCAAATCAAAAATAGGGACTACAAATTTCACTAAATCAAAAATAGGGACTACACATTTCACCAAATCAAAAATAGGGACTACAAATTTCACTAAATCAAAAATAGGGACTACAAATTTCACTAAATAAAAAAAAATAAAAAATAGGGTCTACAAATTTTAGTCCCTATTTTTGATTTATTGAAATTTGTAGTCCCTATTTTTGAATAGTGAACTTTGTAGTCCTTATTTTAGATTTATTGACTTTTTGATGCATATTTTTCAATAAAGTCAATATGCAAAGTCAATAAATCAAAAATAGGGATTACAAATTTCACTAAATCAAAAATACGGACTACAATTTTCACTGAATCAAAAATATGCATCAAAAAGTCAATAAATCAAAAATCAGGGACTACAAATTTCAATAAATCAAAAAGTTAGTTTTAGATAATGTCATAAAAATTGTAGAATTATTTTAAAATTTTTGACCACCCTGTATACTTAACGCAAGGTTACCAAACTCTTTCTTCCTATTAAATTTGCTTGAAGAGCCCATGCATGTCTTTCTGAATTCATATTTATTTTGAGCTACAGAGCTTTCAGAAAAGGAAAATATGGGGTTCATCATGACAAGAAAGATGCTAATTTTGTTGTTGATCCACGCTGTATATTTCTTACCCACCCTCTATATGATGTTATACTTGGTTGATTTGGCATCTTATAAGCTTTCCAGAAATATATACTTCTAATGGTCTAAAATTTATTCGTGATAAGTTGTTTTTATGGGGGTACTACACCCCTGCCTAATTTTGTGCCTATTTTTGCATTTTTCACAAAAATTATAGAGCATTGGCATGATTGGTGACAAGTAAGATATGTATATTATAGGTGCAAGGACTACAACTACTGCACTGGAAATTTAATTTCAGCAAAGACAACAGTTGTGGAGTTACAGTCAAAAATGGGAGAAAACCAATATTTGATCAATAAATCAATAACTACTTGCCTTGAGTTGCTGAATTTTCAGTGCAGTAGTTGTAGTCCTTGCCCCTATAATATACATATCTTACTTGTCACCAATGCGCTATAATTTTTGAGAAAAATGCAAAAATAGGCACAAATTGGCCAGGGTGTAGTACCCCTTAAGTGAATCAAAATTGGTGATATTTTTCTCATTTTACATTATGTTACACAAATGATGACAAATTCATGACATGCGATCGACAACAAATTTCACTAAAAAAAAGTCAATCATCAAAAAGTCAATAATTCAAAAATAGGGACTACAAATTTCACTAAATCAAAAATAGGGACTACAAATGTCACTAAATCAAAAATTGTATCAAAAAGTCAATAATTCAAAAATAGGGACTACACATTTCACTAAATCAAAAATAGGGACTACCAATTTCACTAAATCAAAAATAGGGACTACAAATGTCACTAAATCAAAAATAGGGACTACAAATTTCAACAAATAAAAAAATATGGACTACAATTTTCACTAAATCACAAAATTAGGTATCAAAAAGTCAATAAATCAAAAATAGGGACTACAAATTTCACTGAATCAAAAATAGGACTACAAATTTCAATAAATCGAAAACAGGGACTACAAATTTCGCACAAAAATCAAAAATATGCATCAAAAAGTCAAACCAAAAATAGGGACTACAAATTTCACTGAATCAAAAATATGCATCAAAAAGTCAATAAATCAAAAATAGGGACTACAAATTTCACTGAATGAAAAATAGGGACTACAAATTCCACTGAATGAAACATAGGGACTACAAATTTCACTGAATGAAAAATAGGGACTACAAATTTCACTAAATCAAAAATAGGGACTGCAAATTTCACTGAATCAAAAATAGGGACTACAAATTTCAACAAATAAAAAATATGGACTACAATTTTCACTAAATCACAAAATTAGGTATCAAAAAGTCAATAAATCAAAAATAGGGACTACAAATTTCACTGAATCAAAAATAGGACTACAAATTTCAATAAATCGAAAACAGGGACTACAAATTTCGCAAAATCAAAAATATGCATCAAAAAGTCAACAAACCAAAAATAGGGACTACAAATTTCACTGAATCAAAAATATGCATCAAAAAGTCAATAAATCAAAAATAGGGACTACAAATTTCACTGAATGAAAAATAGGGACTACAAATTCCACTGAATGAAACATAGGGACTACAAATTTCACTGAATGAAAAATAGGGACTACAAATTTCACTAAATCAAAAATAGGGACTGCAAATTTCAATAAATCGAAAACAGGGACTACAAATTTCGCAAAATCAAAAATATGCATCAAAAAGTCAACAAACCAAAAATAGGGACTACAAATTTCACTGAATCAAAATATGCATCAAAAAGTCAATAAATCAAAAATAGGGACTACAAATTTCACTGAATGAAAAATAGGGACTACAAATTCCACTGAATGAAACATAGGGACTACAAATTTCACTGAATGAAAAATAGGGACTACAAATTTCACTAAATCAAAAATAGGGACTGCAAATTTCACTGAATCAAAAATAGGGACTACAAATTTCACTTAATCAAAAATAGGGACTACAAATTTCACTGAATCAAAAATAGGGACTACAAATTTCACTAAATCAAAAATGGGGACTGCAAATTTCACTGAATCAAAAATAGGGACTACAAATTTCACTAAATCAAAAATAGGGACTACAAATTTCACTAAATCAAAAATGGGGACTGCAAATTTCACTGAATCAAAAATAGGGACTACAAATTTCACTAAATCAAAAATGGTGACTACAAATTTCACTAAATCAAAAATATGCATCAAAAAGTCAATAAATCAAAAATAGGGACTACAAATTTCACTGAATGAAAAATAGGGACTACAAATTCCACTGAATGAAACATAGGGACTACAAATTTCACTGAATGAAAAATAGGGACTACAAATTTCACTAAATCAAAAATAGGGACTGCAAATTTCACTGAATCAAAAATAGGGACTACAAATTTCACTTAATCAAAAATAGGGACTACAAATTTCACTGAATCAAAAATAGGGACTACAAATTTCACTAAATCAAAAATGGGGACTGCAAATTTCACTGAATCAAAAATAGGGACTACAAATTTCACTAAATCAAAAATGGTGACTACAAATTTCACTAAATCAAAATATTGTATCAAAAAGTCAATTAATCAAAAATTAGGACTACAAATTTCACTAAATCAAAAATAGGGACTACCAATTTCACTAAATCAAAAATAGGGACTACAAATTTCAACAAATAAAAAATATGGACTACAATTTTCACTAAATCACAAAATTAGGTATCAAAAAGTCAATAAATAAAAAATAGGGACTACAAATTTCACTGAATCAAAAATAGGGACTACAAATTTCAATAAATCGAAAACAGGGACTACAAATTTCAATAAATCAAAAATATGCATCAAAAAGTCAACAAACCAAAAATGGGGACTACAAATTTCACGAAATCAAAAATATGCATCAAAAAGTCAAATAAAAATAGGGACTACAAATTTCACTCAATCAAAAATAGGGACTACAAATTTCACTGAATCAAAAATAGGGACTACAAATTTCACTCAATCAAAAATAGGGACTACAAATTTCACTAAATCAAAAATGGGGACTACAAATTTCACTAAATCAAAATATTGTATCAAAAAGTCAATAAATCAAAAATTAGGACTACAAATTTTACAAAGTCAAAAAATTGCATCAAAAAGTCAATAAATCAAAAAAAGGGACTACAAATTTCACTGAATCAAAAATTGTATCAAAAAGTCAATAAATCAAAAATAGGGACTACAAATTTCACTATATCAAAAATATGCATCAAAAAGTCAACAAACCAAAAATAGGGACTACAAATTTCACTGAATCAAAAACAGGGACTACAAATTTCACTGAATCAAAAATAGGGACTACAAATTTCACTAAATCAAAAATAGGGACTACAAATTTCACTAAATCAAAAACAGGGACTACAAATTTCACAAAGTCTAAAATATGCAATAAAAAGTCAATAAATCAAAAAAAGGGACTACAAATTTCACTAAATCAAAAAATTGTATCAAAAAGTCAATAAATCAAAAATATGGACTACAAATTTCATAGACTGTCCCACAGTCTCGGTTCGGTCCGGCCTGGATAATGGAACGATAGGCCTACATAATAACATAATAGCCCGTATCAAAATATGCCATAGTCCTTCCCCCCCCCCCGATTCTAAATACACAGCGCCCAAAACCAATTCACAGCGCCCAAAACCAATTCCTCTTTCTACATATTGATGCCACTACACTAATCACACCTCCTATATTGAACGCTAAATTTCAGTGACCGCTCCCCACTTTTAATGCTATGTAATCTACATTACCAGTCGTTCTCCACGGACCCGAGGGAGGGTCTACAAATTTCACAAAGTCTAAAATATGCAATAAAAAGTCAATAAATCTAAAAAAGGGACTACAAATTTCACTATATCAAAAAATTGTATCAAAAAGTCAATAAATCAAAAATATGGACTACAAATTTCACAAAGTCTAAAATATGCATCAAAAAGTCAACAAACCAAAAATAGGGACTACAAATTTCACTGAATCAAAAACAGGGACTACAAATTTCACTAAATCAAAATAGGGACTACACATTTCACTAAATCAAAAACAGGGACTACAAATTTCACTAAATCAAAAATAGGGACTAACAATTTCACTAAATCCAAAATAGGGACTAAAAATTTCACTGAATGAAAAATAGGGACTACAAATTTCACTCAATTAAAAATAGGGACTACAAATTTCACTAAATCAAAAATATGGACTACAAATTTCACTAAATCAAAAATATGTATCAAAAAATCAATAAATCAAAAATAGGGACTACACATTTCACCAAATCAAAAATAGGGACTACAAATTTCACTCAATCAAAAACAGACCTATGCATCAAATGAAATTTATAGTCCTTATTTTTGATTTATTGACTTTTTGATACATGCATATTTTTGCTTTTTGATACATATTGTGATTTAGTGAAATTTGTAGTCCCTATTTTTGATTTAAAGAAATTTGTAGTCCCTATTTTTGATTTAGTGAAATTTGTAGTCCCTATTTTTGATTTATTGATGCCTATTTTTGATTTTTTAAATTTGATCAAAAAGTCAATAGGGGACTACAAATTTCACTCAATCAAAAATAGGGACTACAAATTTCACTCAATCAAAAAGGGACTACAAATTTCACTCAATTAAAAATAGGGACTAAAAATTTCACTCAATTAAAAATAGGGACTACAAATTTCACTAAATCAAAAAATGGGACTACAAATTTCACTAAATCAAAAATAGGGACTACAAATTTCACTCAATCAAAAATAGACCTATGCATCAAATGAAATTTACAGTCCTTATTTTTGATTTATTGACTTTTTGATACATGCATATTTTTGCTTTTTGATACATATTGTGATTTAGTGAAATTTGTAGTCCCTATTTTTGATTTAATGAAATTTGTAGTCCCTATTTTTGATTTAGTGAAATTTGTAGTCCCTATTTTTGATTTGGTGAAATGTGTAGTCCCTATTTTTGATTGAGTGAACTTTGTAGTCCCTATTTTTGATTGAGTGAAATTTGTAGTCCCTATTTTTGATTTATTGACTTTTTAATGCATATTTTTGATTTAGTGAAATTTTTAGTCCCTATTTTTGATTGAGTGAAATTTGTAGTCCCTATTTTTAATTGAATGAAATTTGTAGTCCCTGTTTTTGATTTAGTGAAATTTGTAGTCCCTATTTTTGATTGAGTGAAATTTGTAGTTCCTATTTTTGATTTATTGACTTTTTAATAATGCATATTTTTGATTTAGTGAAATATTTAGGCCCTATTTTTGAAATAAAAATTTGATGAGGAATTCAATCATGCTATTAGTTTTAGTGCCACAAGTGGAGGAAAAAAGTTTTGATTGATAATGTCATAAAAATTGTAGAATTATTTTACAATTTTTTACCACCCTGTATGTTTAACGCAAGGTTACCTAACTCTTTCTTCCTATTAAATTTGCTTGAAGAACCCATACAATGTCTTTCTAAATCCATATTTATTTTGAGCTACAGAGCTTTCAGAAAAGGAAAATATGGGGTTCATCATGACAAGAAAGATGCTAATTTTGTTGTTGTTCCACCCTGTATATTTCTTACCCACCCTGTATTATGATGTTATACTTTGTTGATTTGGCATCTTTGTAATATAAGCTTTCCAGAAATATATACTTTTAATGGTCTAAAATTTATTCATGATAAGTTGTGTTTAAGTGAATCAAAATTGGTGATATTTTTGTCATTTTACATTATGTTACACAAATGATGACCAATTCACTCAATCAAAAATAGGGACTACAAATTTCACTCAATCAAAAACAGGGACTACAAATTTCACTCAATCAAAAACAGGGACTACAAATTTCACTCAATCAAAAATAGGGACTACAAATTTCACTGACTCAAAAATAGGGACTACAAATTTCACTCAATCAAAAATAGGGACTACAAATTTCACTCAATCAAAAACAGGGACTACAAATTTCACTCAATCAAAAATAGGGACTACAAATTTCACTGACTCAAAAATAGGGACTACAAATTTCACTCAATCAAAAATATGCATCAAAAAGTCTATAATTCAAAACTAGGGACTACAAATTTCACTCAATCAAAAATAGGGACTATAGGCCTACACATTTCACTGAATCAAAAATAGGGACTGCAAATTTCACTGAATCAAAAATATGGACTAAAACTTTCACTCAATTAAAAATAGGGACTACAAATTTCACTGAATCAAAATAGGGACTGCAAATTTCACTCAATTAAAAATAGGGACTGCAAATTTCACTGAATCAAAAATACGGACTACAAATTTCACTTAATCAAAACAGGGACTACAAATTTCACTAGGCCTATATCAAAATATGCATCAAAAAGTCAATAATTCAAAACTAGGGACTACAAATTTCACTATATCAAAAATATGCATCAAAAAGTCAATAATTCAAAACTAGGGACCACAAATTTCTCGATGAAAAATAAAACGTTTGACACGGGCGTTTGACAAACAGTTTGCTCCATAGGGCCTAAACATTTGACAAACGCTTTTTAAAACGTTAAACTGGTGTGTGGCTCCTTCCGTTTTTAAACCGTTTGATTATAAACGTTTGGTATTAAAACGTTTGGCAAAAACATGTGTAGGCCTACTGAAAGCTCAGAAGTAGGCTACATGTATCTCCAACAGTGAGAGCAGCTGACACCCCCATTTTGTCGACTGCTACATTGACCCCACCAGACGAAATGACCTCTCTGTAGTAACATCCGGGAGTTTCAAACAGTGTTTTCGAGTCAAAATGGCGGCAGCGTCCAATGCATCGGATTTATCCGATAGCGAACTTAGAGCTGAATTAAAACGGCTTGGTTTCAATGCTGGACCTGTCACAGGCAGTACTCGACCACTACTGATCAAGAAATTGTTGAAGTTACAAGGAGATGATAAACAATTGCCAAACCTTACGAAGAAATCCGTGCCATCGCGCAAGCTGTTGGGGTTCAGTTCGGACGAAAGCGATAGCGAACACAACGGGAGTCTTGCAAGGTCACGAAATCCAGCAACCAAAAATCTTCGTAGAAGAAGCACAAAAGCCGCTAGTAGAACTGCAGCTCTAGATTCACCCTCCACAAACAATAATGATGTGCCAAACTCAAATTCTGGTAAATTTAATGCTACGCCAAAGCCATCTCAAAGTTCTAGGGCAAGCTTGGGAAGGTCATCACTTCGAGGTGGCACTGTCAGCAGTCCCAAGTCCCGGGTCAACTCCCGGGCGAGAGCGAGTGATGGCTCGCGCTCAGCAGCCGCTGAGTTTTCCGACTCGGACGTTGATATTGACCAGCAGCCAAATGGCACAATGGGTGAAGATGAATTTCAGGCTGCTGATGTTGGAATCAACACCAGCAATAGGGTAAACAGTAGAGCATCATTAGGATTGGGCCGTCATAACAAATCAGGTAGAGCAAGTCTGAATTCAACATACGCTTTGCACGATGAAGATTTGAATGATGAAGCACCAGAAACACAATCTGTCAAACCATCTTATATTGTTAATAAAACTCCTAAAACCAGTACTCCACGCAGAACAAGGTCACGTCTTAGCGACCAAACATCCACAAAGAAAAGAAATAGCAGTACAGTTGTACCAGAGGACAGTCATGACAGTTTTGTAAATAGGAGGTATTATCCAAATGCCTCATTTACCAGCATGGGTGGGGGTGATGGCTCGAGGTCTAGCAAAGCTAGAAGTCCTCTGAGTGCCTATGAAGCAAATCACACTGGAGGAGGTTCTGTGAATCAGTATGGTGATGGACCTATAGGTGGTGACACTTTGTTAGAAAAAGAATTTGCCACAGAAGAGAAATTGGGCTCCACTTTGGGTTCCAAGTATGGCCACTCGTACATCCCAATGGTGCTCTTGATGTGTGCCTTCCTCTTCTTTGTTTCACTGGCTGTTATGTACTTCAGTGTAGGAGCTCTGGATAGAAGTGCTGATCTCAAAGGTAATGCCATAGCTTATCCTGCAGTCGAATAAATGGTTCCTACATATGTACATGTAGACATGTTGTGTATCATGAATGTAAATTAATGTCAATGTTATTGTTTACAATACTAGATGTCAAAAAACACAAATAAATAATGCGATTGTGCAAAAGTCCAAGCCATAATTTAGTTTTTGGATCGGATTTTTGCACAATTTGTAATTTTTTGTTAAAGCAAAAAATGCAATATCAAGGCAAATAAATAATGCGATTGTGCAAAAGTCCAAATCTTTTTAGTGTTCAGGTGCCAGGTGGACTTTTGCACAAGCATGTTATTTGTGGTCAAATTATTGCATTTTTGTATGCAGTATGTCCATCTGCAAATAAGAAATGGGTAATGAAAGTTGATGTTGTGTTTCCAGTCTATTTTTATTTTATTTTATTTTTCCAGCCTGTTTTGGGCCTTTTAATGTGCTTTTTCAGGCAGTTTTCAAAAAAGCAGTTTTTATGCCAAGGTTTCAGGAATATGATTTAATTTCCAATCAAATTGAATGAGAAAATTTAAACACTGTTTCCCTTTTTTACAAGGTCAGAATTTTGTTACTCGAGAACTCCAGCTTCGAATGTGCACACGATAGTTACACATTCGATGCAAGAGTGCGTTGCTATCGTTTTTCAGTCAGACAGCTCGGTGCAATTTTTTGCACCAGAAATTGTTTATTCTGTTAATGTTGAAATTGGATGAAAGTCATTTCGATGAGTCAACTGTATCTTTTGAGCAAGATTTGCCTATTTTGAGTGCAGTCTAAAATTTTGATGGTGTAATTTTAGCAACATTTTTGATGTGATTGCCTGTCGTGATTGGCGGTGTTAACTTCTGAACTTCCATTGCTTTACACGACGCCATGCTTCAGCTTAATCCGACTAGATTTTGAATGCAATGGTCTCTAGCCTAGAATGTGAAGCTATTGGTGAGCAAATTCATGGCTAGACTTCACGAAACAAGAATTTTGACCTGATCAATTATCACAACTTGAGATTCTTCAATTCTTGTACATGTATTTTGCAGAATTATAATGCATAGCAAAGTTGATTGCCATAAATTTTCAAAATACACAGTAATGAGTAAAATGTACAGGTTTTACCATACTTGGCAGTGGGGTTTGACTCCCACCCTTTTTATTTTACCCCCACCCTTTTTATTGAGGCACCCTTTATATTGAAAATTCCTGACCCCCACGCTTTATACTGAGGCACCCTTTACACTGAAAATTCCTGACCCCCACCACTTTTTGCTTTTTCCCCTATTTGTATACATTGATGAAGTCACAGGCAATTTGGTTCAAAGTAAATTAAGTACGCCGAAGTCTGCACCTATCATCACACAATAGCCTAGTGGATGTAAACATGCATCAAATGGAATTTTATCTTGCGATATGGTTTGCTGGCGTTTGGCACTTTTTGTGGTTTGGCACTTATTCTTGGAAACTAGGATGATTTTATCATTCAATGAAAATATATTGTAAGCTGGCACTCCCACCCTTTTTATTTTACTCCCACCCTTTATATCAATCCACCCTTTTTACCAACAAAGTTCAAACCCCCACCCTTTTAAGGATTTTCCAAATTTCCAAGTGGCACCCTTTAAAAAGGGTGCCCTGCCAACAGTGTTTACTAAAATCCAACATTTGATTCTTATAATTGCAAGAATTAGTTTATTTGTACACACTCCATATAATGCTGACCCTGTTTGTTGAACCACATCTCAACAGTGGTCGATTTACCTGGATTAGCAACGCAAAATGCTACTCACAATTCTACGAAAATCGATCACTGGCCACTGCATTTGTCTACAAACTTGCAAGAAGGAGAAAAAAACGCATCGATACAGTTATGGCGAATTCTGAAATTAGGAATGTTTTGGCGATGGTAAAAGGTATTTAAAAAAATCCACATTATGGTGAAAACAAACTGCTACTCACAATTTTGGAATTGCTATTCAAATCTGAAAGTGAGTAGCAGTTTTTGCAACACAAAAAAATAGATGAAAATCGAACACTGCATCTCAATGTTCAAGTGGCAGACCTTGTCTTTTGAGGCGAGTGAGAGTGATCACTCGCCATCACTCGCCTTTGAAGCTGAGGAGAGCTTTTTAACACTCACCTACATTTGGTGTAATACAAGTGATTAAAATCACTCGCCTACAGCTCACCTGAAAAGTTTTGAGGAGAGTGATTTGTCACTCGCCAGCAATTTTCAAAAGACAAGGCCTGAAGTGGCATACAATCATAGGTGACAGGTCTAAATTAGAACCATGGGCAACTTCTTGATGACACTTGGGAATAACCTGACCTCCTGATTTGCATGACGTGTGTGTAGTTGTCTTGAACGGTTCAACCAGGTAGAGTTTCATGACTATATACCATTTTTCACCCTGTGTGACGTCAGCGTGCATTTCATTGGCCGCAGCCTTGAACCGCCAGCGCTCGCCCAAAGCATTGGTGTACACACACACACGTTTAAAAACGCCGCATACATGTAGATGTGTGTAGCTGCTTCAACACTCAACAGGAACAAGCTGATGTCACTACCACATCACATCAGGGTGAAAAAGTGTGTAAGTTGCCAATAGTCGCAGTATACAAAATAAATAATATTGACTGCTATCATGCTATGAGGCAGGGGTAGCATTAATGCCCAAAAGTCGGGGTTGTTTTCCGTGTTTTCACTCCCGAGCTTGCTGAAAATCCCAATACATTACATGGAGTGAAAATTAAATCTCGGGGGTGTAAAATATTTTGCAGTGTAGTCAGGGGTAGACATGGTAGAAGTAAGGTCCAAAAGTAGAGGGTCAGAGTTCACCCTGAGCTTGCACATTCCCAATATATCATATGGAGGGTGAAAAATTAATATTTTTTAAATAACCCGATCGGGGGTTAACGCTACCCTGCTATGAGGGGCATGGTTAAAATTATAGGCCCAAGGTGATCTCAAAACCATGACTAAGCAGTGGCGTGCGCAAAGGGGGGGGGCAGGGGGCACAGGCCCCCCACGTTTGTTGGTCATTCGGGGGAAATGAGTCATGCGCCCGCACCTTACACTCCTAATCGAGACTTCATTCGGGGGAACTGAACAACCTGCCCCCCACTTTCAATATGCTGCACACGCCACTGTGACTAAGCCCCCAGATGAAGTCGAATTAGTCCTGGTTTTGAGATGACTGCAGGCCTATAATTTTAACCATGCCAGTGATGCCACAAATATATAGCAGTCAATGTTTTCAATATGTTTGTTTTATACAAAATGAGTCTTGTCATGTGATTAGTTAAAAGAATAGGCCTACATGTTAGGCTAGGCCAGGCTGCTTGCCTTTAGCTTCAGGCCCATTTTTGTCAAAGAGTATAGGCCCACATATATACATAGACCAAGGGGAAAGGCCTACATGTATGATATAATTGATATTGAACTAAACTGGGCTCAAAAAGAAACTTATAATTTTCACAAGATCATATCTTAAAATCCTGCCAATAAAAATAAACCAAAATTGCACAACGGATTACTTCAATACTCTACCGTACTCTAAACACTGATCATTAACCAAACAGTTGTCCAACTGACACAACAGCAAAATGCACTGACATGGAACAGCTTCCTGGACCACATTCACAGCCCAATAATTTGCACCCAACACAAGAAATCTTATCGATACTTCCAATTGTACCAACATGTCGGAAGTCTATGAATTTTCCGACTATCAATACTTTTGACAATCGATAACGGGCCTACAATGCATCTTTGATATCTTTTTTTGAATAATGGTGCACAAATTGTGAATTATTACGTTTTTGATCTCTAATGCGCGTAGTAATATCCTTTTACATATTTAAAACATACATTGATTTGTGCATTTGGGTATGAAAGTTACTTGGAGTTTATGACTCTATTTTGATCTCTAAAAAGTTGTCAATATAGTCCACTATTGCGACTCTTTGGTGTCGACTATCAGTAAAATCTAAATTTAACTTAAATGGCATAAAGAGAAAGACACAAGAAAATCCGATATACTTACAAATATTTTGGAATAAATTATTTGAATGTGTTTTAAAAAAAAGATCTGTTTTCAAATGTTGTATTTTTTAAGTGCAATTTGTCACAATTTTGTTGTTTTTAAAAAAATGACAGGTGATTTGTTCTCACCCATGGATTTCTAAACATCCTGTATCATTTTCAAGCATATGGTGCATGACACCATAGCCGTTTGAAAAAACCACCTTTAAAATCTAATACCAAAATGCAACTTGGGGAACAAATAAATTAAATATAGACCTGAAACTTTTCAGCTGTTTGGCCCATTTCAGCTTTTTTTGTTGGCTCTAATTTTGTAAACATGTTTTCTTTTATTTTCAGCCCAATTTGAGCTATTTTACCCATTTCACACTGTTTTCTGCTTTTTTTAGCATTTACAATTTTTGTTTCATGTCTGTAAATGAAAAGGCACATAATTGTTAGGCACTGGGCCTGGATACATTTATGTTACAATAATGTACATGTATAACACGCATACAAATGTACCGTACATATAAAGTATAACCCCACAATACTTTGTACTGTACATTGTACATGGTTCACCATAATATTTGATTGACAAATTGGTACATTAGAATTAGCTGCTTAGATAAATCCACAGATCCTAGACAATCTGATAGGGTATACTTGTTATTTTATACTACACTGTACATAATGGTCGTATCTTGTACATATGTATGTGGAAATCATGATATCACAGTGTATAACAAGCCAGACAGATTACGCAACAACTTAAGTTAACATTTGGACCTAGAGGATGTGGTTGTCTACATTGGTGTAGAATCGTTAATCAGCAGAAATGATCAATTTAACTAACATTAAATTGCTCAGTGTTTGTACAAGAATGATTGATTAGTGTTATCTATTCCTGTAATATGTATGTACAACTGCATCCAATTTAATCACTTTCCAATCCCCTACCCCTTTCCCCCACCTGCAACTCAACCATAAATATATTACCATTATATTTTGGGGATCCGGACATTTCATGAATACCTAATTATTTTGGACATCAAAATTTTGTGTTTGATATTGATAACTTGAATTTCAGTCATTTCACATCATTTCTTAATGTTATGGGACATAGTGTGGAAGAAAAAAACAGTATCGCAAGCCTGGAAAAATGAGTATTGCCTAGATAGTAGATCACAAGATCTTTCAATTTTGTCATTTTTCTTTATGTGGGGAAGCACAAATTTCCCTGCAAATTCAAAATCCCTGGAAGGAGCAAATCAGGTAGGCCCCCTACCCTTTAGATTATAAATTATATCCCACCCTTTTCACAATAATCGTCTTTTTAAAACAGAAACAAATTAATACCATACCTCTGCTTTATAATATTATTTTATTATTACCATTCAGAGAAATGTCGTAGATGATTACAAATTCAAGACTTTATGCTGGCATGAGCCGCATGAAAATTATGTATACTGTGCCAATAAAGTATCCTTACACTTGGAAAAATAATCACAATTCCAAAACTGAACAATATTGGCGTAAATTTTTCCAAGTGTAAGGATCAGTGTTCGAAATAAGCACTTATCCTCTTGTCCTCTTGTCCAAAAATCACTGGGGACAACCAAATTGAGCTATGTACTTATCCCCTGGACAACCACTATATTTTACCTCTAAAATATGACACATTTTGGGGACAACCAAAATGTTTTGAGGACAAGCAGAATTTATGCTTTAGTTGTCCTCGGGACAACCTCCATATTTTCCTTATTTCGGACACTGGTAAGGATACTTTATTGGTGCAGTATATTATTGATGTAGAAATGTACCAAACATTTTCAAATAAAAATTTTGTTCCTTCTGTGGAAATCGACCCTCCCAAGCTCCCATTATATTTCACTCTCACCCTTTTTATAATGCGACCCTTTTTAAGATCCCCACTCTTTTCACAATTTTCAGAATTTCAAAGGGCACCCTTTCTAATGCATGGGTTGCACACTATGGAATCATTATCCTGAATTCTCATTTTTCCCAGGCTTGCAGAAATTGACCAAATGGATAAAATTTTAAAAACATACATACTATGATGTAATTTTATCAGTTTCGCTGTCAAGCAAAACTGATAAAATTGCATCATAGTTTGCTTATTCCTGTCGAAAAAAGTCTCTGTTTTTCATGTTAATCATACATGTACACAATACTTTAATAAATGTCAAATTGTATCATGCATACTACCGTATGTACTATAAATATTGTTTTAAAAACTGATTGCATCGCAAGTTACAATTAAGCTTACTAGAACATACATTTTTTCTGTACATCTGCAGTCACTTCATTGTAGGGCTACATGTTGCCACTTCGGTTATTGCACATGGGGCTAAATGAATTGTTGAAGATGTTTTGAGGAAATATGGGCAATTCCAAGCATCATTCCGCAACACGAAGTATGCATATATGCAAATTAGCGGCGTTTGGAAAAGTTTCTCCTACATTAATCTTTCACTTGCCGTACCCAAAATAGTTTCCATAAAAATACTTAATTCACCTACCTAATTGGCTGCTGCATTGAAGAATTCATGTGCAAACTTCGCATTGCGGAATGATGTTGCTTCAACTTGCTTGGAATTCAGGGTTCGCAGGTTTTTGCCGCAAGTGGAATATTGGCAAAAACAGTTTTTGCTGGCAAAAACTAAAAAAAGCAAACGGCCCTAAAACTTCCAGGAAATTCCTATATTTACCACGAAGTAAAGACCAAGCCGTGCAGCTAACACGGAGTGCTTAGAGTTAAAGACCACGAGGAAGGACCGTGTGGACAAGTATCCGTGTTAAGTCATGACCTTGCACTACCTCCGTATTACGGTAACACGGAGGTAAGCTCCCGTGTGATCATGCCTATTGTTATTAGCTTTCTGTGTTACTTTATAATATGTGAGTGACTATGTGAGTTTTTGCAATTTTTGCCGGTTTAAACCAAGCAAAAACTGGCAAAAACAGGTTTTTGCCAGTTTTTGCCACCCTTGCTGGCAAAAACGGGTTTTTGCCGGCAAAAACCGAACCCTGTTGGAATTGCCCATAATGTGATTTTGTCTTTTGAGAAAGTAGGGGCAAAATGGTAATGAGTTACTGCATCTGACAGACAACATAACAGGTATATTTTTACCAGTTATACAAAAATACAGTAGATCCTATGTGGATTTGCATGTGTATTTTTGCATTAATTTCTTGCGGGACAGAATGTGGACTCAGTTGAGAGGTGGGCTTTGAAGCATGCATGTCCCTTCAGGAGTTAACATTTCAATCAGTCTCTTTATTTCTAGAGCTTCTCTATAATAAGTTATATCCTTTGACTGCTTTAAACTGTCACATACGATTTTACCAATTGTATTGTAAAATTGTATATAAATATATTTGTCTGTTGGTCATAGTTTACATATATGTGACATGATCAAGGGGAATGAGTCACATGTCGACCCTGGTCAA
Source organism: Amphiura filiformis (assembly GCF_039555335.1). Lineage (NCBI taxonomy): Eukaryota > Metazoa > Echinodermata > Ophiuroidea > Amphilepidida > Amphiuridae > Amphiura > Amphiura filiformis. The sequence goes on along the minus strand of NC_092630.1, from coordinate 32,234,635 downwards.
AAATGAGTTTTGCATATGTTTCTAAAAAGGATATTTAGAGTTTTCAGAAACTGACAAACCCCATGTTGATATGACTTTTTCTATGCATAGTTACGTATCAGTTTATCAATCATTGAAAACAGTATAAAAGAAAAGAATTTTAAAACTTTTTTTGCCAATATCTCAAAATCAGAATTAGTGACAAACGACTCATTTCTCTATCTATGTTCAGTCCATTTGCTTCAGTAAGAAAACCTGTGGACATTGATGTCTTGTCAGAAAGTGGGAAAATGCAAAAAAGTGAAGACCATGCATGAGTCATTGAAGTCAAAACTTTAAAGTTAAAAGAAAGTGTATTTTCATTGAAAATTTGCACATTTTTTTAATTGATTAAAACAAGATAAGTTAGATCACATAAAATGGAAATATTGTTCATTAATTTGAATGAACAACAAGCAATCTCAAAGTTTGTAATGTAAACCACTGCTGTTTTTGTAAAAAACAACTTTTCTTTATGTGTGCATGTTTGGTGCATTGCTGTTTATAGCAAGTGATAGATGGACACATTGGACGGACAACCTAAATGCCTGACTTTGCTTCAAATACAGGAACTATTTGTCTGTAGAAGCAGTTTAGTTTTGATAAATAAAGGTGCACCATACTAGTATTTAACAAATTGTTTTTCAGAAATGCTATACAATGATTGAATTTTAAGTACAAGACTGACTGTTGCACAGCTTTCTGCATGAATTTTGTATAAAAGTTCTACAAAAATACGAAAGTGTGGCCACTGGTGAATTTCAAATGTTGTAAACATTCATTGGCGTAAATGGGTTTTAATATACCCCCCCCCTCTTTTCCATGTTACAATACAATGGATGTTTAGGATTCCTGTCACATTTATATTTCAAATCACACTCCATCACTGTTACAGAGTGTAAATAATCATATGCATCATTATTATTTACATAATGTACGAGGGGGTATCCAAAAGTTTTTGAAATCACCCAGAAGTTAAAGAGCTATACAATGTAGCAATAAAATTGTGTAATCACTGGTCCTTTTGTACATTTTATGGTCCAAAAATGGTCTCATAAGTATGTTTACTTTCTTTAAAGGGGGCGCTAGATGGGCAGTAGGTGCATAACCTTTTCATGATCAGATCCTCCACTTTCTTGAGTTTCTTCACTGTGGCCGCATCATCCGTAAGTGATGCCTTTTTTAAAAAGCAACAGTGCCATATGATGGGCAATCATCACCATAGATGGCTTTCATTCCATCATAGATTTTCTGAGCATTGTAGGCCTAACCCTTCAAATGTAGGAACTTAATCACGCTGTGTGCCTCAATTTCCACCATTTTGCAGGTTATGCGCCTACTGCCCATCTAGCGCCACCTGTAAAGAAAGTAAACATACTTATAAGACCATTTATGGACCATAATGTACATAAGGACCAGTAATCTACACTGACAAAATTTCATCGATATAGCTCCTTCACTTCTGGGTGATTTCAAAAACTTTTGGATACCCTCTTGTACATGTACAAGTACATACATTGTTTTACAGATGGAAGTTTCTACATGGAATTCGAAGAAGTAGAAAATACTAGAAAGTTCTAAAATTCTATTAATCAATAGATTGATAATTAACCAGACAGTATGTTGTTTTATTTCATTATCTCCATACAGATGAAAGATATTTACTGTGCTCATCTGCTAATCCAGATAAGGTAAGAAATCTATTTCAGGTATCACAAATGGTGAGTTCTATGCATGTTTGTCTTATTCTCTTTGCATGTTTGATATGTATGCTGATTACTGGACTTAGTATACATGTATTTCCAGGACATGGTATTATAGTACAGTGATTTTACAGGTCATTCTCCAAAATTTAGCAATTGATCTGAATGATCGGTATTTAAATAAGGTTGAAAAAAAATGTTAGTACTTACGATTACGAGATTTGTTTATCAATGACCATTTGACAAAAAAGGTAATAGGACAGATGAATCATTGAATTGCTGAATACATGTAAGTATCTTTTATTATCATCAGACCTTTATTAGAGAAAAAATAATTTTGTAATTTAGGTTTGTTTTGAGGGTTTTTCCTGAGATTACCTGGGAATATTAAAAAATTGATGTCAAAATGTGACTTGCATTGCATGATTTGTTTAGACCCGTAATATCTGTTTGCACATGTATGTATCTTCGTCTTTGTCTCACGTCTCAATCTCTACTGTGGTCTTTGTTTGCGTCACTCTGCTAGTCTCACTTTCACTAGATATGCCCCCTTTTTTTGTCTCGTACATCTCTTCCTGACTCCCTCATGTCCTGTAAAGCTGTTTCTCACCTCGGTGTTACCACAGCTTTCTTTTGAAATTTTTATTGATCCTTTTAATGCAGCTTGGGTTGTACAACCTTTATCAAACTGATTGGTACCCATCAGTTTTCAAATTTAGTTGACAAGATTGCCTCCTTCATAATGCAATATTTAAGCTGTGATAGTTTTATGACTTCCTTGCATAATGTTGTATTTGGATGTGACAGTCATTTCCATAATCACTGGAAATTTAATAAATAAGGTGAACTAATCATTTTGGTTGTCAGATATTGTAGACTGTAGGTTCAGAACTTAAAGTGTGTGACAGAGATTTACCATATATTCTTGATTTTTTGCATAAAACAGCAAGCTCATATTGATAAATAATCAAGATAGCTCATAGTTTTACATTGCACAATTAGCCCACTCTAAAATAAGTATTTATGCTCAACTGTACATGCATGTACATTATATGTAGAGCATGGTTTCCAATTTGACAGCCTTGCACAAGCAAGAATATATATGAAAGTAAGACAATTCTATTGATTTAACTTCCATGTTAAATGAGAGATTTGTCATTGTTATTTATTGCTTTCAGTATTACTGTTTGCACAATCTATACTTAGCACATGGAGGACTCATTGCTTTGATCATCTCATGTTTTAAAGTTTTGAGAAAATTGCATTTAAAGAATACATGTAATGTATTTCGTCAAATAGTAGCCCCCCCTGAAATAAACGCCCCACCACTTTTTTTTTTTCAACCAAGATGTTTCAAAAATACCGTTATTTCCATGCTATCTTGTGTAGTAACTAGTAAGCTTACCAAGTTGCCAACATGGTCGATAATAGCGTCACTTTTTGGCGAAAATCTGGATTGGAAACCCGGAAGTGAACCAGAAGTCAGTGTTTCTAGTTCATAGTTCGTCATTTTAGCGTGAGTTTTAAGTTTACCTAATGATTTTAATGGGAATTATCGTTCTAAAATTGACCTTGAATAAATGCCCCCCCTTGGGAAAATGTAACGCCTTTGAGGCGTTTATTTGATGAAATACGGTAGTTAGGTTAAATTATGTTTCACTGGACCGAGGCTTTATTGGTGTTTGAAATGAGTATAAAACTGTATTGCATAGGAAAGCCCATTTTTTTTTTTTAATGTTGGTACCAGAATCTCATTTCCACCAAACATGGAGATGAGGCTTGTGTTATGCTGATCCCACAGAATTAAAACCAGAGAACCAGGACTCGACCGCCATCTTGATACAGGCATGGAGCAAATATTGGGGGTATTCACTTTTCCTCGGAATGCCCTCGAGGCATTCGTTGTCATGCAAACGCGACATGGATGATGGGCGCATTTGAGAGACGCACTTGATGCGACCTGCACACGAGTACCAAGATGCTTCAGATGAGACGCAGAATTGTTTTCGTTCGTCTCCAAGCACCGTCGGCAAGGACCCGAATACCCCAGTTTTCTCCCCATAGCTGACGGTAGCGATTGTACATGGCGGTATAGGGAGTCACGGTTCTCCTTCTCTAATTCTGTGGCTGATCCTCTCATGTGCCATGTATGCTTCTTTCAAACTACCAATATCTTAGTTTGAGTTTTTCTGGTTGGGCAATTCAAGTCACTGCATGTGTAATGTGTCTCTGATCTCGACGCAGTATTGTTTTTCCCCTTCTTTCTCCTCACTTTGTTGTGATTTTCATATAGCAAGCATATCACCATATGGAATACACTTTTGAGGGAAATCAAAATGGGTTGTGTGTTCCTACACTTTGTACACATACAATTTTTTTCACATTACTTGCAGGTGTTATGTTTGGTGTGTTCAATGTTTGTGACATATATCATGATATCATGTTGTACTTGACTGTTTTTCTGTGTGTCTATTATGATAAAATGGTGCATGTTATAAGAGATTCCCTGATGACTAGGTCTAGACAGGACATGGGATGAAGTAGCATGTAGGTAAACTCTACCGCAGCTTGCATCAGATTTAGAAAACGGGGAAAAAGTTCCATGTAACTTTGTCGACCCCACCTATAAGGAGGAAAGTCAGTTGCGCTGATAAAGAAGTTACTTTGCACTGCTAGTATTAAAAGACATCATCAATTTCTTTAACTTAGCAGCACTACAGCTGCAGCAGAAAATCCAAAATAATAATTTCAGAAACTTTGTACTTTTGTGTTTTTTCTTTCCCTTCAACAGTGTCTCAGAGCAGGTGACGTTACATATGCCAATTCAGTGAAAATAGTGGAAGTCCTGTATGCAAAATTGTCTGAGATAGCAGGTAAGATGTCATGTGGTATGTTAAATGGATGATTTTAAATTTTGTTTGTGCTGGGTTTCATTTCTGAAGCCTGTTCTGAAGAACGCATATTTGAAAGATCATTTTCTTACTTAACGACTTACTTAGCGACTTACTTAGCGACTTACTTAGCGACTTACTTAACGACTATCAGTAAAAAAAAATCAATAAATTTATATACACAAGGTAAATAACATGGTATTACAGTACAATTTTTAATTCTTCTGAGTTCTGGGTATGTGCTGGTAAGCATTGATAACGTAGAAGAGGTGAAATATCTACTCTTTGACCAATTGATCAGTCAATCGCCATGAATGTTGTATGTTGATCATTTCTATGTCTATACCTGTATACGCTAGATGCACAGCACATAACTCTTAAGAATTGAAAAATAGTATCTACAACTACAACCAGGAAGATCTCTTGTTATCATGAAGTTTCTGGTTGAACAAAAAAATTAAACTGAACTCCCTGATCCCTAAAAGTTACAAGTGCACACCCCCCCCCCCCCAACACACACACAAATAAATAACTTCTAACTTCTGGTTTTTGCATCATCAAAATTAGAGCAGAAAAGAAAACTTCTCTAAGTTTGTTTTGAACTTGTTCCTTCCTTATAGGGTAATGTGGCCTCCCTTTTTATCCTTTATTATTTTCAGATTTATAAATATATGTAAACAGTATGAGAAGGGATCAAAATTCGGGTAAGGGTCTCATTAAACTGTATTGCATCTTACGGTTACTGGAAGTACTCTGAAACTGAGTATGTCAATAGGTGGTATGAAACATTGTGTCCCTTATGTACTGCCCTCAGTCATTGATTACATGCACTGGTAGATTGGGTCTTAGTGTCAAATCCTGTGATAAACCAAGCTGCTAATCAGCTATATCATTAAAACATGAATGACTTGAACTCTAAGACTAAGTGACCCACTTCTGTATACTCATGCCTATAATTATAGCCAAGACTGCTGCTAAACAGACCCCCCCTTCTCTTTCGCCTCCAAATGTATCCAATTACATGTATTACAAGGAGTGTACTGACATAAGTGACTGCTGGACCTTCGTGCACCGTAAAAGGAATCGGATGTTATGAATTTAGCAAGAGAAATGGTGCAATAATAAACCTCATTGGTTAGTCACAAATTTTAGGGGAAACCTGGTTTTACAATCCAAAATTACCCTAGTTTAGTAATGTTTCCTGTAACTTGGCATTTTTTACGGAGGGAGGGAAATAGGATCCCAGGGGAACCCGCAGGTCACGGTAGTAAATGTGTCTTAACTAAAGTGGATTAACGAGCAGATTTGGTTGGACTTGCTTTAACCCGTACATACTTTTATTTAGTCTATGTGGAAGTCCATTGTTTTTAATAAATGCCACAGTTTGAGAAGTACCAGGGGATAGGTACTTCACAGAAAATACTTTTTTGTTGTAATGTAAAAAAGGCTATTTGCAGGTGAACATGACATCTAATTAGGAAAGTGACTTAATTATGTTGTACATAGTGATTGACAGCACTATTTCATATAAGGATAAGAAAGTTAGATGATAGCTTGATTATTAGGATTAAACCAGAGTATTATATTTAGTGCTGATGTAATAGTGTTTTGTGTCATCTTGATAACATGTGTCAAATTAATATTTAGAGACATAAAACATTTCACTCCACAGAATTAAATTTCTGAACTTTGGTGTTTCACAAAAATTATGGAGCTCGTTTCTATGAAACTTTGACATTTGGAGAGATGATATGCTTTCCAAAATAGAAGTATTTAATAGGAAACTGGGGGAAATAATAATTATTATGATTGAATTGGATAATTGTGCCTATTTTCATAGTCTTTGCAACCTTTTGTGGCCCATATTCCATGCACAGCATTTTATCTGTGTAACCTGAAATTCTGAAAATCATGAAAACTTATTTAGCTCAACAACCAAAGCAAGTATTAAAATACAGTATCAGAAAAGATATGTTCTAAGGTTGCACCAGAGAGACAAGACAGGCAGACACCCCCACCCCACCCCACAAATACATGTACTTTAGAGTTTCCAAAGACCTATTTTATGCTTGCAGTACATGTACATCTTACAAGTTGTTCGGTTTGAACATGCTACATGGTTACATACGTACGTACATGAACGTCATATTGTGCTGTAAACATGGTTAGGCATTTTCCAAACATACCAAACTGTAAAAATGGTAAGTAAAACATGAAGTGGATTTTATGTGTGTTTACACTGTGAAAAGTTGCAATATAATGTGACATTGAATTCATTTCTAATGAATAACTATGACCAATTATGGCTTTGCTTGTTTACAGTGATGCAGAAATTAAATTGCTTACAACTCCATCTAATTCAAATCCAACTCAGTGTAAACATGGTATGGAGTAAAATATAGTGCACTTTGTTATAGGGGACATGCTCCTTGTAGCAAGCAGGATACTCTCATTTCACTGTTAATCTAAAAGAAACTACTTGTGATCTGATGAGGAAGTATGTTAACTACATCTTAAGTCTCTGGATTAACTATATAGGTCCAAACAGAAGTACACTTTAGTGCACGCAACCAAAGTGTTTTCACTTTTACCTACCAACCCATGGGATGTTGTTGTCAGTGTTTATGATTAAATATCAAACTTGGGCTAAATTGAAAAATTGTGATGTTTTGAAGAAATATGACTAGGTTTTCTCGCAGGAAACAAAACACTTGTTTCCCAGTTTCCTAGCAAGAAATTCAAACCAACATACTACATGTAGATGTCAATTAAAAACAGTTTTGACAAAAACTGGGGGTTTTGATTTAAAACGGGAAGATGTTGCATAGTTAGATCAGACCCTACCCAGTGTGGTTGGCTGCCTGTTCATTTTATAAACTGTGTCACTACATGTAGTGCCATGATCAGGCATGTAGTGTGAAATTGATATCTAAAAAAATGAGTAGCAAAAAAAATAAATAATTACATAAGCAATGGACAGAACTAAAATTACAATATTCATGCGAGTATGCTCCCTTCATGGCAATCATTGCAATAAAACTTGATTTTAGAAAGCCACTCTTTTGACATGTTTGGATCAGAGTAAATAACTTCTTAGAAAAAAAAAAAACATGTTTGTTTCCTTGTAGCAGGTCAAAAAAGTCAAATGCGAAATGCGTTTTTAAAAAAAAAAAAATTTTTATAATCCATGTCTTCAAATGAAAAAAAAAAACCTTTTTTGCTGCAAATTGGAATGGAAATTTACAGTGGGTCTCTCCGACACAAAAAAAATCATATTTCTTCATATTCAAGAATATTTATGATCCCCTTTCAACCTGCAGATTAAAAAAGTATTAAAAAAATGTGTGATGTTTTCTCCAGTAGTTTTTCACTAAGCTCGTTTGTTGTGTGATGTGTAAATGTTTACTCCAGTAGTGTTATATATTTTTTTTTTGCGATTTTTTTTTCCATTCAAATGTGCAAAAAAGCCGTCAAAAACGAAATGCGCGCTACAGGAAACAAACTTGTTTGTTTTTTTGGCCTTGTGTTCATATTGCTAGATTTGTGTCAAACTTCATACTTGCAGACATTCACATGAAAAGAAAAGGGGTTTATCCTTAGTGTAAGAGAGCAAATAGGAGTTAGGGTTAGGAATTAATAGGGTAATGGTTAGGGTAGGGTTAGGATTAGAGTTGGAATTTGTTTATTATTCTATTACACAAAGGATACACCAGAAAAGGCATGTCAGGAGTTACGCAGCTTAGCCATTGGTTTGGTTTGTTAATTAAGCAAATGACATGATTCAAATCTAGAGCCAATCCGGACCAACATCAGCGAGAAAGTGAAAGAATGCCAATGTTGGGTGTGGGCAATACACTGCGCACCCTCTACTTACCTCCCACGACCTGATCTATGCACAAAACGAAGTTTGGGACCACAAGAAACCCCTGTACCACAGAAAAGGTTTTGGCACCCCGAAGAACGGGATGACAACGCCCAGGTGTTGGTGTCGCCTAACACTAACGAGATATCGCCCTCACCAATTCGCTTTCTTACGACCAACAAGGACGTGTTTACGAAGAAGAGCTCCAATTTCTGTTGAGAAATATCGTAGCAGCGTGAGGCTTATTTCCGAGTAACGGTTACGCAAGTATCAGTAATCACTTCGGTGATATTTTCTGTAACTTTAGCAAGATTTTTTTCCATTTGTGATGTTTTTTCTTGCTAGTTTCTCGTAGTCTCTGTGGCGAAGTGAGACCGCCCAAGTAAAATATTCATAGGTTTTCACTGCTCCCCCTGGTAATTCCACTGGGAGGTCGCCGGATTTTTCTTGGCGATCTCCCTTCTGTCCCGCTACTTTGGCTTTCGTAGTCGGTGTTTTGATTCATTTTTCCTCGCACATGTGGTAAGCTTAAAATTCGCGGTTTTTTCGCTTAATAGTGCGGGGCCTATGTCAAAACTGTTCCCATGCGCACCTCTCAGTAGTAGGGGCTCTCGGGTTCATTTTTTTGGATTCCGTGCGCTTTTTCTTGTTTTGGGTTCTCTGGCGGTAGAGGAGGGGTTCTCCCTTGGGGAGTCTGTGACCCCTTACAGGTTGACACTCTGCTTATCCCCCTCCTCTTACGCCGGGGTCCCTCCCTCCAGTCCTTCGGAGACGAGAGGGAGTTTACATGTTTTCTTACCCTTTCTCCATTACAGGTAGTTATCAAAATGTCTAAAGAGAGTACTCCCTCCAAGGCGTTGGGGACCAGAAGCAAACCTCGGCAGTGTGTTGCGTGCAAGGCATTCCTTGGGAAAGACGATGCGCATGAGGCATGCCTGCTTTGTAGGTCGTGCTCACCGGACCAACCGTGCACCATTGACCGTGACTGGTCCAAGGAGGCCTGGGCTAGGTCCCTGGCCCATAAGGTGAAACTACAGAAGTCTCACCAACGTAAGGTGGAGGGGCTTAGGGACAGGAACCGCAACGCCGTTCTTCTTCGCAGAGGAGTCGCCTGGCTCGGGCGAAGAAAGTGTCCCTAGCCCCCGCCAGCCAGGGAGTTTGTCCTCCGTCCCCTGGGTCCTCTAGCTCCAGGAGACCAGGTATGAGAGAGTCAATCTCTATCTGTCCCTCGGTCGGGCAGCCCCTGCCTTTTTGGCTCCGCCGCCCTTATGCTAGGAGGCTCGTGCCCTCACGGCGGCTCCCTGAGCGCTACGGCGTCCGGGTCGAAAGTGCCGTAGGTGGGTATGCGGCCCCGCATCCTCTGAGCAATGGGCTGGCTCGCGCCGAGCGGCCACTCTCGACGGCACCAGTTGCGGTCGGGTTGAGTGCCCCGGGCGTAGGCGCTGCTCAGGCGTCCTCCCGTGCAGCGGTCGACCTCAATGGTTCCACGGCTCGACTGGCCGGAAGGCCTCCCGTCCGTCCAGGACGGTAGAGCGACTTCGACGGCAGCCATGGTCCACCGGTCAACCGCCGATCCCTTACGCCGCCCCTGGCCAGAGCGTGTTTCGAGATCCTCCTCTGCCCTAGCTGCTCCCTCGATGGTTGAGCATCCGAGATCCCAGAGCAGTCAATGCTCGGCATCTCAGGCTGAGGCACTGTCAACGCTCCTCTCATCACTTTCGGACCCGTCGGCGTTAGACCGCATGAACCAACTCATTGGTTTGTTAGGCAAAGATCCCGGTCAGGGGCCCTCGGCGGTAACCCGACCAGTGGGTCCAGGTTTGCCTTCAACAGGTCCGGATCCGCAGTCCGATGCGATTAGCATAGAGGCTAGCTATGATGAGCTTTCAGATGGCTCTCAGAGTCAGACGGAGGTAGAGTCTTTTCGGGATTTTTCGACTCCCCAGGGCTGACAGAGAGGGCTCTGATATCCCCGATGGGGCTCATCGCGACCCGGTCAGTCATTCAGCGCCTTTCTCGGTCTCCCTCGGAGCTTCCCAACAACCCTCTTCGGTCGGTATTCCCTTGCAGAGCCAAGCACTTTGGCCAGACACGTTCACCGTGGCCGACCAACAGGGTCGATCCTACTCTCTCTCGCGTTTGGTCCCAGGCCCCTCGTCGCTTCCTCCGCCAGTGAGTATGACCCAGTCCTTCCTTCCGTCAGGCTCACAGGCTCAGATTCCACACCTTCCCCGAGCTTAGCTGGCTCGGCGTTCGCTGCAGAAACTCAAGGTTTCTCCTTACATTCGACCGCAGAGCGGTCGGGCCGCCTCGGTCCAGAGCGTGGCCCCAATCAGGAGCGTTCTCGGTGGGGAGGGGCTCCTCAGCCCGACCCGGCTCCACCTGGACGGTACCAGTGGAGTTATGATCAGTGTCGAGGCTGGGGGGACCCTTATTCATTCCCAGCACCGACTCAAGGCTCCGAGGAGGACCAGTTGCGGAGAGGCTCCTTACTCCCTAAGGTCTCGGCTCCTTTTTTCGCAGAGCCGTCCCCATCGGACGCTAAGATGAGACTGGAGTTCGAGACACCTCCGCACCTGGCCTGCGACTTAGGATATGCGGCCAAGCCAGCTACGCCCCCCCAGTCCCTGCCCTTCATCCCCTTATCGCGTGACATCAAGGCACTCACCACGGCCGACAGGATAAGGGTGAGGTAGACCGCCTCCCGTGGCTGGCACGGGCGTTCCCCCCACGCTACAGAGGATGTGGCGTTCTTAGAAACCCCCTCTGTCCGGAGGCGGCCTATCGCCAGATGGAGCGGGATAAGGGGACCAAGTGTCGCCTGGAGAGCTCCCTCCCTCAGGAGTTGAGGGAGCCCCAGGCAGGCTGGACCAAAGGCGCCCCACAAGGTGCCTCCCTGGGATAAAGCCCGGGATGAGGAGCTACGGTCCCTGGAGTCTCTCGCCAGAGACGGGCTCCGCATTTCCAATGTCCAACAGCTCGTCAGCGCTCATCTGGCACGGAGCTTGCTGGACAAGGAAAGGTCCTTGTCTCCTGAGGCGACACTGAGGGCGGTACATGTGCTGGCTGACCTCAATCATCTCTCAGCGGAGCATTTTGCTCGGATTTCAACTCGGTCTGTCCTGGCGCGCCGAGCCTTGGTCGCCCAGGCGCTCAACTTCTCGGACAAAAGAGAGTTGAGGTCTGCTCCGTTTGGTACTGATCTATTCGGGGGGCCTTTCCCAGGCTGACCGAAGATGAACGTACCAGACGGAAGGCGGCTAAGGAGGCCAGCGAAGCGAAGGCACCGGGCGCAGCAGCCCGCGAGCGGCGTCGCACCAAAGGTCAGACAGCCAACCCGACCTATATCCAGGTGCCCCAGCAGCAGCAGCTGGTTGCTCAGCAATTTCAGCAGCAGCAGCAGCAGTATCCTTCCCTCTTGCAACCGTTATTTCCGCCAGCCACCCATGCCCCCTCTGGCCCCGCGAGGTGCAAGAGGCGGCAGGCGGAATCACAACCGCAATCGCAGTCGCAAGGGAGGGCGAGGCAAGAGTGACGGTGCCGGTCAGTAACGACCCGTCCGCCCGCCTATGGCGGACGCGGTCGGGACGCCGTTCTGACTCCTTCCGGGACCCGACCGCCCGCTCCCAGTGGGCGGTCGTCTCCTGGCATTTGCCAGGGCTTGGCGGGGGGTGCCCTCAGACCGATGGGTCCTAAAGACAGTGTCTCTACGCTACCAGATCGAGTTCACCTCCCGCCCTCCTCGGTTCCGGGGGGTTCGAGTCACCCCGTCACCGCTGGATCCCTTACAGAGGGAGGCCTTGGTGGGGAGATCGAAGCTCTCCTAACAAAGAGAGCCATCACACCTCTCCCCAGGGCCTTCCAGACAGGCCATTACTCCACGCTTCTTCCTTACCACAAAGAAATCCGGGAGTGGCGCCCAATCCTCAACTTGAAGCCCCTGAATGCCTACATCAAGGCCCCACGCTTCCGGATGGAGACGCTGCGGGCGGTGTTATCTGTCCTTCAGCCAGGCTGGTGGGGAGTCACCCTAGATCTGAAAGATGCATACCTCCACGTGCCAATCTGCGAGTCAGACCAGAAATGGCTTCGCTTCGTGTTCGACGGTACCGCCTTTCAGTTCCGGGTCCTCCCGCTTGGCCTCTCCACGGCCCCCCGGACATTCACTCGACTGGTCAAGTCGGTGGCAGAGTTTCTCCGGAGGAAGGGGATCACGGTCTTCGCCTACCTAGACGACTGGTTGTTGGTAGCCCCTCTCCGCAGTGTCTGCGCCCAGGATGTTCAGGGGTGTGCAGGCTGGTAGAGTCCCTGGGGTTTATCATAAACCACCAGACGTCTTTTCTCTCCCCATCTCAGTCGCCTCAGTTCCTAGGGGCGACTATAGACTTCGCCAGGGGCCGGGTTTCTCCTATAGACTCGAGGATCGCCGACGCTCGGCTCTGCGCTCTGCAGATCAGGCAGGCAGCATCGGTCCAGGCTCGGTCGTGGCTTCGCCTTCTAGGGCTGATGGCCAGCCTCATAGATCTGGTTCCAGGCTGCCGGCTACGCACGAGGAAGATACAGTTGTACTTCCTCGGACGGTATCGAGCGTGGCGCCATCCTTTGAGCCTCAGGATTCTGGTCCCTCGGCATCTCCTCCCTGCCTCTCCTGGTGGATAGGTCAGCCGAGTGTTCAGATAGGCGCCCATTCCCAAACCCCGCCCTTCCCACGCCCTTACCACGGATGCATCCAAGTCAGGGTGGGGAGCCCACTTTCAGAGCGTTAGGCTCTCCGGGCGTTGGTCGAGAACTCAAGCTCGGAGACACATCAATCTCCTCGAGCTGTGGGCCATTTTCCTCGCCCGCCGCCAGTTGGGTCTACGGATTCACGGCCTGTTCATCCTGGTCAGATGCGACAGCATGACAGTTGTGTCCTACATCAACAGGGAGGGGGGCACCAGAAGTCCCAGCCTTTGCAAGGAGACGGTGTCCCTCCTCCTGTGGTGTCTACAGAGGGATATTACCCTCCGTCCGGAGCATCTGGCCGGGGGAGACAACACCCTGGCCGACTCACTGTCCCGAGGGGGGCTTCAGTCATCCACGCGCCCGGCCCAGAGGGGAGCGGCAGTAGAGTGGCGGCTTCATCCAGCAGTCTGCCGCTCCATCTTCCAGAGGTTAGATCGCCTGCATGTCGACCTGTTCGGCCTCATCGGAACCACCAACTTCCGACCTACTTCTCCTGGGGCCAAGACCCCAGGCGATAGGCAGAGACGCCATGCGGGAGAGCTGGGAGGCGATTCGGCCACGCCTTCCCTCCCATTGCTCTGATCACTGGGTGCTGGAGAAGGTAGCCCGCCTCCAGGCTGTATTCTCCTTCTAGTCGCCTCCTCTCTGGCCCAAGCAGTGGTGGTTCCCCCGCCTCCTGGACCTCCTAGTGGGGGAGCCAGTCAGCCTTCCTCGCCGTGGGGATCTTCTGTCCGTTCCGTCACGCCAGCAGGTTCAGATGGGGGGGATCAACAACCTCCATCTGACTGTTTACGATTTCCGCCAGTCCTACCAGGCGGCGGGATTTCTGAGTCGGCTGCCGCCTGCAAAGGCAAGGCGACAGTCGACTCGACAGACTTTGACGATTCATGACTTCGCCGGTTCTACAGGTGGTGTGCCGGTCGAGAAATCGACCCCATTTTGCCCCCTGTAGGCGAAGTCGCGGACTTCCTTACAGAAGTTTTCCACGGCGGCTGTATGCCCTCGGACTGCCCAAGCGCACAGGACGGCCATAGCAGCGTCCATCATGGCTTTGGGGAGGCATGACTGTCTCCTCTAGTCCAGCCCTCCTCTCCGCCTCATTAAGGGCATGTTCTCGGAGAGGCCCCCAGTCCGCTCCCTGGTTCCGGAGTGGGACCTCCCGTTGGTGTTGCGATATCTAGCCAATCCTTCGAGCCCATGGAGGACCTCTCGCTGCAGGACCTGACACTAAAGACAGTGTTCTTAGTGGCAGTGGCCTGCGGTCGGCGTTGTTCTGATATTCATGCTCTGTCGATCGACGAGCACCATTTACGCTTTACCAACCGGGGTTTCTCCATCCTGCCTAGGACCGGTTTCTTGGCCAAGAACCAGACCATGTCATTTACTCCTTCCCCGGTGTTCCTCCCTGATCTGGTCCTGGTCGCAGGACAGGCGGAGAAACCGTCATGTCCCGTTAGGGCCCTTAGATCGCATTTCTAAAGCGCACTCGAGAAGATCAGGGGGACATCAGGCAGCTTTTTATTACATCGGCCAGGCCATTTAGGCCGGCCGCTAGGAGCACTATCAGCCACTGGGTTGCCTCCGTCATCCGCTATGCCCACCAAAAACATCACGAACGGATGACGGGTCCTCAGACACAGTCACAGTCACAGGTCAGGTGTCACGACATTCGAGCCCAAGCAGCATCTTGGGCTTTCCACTCTGGGGTGTCCCTGAGGGAGGTGCTCGACGCAGCAGGCTGGAAGAGCCCCACCACCTTCCAGTCGACCTACCTCAAGGACGCCCCGCAAAGTCATTCAGCTGTAGGTACTTCAGCACTGCTTGCAGGCCGCCAGGATCGGATCGAGGACGTTAGGTGAGTCTTGGGTTGGGTGGTTTTTGTTGTGGTTGAGCGGAGTTTGCACTGTGTGCCCTCCTTACCTCTCACGACTTTCTTCCACCTCCTTGCTCTCAGTGGTATTCTGTGCATAGATCAGGTCGTGGGAGGTAAGTAGAGGGTGCGCAGTGTATTCCCTCTCAGAAGTGAGAGGACATACACAAGCGCATACGATACTTACCTCCCACGACCTGAGCCCTTCCCGCTTTTATGCTTCCACCCTCAAGAAAGTCATACGCTCACACGAGAGGTCGCAAGAAACGTGTGTTGGTGAGGGCGATATCTCGTTAGTGTTGGGCGACACCAACACCTGGGCGCTTGTCATCCCCTGCTTCTTCCGGGGTGCCAAAACCTTTTCTGTGGTACAGGGGTTTCTTGTGGTCCCAAACTTCGCTTTGTGCATAGATCAGGTCGTGGGAGGTAAGTATCGTATGCTAGGTATGTCCCTCTCACTTCTGAGAGGGGAATCTTGGAAGAGGACTTTTGAATTTATAGGTACACATGGGGATTTATCATTGTCAAGTTGGGTAGTTATTTATGTGTTTTTGTCTGTTTTTTTTAAATCTTAGACTTTATTGGATTGGATTGTGTAACTTATTGTGTTCAAATTACTGTGTTTATAGAAGCTTTGTTTGCGTTTGGAAGTGTCAAACTTAGGCACTACCACATTCAGGAAGGAACTCAGTCAGGGGTATGCATGCAACCTGTTAACTCTTCAAAATCATTATAATATTTTATTCTAGCGGCATGATGTAATAGCCAATGACAATCCCTTTTTTCCAATTACATATGCGACTTATGCGTCCCGCAGTCCCCTTTAATGGGTGTATTTTCATTGCATGGCAAGCCAGTGTTAGGTTTGTAAAATTTAACCAAATATGAAAACAACACATAAACAAATTCAAATCCATACCAGGGAATGCTTTAAAATTGATGGATACTGCAGTTCTATTTATCTAAAATGTACATTGTATGTATTATCAGAAGCATGTAAAATATTGTAAAGGCACAAAATAATATTCATATATCTTATGGGACAGATACTAAGGGCACGCAAGTCAATTTTGTAAATGCAGTGGAACTTATATTTAGGTAAGCACTAGTAATTTTGTACATAGACAATGTTTTGTATCAGTTTTTCCATTGGGATTGCGGGAAGGTCTCTAATAAATCTGTAAGTCAAACTTTACAACTAAGTCTATATTAATTATTATGTCTTTTCAGGAATGGCTGAATGCAGGCAAAGTGCAGAAGGTGATAAGAAAAATATGACACTTAGGGAAGCAAGAATTTATCTTCTTTCAACCTTTGTAAGTATTTTTGTTGTTGTTATTTTGTTTGCATAGAACCAAAATTATGCACAAATGTGATCCAATTTCATCTGCACACTTATGTGTGGTACCTTAACATTACAGTCCAACCTTCCTTATCCAGACCTGTTTTATACAGATCTCTCTGTTATCCGGACATGTGACCTTCATAGAAAAACATGTTTTTGAGAGTTTCATGCACTGAAGCATTCAGAAAATATTATACTTCACTTATCCAGATTTTTCACTTATCTGGTTAATGTTTGTGCCCATCATGGCCGAATAAGAGAGGTTGGACTGTACATTGTACTAAGGCTGGCATTTTCGGCGGGCTAGCGGGTACCCGCCGAGATTACATTACCCGGTAGGAAATACCCTCCCGGTAACCGAAATTCAAAAAAAAAAAAAAAATTTGAATGAATTTGAATGCATTTTGAAATCATTAATAGAGTATGACATGAATACAAAGTATCAATTTTCATATTAAAAATACAAAATATCTTGAAATTTTTTATTTTTTTAGGTCAACCATGAATGATCCTAGCATTTAGGTCTAGGTCCAGGGACACTACAAAACCGAAAAAAAAAAAAAAAATTTAAAAAAAAAACCTGATTTTTAAAAATTTTTATTTGCATTTGGTACCCGGTTACCCGCCTAAAAAATGCTACCGGGTACACGGGTACAAAATTACCGGAAAATGCCAGGCCTACATTGTACTACATGTAGGAAGTTTGGCCTAAATGTTTGTGACTCTAAAGGAATCGAAATGCATGTGTGAAACTATATATAACCATATGTTTATCATATACGTTAATTGCTGTTACCATGCTCTAACCAAGTAAAATGTTTCATAATGTACAGCATACAAATCATGTAAATGCAAAAGAACTCTGTTGTATCTCATTCTCAGTATTACATTTGGCATATCTATGTATGTCTATGTATACAATTAAACAGCAGTAGATCTGCTTCTTGCATTATACTGATTATACACTGCTCACAAAATTAAAGGATCAGACATATATTAGCATTTTTCAAAAACTGCATTAACATTAAAAATCAGATGAGTGTCATTTCATTCAGTAATGCTCAGGCAACAGAACATACCGTATTTTGTCAAATAGTTGCCCCCCTCAAATAAACGCCCCACCACTTTTTTCAACCAAGATGTTTCAAAAATGCCGATATTTCCATGCTATCTTGTGTAGTAAGCTTACCAAGTTGTGCCAATAATTGGCGAAAATCTGGATTGGAAACCCGGAAGTGAACCAGAAGTCAGTGTTTCTAGTTCATAGTTCGTCATTTTAGCGTGAGTTTTAAGTTTACCTAATGATTTTAATGGGAATTATCATTCTAAAATTGACCTTGAATAAATGCCCCCCCTTGGGAAAATGTAACGCCCCCGGGGGCGTTTATTTACCGAATACGGTATTTCACTACAGTGTACTGAAGTCCCATGACACAGCAAAACACTTTGGTCGACACCTAACGAAAAGAAAAAGGATGCAAATTGGTATTGTCGGATAATGATCCTTTAATTTGTTTGAGTTGTGTGGGTAAAAGAAGTTCATGATATGCGAAATTGAGTAATACTTGATTACAATTTCAATTCATCGGAATATAATTCCAAGCTACTGCTAAAAGCTTCCAAATCAAATCTTAGATTAGCACTAAGGCTTTCCTCTCTTTCCCCTCCCCCTTTCTTCTTTCACATCTGCCTCGAGATCATTCAGCACAGTCATCCATCAATGCAGAATCTTGAAATCAATGCAATAATTTTTTTTTTAAGAGAATTGCTTTTTTAAGATGCGATTTCCAGTTTGTTGCCTAAAAATAGTGGTTACAAGTGTTCATAGACATATGATGTAGATCAATGAGCCGCTGGGTTTCCTGGCGTGAATTGACGGCTCACAAAACAGAATTGGCCTATAGAAGTTAGAATGAATGGGGGCTTTGGAACTGTCAGGAATAGCTCAGGATGTTGTGTTGGAGAGGCCCCAGACACATTATATTCTGCAAGCTGATTCATCGTAGGTTGCGTGAATAAGTGCCCAGGGAACCAGCCCAAGAGTTGAGGCAATTTTTGGGAGCAGTAGTACTCCTTGTTCCCTTTTTGCATGTGTCAAGCACTGTTTACTATTTCATTCCAGCAATTTTAAAGATGAATTACAGTACCTAAATCCAAACATTAAGTTGCTACAGTACTACATGTAGTGGTAAACTACAATACCAGCTTTCAAACATTTTGATTAAAATTGATTGTTGATTGACCATTCAGCTATGTTTATGCATGGCTCAGGAAAATGTGTTTTGCAACAACAATAAATTTGATTACATGTTTCACACAAATCATACTTTTCTGTGTATTTCTGAGCTGATAAAATTAAAAGGGCAGATTCTGTGACATACTGTGTCTTATTATGCATCCAAAACACAGTTTGTTTTAGTCCCTTTTGCAGACTTTATTGATGAATCTTGTATCTTTCCAATAATTTTTAATGATAATTAGTAACCAATCAAAATTTGATTTTCTTGATCTTCAAATGTAAATCTGTGAATATCAGCATTACCACTAATACACATGAGAAGTCCAATTTTGCGCATAACATGTCATTTTGCATTATCATGGATTCTACCAAGCTCTCCCCACAGCAGCTGAAAGGAGTATCCCATCATGCATTGCAGTATATCCGCATACTCCATAGCAAATACATACACAATATAAATGAGCCCCTTAGATACTGTATGTATAGTTTCACAATACTTTAGGGGTCATATTTTTGCAAACAAATAAGTCTAAGCTTCCCTGATTTAAGCGAGTTATTTAAAGTTGAAGTGAGGGATTTTGTGTACATTTTCTATGGCACATTCAGTTCTATTATGGTACCGCAAAGCATAATGGGATACTCCCTTCAGCTGCTGTGAGCTCTCCCTATGTTTATGTTTTTGAATGGATTACACACTTGATTGGTTCTTCTGCATGTGCCAAGAATCAATGAAGGCTGGTTTGCTTGACATTTTGTGGTATCAAAGGTGTGATCTGGCAAGTGTGAATGACAATAGTGGGTTCTCTTGTATTATTATTTCTTAGTGATCATGTTTTCAAGGCTGGTAAAGAAACAGCCTTTTACTAACAAGTTTATTAATAAATGTTATTGCATATATAATGTGACCAACTCCAACAAAACCCTCAACACCTTTTCAGGGTTTTTTTTTCCAGCTATCTACGAGTGTAGTACATGTAAAACTATACACTACATGGTTGCACTGATTAATAACAATTAACCATTTCCAAACTATAATTTTAACAATGTCAACTGTGGTAGATACTTTCCTTAAATTTATTTACACAAACTCACCATTTTATCCAATTATATTTTTTTGTTAACACAGAAATCAGAACAAGAAGATAATCCATTTTGGCTTGATGATCATCTTAAAAATGTCTGGGAAATGATAGTCCACAATGAACAATGGGGTCTCAGGTAAGTCCACTGTCAGTCTGTTTGATTGAAGAAAGTAAGTAATTTATGAAGTGTGCATTTTAGGGGACATACAAGATCACATGGAATGTTCCTCCGTAGACTATGATAGTGTTACAGTTTTGTTATTACATTAAGGGGGTACTACACCTCTGCCCAATTTTGTGCCCATTTTTGCATTTTTCTCAAAAATTATAGCGCATTGGGGACAAGTAAGATATGTATATTACAGGGGCAAGAACAACAACTACTGCACTGGAAATTTTATTTCAGCACAGACAACAGTTGTGGAGTTACAGTCAAAAATGAGGGAAAACCAATATTTGATCAATAAATCAATAACTACTTGCTTTGAGTTGCTGAATTTGCAGTACAGAAGTTGTAGTCCTTGCCCCTATAATATACATATCTTACTTGTCACCAATGTGCTATGAATTTTGAGAAAAATGCAAAAATAGGCTCAAAATTGGACAGAGGTGTAGTACCCCCTTAAGAACATATGACCACTCAAAGTCATCGGCATTTAACATGCTTGTGTCATGTCATGATTATCATTGGACCAGTTTGTTGTCAGTGTTGTAACAAGTCCCCAACAATTTGGGTCAAGTCATTTGGTCTCATTTTTAGCTCAATTCATGTCATACATGTCACTACACACAGCACCTAAGCGAATTGCGCTTTGTGTATTGCGTGGCTGATGCGGGCTTTAGCGGGTGTAAGTTGGGAATTGATTGACTCGCACAGTAACATTACGAACTGATCATAGTATATAAGTAAGTGCATTTCTTCATTGCATCACGTTTTCTATATGAATCATGATGATTTTTGTTCACCCAGTTGGTATTTGGAATGAAGATGTGTTGCAAGTAATGATTACAATGTGATTACAATGTTCTTATTGTGACTGCTACCATCGTTTATTAATTGTAATCGTATCATCATCAGGAAATCACAAAATGACAGAAAATCTCCTTTATGAGTCAGCCCTAGAAGAACTATAAAACCATTGTCATATCATACATGGCTTGCTTAAGTCTGGTTTACCTGATGACTTATTCTAAAAGCAAAGACAGAAAGATGGAAAAACACACAGCATTGAAATATTTGCCAGTACTTTGAAATTAAGTTAAATCCTCAATCCTGTGGACTGATTCCAATAAGTGAAAGCCTTACTCTTTGAATTTGAAATTGACATCCCATGAGTATTTGAAATATTGGATCCATGATATTTTGGGTGGAGCTCATAAAAGAAGAAGGGGAAAAAATGAAATTGAGAGTTTACTGGGATTCCCTAGAGCGAAGAGAGAAAATTGGGTAAAGATTTTCATTTGGTAAAGATATCAGCATTTGAAGAGGGAAATATGTGTTGACATGTAGTAACATATATAGATCAGTATTCATAAGTGCTGCGTTGTATTCAGAAATACTTATTGGTTGGATTTGGTGCAATTTCCATTCTAGCCCCATGGTAGACAGTCTGGCCACAGGAAGCAAAACAACTTTTCCTCTTATTTGTATTCTACTCCTTGTATCGAACCAAGGCTTTTTAGGCACTAAGTCTGTTGTAGTGACTTTATCACAAATGTGATCGTAGATACTTAAGTCTAACATTATCACATAGAAAAAGCAATAAAACATTGGCATATCTTCTCAGCAGAGGCGTGATGTTATTAGTCGGCTTTGAATGTCTGAGTGCACTGCATACTGGCAAACTTAACCAAATACATGTACTATATGTACTGCTTCTGTTGATGAAGATGTTGCAATTATTTGTGCAAGTTACATTTGTGTCACTAGTTTCACTTTCGAATATTATACCATTGCACATTATGGTATACTCATTTGCTTTCAAAATGTAGTTTCAACAGTCAGTGTCTGTACAGTCAACCAATAAAATATAGGGCCTATAAAATATAAGATATCTATTAACAAACACACAAAAATACCATTTGGAGTTCAGATTCAGAATATATTTATTTCAAATGGTTGCCTCTAGGCCAAATTGCATTAAGTTATATAAATCGCATATTACAGAATATAAAATACATAAAAATTAACATAAATAACAAATTTAAATTACAAAATAAGAAAATTAATTGCACCTGATACAAAACTAAAAGTGATTAAATATGTAATCAAATCCAAAACACACACACATGTGCATAAAACTCTCTCTCACACACACACACACACACTACGCTCCTTCCTTCCCACTCCCTTTCTTTCTCTGAATCATTCCCTGGCTTTATCCCTCACTGCACACACCACACACACATGTTCTAGCATGATTTTAACAAATTCAGGGGTGTGAGAGTTCAGATTTAAATCTGATTTCAGACTTCTTTATTTTGATTTTCAGTTTTGTTTTTTCTGCACTTGCTCTGTACATAAAGTATAAGAACTTTCCAAATAAGTTTTTCAGACTTTTACCCATGGTCACTCACGCCCCTGCAAATAAATGATTATTGAAATCCACTAAAAACAAGAGCAAAACCTTTGATCTTTGAACAAACAAGAGCAAAACCTGATTCACGGTAAAATGGTAAATTTTTCTGCAAATTAAGAAACAACTCAGTGATCATAAACAAGAGTAGGTTTCATTATATAAAAATCTAACATAATATTGCACTGGACTAAAATTGGAATTCTGAAATCTGGGTACTTTTTAAACAATAAATCTAAAACCTTCCTGGTAAGTTGTACAATTTGATGTAATTTACTATTTGTCAGAATAAGAAAAAAACAATTATCAACATAATGTATGTAACAGCATTTTCCAGCGCAGTAGCAATTAGTCATCAAACAAATGAATTGTATAAAATGGTTTAAAATAAAGAGTTACTTATAGGAATTAAGAGGAGCAGCCAGTGAGTCCAATTGGTTTACTAGCAGGTCACACACCATTTCATCTCATCCTGCCCAATGCCATGTTAAGCCATACCCCATTGGAATTCTATGACCCCCAATGCAAAGTGGCGCTCAAACTTGTCATGCTCGTCACCCACAGGCTACATGTTGCATGTCTCATACAACAAAGATGACAAGTTTGGTGGAGCCAAATATCCTACTACTCATTATATTAGCAAAGAAATTAAAACAGGATTTATGAAAAGCCATTGCCAAGTTTGTGTACTTTAGGTGCAAGTGAGGAGTATGGAGGATTTATGGTCATCCGGTTGGAAAAGACAATCAAGTTTGCCAGAAGTGTTTTTTATATTTAGGATGTAGACAGTGAATCTGGTGCCTCGCATCCTGAAGTTTGTACAAAACCGTACTTTGAAAATGTCGGTTTTAGTGTAACTTTTCCTGAAGAGAGATATTTTTGGTGATTGCCTCAGTCTTGTTCCTCAGTATGCCTCCCCAGGACAATCTTTGTAGAGTAAGATGATTTTGCGTGGGTAGGGTTTTTGTTTGTGCAGTAGGGTTTGGTTTAGGTGCACTGATAGCATGCTTAGATAACTTGAATATTTGAGTTGAAAGTATGTGTGGGTGTCAAATCATGTCCTTTAAGTCATTTATGGCAAACATTAGTGAAATGTGAATCTTAAAATAGCAGTAGTAAGAGATGGCTGGGTGTAGGTATGTCAAATGCAGGAGAATGTATGCATTTACATATAGCACTACATTGATACTCCAGGTAAATATACCATAAAATTACGATGTGAAAATATTGAAATGTGTGTATACAATAATACGCACAATACAATGAAGTGAATAAAAAAAATCTTACTAAACAAATAATTAGAGAATAAAAGATAGGATTTTGTCTTTTGCCTATCCAATATCGTGTCATAATGGATGGGCTGGCCAATATTTTGAGTAGTGGATGCAGGCGCAGCCGGTATCCACTACGATATTGGATAGGCAAAAGACAAAATCCTATCTTTTATTCTCATTCTTATTCAGTTTTAATGTAATTTTATGAGAAAAACTGCCTTTTTTAGAAAAAATAAAGTTACTTTTGTGAGGACATCCCGTTGTTTTAAATGAACGAAACCATCACGAACATCTAAGCCGCCGAATCGCGTTTTAGTTCTCGCGACGTGTATTACGCGAACGCATTATCGCGATCATTGAGGAGCAACAAGCGTGCAGCCGTTGTGTGGCGGCGCTGACTAATATCACTATCAACTATTGTGAGATATTATACACCAGAAAACCAATCAAATTACGTGAATTCTTTACAAGACGCACCCATTGAATAAGAATTACGAATAACAGTAATAAACACCCCATAGTGTGACATAATAATGCACTGACTGAATCATGACATGAATTGAGCATGATCTAAATGTAGCGCCTACTATGACTTTACATGGCTTGTTAGAAATTTCAGTGGCCACACTGTACACACATTAGGCTTGATGCATGGCTAATAACTCTGGTATGAATATTAAAATGTTATAAAGTAAGTATTCTGATGTTTATCAGTGCTCTCACATCAATTGGTTTAATCGCTGATTTTCCTCTCACATACCATTTGTAAACTGTCATTTCCTGAATAATTCCTAAAAAGAACTACTTCAATAATCAAATATTAAAATATGCTTGTTTCAATGACTGTTGTATCGTTGGTGGTTTTGTTTTTTGATAAAACCAGCTCTCCAAAAGCTAGTAAAATGATAATATATGTAGCTGTAGGTGAGAGCATTGGAAGATGCCAGGCAGACACATAACAATGCATATATCATAGCATGTGAATTGGATAATTGGAATAGATGATTTGATTTGCACCTGGGATTTTAGTAGGCTATGTAATTCAAAAGAAACCAAAAGCATCTATTGAAACAACTTTCTATAATTATTTCAATTTCATTAATTCTTCCATTAGGCCTAGTGAAATTATAGGGGAATGGAACGGATATCCTGATCTCTTGTTTTTAATAGTTGTGTTGTATACTGTGATTTCAAAGCCAATTTCTACGGTATACTTTGTGTGTGTATTACTGGCTGTTTAGATCAATGTATAACTTCTTAATTCCATTCCTGATTCCCTGGGTTTTCTTTGCAGGGTCAGAAATTCGCAAACAAGTGCAAGAATGCTTTTGGATTCTCCCAGTGGAATTTTGCAAGAATCCATGGATTCTCACCATATAACTTTGTATGATAAACTGAAATCCATTTAGATTCTTGCAATTTTGTTGATGAGAATCTTTGCGAGAATGGATACTCGGATTCTCGCTGAAATTTTGACTCTACTTTGATTAAAAAACATTCAAAAATAATTAAAAAATATATTCTAGCAATTAACAAAAAAATTGAAATTGGAAACTATTGTTACTCTTCCTTAACAGATTATTTGGCAGCAATGGGCTGCAGTTAACCAATAAAACAGAAGGTGACCTGATACACAAAGTGAAATATCTGGATTCAACACACCTCCATATGCCATGGTTGTGTCGTGTACAGCGCTCGGCCGTGTTGGTTCTCTTTCGAGTCTGTATGATCATATTGGGTAAGTCATTTCAAACTACATAAATGTTCCTTAATCAATGCTCACTTTTTAATTAACATCAAGGAATCATAAAAAGGAGAAAAACATTATATAGCTTGGATGTATCATTGTTTGGAATGCTTGATATGTTGATCGTTTTTCCAGCACTGCACAGGAGGCCAGATCTGTTGACTGGATCAAGCTTTCCTACATCTTACACTGAGAGCTGCATTAGATCCATTTGATCAATAGACCATTCCTTTACTTGCCATTTACCTGACGTTGATGGGTGAACATTGATTTTGCACCCTTCTTGACATTGCTTTCCTTATTTTATAATATGTGATATCAATGTTCACCCATCAATAGCAGGAAAGTGCCATGATGATGGTATTAATCCTGACAGTAATGAGTTTAAGGTCATGAGTGGATGTGGAGTGCTGTGTGGTTGTCATGGGCAGAGCACATTTCCTGTAGATCCTGTGAACATGTGCTGAATCAGTTCTACATGAGAGTAGAAGAGATCTACTCCCACATCCCTGGCTGAATACAGCAACCCCACTCTACCTGTGACAAATATTTACTATTGTGAATCCAACTATTACCTACATTGGGTTTCAGAGAAGAACGGCAGTCCCTTGCTCAGATTGACGCAAGCGCCCTGTTAATGAGCAACCTACGCAGAGCTTTGTGTTCCCTTCAAAAGTGCCAAACTGCGCCGACCAACGATTTGACACGTTATCGGCCAATCAGATTAGCGGTCTGTTGTTATGATTGTCAGACGATTGAATCGGCCAATTAGAACCCCACTTCCGTGTTTACGCTCTGCACGCTCTCAAAATGCAAACAACTGCTGTTCTTCTGACAAAAACTGTAAACCTTGTTAATGTGGTGGATAAAGAGAAGCTACTATTACCTTATGTCAGAAAGTTAGGCAATGACATCACCTGTTGTACAAAAAGAGGGTTCAATTATGTGAAATTATACACTATATGTGCCCATCCACCACAAACTGGTCGTAAAGTCGGCATTTTCCATTTTGAGATACAATCAAAAACAGTAATGGATTTCTATGTAAAATATATCAGAAATTTTGACCTTTGATGAACCATAACTTCACTTCCAGATGTCCGATGAAGCTGATTGAGGTGTCATTTTAAAGCTGAAAGTGAATTCTTTCAAAATCTGCAATAAACAGAAAATTACCTTTACTACCACTTCGTGGTGGATGGTCACATATATCATATCAGTTTAAGCTTACTGTCCTTAATTTGGCTCGTATTTGGAAGTGGGTAGCAGAATGGACAAAAACTAGTAAAATCAGAGATGGAAGTAAAGACTAGTCATGTCAGACGTCTCTGTCAATCACTCTGCTCAGCCAGTGATTGGTTAGTAGTAGGTAACTAGGGAGTTGTCACTTGTAACATGCTATTCATAACCTCATGAATATATGTGATGTATGTGACCCAAACATATTTTGTAATATATAGATCATTATTATCTCGCAATTTCGCACAAAATGCGTAATTGTTCCAAATCTCGTACATAAATAACCTGCCTACAAACAAGAGTAATGGAAATGGCCATCTGGGATAGCGCCACACATACTTGTTGATTGTAAAAAGATGCTCAACTTAAACAGACTCTGGAGCGCATTCTGCTTAAACCTGTAGGCGTAGGTAGGCGGTATTGAATAATTGAATGGTAAAGGTTGGTGATCTATAAAACACCATGTCATCGTACCCACAAGACCTCGGCAAACTTTTGTTGCTCATAGATTTTGAATTTTGATTTGTTATTGTAGCATTCTTGTTGGCGTGGTTACTCTTCCTGTACATCAGATACTGGTTGAGACGGGAGGAAGAAGAGAAGGCACAAGTACATCAACTGGTAGAAAAGATTATAGGTAAGTCAATGATGGCATGTCTTATTCCAGGCAGCATGCCAGCTAGACAACTCCATTCACAACACACACACTGATTAGTGATTACACCCAGACATAAGCAATTTACAACAACACACAGAGTACGCCCAGGCAATTCACAACACACACAATGATAACACCCATTTATGTTGTTAATGTGGATGTGACTTCATTCCCATCTTTTTATAAATGCCTATGTAGTAGATGCCTATGCAGTGAACTTTAAACCGAAAACACAATTTTGATTCTTTCTGACATGTACCTAGCATGCAGTGGTTTTATCCCATGTTGTAAAACTGGAGGTTTGTATTTATATTTCCGAGCATTATAGAGCAGACAATGTATAAGTTTGATTTATTTTTGGCTTATTTTCTCTAAATGCGTAGCTAGAAATATCAAATGCTTCTGTTCACATGAAAGTTTCCACAGCGTTTCAATCAGACTGTCAACAACATATATTTTGTGCACTTTTTGCCTCTGCCTCTTCATACAAATGTGTATTCTATTATTAGAACAAAATCAAATAACTGGAGGAAAATGATGTCAACATACGGATCAATCATAATCATCATGCTTGTTTGAAAACATTTATACCTTTTATAGAAATAAAGTGTATTTCAAAAATATAGTATTTCACTTGGATGTGCAAATTATACAAAAATTGTAGGTTAAGTTTATCTTCTTCAAAGATTTCTCAGGTTAGTGTGTATAGGAATTCAAATTTTATGTAACATTTATGCTCAGAAATTAGTGATTACTTACTGTGACATTCACTTTATGTGACTAAAACAAGATAAATCAACAAGGATGGGCGAACCTAAAACGGTTGAATCAAAAAGTGACATATTTTACATTAATGTTGTTAACTGATGTCTGCCCTTTTATCCCATCATGTTTGGATGTAAAGCTTATGGTGTATGGATGCTGAAACTGACATGATTTCTCTGGATGAAATTGAAAAGAAGAGAGAGAGAGAGAGAATGAATGTACAACACTTGTCTAGGAGTCTGAAGGAAGGTGCTGGCTGCTTATTGTGAATGTACACAAAGACATAATAATGGTGTATTCTTGCTGGCACATTGATGTCTAATCATTTATAATACAACATCTATATTTAATGTGCTCACTTGTACTGAGAGTCGAGTATTGAGGAAAGTTGATAAACATGCATAGGGCCACAAGTCTATTTCATAAGTGTGGACGTATAATAGGACATTCAGCTCGAATTTAAGACCTCATTCGTTGAAATTTAAAAGTTGCAATTTACCACATTGCATGTCCTATTGATTTGTACACAAAGCGTTCGCTAACAAGAGAACTATGGCCATGCTTTCATTGATTAGCATGAAAAACTAGGGATCATGCTTTCATTAATTAGAACACAAAGGTGCAACTTTTTATTTCATATCTTCATTAGGTTTTGGATCACCGTTTCTTTAATTCTCAACCAATTTCAACAAATAAGGTCTTTTAAATAGTACAGGCATCGGCTGCTTGTTTTAATTTCGACACATTTGTCTTTATTTAGGATATACATGGGTTAAGGGGGTACTACACCCCTGGCCAATTTTGTGCCTATTTTTGCATTTTTCTCAAAAATTATAGCACATTGGTGACAAGTAAGATATGTATATTATAGGGGCAAGGACTACAATTACTGTACTGAAAATTCAGCAACTCAAAGCAATTAGTTATTGATTTATTGATCAAATATTGGTTTTCCTCATTTTTGACTGTAACTCCACAACTGTTGTCTGTGCTGAAATAAAATTTCCAGTGCAGTAGTTGTAGTCCTTGCCCCTATAATTTACATATCTTACTTGTCCCCAGTGCGCTATATTTTTTGAGAAAAATGCAAAAATAGGCACAAAATTGGGTAGGGGTGTAGTACGCCCTTAACACAACTACTACCTTAATTCTTTTACTTACTGTATTACATGACATACCCCTATGTATGAAGCACATATTATGCACATTTTATAATCAACAAAACACTTGTTTTTTACTAAAAGCCTAAAACTGAATGAAAACTAAGGTGATAGCACCCTCAATGACCACTATCTCTATAGACTTGAATGTAAACCCTGATATAAACACCTTTTTTTTACAAGAAAAAGCCCACAAATTTAAAAAGGCATTTTGTTTTGCATAAAAATTAGTGCATGTTGTTTTTTAATCTTAGAGGTATATGGTCATTTTCACGGTAAAGGGTGTAACTTTTGATTTTTAGGGTCAAAATTTCAAACCACTTAAATATGTTTCTGTTTACTGTAATCATGCATAGAAGCAACTTAAATTCCAGTAAAATAGTGTTTCAAGGCTTAAACCTTTTGATTTCTGATAAAAAATTTGACATTTCCATAACATTTTGGTTAAAATCTAAGAAAAAATGTATTTTACATAAGCTCAGAAAATTATGACATGAAAGCTGGAATACATGTGAAATCCCATTCCAAAGTAAGTCAACAGATATAAGTTAAATTTTATACCATGTTTTGCTATGTTTGTAATTGCAATTTTGAAAATTTTTAACATCAAGGGTCATTTGCAATGGAAATTTCCCAACCTTAAACATATTTTTTAAGTTTTAATTGGGTTCCTAAAATAATTTAAATGTCTAACTTCATGTACAAATACTACTTGATGAAAGGAACCTCCCAGCCAAGTTTCACAGAAATTGGAGTTATTTTTTAGAATTGGCAATTCAAGCGATTTGTGTTTCGGAGGCTTCAGTTAACAACACAGGTGATCATAAAAGTAAAATATTTGGCTAACTACTACAAGTTGACATGAAAAAATAGGTAAAAAATATCACAATTACCAATTTTCATGCTTTGCTTCTAAGTATTGAATTTCAGTTGTGACAAAAATTAAATTATCACAGCAAGTCATTTTTTTTGTTTCGGAAGCTTCATGTTTACAATGGTTAAACATGGCAGAAGTAGTTTTTTTTTTTTTTTTTCTGTTGGGATCATCTAAGCTGTTATTTTCTTGTGTGTATTGAATCAATGATTCTATGCGCAGATATTGCAGATTTATAACATGATAATTTTTTCACCCATTTGTTAAGTATGGTGTTATTTGCATGTGAAGCCTCCAAACGGGCTTTCTTGGATATCAGTATATTTTTCAAGCATTAACCATAATATCAATTTTTTTTTAAATTTATGACATTCTGCACATATCATGCAACAATTACAATGCAGATATCAATGTACTTTCATGTTAAAATTTGTTGTCTGCTGTTGTTTTTTTTATTTTATTTTATTTTATTTTATTTTTTTGTGATTATTGTAATTTGTTGATAATTGTTTTTCTCATAATAAAAATCTAATAAACATTGAAAGACAAAAAAAATATGGAACATACCAATTTAGATATGCATAGATGATAATTAAGTTTACTGTTGTTTCGGAGGCTTCATTTGTTTCGGAGGCTTCAATTGTTAACGGAAAGTTTGTATTGGGTCCCATTTTCAAACGGTGATATATATCTCCATGATTTAAAAACAAGTGACTTGAGGATCTACTTTGCTACATTTTGATAAATAGATTGGATGAGCTCTTTTATTTATATTTGCCCAAGCTTGCTGAACAGTTTGTTTCGGAGGCTTCAAAAAGTTAACGGAAAATCGGCTCTTTGAAGTCAAGATTTTATAAAAATTTTAAAAGCTTGCAAATCAACTAATTTTTGTTACCCATTTCAAGTTAAGATATCAACTGTTATGAATCAAGAAGAAGTGAAGAAATAACCAAGAATTATGAACCAAAGCTATACCCACAAAGTTTGTTAACAATTGTTAACGGAAAATGAAGCCTCGAAACGACAAATATCGAAGTCCGGTTCTCAAAAATACAGGGCTGTTCACAATTAAATCTAATGTGGCAGTGTTTACTGAACATATGACCGTACTTTCAGGATAAGAAAAATTATCCATGAACTAACTGAAGAAAACACAGGGTTTTACAAAATGTTACTGTTTTTACAGTTTTTCAAAATGGCAATATTAGGTACATTTAAGCCTGCTAAAACTGAACGCAGTAACTCCGAAGATGATTATGCTACCCAAGGTAGCTGCTAACTAGATGACTTATGTGGCCAAAAAGCATGGAATTCTGTGGCTTTATTAGAAAACTACGGATCAAAATGTTAAAAATCCAAAGTTACACCCTTTACCGTGAAAATGACCATATACATGTATGCGTCATGTAATTATTCACTAAGAATTCTGTGTCCTATAAATTTTAAAATGTGTGCTTTGTTTGATTCACAAAATGTCCTCTTAAAACAAAAGTGACATTGCTGAAAAAAGTTTGTTTTCCATCATTTAAATGCAAAAAGTAAAACAGAATGATGCATTGATAATGCAAGTCAACAGACCGCAATCTATATGTCAAAATGTGGTCACCATTTGCTGAGAGTTCTGAAAAGATACCCTTGTGTGCTTCCATTCATGAGGCCTAAGACCTTTGTCCTTTCCCCCTCCCTCCCAGCTGACATGGAAACCTGTGGAAATGAATGTTTCCTAGGGTAGGCTGTCATGAGTATTCCATCCCACAGAGGATGGGAGGGAGAGAGAAATGAGGATTGTAGCACTTGATAATTGTCAGCTGATAAGGTCATGCTTAAGAGTGCTGTCCCACGTAGGAACAGGGTGGTGTTGGATAGGATGTGTGTAAATGGGGAAATAAGATACCTTGGAAAAGTGTGAAAGAAAAGTATGATTTGTGTTGCGTGCAGTTAAACTTGTATTCCATAGAAGTGATAGAAGTCATATTTCCTTAGTTTATTGGGGCATCATGAAAGTAAGTAGAAATGAACCATATCTCAAAAACCACAAGACTACACTTGGCTCACACTTATTTTCTGAGCTTTTCCCCACATCAGCCCGATCAAGAGAATATCTGTTAGTGCTTTTCATAACACCCGTGAAAATTCAAGGAAATTCTGAAAACCGGGCATACTCATGACTGAGTGAATGCTTCTGTGTGTTCATGCTTCAATGCACTAACCCCCAGATTACTGCTAATTTGTGCACAAACTATATATGCCTTTTAGAGATCACTTTTGACGTGTAGCAGTCAACCCTTTTTTTAACGATTGAAACTCAAATTCAAATTGATCATGACAGGAAAAAATATTGACACTCGTTAACATGTCACACTGACTGGTATCTAGAGCAAGATCAAAGCTGATAATTATAAGTACAGAAAATGTGCCATCACAAATGCTAATGTTGGCTTACTAATTTGACATCAGCATTGATGTGTCTAAGTGGGAGGATTATATATCACTGGTTTTTGAGGCCTGGTGTATCCTGAGAGAGATGGGTTCAGTTTTGTACTGGGAATTGTGACAGTTGATGAAATCACTCTGATGTGCTGTGCGGGATCAATACAACACAGCTTCTGAAATATGCATGTGACGTGCAAGTAGCTACACGCTCAAAAATTGTGAAACTACATCAAAGTTTCAAACTTTATTTCCCATTTGTCAGAAATAGGTAAATG
Organism: Amphiura filiformis; assembly: GCF_039555335.1. Taxonomy (NCBI): domain Eukaryota; kingdom Metazoa; phylum Echinodermata; class Ophiuroidea; order Amphilepidida; family Amphiuridae; genus Amphiura; species Amphiura filiformis. The sequence goes on along the minus strand of NC_092630.1, from coordinate 32,201,899 downwards.
CACGAATGCTGAGTTGATGTGCAAGTAGTAACATGCTCATAGTCATTGAACTGAATGCATTGTACTCTTCAGTTTGATTTTAGTACTTTTCCTCCAAAACTGTGTGAACAAAAATGAATATAGCATCTGCTTTCCTCAGTGTTATGGTTGTGAATCAGCTATATTTATAACCTGTTTTTAGCACCATATGTCCACAGCAGAGTGCTTCTGATAAAACTCTTGCATGTTGTAAGGTCAGTGCCTTATTAAGCTGCTAAAACTTCATCTGTTGTAAAAATGTCCTCCGGAGCATTTAATTAGACTTCACATAAGCTTATCCCAGTAGAAAACAAAATCATGACAACATGAGCTTGATCAAAACAACCAACATTTCAAAATTTCTTTGTGAAAATGATAATAGTTTAGGTCATACACTGCTTTTGAGTTTCTCTACCGGAAGTCAATTTGTGCTGAAATTCGTTCCCACAATAAGCATATTGCATAACAATAGATACAGTTCGTAGGTTACATTTATTTCCTTTGTGTATGACATTGTGGGAAGAGAAACCCAAAATATGCGTATTCAAGCTTGCTTCAGTTTACAACAATTGAATGGACAAGTCTGCTTACTGATTAATATGTCAATGTCTGTTCTGTATATTACGCACTATTTCAATTCAGTTCATAACATAGTCTAGTATTTCATGTTAAAGGTAGAGAATATTGAGAGATAATTCAAAATTTCAGAACGCTATTTTTTTTGACAAGCATACATAATCTTAAGATTTGATGAAATCCAGATTAAAGTGGAAGGTTATATGTGATTTTTGGGTTCTATGTATAGACAAATAGAATGAAATGGTGTAATTTGTGTTTGCACATTTTTATTGGAGCTTTACAATCCCAGGTATATTTAATTTATTTTGTCTTTCCTTACGAAACTCAACACCCCTAAATTATTCCCCTAGGGTGATGTTTTGTCTGATTATTTTCCATGCACTCTCATTTCTATCGGTTGCCCTAATTCAATATCCTGGAAAACCTGATTCTTCTATACACTTGACATTGAACATAATTCCAGATTGGTAATTCAATTCAACAAAATTTCCCCCTTTAATGTATCATGGTCTTAACTAGGACTGCCAATGACACATACTTCACCTTTTTATTGCACGTGTTTATGGCGGAGCTGAAATAGGAAAAAAATGTTCATATATATGGAAGAAGCCATACTGACAGAATCGCATCCATGATACAAGACATTTGAGGCGATTTAAGAATGGGAAATGCTCTTTCTTTATATCATTTCAATGGTATCGTTAGGATGGCTGAAACATTTTGGTTCTCTTGATAAACCAGTTTAGTGGCCTAGTGGTTAGAGCGTCCGCCTCACGATCGGGAGGTCGCGGGTTCGAATCCCGGCCGGGCCATACCAAAAGCTTTAAAAATGGTACCTATTGCCAGGCGTTCGGCATTGAAAGAATGGAGTAGGGAAAGTTAAACACATGGCTACCAGTGAACTAACCCCCTGCTGTAGCTTTTCTGCTTGCAGACATGTGGCCTAGGGTTATGAAATGGAGATAGGCACCGCCCAATGGGCCGAAAGGCTTGGGAAGGATTTAACTTTTAACTAAATACAGATTGGAACAGGGCTCCAAATGTACAGGGACTCAGGGTGACTGGCCCTATTTCACAAAATAGCCCCATATTTATACAAATATTTGTCAATGGCAAACAGTACACACAAGTTCAAAATATCCCTCTTAATAATCAAAAAAAATTCTTTTAAATCTAGATAAGAATGTGATTCATTACGACATTGACAAGTGTGTCTTCAGGATAGTTACAAATGATGGTGAAATTGCTTTTTGGGTTGTACAGAATGGAAGACTGGAATGGATACACACTTTATGATGTAACCTTATACACATAAGGCGTATACATAAACTCAATTCACTTAACATTATTAACCTCCCATTGCGGTGTCCTTGATTGCGTGCAAACCCCCTTTCTCAAAATGTGAAGGGCACTAATAGGAACCACTTGACAAAATGACCAGCACTATGACTCCTTCAAACCAAAAATAAATTTAACTGTCAAAATCAGTTTCATTTAGGAAGCCGAAAGTTTGTACGATTATGAAATGAAATACTGTGGAAATTTGGTTTATCATACGCACATACGTAGACACATGTAAGCTGAGGAATTACTAAACAAGTTTGACAGAATCTGGCAAGTGATTTGTGGGGATTTGTGGGCCATGTTTACGGACTGTGATGCGATAATCCCGGGGGATTGAGAGTGTCGACCATTTCCCGTGCCGCAGTTCCTGTTCTCCCTGATTGGTAGAGACATACACCTGGTACGAGAGGGAACTGAACACTCACAGTCTGCAAACTTGCTGTATCAGATTTCTAGAATGTATTGCTAGGGATTTGGAGTTAAGTTGCATGGATTTAGGCTAATGTGCAAGGGGTAGGCTGAGAAAAGGAAAGGATATAGAACTGCTTGTGTGCGTTGGGAATTTATACTGCAATGTCATACTGCTATGTTTAAGAATATATATAAAAGTTAACTGAAGGAGCGAGTGTATGTGTCACCAAAGGCTTAGGTTTCAAGATTTGCCGGGGGATTTGTTCTTCCCTGTCATTCTTAACACCATGTAAGTTCAGTTTAAAACATATTTCTTTCACTCAATAAAAGAGGAGAAAGGAAACTCATTTGTACTTCACTTGTCAATTTGAGGCAAGTTCAGTTAGAACAACTCTTACGTTACCAGTTTGAAAGGGATAAACATGAATGGAACACCCTTTTCTAATCCTACATTCCTAAGGAAAAAAGACTAGGACGCATATAATTATGTAGAAAACAATTTCACTCTTTTTCAAGTCGGTAGTAGAAAATCATCAGGTAGCATTGTGATTTGAACAGCTTCCAAGAAGCTAATGCATCCAATATCCAAAGACATATGTTACTGTGTCATAAAACAGTGATATGTGTAAGTTAAATTAGATTGAAGTTAATTTATCTAGGTCACTTACCCATAGCACATGACAGCAGGTAGTTGGGGGGAAGCTCATTGAGGAAGTTATACAACTTGTGGTCAATTTAGAAGAGCTGTATTATTTGGATTAGATGGTTTAGACAAGAATTAAGTGTGGGTGTGTTGATTCAACATTTGGATTAAGTTGTAACCATGAGGTGTGTTACGTGTGGCAGGATTTGCTTCATTCAGTGTTGCCAAAACCTTTCAGCGTCAAGGCGCGGCGCATTGACTCGTCAGGCCGCGGTAAAGGATTTTCAAGTAGCCCAATTTTTTAAGCTTCCAAAAAAGCACCCAAAACCAAATATTTGGGCGGATTTACCCGAATTTAGGATTTTCAAGTAGCCCAATTTTTTAAGCTTCCAAAAAAGCACCCAAAACCGGATATTTGGGCGGATTTACCCGAATTTAGAACGCAAAACACCCAATTGGGCGGAAAAGCACTTGACTTTAACTTCCGGTACTTACTGGGAAGTTACTGACCGATCAATAAATGGTCACAAAACCCATTGTATTTTCAATTTGGAGCTTCAAAGACTCAAAACCTTTATAAATCGGCTAAATTGAAAGGAAAATACATCAAATTAGTGCAGCGGCCTGAGACTGGCAAAAGTAGCCCAATTTTAGACAAGTAGCGGCATGCTTTTTTTGAGTAGCGGCAAGTGATCACCAAGTAGCCCAATTGTGCGCCAAAGGTGCGGCGTTGGCATCACTGGCTTCATTCTGATGGCAAGATGGTTACTATGTCTACAGCTCTATCTTTGTCACTTTGCTGTTTTGCTGACGGGCGGTGCTCGCTAAAACATCAGTGATATATTTGGTACTCTTGGGTTCCAATCTATAACCGTGTTGCAGTAAATTGGGTTATAATATTATAGAATGTTGCAAGAATGAGGTTGCATTTGATGAATTATTATTTGGAAGTTGATAGTTTTTATCAAGTAGGATGCATTCAAGAAACAGGATTTGAAGTGAAGGCACATGAAAATCAGCGTCAAGATGTCATCTATGGTATGTTTACTTTACAGCGAGTCGGTGACGTCATTGCGTATTCCATTAGGCAGGGGTGTGAAATCTCCTCTTTTAAGCCGAATTTCTCTTTTTTGGAAATTTCTTTGAGGCAAAATTTTAGCTTTTTCTTTCATTTTCAGCCAATTTTGAGCATATTTCAGTGCTTTTCCTCTTTTTTGAACAAAGTTACTCTTTTTTTCAATAGAGGTCACTAACACCCCTGATTAGGCACAGCTCAAATCGCAAGAGCTCACTCAAAGCCGTAACATACACACGCTCATAGTTGCGAGCATGAAACATTGCTGTTTGACATACTGACTGGTACAATTTCCAAATATCTGCACAAAACAATGTACTGATGAAAATATGCAGGGCCTGTTTCACCTTTAATCTGATATTTGATCAGCTATACTTGATAAATCAACTTTAAGTCAACCGTTCGTCTTTGTGAAACGGGCCCTAGAAGTGCTAATTTGAGGACACGTAGGCCAGATAACCTGTGTCACTCAGACTTGATGTCTGCCTGCCTGCCTGCCCCCTAACATAAGGTAGACGACTTCTGTGCAGTAATTAATTAATGTAATATCCTATTCATATCATCTGCATTCAGATGTGATACCATGGGAAATACAACCTGTGCCTGCCGGAATGTTCACCCAAAACCTGTTAATTGTGCCAGATTTAGTTTAACCTGTTCATTTTCTTTTGTGCCTCAAGAATTTGTGGTTCAGGTATAACCGTAAGCTGCAGAGGAACCTTTCAATACACAAATTTGCCAAGTCATAACCCCAGTGGGGAAGCCCCTATGCGTTTGGTTGAGCAGGGAGTAAGTCAGGTTAACTCCTTTATTTAGTCATTAATGCGCAGATCAGTATGCAAAAATGGCACGTTTACGTCAAATAACAGTGGATCTATTTCAAGAACTGCATGATTAATGTTAAGATTGTTTTTTGTAAGTATACATTTTATTATCATGCTTGTTCGTAATATAGATTTGCAAACATGCCTTACACATGTTCACATGCGATCTATGTAGCATGCAGAGGTTTAAAAGATGAACACATGCATTGTAAGTTATGTATTTCAGCTTATATTAAGCCAAGAGCATAAATGAGTTGATGCAAGTGTGCTGTTCCTTCAATATCTTATGACTTGACAGAAAAAGCCAAGCAGCTTGTACTACAGCTGTGTGAAGTGTTGGTGGTGAAAACTTAAAGTAGGGATTATTTAGAGCAGATAGCAATCAAATAATATTCCAGTTTATTAGCATAACCTTACATAACTGGAAGCTAGGTGAAATCAAACCTTATCATAGCAATGTATCAACTATCAATGCAAAGAAGGCATGTAGAGGTAGTTTACTTAGTTTAAAAGTTAAACTTGAACTCACATTTCATGAGATCTGTATTATGTTCTCCTGCGCTTTATAGGATCTCAAAAATGCTCATCTTTGGATCTTTGAATATGTTGAATATGAAAACTCATAACTTTGAGGGCAAAGTTTGAGCTATAATTGTGAAATGGAGTTTACTGAACTGTGCCATTGAAAATGAGAGCATATTTGTTAGTCCTTGTATTTGTAATGTTTGAGGTGCAGGGTAAAATGTTTATTTTGTGCAGGTTCCCATCTTCAAGGAAGTTTAGCTGGACATCAAAGCATGCTAGGGTACCAAGTCAAAGGCATGGCCTAAAGACAATAGCATTTTTTCCTAGAGGTGCATTACTAAAAATGTCACAAAAAATGGTTCAAAATAACATTGTGAGATGAAGTTCTAAGCAGGTATTCAATCTAATTAGTGCCCCAGGAAATGTGCAATTTACGCACATACACATTAAAATACAGTGTATATGAAGTGAAACTCATCATAATCTTACAGCTGGACAGATTATTTAGATGGTCATTTTAGTTAATAATGAAGGAATTTAATTGTGCAGGTGTGTTGAAAAGGGGTGCATAAAAAGTTATTACTTTAAAAATTCCGTTTAGGGGTGCTTATTAGGAGGGTGGTGTTAATTAGGCTGAGTAGGGTACAGCTATTTTAGATAAGTCAACTTTTTCTGAATCTAATAATGAGAGGAATATAATTGGTTTATATCCATATTGACCCAATTTTGAAATTTGAGCCCTGCATTAGCAGCCATTTGGAATAGATGCAATTTAGCATAATCCCCTGCATCCTTTTTTGCCCTTTTTGGATATGTGCGTCCTTTTTTGCCCTTTTTGGATATGTGCGTCCTTTTTTGCCCTTTTTGGATATGTGCGTCCTTTTTTGCCCTTTTTGGACTAGAACAGCAAAAACATTGGTGTTCCATTTTTGTCTAGCTCATACGTAGATTGACTTGTTATGTCTTCTTTGATAAGAATTATTATCTGTCCCAGGTCGTTCCACAAAATATTTGCACCTTTGTATTCAGGATAACAGAGTAGTCAAAACAGGATGACAATGATGATTAAAAACAGATTTTGAGATTGAATTTTCAGTTTTCAATGTTTAAACATGCAAAGTTGAACATGAAATTCAAGCTTGGTGATTCTGGATGGAGATTAATATTCAATATTCAGATTGTCATTCACACATGCAGACTTTCATTATACATATCTCCAAATATCAGTACTGTTCAGTCAGAAAAAACACATCTTATGATATTGTGATATTAATATCCTAATGTTAATTGTTATCCAGGATTAAGCTTAAAGCTTGGCATCGTAATGAAGTTGTTTAGTTCAAATATCAACCATACAAATTGCATACAGTGAGCAGAAAAGGTTATACAATACTACTCCATATTCCAGAAAAATACAGTACTAAGTATTTTGGATTAAAAAAATATAATAATATAATCCTTTATTTAGTTCTAACTGGCAATGAAAAAGAAATTTTAATATTTGTCAGTTTTGGAAATATGGGCCAAAAACATACATTTTTAGGGAGTTTTCCGTAAATTGTGACAAGCAAAGCCAAAGACTTACAATTGTACAAAGACTAATTTCAAGTTGTGGATCCTAATTTTTCTAATCTTTTTCATAACCAATTATCAAAATAACATAAAATATTAAAATTATGAGCTAAATCTTAGCCAATATTAATAATTTTGAATGCTTAGACTTTGTCAAATATTGGAATTTGGTGACTACAATTGTAGCATTGCATTGTAAGTTATGTATTTCATTATTCCAAAAAATTGGTGATGCCATTGAAATACTGGATGAAGTACTATAAAGGAATAGATTGTTTAAAAAAGTGGTAATATTGAACATGAAACAAGCAAACAGGTGGTTGAATGAAAAGTGTACATACATGTATATAACCTGTTTCTCCATCTGTTACTTAGGCCTATATCTTTAATTGAACAGTCGATTTGTGATTTGTATTGATGAATTAGCATTGATAATCTATATACATTGCAAATCAGTTAGCATGGTTGTTAGACCCCTCCCTATCTTTGCAGATTTGGCTTCTTAGATCAATGCAGGAGGATTGGTCAGTCATTGGACTAGCTAGGCCTAGTTGTAGTACTGAACTCCCTTGGGCCACTCTATTACTCATCCAATTGCTAATAAAGGGGAAAATCCCAGGAGACAGGGATGAATGAAAGGGAAAAAACTTACATCCACTCCACACACAAAATTATATTCTGTCTATGTGCTTGTCAAATGTTTGCTACTCGCATGCTGGACCAGATCCAATAATGGTTCCAAGATATAAATGTTGCTTTTCAATCCTAGTTTAATCCTAATAACCTTGGCAAGGGAAAATAAGAAAGTCTTCTTGTTTAAAACAAAGTAAAGATTTGCACTTTTTTGTACAAGATGTCTGTAATATGACGGGGATCAGCCCTCGTTAAGGAATGACTAGACACAATAATTAATTGGTCATGTTACTCTAACCACAGCTCAGTGTTGGTAACCTGATTACTCACGGTAGGCTGACAAAAACTACTTATAACCTTAAGTCAGTTTTGTGTGTCAGAATTAAGTTGACCCATAAATATTTTCTTTTTTGGCCAGCCATAATATAACCTGTCAGTTGTAAGAGTTAGTACTTCACTTCCACCGACACAAGCTACACAGTGGTGTGCTGACGTGCTGTGTGTTTGTATGCTGTAGACCTGTACTTGTAGCTTTACAACTTTAGATCATCGCCATGAAGCCTCAAACAGAGACAACCTCTGACAAATCCATCAAGAATATAAAAGAAAAATGTGTACTAAAACACACGAGGAAGAAAGTGAGGAAGACATTTCGGGAACGTTACCTAAGTGAGTGATTACTTTGTTGGAAGTCTTGCGGTGTGTAAACCGTATATCTTGGGATCTATATAATGGAAGTATTTGTTTTATTATTGTTCTTACCGTGGAATTGTTGTATATTGTTTCAGAAATGTTGTCAAATCACAGCCGTGCTTGCAGTAAAGACAAGAGTTTGCCGCCATACTTAGCCATCCCTCATGTCAGGGACACTCTCATACCTCTTGCAGAAAGGTAGGCAAGCTTTACAGGATATCCTTCTATAATGTGTTGACCTTAACAATAAACATGTACAGCTTGTAAGTACACTGTTCCTATGAAACCAGGATATATTATGTAGTCTGTTTTATAGCACAATGTTAAGTTTCAATTTATCACGAGAGCTTTTTATTTGTTACTATTGCATAAGATGGTATATGTACAAGTATTTGATGTCATGGAAAATGCAGTCCGTGCAAGATTGTTAAAGGATGTCTCCGGCAATCACAACATTGTGCCTTTTGTGTTAGAAAAATAATTATCAAACACGAATCACATGGTTTTATTTAAAACAAACTCGGTATTGAACATAAAACACATGATATTCAAAATTCCCGCGCTGAAATTGTCTAGTGCAATGACGTCATGGTTATTTGTGCTCAATTGTTGTCAGCCTTCATTGTATTACTGAGACGTCATTGCACTAGACAATTTCAGTACACGGGAATTTTGAATATCGCGTGTTGAGACGGCTGTATTAATTCATTTTTATGGTCAATATGAGTTTGTTTCAAATAAAACCATGTGATTTGTGCTTGATAATTAATTTTCTAATATATAAGGCATAATGTTGTGATTTCCAGATATATCCTTTAAATCTTTTATTATAGTTCAAGAGCAGACTGTGAAATGTGGTCTATTTTGAGTCTGTAGAATGATTGTAAGAATTTGAACATTTCAGAGACCTTTAATATTATCTGCTGAGACAAGAGTCCAGCTATAAAAGGAAACAAGATTGAGAAGGCAGGTTGTATGTAAATAATTTGCTACGCTCGTCAATATCTAATAATTATTTCAATGTTTCATTACATGTATTCAGTAGTAAGCATATTGTGCTGTCCTTCTAAAGATTGTGTTAAGAGGTTGGGTCTAGTTTATAAGTCATGTGAAAAGTAATCAGCTTGTTCCTGCAGGCACCAGGTTTTAACCAATCATGTGTGCCACCAATTTTTAACCAATCTATCACACTACCATGTTGTATTTTTGGCACAGACGGAGGAAGCAGAAACTGTGGAATCGTGCAGTACAATTTTTGAATGCCAATGAATCTCGCGTGCGTGTGGAAACGCAGCAAGTTGCCGGTGAGGAGTTCCCGGTGTGGAGATGGGTACAGCCCTCTCCTGTTGTCATCAGTCAGACATTTGCTCCAATTACAGAGCAGGTGAGATGGTCTTCTTAACCCTAAAGCTGAATTTATACTCGATCGCCGAACAATTGCGATGAAACGCTTTTGGAAAGCAATGGGCAATCGCTGAATTTTGCGATGCATCGCTCGTCGTCGTCGCTTTTGCATTTATACTTATGATGGCGATTGCAGACGACAATTAAAATATTCTAAATGCCTCAAAATACATTTTTAAAACATCAGTTGCTGTCAATAATTATTGCTTTGAATTAATTCATCACCAAAAGTTAATAAATGAGAAAGGTGAATTAATTAACAAAATAAGAGATCCAGTTGGTTGTATATGATTGGTTGACGCATTCATGTGTCAAGCGATATCGCTGGGAAGTTGAGATTTCTTCAACTTGCAAAGCGACGTCGTTTTTGCCTCAGCGATTTTAATCGATTGATCGGCTTGACGCTAAGTAAACACTGAGCATGCGTGAAAATCGCTTTTCTGCAAAAGCGATCAAGCATAAATTCGGCTTAATGCTACTAAACCATAAAGCACAGAGCGACTGCAAGCCTATGCATCCCACATGGTCCTATTCCACAATCCTGCGAAACTACACACAAAACAATTGGCCAGGCAATGGTAACATGCATGGCTTGCTATTCCTAGTTTTATTGTTGGCACCCGAGAGGTCGGTGGTTCAAAACCGGGGCTGAAAAACAACTTTTCTCTCCATCATCTTCCTTCCTTCCTTCCTTTTTTCCCTTAAGGCAAAAAACAGAAAGAGAGTTAAAGTTGGTTACCATCATTCTCCATAAGAAGAGAAGTCGTAGTTCTGTTGTGAATCTAGAGGGTGTATCAATTTGCCCACAGCAACTTGATTTCTCTTCAGGCATGTATAAGTTGCAAGAGCTTTGATCAGTGAACTTAACTTGTGTCTGCGTGCCACCCAATAGTCAGTATGTGTTCATAATACAGCTATCAGTTCACATTTTGTAGGTAAATCATGGCTTTGTTAGTACTAGTAGTGTCTCTTAATAATGAATAGAAAATGGAAATTGTTGCATCCTCAACATAATACAAATTAAGACTTTAAATTGGCAAATGATGAGGCCATAAGACAGCTGTCTGTACCTTTACAGACACGTGTATAAAAAGATGTGTCAGACTGTAAACAAAAGTATGGTAGAATTTGCTGATTAAAGTAGCATGCACATTGATTTGTTTATAAATAGTTGCTGGTTTAGTATTTTGCTGTAAACCTGTGACGAGAGCGTACTTCCACAATGTTGGTAAGGACGCCTGCGATGCCTAGTATGTGTGTTGTTAATTCTGCCATATACGTGTGATACATGTTGTGAGTTCCACCATTTCAACATTGCGGAAGTCTGCTCTTGTCAAAGGTTAACAGCAATTCACTACAGTGCTTTTTCCACCTCAATAACTATATTCAACAGATGCATCTTTGATTCTTTTGCGGTTCAAAGCTCAATACATTCTCCAACAATGCTAAATATCCCACACTAAAGTATGAAGTAAAGAGGCCGCTCTCCAATTAAGACTGACCAAATGCCAGCCAATTCTCAAAGTAATTTGAAAAGGGCACTCTTGCAATTACATGTTTTGAATCACTTGGAAAACAAGTCCGGAGCACCACCATAAGGCAGTGAATGCATTTGTGTTTAGTACCTTCAGGTTTGCATTGTGTAATAGGACCTACAGTTGTTTGTTTCAAGGATGGAAATTGGGACTGTTTGATAAATGATTCAGGGATTTAAGTTTTCAATCATTTGCAAAACTTAAGACTTTTTAAAACTTGTATTTTGAGAAGTTTCTGGTTTTATTGTCTATGGGAGAGATCCAGACTTTATCAGTGATCAGGGATTCAAGGATAAATAAGATAGAGGTAAAGAGATTAGACCCAAAGAGTACCGACTCAAAATTGTCCTGTGTAAGGGTAAATCCACCATTTGGTGTGTTGGTCATGGCAGCCAAACTAATTGCAGTGTTTATTGGCAAAAGCCTAAAATGGAATGATAATTGGCATAAATTTCAATTTGAGCAATACAAACATTTGCACATGCAGCGATTATAGTGCATGTTCTGGGCACAATGTGTTGCATGTAGAACATAAACATCAATGCAATCAAAAGTTTGTTGGGCGCATAGCAAAGTAATCCGGAGGCTCACTATTTTGGCCTACATGAGCGACCACAGCAGCTGAAGGGACTATCCCATCATGCATTGCAGTGGATCTACTTGCTCCATAGCAAATGTAAACAAAAAATAAGTAAAGCTCCTTACACATTAAGAGCTATGGATAGTTTTACAATACTTCAGCAGTCATAGTTTTGCAAAACTTTTGCGACAAAAAATCTAAGCACCACTGATTTCAGTGACTAATTTAAAGTTGAAGAAATTGAATTTGTGTACATGTTCTATGGCACATGCAGTTCTATTGTTTTGCCACAAAGCATAATAGGATAGTCATTTCATCTGCTGTAATAAGCAGTGCTCAAACATGGCAGAGTCTGTACTCTTTGGTTTTACCTCAATGGTTAAAGGGCAGTTTCATAACATAAAAACTTATCAAATGTAATAAAGGAAATAAAACTATGTAATTCATTATGATCTTTTGCAGGAACTAAATCCTAACAGAGTGAAAGTGTGGCAGGGTACAGGTAAGAATCTATAGTGTAGTTTCATATGTCAATTTAGATACTTGGAAAGAGGTTGTTTTGAAATGAGGCCATATTTCTTCCAAATATTTTAATAAAAGTACATTAAGGGATGGGGTATGAACATTTGGACAGTACTTATTGTGGGACATTAGAGCACAGCGGACATATCAATTGCATTCTGAATCTGAAGAATGTCCTTCTGATATCAAATAATTTTGATTTTTGAAATTAGCAATGTAATACACATTTTATGGCAAATGATTACAAATTGATATTTTTGATATTTAACAGTACTTGAAGTAAACTTTATCAATCTGATGATTTATACTTAAAGTGTATGTAGGTGGGATGAAAAGCCGACGATCAATTGAAAATTTTGACCTTTCGTATTGAAGATATGGATTTTTTCCCAAAACACCAAAATAAATTAGGTCTTTTTGGGAAAAAATCCATATCTTCAATATGAAAGGTCAAAATATTCAATTGATCGTCGGCTTTTCCTCCCAGCTACATACACTTTAAGAATATATCATTAGATTTATAATTAGATTTATAAAATTTATTTCGAGAGCTGTTATATATCAAAAATGTGAAAAATATCAAATTTTAATAATTTGTCATAAAATTTGTATTATATCGTGAATTTGTATTATATCGTGAATTTCAAAAATGAAAATTATTTGATATCAGAAAGACATTCTTCATATTCAGAATGCATTCGATATGTCTGATGTGCTCTCATGTCCCACAAAAATACTGTCGAAATGCTCATTCCAGATCCCTTAAACAACTTTGGATATTAGTTGATTGTAATGGGATGTATTTACCCCATGCAAAAACCATACATCTCAATTCCATTTTCACCAAATGTCCAATCCAGCTTTAAATCTGTACCTTTCATTTGTAAATTCAGGTTGAATACTGCAAACATTTTTAAAAATAATTTGGGATTTAAGTGTCTTCCATGCTGATTCCACTGTTTGGTTTTTTGATTCTACAATAGCCCAATGTAGATAGAATACTTGGAACAATCTTATTCAAAGTCAAAAAGGGAAATTGAATGTCGTTGTCGTGAGGAAATGCAGAGCATTATTTTGACATAGGTGGATTGAACATATTGCCTGTATGTATCACATGCAAACATAAACCTGGCATAGGTGTAGGCTTTCAAAGTGGCCTGCCTTTATGAAAATATGCTCTGCAAAGGATCTGGTCATTTTCTGCTAAGGTTTCTGACATAAGTAGGAAATATTTTCATCTCAGACTAGATTACTTCCTAACTATAAATAAAGATTGAAACTTCCTTGAAATCTCAGACAAAAACGTGCATGCTGAAAACATATTGTCATGGTAATTTGCTCAGAGCAAACTACGTGGGGGTGGGGGTGGGTGTGTGCGCACAACTATGCCTAGGTGTGTAGAAGAGAAACATTGTAAATTTTAGTGGCTACTAGGGCCTCTTGATTTATCTGCCATTTTAAGGCCAAATTAACATTAGCTTATTTGAAGAAGAAAATGGAATTTGCATATATATTTGCTACTGAAGTTAATATATTCCCTGGGTTGATAGGATGAACAAATTTTAATCTTCACCCAGAGCTGCCAGCACTCATAAACATTGGAAAAACAAACCCCCAAAACAGTCCATCTAGCCAGATTCGAACCTGTAACCTTTACTAGCACTATGACACTATATCTTGGTGTAGATTATTCTCACTATAGTCTGTATACCTTGCTAGAGTCAGTAATTTAGATATTGCTTTAAATTGTATCTCTAAATGTAATGATGAGAATTGTATAAAAGTGTACATTTTCAGAAAGGAAATAATGCAAGGAATCCAACTAGCATAACAAATTCTTGCAAAAATGAACAGTTTTTGAGAAAATCTCAAAATTTGATTTAAATTTACTGACTCGAGGAAGGTATGCGGACTAAAGCACTATGCTCTAACCAACTGAGCCAGAGGCATGCTGGAGAAGAACGGAAGATTGAAATTTATATGTGCAAGGTTCGAATGATATTCTTCACATTTCTCGTAGAAGTTATCAGAATTGCATATTCAAATACATAAAGTCACATAGGAATGGAATTATTATACTTAGTTCTCTGGGTTGATAGGATGCCTCTGATGTGTTTGTTTGTTTTTGCATCTACATTTCCTCTTAGAAATCAACAAGAGAAGAACTTTTATTTTGACAAAAAGGAAAGAAAGAAAGAAGAGAGGAAACAAACAATCTTTTGTGGTATTGATATGTTACTGACAGATTCTGTACTTCTTTTCTGCCCTCAGCTTTTGACAACATAGACACGGCAGTTAAAGCACCCTCCTATACGCCTACTCCTTGCCTCAAGATAAGGAACATGTTTGACCTAACACTGTAAGTTTCTGAACGACTGCATGTACAGTTTACTTTTTATATTTTTGTTAATTATGAAGAAATATAATTGCAACTTAAAGGGGCATTTCGTGATCCACAGCCTCATCCCCCCACTCTTCTCAAAAAAATTGAGATTTTTACATCACTGGAAACCTCTGGCTACATAATGTTTATGTACAAAATATTTCTTGCAGATTAATTCGTTTAGCAAAGATATCGTGAAATTTGAATTTCGTTACAACGCATTGTCTATGGAGCAGTGTAATACACATAATCATGCATAACTCGCGAACGCAAAATCGGAATCAACTGAAATTTTGGGAATAGGTTTTTTTCGTGGATATCTAATGAAAAATGACATAAATAGAGGATGCTAGGATCACGAAATACTCCTTTAACTTAATAACAGGTGGAGTATTCTGTATATGTGATGCGATCAAGCAAAATCAGTCGAACTCGGAAATATTGATTTTGAGATATAGCCAAACAAAGAAAAAAATTCCTTTTGTTTCCTCTTGTTTTGGAACTCTTTAATTGCTTTGGAACAGATTGTTCAATTTCAATGGGGTTTTCTGCAAAATCCAGCTTTGTAAATACTTTTTACTATCCTATAAGAAACTGAAAATTTAAAATTTGCGAGTTCCGACTGATCTTTCTTGATCGCATCACATATGTGGTAAGATCGGAGTCAAAAAACTATAGTATGTCTCAATTATACCCGCATGCGAAGCATGAACGGGTATATTGCCATTCTATGGTTTCTTCTCCTTCTCCTCCTCTTCCTTCTCCATCAAACACAACATTCTGTCAAGGCTAGCGCTAAAACTACAAAGTCCACAGGGCCCATATGTGGTACACTTATGGGCCCTACCTCAGAGATTTATCCTTTGCCCATCTTGGCCCCAGAGGTCAAGGTCACGGGCCCCAGGGGCCCAAATGTAAAAATACAAAGTATGCCGTTTCTCATCAAATGAAGCAGCCTCAGGGCCCTGAGTTGGTACACTGATAGCCCCAGGGTACTCTATATATACAAGTATACATGAGCCCCATATGTCATATATTATGGGCCCCAGGGCCCCAAATGTTAAAATAAGGGGCAACAGATTGACAGGGCTAGCGCTAAAACTACAAGGGCCCCAGGGCCCATATGTGGTACACTTATGGGCCCTACCCCGTAGATTTATCCTTTGCACATCTTGGCCCCAGAGGTCAAAGGTCACGGGCCCCAGGGGCCCAAATGTAAAAAATACAAAGCATGCTGTTTCTCATTAAATGAAGCAACCTCAGGGTCCTGAGTTGGTATACTGATAGATCCAGGGGTACTCTATATATACAAGTATACATGAGCCCCACATGTCATATATTATTATGGGCCCCAGGGCCCCAAATGTTAAAATAAGGGGCAACAGATTGACAAGGCTAGCTAAAACACTACAAGGGCACTAGGGCTCATATGTGGCACATGTATGGGCCCTAAGTTGTAAATGTGCCTTTTGCCCATTTTGGCCCCAGATGGTTTAGGCTAGGGCCCCAGAGGCCCAAATGTTAAAACAAAGGGCCCGTCTGTTTCTCAGCAAATAAAGTAGCTACAGGGTTTAGATTTGGTACACTAATAGGTCTTCAGCATTATATTATTATATGTATACATGAACCCCACGTGTCACATAATATGGGCCCCAGGGCCTCAAACGCTAAAACATAGGGCCGGCCGTTACTCAGTAAATAAAGCAGCTACAATGTCCAGCTTGAGTCTGCTGATAGCACTTGAGAATTATATTTCAACATATGCACATGAGCCCCATAAGTCAAATATTATGGGCCCCAGGGCCCCAAATGTTAAAGCAAAGGGCCGGCCGTTTTCATCAAATAAAGCAGCTCTAAAGCTCAGAGTTTGTACACAGATTGCACCTGAGAAATATTGTTATATGTACATACGAGACCCATATGTCACAAAATATGGGCCCCAGGGCCCCAAACGCTAACACATAGGGCCGGCCGTTACTCAGTAAATAAAGCAGCTACAGTGCCCAGCTTAAGTCTACTGATAGCACTTGAGAATTATACTTCAACATGTGTACATGAGCCTCATAAGTCAAATATTATGGGCCCAGGGCCCCAAATGTTAAAAAGGGTCGTCCGTTTATCATCAAATAAAGCAGCTTCAGGGCTCAGAGTTTGTACACAGATTACACCTGAGAATTATATTGTTAATAACACCCCATTCACAGAAACAATAGCGTAATTATAATAATATAGATGACAGAAACGTTAAGGCTGTTCCAGTTAAATTACATACCCATTGGCTGTTCTATTTAATTTACATACTCCCTCTGAACTGGCCACAAAATAGGCTGTTCCATTTAATTTACATACTCCCTCTGAAATGGCTGTTCCATTTAATTTACATACTACTTCTGGAATAGCTTTCCCTTAATCAAATTGCATTATTATAGATGATGATAATTGGAAATACCACGTGTGAAGCGTTAAGGCTGTTCCATTCATATAACATACCTTTGGCTGTTCCATTTAATTTACATACTCCCTCTGAAATGATTCCAAAATAGCTGTTCCATTTAATTTACATACTCCCTCTGGAATAGCTTTCCCCTAATCAAATTGCATATTGTGAATTTCAATCTATCAAATTGCATAGCTTCACTGTGAATTAGAGAGACTGACAACAGCAACCTAAGTCCTCAGCAAATAAGGACTGTAAGTTTGTGTAAATCGATAACATGCGGGTATAGCCGTATTTGTGTACAAATATATAGCCTTCTAGTTTTGTATTCCCCTCCCCAACTCAAACTTAAAATATGTTTGAGATGCTCAAAGCTTTCAAATTGTGACATTCTTTCTCACATAGAATGGTTTCACTTATTTAAACTGATAAGTCGTACAATTCTTCCAACAAAATGATTTTTATCATATATGTACCAGTGCAGGAAGCTTTGCAACATTGGCCTAATATGAGTTGGATGCCAACCATATTGACTTTGGCATTTGTACATTGTTAATTACACCCGGGGCAATTTGTACATTGTTAATTACACCCGGGGAATCACACATTTGAAATGCTACATTTTGCTGAAACCGCCATTAAAATTGAATATCTTTGCTGATGTGACTGCTCAGTGTTTTCTTAAACAAATGAACACAGCAGATACTATGATATGTGTTTTTTTTGCCACATTGTTTCGACTTCCTAGTCATTGTTCTTGATAGCTTGACTAATGGTGAGCAAGAGAACACTTTTGTTTGATAGTACCACTTGAAGGTTAGCTAGCAAGAGAGTAGTTTTCACTCAAATATTCATGATAATACAACTATCAGTATAATGAAGCCATCAGTGAATTGAGTTGACATTTTATATTTCTCCATCATTTCGATAATACCTGCATGTATGAACTTGCATTCCAATAAGGTAAACTGCTCAAGTATAGCAACGAAAATTGGATACCTATAATACCGAGTTTGTAGACGTGTTGTCAACATGAAACTTGAAGGTGAAATGAATTAACTTTTTAGGAGATAGAGGAAACGGTGTGCAGGCAATATATCCATTCTTTTAGCATGGTCTTATTTTCTGAAGGTCTTTGGTGAGCACCTGTTGTACATTTGTCATTAGATTGTGACTGGTGACTCGTTATTTCTTGATATAAACTTGACATATTTGAGAAATGTTACACACAAAGCATTTCCTCATACCCTTGATCTGACAATTTACAGTAATAAGGACAAAATGTCAAAAGTGAAGGAATTTGAACAACTACAATGGACATGTATATATACAGGACTTGCAATAATGCTCTATCACCATGGTGATTTTGTCCTAAATGGTTACCATGACAACTGCAGAAAAACATGTTGGTGCGGATCAAGCCAGGATGAAAAAGTCTCTTAAGGCGGGGAAGTTAAAAATTTGCGATTATTCAGCGAATCTGCGGCTTGCTGTCTGGGTTTCTTCAGTGTCGGCAGCAACAAGTCTCCAGATCCCCTGTTTTTGAACTGAATAAGCCCTTGTAGGGAAATTTATGTGGGGGGAGTTCCTGAAAACTGTTTTTGTTATTCTTTCCTCTTTCAAATCATGGTGTGCTGTGAAATTGATAGGTAGAGTGGGCAGGTATCTGTGATTCCTTGTGAATTAAATATTAACAATGTTTTTTAAAAAAAAAGAAGAGTAGGACACACTTATTCAGTTTCTATTAAACGTAATGAATAAGTAGGTTTTCAAAACGTTGTGTAGTCTCTGTACCTATGTGAGCTTTCTATTCATATAAGTTCCAATGACATTTGGAAATAGATAGCAAATGTAATACCATTCTGTATGAAACTAGAACTGAATAGTTACAATTGCATTGTTCCGGATTCATCAAGTCAGAAAAAAAAGTTTTCTAACCTCTATTATTTGATTTCAGTGAAATTGCACAATCTTCCACAGAAATTCCAATGTCATTATGTTTTTCCTGATACATCTTGAGAATTAGACTAAACAAGGAAGTCCAACATGACAAAACAATTAATATTTAATTTCGAATGGAAATCTAACCTCAGGAAACAGGGGAAACAGAATGGACAGTGATTGCATTTTGTCTGGTGCCTGGCCTGTAGGCCTGAGATCTGACAGCTTGCGTTCACTCGTAAGATATAATAAAGTAATATGTCAAGATCTTGGGGGTAGGGATAAATCAATAACATGGGGGAGAGGTACAATTTTAATGTGATAATGTCTGGCTTCATAATTCAATTCACCTTTTAAGTAATTCACCGAATCCATTGCAAAAGTACATCTTCATTGATGCGCATTGATGATGATATAGTCTTGGTTTGTTTGTTAAAGGGGGTACTACAACCCTGGCCAATTTGTGCCTATTTTTTGCATTTTCTCAAAATTATAGCGCATTGGTGACAAGTAAGATATGTATATTATAGGGCAAGGACTACAACTACTGCACTGGAAATTTTATTTCAGCACAGACAACAGTTGTGGAGTTACAGTCAAAAATGAGGGAAAACCAATATTTGATCAATAAATCAATAACTACTTGCCTTGAGTTTGCTGAATTTTCATTGCAGTAGTTATAGTCCTTGCCCCTATATACATATCTTACTTGTCACCAATGCGCTATAATTTTGAGAAAATGCAAAAATAGGCACAAAATTGGCCAGGGGTGTAGTACCCTTAACTAGTCGGTCTGGGTGGTGGACACTCTTGCGTCCTGATACTTTAGCAAAGAACAAAATGGTCTATTGTAAAAGGTAGCTATTTTCAAGGCAATTAGATGAGAAAGTAGGATGACAATTATAGGCTTCAGAATTTTCATAAGTAGCAAATTTCCAGAGTATCAAGACACATTCTTTGGAAAAACAATATGTCCTAGTACCTTTTGGAGGTTAGGGTCTTTGGAAATTGACCACTTCCATAAAAGTGCTTGAGTGTCATAACAATTTGTACTTGTTCCAGACAATCCATTGTCATGTAATTGCACGAAATGTTGAAAATGTTGCTGAAGGGCTTGACAAATAACATACCTTTGAACATTTAATCTTGTACTTTTTAGTTTTCTCTGGAGGCACATGAAGACAATATATATGCCGGTGAAATCACTAGGAAATTTGCACTTCTGTTATACACATGCATAACAAAGAAATCTGGGTTTATCTATTACTTGTTACCTGTGTGTGTTATTGTTGCGCCAACATATATCAAATTCAATTTACAATACAGGAATTGTATGAAAGTCTGCATATTTAGCACCACTCCAAATGTACCTGCTTTCTACCATGACTCAGATCTGTGTTTTAAGTATTGTATAGGGAATAAACCAGATATGAACTCATTTGTGGAGTAAGGACGCTGCAGATTGGATAGAGTTGAATAGGAAAAATGACATGCCTGCCTGAAAAAGTCAAGTTTGTAACACTTAATGTGTCTGTCCGTCTTTTTGACGGCATCTTTCTTCACTTTTGGCATACAGGAAACGTGAGGTGTCAAGATTCTGGCAGCTTGATGAAAGCTAGTTTTGCAAATGAAATGTTCTTTTTCATGAAGGTTGTCATTTTCATTTATTTTCTGGAGATATTCTTCTTGGTATTTGTCACTTTCTAATGATGACAATGATGATATTTTTTTAATGAATATTTTTGAATGGTGTAGATTGATAGATAAATTATGACTTGTTATTATGTGACTTTTTGGAATGTTCATCTGACAGGAAATTGTCATTTAGAGAAAATAAATTTATTTCCTTAGAAGTAATGCTATTGTACTGTCTTATGCAGTCAAGGTGTTTTTTGTTGATATTTTCTGATCTTGATGTCAGTATATGTTTGTACCTTGACGTTCAGGAACTTTAAAAGTGTCAGAAATTGAACCGGTATTTTCTTCCCAGTTTCCTTGCAATTTTATTAGCTTTCTGTCTTTGCTTACTCCCTGTCATTCACAACAGTCAGTCAAGTAACATATTGCCAGTAAACACACACACATGCACCCTTGTACAGTGGTTAATCAACCCTTTTTAAAAAACCCTTAAAACCTATTTTTCCTATAGGCTAGTTATTATGTTGGGCTATTCCTGTTGAAATCTATACACCCCCAGTGGAAGACCTTAATCACCCACACAGGTGGGGTAAATTTAAAATGGAGTGACCCATTCAGGTATGTAATCCCATTTGAAATTCATACTCCTATGTATGTATGATTAAGGTCATGTCTTCCATAGGGGGTGTATGGATTTCATGTAGAATAGCCCATATCCATTTCAGGGACATAATCATTGGAATGCGTTCTTAGAATGCCCCTGCAAAAAAAGATTTTAACCGAAATTCAGATTAAAAAAAACAACTAAGAATTCATGATAAATAAGCCTATTTTTGATCAGTTTATTTATCCCCCTTGATATTAATTAGTTATTGAATTTTGAAATATATAATGTGACATGTTGAGGATTCAAATTAGTGAAAGACATTAGAAGGATTAGGAAACAGACATTAAGAATAAATAAGTTGACTATCTTACACTCTCTTTTGAGATTTATGCGGGCCAACAAAACTAGAAAACCTTTTTTTTTATAACTGTCTTTCATTTTGGATTTGTTTGTGTATGAAAATTAATTGGTACATGTATGTGGGTGCTCTTACTTAGACAGGTTTTACCAATAGGTAGAATATTATTAACCCAGGGACTATAATATTTGGAAGATGGATAATATTTACAATGCCGTTCAGTAGGGGGTGTATCCCATGCGTATGTGGAACACTCTTGTTACCATGTAAGTGTAACAAACCATTATTGATGTTTTCACAAAATAGTTGCATAAATATTTTTACAGAAGAATGAGTTTATTGAGAAAGTAGCGTCAATTTCTCATGGGAGTCATTAGCCTGCAGAGATCTTATCAAGAGATTTGCCGATCCAAATAGGATTAGGATGTAAACTGCATTGTAAAAACCAAAATGGGGTCATGATTCAATAGCGACTTAAAAATGCGCTGACTTTATAACCCTTCAAGAAAAGAGACAAGAGGGTACCTGTGTAATACCAAAAGCTATTAATAAATGTTTTTAATACCGTATCTTGAACAACAAGAGGAACTACAAAATTTGGGAGTAGGGGGCAAATTTCCTCACCCATGTCAGCCCCGAGTTTGCCCCTTTCCTGCTGTCTACAATTAGCTGTGTTGTGTTTTTGTACATTTAGTGAAGCATCAAGTTGACCACTTTATCAAAGCCACAATCACAACACAAGAGCTTTCAGACAAAAATAACAATTAGATATGGAAATTTGATACTAATCGTGGCTGTTCCTAGCTCACATCCCTTCTTTTTCTTTTTATGAACAAGTCAATAGTGGTGTCGCCGTGAGTAGTGCCAGGCGAAGTCTTTGGGGAGTTGACTGCTTTCAATAGGCGCTGGTTTTTGGTACGCTTGATAGACAAAAGTGTTGCGCATGAATGACAGTGAAATTGGGGCCACGGAAATCACAATTTCCCCTCCCCACCATGCCTGGGATGTATAAGAGAACCTTAAGGACAAGGCACTGTCATGAAAATGTCCATACTTGTAACAAATTTGAAATAATTACACAAAGCAGAATTTTGGGTTGTGGATGGTAGAAGAAGAAACTTCCTATATCATGGACAGTGCTGCTTCATGTTGATTTTGACATGGTCACGATATTGGAATTAGCATTCACTGATTCATATCCCTCCCAGTGTAGTGTTAGTAATACATTGGAAGAAGTAAGCAAGGATACGCAGCTTTAATGGCTTGAACATTGATTAGCGAGTTTTTGGATCATTTCAATATTATTAGATCTTTTTCTGGTGTAATAATGGTTTTATTGTTATTTTAACTTTACCTACGTAAATGAAATTATAATTTTGTCCTTTCATGATATATTTGCGTATATTATATATTGACCAGATTTTAATTATATCAACTTGATATCTTTCATGAAATTTTTTTTTTTAAGTTAAAAATTATTTTTAAAAGTCTTACCGGAAGCCCTATAGTCCCACTTCCATTAAATATCCTGCCAATATTACTTTTTATATCCTTTTGTACATATATTTATGTATTTGTAGTGAAGATAACCTTAGGCTGTAGTTTTCCCTATACCACTGAGAAACTTCATCGTTTATGTACCCCCTTGAAATAGACGCACTGCTTCCATCGTAGTAAGCGTGACTCATGATATTTTAGACAAGAGAAGAGTTTAAACGTCTACTGGAGTATGATGTGGGGCATTTCAGGGTTACACCCAATTAGAAATCAGACCTCGGAGGTTTGTACGACACAAAGTGCCTCTTGTATGTTGTCATATTGGGTAGCAAATCTAAATAAACAAACTAAACAAGCAATTGATTCAAACCTGAATATGACAGGGAGTAAATTGAGTACATGAATTGTGTAGGAAATTATGAGGCGGGGTAAAAATGCAGTCACAAATTTATAGGTAAATTTTTTCAAAGGATGATTCATCGGTCAATAAAATTCACTTGAGAGACAACAGTTGAAAAAAGTTGCCGATTAATGTCACTGTCGTATTTTACTGTTTTTCAACTATTTTGATGGTTTATTTGATAAATTACGCAGGTATTATGTTTATACTACTTACACCCTTAGTGTTGCTTGCTTTTAACTTAATGAACAAATTGTAGTCACACTCAAAATCATCATTAATGCTTTCTATATAGCTGGCTTAATGTTTCTTGCATATTCATGAGATGCAATTGCACAATCAAATTGAAATAAGGTGTCGATTAATGTCACTGTCGTATTTTACTGTTTTTCAACTATTTTGATGGTTTATTTGATAAATTACGCAGGTATTATGTTTATACTACTTACACCCTTAGTGTTGCTTGCTTTTAACTTAATGAACAAATTGTAGTCACACTCAAAATCATCATTAATGCTTTCTATATAGCTGGCTTAATGTTTCTTGCATATTCATGAGATGCAATTGCACAATCAAATTGAAATAAGGTGTCGATTAATGTCACTGTTGTATTTTACTGTTTTTCAACTATTTTGATGGTTTATTTGATAAATTACACAGGTATTATGTTTATACTACTTACACCCTTAGTGTTGCTTGCTTTTAACTTAATGAACAAATTGCAGTCACACTCAAAATCATCATTAATGCTTTCTATATAGCTGGCTTAATGTTTCTTGCATATTCATGAGATGCAATTGCACAATCAAATTGAAATAAGGTGTCGATTAATGTCACTGTTGTATTTTACTGTTTTTCAACTATTTTGATGGTTTATTTGATAAATTACGCAGGTATTATGTTTATACTACTTACACCCTTAGTGTTGCTTGCTTTTAACTTAATGAACAAATTGCAGTCACACTCAAAATCATCATGACTGCTTTCTATGTAGCTGGCTTAATATTTCTTGCATATTCATGAGGTGCAATTGCTCAATCAAATTGAAAAAAGTTGTTGATTAATGTCACTGTTGTATTTTACCATATTTCATTTTACATACACCCTTAGTGTTGCTTGCTTTTAATTTAATGATCAAATGTACCTTGGTTCATGT
Organism: Amphiura filiformis; assembly: GCF_039555335.1. Classification (NCBI taxonomy): domain Eukaryota; kingdom Metazoa; phylum Echinodermata; class Ophiuroidea; order Amphilepidida; family Amphiuridae; genus Amphiura; species Amphiura filiformis. The sequence goes on along the minus strand of NC_092630.1, from coordinate 32,177,124 downwards.
GCCCAATGAGTATTGCAATGTTGTGTCAAGCACTTGGTGGAAATAGGGCCTTTGTTATCGGATGAGCTGAGGTTTTTGCTTATTTTTCCAAATAATAAGGTTCAATGTCACTTGAGGACTTTTTTGTAAATTGGATGCACTTGAAGAACCTGTACTTGTGCCATTATGACTTAGGCCTAGTAATAGGTTAAATGCAAATCAGGTAAATATTATTGACAACATATGTAGTAAAGATCTCTTGGCTAGGCCAGGCCTGTCAACACAAAGCAGGATACCATCAGTCATTGCAGCTCAATCCGGCCGGCAAAAAATATCCATAGCAGACAAGAATGCACGGCTTAGCATGAAGGTATTAAGCAAAACCACAAGTGTGTCAAACAACATATGTGAGGCCAATGCGGCAATGGAAAACAGAAAATGACTTGTGTACCTGCTGTCACGCAATCAATTGCACATGTAGTACAGCAGTACCATTTGTTTGCAACAGGTTGCTGAAGCAGATGTACTACTATTAAAGGCCTATTCGGTGATTTTTTTATACAAAATATTTTGTCTCTGTGCACCACCAAACGATCAACAATTTATAGGTTGATTTGATTACAGTATATCATGTCTATTGCATAAAATATGTAAATAACCTGCTCTGAAAGTGTAATTTGCTGTCCTCAGTCAGTGCCTACTGCTACTGCTGCACCATGCCAAATTTAACAGCCTTGTCCACAGACTACTACAGACCATGTTTCAACAGTCTTAAGTTCCTGTGCATTGTATGCTGTGAATTCTCGCATATTCATGAGGGCCGATTGTTCGATTGTGCCGTGTCTAACAATCATGCCAGCGTCGCGTGCCTTTGCGATTATGTGATAGATCAGAAAAATAAGCGATAAGTGCGTAGCAGGTTTATCTGTCGCATTTCATGGAACAATCGGCCCTCCTTATCGGGTGATGTTGAAACTTTGACTGCTTGTACACGGTCTGTTATCTGTTACGTCCATGGCCTTGTCATGTGATAAGAGAAGACGGAAGTAATAAAAGTATGGATGTACTTTTATTTATCTTCATTTTGATATCCGTTCTTGTCTGTATCAGATTACTTTCACATTTGCCATTTGTCCACACAAGTTCCAAATATTAAAATAGCTGAATTTTGATGAAATTTAGGGTATTCAGCGAATTGCTTAATAGGCCTTTAAGATTGAAACTTCCATGATGAATATATGCACCAGCGTGTCCAGGATCTGTTCCTGCGGGGGGCTCAGGGGGGCTTTCAGAGTTATGCGGGGGGCTTAATGGCTAAAATTGCCTAAAAACGGCTGATTTTACATGATTTTTAATAAAGTGCAGGGGGCTTCAGCACCCAAAGCCCCCCCCCCCCTGGACACGCCACTGATATGGGTTACAAAATATGTTTTATATTCTAGTGTTAACAAGAGATTCCCTAGTAGTCATTCTGAGGAAGAAGTCATCATCCAAGATGGTGAAAGCAAACAGGATCTGTAACCCATAATTCCATCAATATAGGTTGAATAGTAGAAATTGTATTTTTCCTCTGTATTGTATAGCATGTTGTCTTGTTGGACATGAGTCATCAGCGTAACATATCATTTCACATAGCCATGTCAATTTATGTTTAATGTGTTAAATATTGTAACGGGCAAAATTTTCAAAAAAAATACCCGCTGCAAAGATTTTTGTTATCTCTAGTTCTACTGTTTTAAGTATGATGTGACCTATAAAGTTGAATCTGTGACAAGTGTTGAGGAAGTGGCATAGACAGCAGTTAAAGGGGTACTACACCCTTTGCCCATTTTTGTGCCTATTTTTGCATTTTTCTCAAAAATTATAGTGCATTGGTGACAAGTAAGATATGTATATTATAGGGGCAAGGACTACAACTACTGCACTGGAAATTTTATTTCAGCACAGACAACAGTATGTTGTGGAGTTACAGTCAAAAATGAGGGAAAACCAATATTTGATCAATAAATCAATAACTACTTGCCTTGAGTTCCTGAATTTTCAGTGCAGTAGCTGTAGTCCTTGCCCCTATAATATACATATCTTGTCAGCAATGCGATTTACTTTTTGAGAAAAATGCAAAAATAGGCACAAAATTGGCCAGGGTGTAGTACCCCCTTAAAGTGTTGGTATGGTAAGAAAATATATACATGGCTATGTGGTATAAAAGTGTGAAATGAATGCAGTTTATTGGTAGTGTTGGTCTAGTTCAGGAGTTCTTAATTATATTTTGATTGCGGGCTATGGCAAGCCAAGTCATGATGTCAAAGATCTGTCTTTGAGATCCAAAATACCCTGTTTTGCAATATGTACTTTATTTTAGAGCTATTCAAGTGCCAACCACAATTGATCAGCGGACCGGATCTGCCCAGCAGGCCGTCTATTGAAAAAGTCTAGTTTCTTAAGTACTGATTGAGAAAGAAAGAAATTTCCCAAGTTAATGGAGATGCTTAATATGATACACGGGGAAATTGGCAGTTGTCCTTTCTACACAAAGTTCTGTTTGTGAATTTGAAAGCACCAACAAATTCTCGTATCTTCATTTTAACAAGTGAGTCACAGGTCTTTCTTTTATATAGCTCTGACACTGAAGTGCCTAGCTGTACCAAAAATATTAAAACCAATTGCATCTTCAACCAACAGTTTTACCTTTTTTAATCCTTCATGTGATGATAACAACTTTTTAACACAAGGCGTCATTGGTGGTGACACATACTCTTAAGGCCAAAAAACAAGTTTGTGGTAACCTGTGCATGTTTGTGCAGAAAACACATTGTGTGTGCTTGTTTTTTAAGAAATTTTCCATCAAAAAGTCCGAAAGTAATTGACAAATCATGCATGAAAATAACAAAACACATACCACATGACCCTCCCATGAGACCAGATTCAAACCTTTATGGGGCGGGGTCAAATATATTGTTGTTGTTGATCATTCTACATGTTCATGAGCTTACTCTACTCTACTCTACTCTACTCTACTCTACTCTACTCTACTCTACTCACTGAGGCTGCAATGTGGTGAAAAGGATTTGAAGACACGGTCTATTTGGTTGTAGCTTTAAAAGAAAGTTTTGCAACAAACCAGTTTTGTGTTTTTTTTCATTTTTCCTGTCTCAGTTTCCTATGCCTCAAATCCATGCTAGCCTAGGTAATATGCTCAAGTGTGTATTTATAGCAGTAAGCATGTACAATGACTAGGAACCAATTGTTGTACATCCCCGCCATGTCTAGCCTAGTTTCAATTACCTGCATTTGTCTGCTTTCATCAAACCATTACAAGATATCCTTTACCAATACAAAATTATACAGAAACTAAAACTGACCAGAAATAGATTAATGCACCAGGTGTAGCCAAGCGTAGGTGTAGTTTATTGGCAATATATTGCTTGATTTACTCTACTGTTGTGATTGGTTGGCCTAGTTCATAAGCTCTATATATGGAGCATGTAGATATATTATCCATAATAATCCAATCTCTTGCAAGCCTAACTGGTATATGACTTAGCAGACTCACTCCACACAGGTAACATAGTCAAATACTGATTGAAGGGACTCATAAGTTGATTTAAATCATATAAATAGGTGGCATATATGAAGGTAACATATCCCCGTTTCAATTTAAGATTAAATGTGCAGTTTTTGTAATACTGTACATAGTGATAGCAAAATAAAGTAGTCATTGTAATCAAAGGCGACTTCCTTTCAAAGTTTTGATTCCAGGGTCCGATTATATTCAAACACTTTTAAACCAAACACTTAAAACACTTGTACACATACCATCTAAGCTTTGCAGGTCAGAAAATAAGCTTAAAATCTCTCTCCAAGTTTCTGACCACATAATTTTGCCAATACCCAGCTTGCAGTGAATGCTGGCCTCTATTAATTGTGCTCTAAATGGCATTAGCAATTTGAATGATATTTTACAGATAGGATGTACATTTCAGGTGTCAATCTTTTATAAATCTATCGGAAAAAGGTTTAGCAATGCAACATGCACACTCACCCTTGTTCATATTCACCTGCAACCGTGGATCCTTGGATTTTACACAGGCAACCAAGGATATAAAACTTGGGACATTTTGCTATTGCAACCATGGACTTAAATTGCTACACAGCGTACCTGATGATGTACTTAAATGGGGGATCTAGACTAAATTCTTTCTAAAAGTGTGTAGTGAGTGTCCTCTGGAATAGGTCTTGTAACCGTGATTCCCACAAGGCCATGTTTCATGAGCTTAAATTCATGCAAAATTCAGCAGTTGGTAAAAAGAGACACACGCACACACCATTTATATGGGTTTCATAAAAAGTAGAAAAGCTTGAAAGGTACAAGCCTCAACAAGATGGCATATGCAAGAATAGCAAAACAGTTTTGAAAAAAATATGATGGTTCGAAGTCAGATAGTTCAGTTAGTGATGCATGTAGATGAGGATATCTCCAAGTTTGTGTGCAAGGTGGTTTCCCCATGACTTCACCATTACTCACATATTCCAATGCTAATCTGCATTTCAAGCTGGATCTAGGGTCAGATTTTCATTTGATGTAGACCATGGCTGCTTGACTACAATTTGTCTTCGAGCAGTGTCTCGTATAAAGCTTGCAACTGTCTTAATGTATTTATTTGTATTAAAAGATGTCAGATTTGATCAATATGATAAAACATTGATATGGATGATTTGTGTGTGAAATCATGGAATAAGTTCTATCACTGCAAAATGAGTGTATGAGATAGAAGAATCTAAATCCACAAAAAAACAACCTGGCTATTCAATGTCATTTCCAGCCACTTAAAAAATATGGTTGTCATTTCTCAAGTAGAAGAGAATGGTTGCACTACTAATGTAAAGACCATGTATGTACAATGTATATACCTCATTCATGAGAATCGGTAACTCTAATGAAGACCAAAGATTCACCTGTTATATATTGGAACTGATCATTAAGTTATCTTGAGTGGCCATATCTTGTCTCTGTCAGGAAAGATACTGGAAGATATGTATATTGATAAGGAATCACTAACTAGCATATCACCAGCAGATGAACTCAAAGCAACACAATCACAAGTCACTGCAACTTTGGCCATGACTGAGTCACTGCATTTGTATCGTTTACATAATCACCACAAGAGATTGTCACTCAATTGCTGAACCTAGTATGGTAGGACCTAGTCCGAATAATCAGACCCAGAACAAAATATTAATTTCTGACATGATCGTGTTCTGCTTCCATATGAAATCTTGATGGCAAATTGGACAAAAGAAGCACATGGTTCTACTTGACAGCTTTTTAATCCCTATTCATGTTACGTGGATCACGCTATTGTGGACCATCCTTCTGATACTTGAGTGTTTGGACAAGCGGAACGGTCTTTTGTCTACCTCTCTGTTTGTAAACAGACGAGGAGGTCAAAATTGTCATCCTCGCCGAATACGAAAGACAGCGTAATAGTACGGCACTAGGTAGGACCATAACTCACTGAGAGGCTCCTGTCATATCCATTACAAACTACCTTTGTGAAATTGACTTCATAATAACTAATAATATACAATGAACTTTACCTGTAAGCAATTTAGGTCGGCAGTGTAACATCATTTTGGCCATCTTGTGGGTAAATCAATATATATCAAGTATAAAAGAAATCATGTGATACCTAGAGACAACTACATAGATTTGCACCCATGACAATAGAAGGAGATGCAACCATATTGATTTACCAATAAAACCACAAGATATAGCGAAAGGCTTACTGCCTATTATAAAGCTTTTGTGAACTGGATGACAAAGCATGCTGTCTGTCAGCAGCCTTTATGATCCAGTATATAAGCCCTGTGTAGTAGACTGAGACTGGACACCAAACAAGTAGTCATTACTCCTAGTCTGCTACCTTTCCCAAGTGTTACCATCTACATTCAGACTTAACATGAAAACTATGAATCAGTGATGTAAACTGGACAACAGGTTTTGTACCAAGGCATGCTATCTGTCAGCAGCCTTTATGATCCAGTAGATAAGCCCTGTGTTGTAGACTGAGACTGGACACCAAACAAGTAGTCATTACTCCTATAGTCTGCTACCTTTCCCAAGTGTTACCATCTACATTCAGACTTAACATGAAAACTATGAATCAGTGATGTAAACTGGACAACAGGTTTTGTACCAAGGCATGCTATCTGTCAGCAGCCTTTATGATCCAGTAGATAAGCCCTGTGTTGTAGACTGAGACTGGACACCAAACAAGTAGTCATTACTCCTAGTCTGCTTCCTTTCCCAAGTGTCACCATCTACATTCAGACTTAACATGAAAACTATGAATCAGTGATGTAAACTGGACAACAGGGTTTGTACCAAGGCATGCTATCTGTCAGCAGCCTTTATGATCCAGTAGATAAGCCCTGTGTTGTAGACTGAGACTGGACACCACACAAGTAGTCATTACTCCTAGTCTGCTACCTTTCCCAAGTGTCACCATCTACATTCAGACTTAACATGAAAACTAGAGCGGTTCTCGGCTTTCATGTTCTCGGCATTCATGCAGTTCTCGGTAGTGTGGGTTGGTCCGTATGTGACGTTTCTGTTCAGAACCTTGTGTGACCCTTCCCCCCAGAAAAAATCATCCGCCACCACTGGTTATAACAAGGGCCTTGTAAATGCAACTGGTGAGGCAGAGCCTCGAATGACGCTTGTGTTTTCAGTCTGATTTCAGTTCCCTAACAGGTACAAAGTTTACGCATTATCATTAGGCCTACCAAGTATTGTATGTCCTATAATCTCTTATGTATGACATGGATCTTTACCATGATTGTGCAAGCCATAAAATATCATTTCAATACCCCAAACATGCGTTAAAAAAAGACCATGTTTTACACATGCAACCTCAAGTTTAGACATATAATTTAATTTTCCCTAAACCCTCATGCACGGGAAAAATCACGCCGCCACCATTGGTTATGACAAGGGCCTTTTAGGGTGCACACCAGTAAATAACCCCCACTGACTTTCTGTACAGACAGGGGCCGGGAAAACAACTCAGTTCTTCAAAACTTCCCTTTCTGCAAGCAGAAGGTCAGATGACGACATCCATTGTAAAAATTAATATATGGATTTCAGGATTTTTTTCCAGAAATATTGTAAAAAGTTCAACCTATAACCCATACAGCTAACGCCACCTCACAAACAGCTTGGTGTTTCTGAAATGTAACACATTTTGAAAGTCGTCATAAAAAGTCGGATCCTGCTAAATTTACACAGACAATCTAATTTACAGGCCTAAATGATGATTAAATATGAATCAGGGCGTAATAGTTGCCTTTTAAGCCTTTTCTAATGTATTACATTAAGTCATATTGCACATTTCCTCGTTTCAAATACTGTTTTTTTTCCTTCCATGGTGTAGCTAGACTTCTCCGTACTCCACTTGCCAATTGTGCTTCTGGCTATTGCATTTAAGCTTAAAACTCCGATTATTATTTGTGCACAATTGATAGATTTTCACATCTAATCTTTTCAGTCACCGTGACGCCTCTGTTTGTTAGCTTCCCAAGTGGACTACTGACTTTGGATTGCGGATAACTTTTTAACACGGGATTCTATGGAGAGTTAGGCCAATTTCTGGCCTAACTAAAATTGGTCATGATGTAATGCATCTTTAAATGAATCTGGCTTGTGATTGGTCCCCAGATATCGTTATTGATTGAACAAATTCATCAGGATCGGTAGAGTAAACTAGTAAACCAGAGTTCGTAGTATCTGATCCAAGAAAATGCACTTACTGTGTACGTTTCAACAACCACTGTTGTCTTTGTCAACACTTGATGAGGAGTGACTGCAATCTACTGACAACCAACGCTAGAGGGATATGTAAAATCAGGCGGTTTTTGGCGATTTTAGCCATTAAGCCCCCCACCGCATAAATCTGAAAGCCCTCTGAGCCCCCCTCCTGGAGACGCTTATTGCAAAATCAATGGAGAGAAACTATACTACCTTGTTTCTTAATAAAATGTAACGGGTACATCAGGCAACTGTGAGAGCCAAAAGGCCTCAAATTGAGCAAAGAAAGACATTAATTTTCACGTGCATTTCAACCAAGACGCTTCATTAGTGGTATTCACCTTAATGTCATATTATCATGACCGCTTTATTTTGTTTTATGTTAAGGGCTGGGGTATGAACGTTTGGACAGTATTTATTGTGGGACATTAGAGCACATCAGACATATCGAATTGCATTCTGAATACTAAGAATGTCCTGATATCAAATAATTTTGATTTTTGAAATTAGCAATGTAATACACATTTTATGACAAATCATTAAAATTGATATTTTTGATATATAACAGTCCTCGGTAAATTTTATAAATTTAATGATACATTCTTTAAGTATATGTAGCTGGGAGGAAAGGCCGACGATCTATTGAAAATGTTGACCTTCGTATTGAAGATATGGATTCCCCCAAAAAAATAGGTCTTTTGGGAAAAAAATCCATATCTTCAATACGAAAGGTTAAAATGTTCAATTGATCGTCGGCTTTTCCTCCCAGCTACATACACTTTAAGAATATGTCATTAGATTTATAAAATTTACTTCGAGGACTGTTATATATCAAAATGTGAAAAATATCAAATTTTAATAATTTGTCATAAAATTTGCATTATATCGTGAATTTAAAAAAAAATGAAAATTATTTGATATCAGAAAGACATTCTTCGTATTCAGAATGCAATTCGATATGTCTGATGTGCTCTCATTTCCCACAAAAATACTGTCGAAACGCTCAAAAACGCCATTCCAGATCCCTTAAGTATATGTCATATTACATGTTTCACATTTGTACGATTTTAAATAATTCTTTATCATGTTTATAGGACATGCTCTGTTATATTTTTATATCCTCTTTTCATTCTTGAAAAGATAGATCATGCTTTTATTTCACCCATTGGGTATTTCTTTATTAATTTGTGTTTATATGGCGATTTCAAGTGGGATAATAACTCCTGGATGACGTAAGCATAATGTTGATAGATTTAAATATCATTATAAATAGGCACTTAATAATAATGATATTGAAATAAATTGATAAATAGATAAATTAATAGATAAATAAATAAAAGATATATAAGCCTAGATAAATAATAAATAAATGATAAACTAGGAGTAAATTGCAAACATTAAAAATATCTTAGAGCAAATGAGCATTTAATAAGTTTTTATGGCAAAATATTTTGCCCCTTCTTGTACGCTTTTATCATTATTTTATCTTTTACTAATTTTTTTTGGGACATGCTCGCTTATTTATTTTTTATGTGTTCCTCTTATCATTTGTGAAGTATTTCTTTATTTTTGTTTTAGTACAAGTGATCACTGAGTATGTTTAACTGTGGAAATATCGGTAGATAAGGTGTTTTTTATTTCACCCTTGAGTATTATTTATAATTGTATCAACATACATTTCACATGTCATGATTTTTCATTGTTTTATTTTAAAGCAATTCTTTATTGGGGTGCATGCTCTCATATATTAGGTGGTTTTTTTTCATGTTCCTCTTGTCATTCTTGATAGATGGCTGTTTATTTATGTCGCGTGTTAAGTATTTTTTTAATTTTTGGTCGAAGTGTATAATTATCATCAGACACATGTCACATTTTTATGTATGATTTTGCATTATTTAATTTCAAATTATATAATTTTTTAAACGTACTATAACGTAGTTCTTTATTTTTGTTTCTGTGAATATCATCCGAAAAGTAGGCCTCCTGCACATTATGATTTTGCCTTGCTTTATTTAACTCTTTACTGGGGTGCATGCTCTCTGCTGGTTTTTTTCATGTTCCTCTTATCATTATTGACAAGATAGCACCTGCTGTACGCTGTTTATTTATTTCACTTCTAAATTATTTCTTTACTTGTGTTTTTAGATTTTGAAGTTTATATCATGATAGCACACGCTATGTTTTTATACCAACCGCGTTTTCTTTTTGAAAACAGTTCTTGTTTCAAATCCTGGTCCGCAATGTCAACATTCAGTTCGTTCATAAAATATGGCTATTTATTTATGTCGCGTGTTAAGTAGTTCTTTATTTTTTTTTTGTAGTGTATAAATATCATCAGACACCTGTCACTTTTTTATGTATGATTGTTCATTATCTAATCTTAAAATATATAATTCTTTAAACTTATTTCTTTTTTTCTGTTTCAGTGAATATCATCCGAAAAGTAGGCCTCTACACATTATGATTTTCCTTGTTTTATTTAAACTCTTTATTGAGGTACATGCTCCTCTTATCGTTATTGACAAGTCATCACATGCTGTACGCTGTTTATTTATTTCGCCCTCATTTTCTTTACTTTTGTTTTTAGATCTTTAGTTCTTTATTTTTGTTTCTGTGAATATCATCCGAAAAGTAGGCCTTCTGCACATTATGATTTTTCCTTGCTTTATTTAACTCTTTACTGGGGTGCATGCTCTCTGCTGGTTTTTTCATGTTCCTCTTATCATTATTGACAAGATAGCACCTGCTGTACGCTGTTTATTTATTTCACCTAAATTATTTCTTTACTTTTGTTTTAGATTTTGAAGTTGATATCATGATATCACACGCTATGTTTTATACCAACCGCATTGTCTGGTTAAAGACAGTTCTTGTTTTAAATCCTGAATACAATGTCAACATTCAGTTCGTTCACCTCACAATGCGGTGCGATGTTATATAACTGTATATATTGCAGGGTTGCCAAACCCGCGATGTAATAGGCCTAGGTCAATAGGATGAGTTTTGAAGATTTTCCTCGCGACAATTTCCTGTCCTATAGACACCAATTGATGGTTAAGAAAAATATTGCATGACTTTTTCAACATTGGCTTACGCGACTTCTGGTAGTTTTTTATCTCATAGAAACCAACGGTTGATAAAAAAAATATTGGGCGACTTTTCAATGATTTGACCCGCGGTTTGCCCTCATTTGTTTGGCAACCGTGGTCTGTGTTAAGTGAATATATTTCGGTCAATGCGGTGCGATGTTATATAAGGCTACGTGTCTTGAGCTCGCCCCATTTTGCGTTGCGCAGCCTTTTTGAGCATATTTACATCTTTCGAGCTTGAAATCAACATAACATTTTACATATGTACCTCACCCTATCAAAAGTATACATTTCCTGAAAGGAAATTGCATGAGGAATCCAAATTTGGCATTGAAAAAACTATAGGAAGTAGGGTAAAGTTGTCCAGACTGAAAAAATCACCTAAAAATTTACTTTTTCATTTTTTATCTTTCAAACCACATTTTTTTAACCTCTACCCCTACCTTTGATTTCTCATCATATTTGAACTCCCCATGAAATTTCCCTTCAGAAAATGTATACTTTTATAGGGGTAGGGTATACTATATAGATTTACTTGCTGCTTTGTTAAATGACCTCAGATGACCTTTGACATGTGACCTTTGACCCCATGTGTGATCTAAAACATAGCTTATCTAATACCTCTTCACTCATGGACTCTTGGGTCCAAGTTGCATGGACAGGGACCTTATACTTATGAAGTGGGAGCAATTTTAAAAATCAAGTGCGATGCCGTGTCTTCCATAGGGTTTGTACAGGCCCGCTTCCGCACCTCCGCTTCCGCCTCCTCCTCCACCCTCAATACTCATAATATAAAATGACTCTTCTCCAGTATCCTGCAACTTTATGTCATGAATTTTGCACAGCACAGAGAAGGGAGTTTAAGCTTTAAAATGATACCACAACCAAAGGTGTGGCTTGCATGGTTGTAAAGTTATAGTAAATTTATTACAGAGAGATACAGAAAAACGCAACGCCTCCACCCTATATGGGAGGCGACTTCAAGACACATGGCCATAACTGTATATATTGCAGGGTTGCCAAACCCGCGATGTAATAGGCCTAGGTCAATAGGATGAGTTTTGAAGATTTTCCTCGCGACAATTTCCTGTCCTATAGACACCAATTGATGGTTAAGAAAAATATTGCATGACTTTTCAACATTGGCTTACGCGACTTCTGGTAGTTTTTATCTCATAGAAACCAACGGTTGATAAAAAAAATATTGGGCGACTTTTCAATGATTTGACCCAGGGTTTGCCCTCATTTGTTTGGCAACCGTGGTCTGTGTTAAGTGAATATATTTCGGTAAGAAAATAATTATCATAGACCATGTAGACAGAACGGACAATAGTCATAGGCGCTCTCCTCCATTTTGAGAAATATACTTTTACACACACACTACATTTAATGATCAGCCTTAAAGTTTTACCTTTTAGTGGGTTAAGCCAAACCTAAGTGGATGAAATATAAATCAACACTTCTGGCACTGATTGGTTTCCGTAGTTGTTATATGGAATACGAGCTGTCTGTAGCTACAAAATTGTCTGCAAATCGGCTTTTGCCGGGCCTCTCTTTTTCGGCGTTTTTCTCATTAAATTAGGGTCCCGTCAAATAAAAAATAAACTGGTGTCTAGATGTAATCACAGTTAACACACCAGGAAAATTATAGAATATACAACAACCTAGTTACACCTGTAGACTGCGAACAAACATGCACCTGGCCAGACCTGGCCGTAAAACAAAGTGTTCTCCCTACGGATACCCTTAAGGGTCACACAACTATGAATCAGTGATGTAAACTGGACAACAGGTTTTGTGCCAAGGCATGCTATCTTTCAGCAGCCTTTATGATCCAGTAGATAAGCCCTGTGTTGTAGACTGAGACTGGACAACACACAAGTAGTGATTACTCCTTGTCTGCTACCTTTCCCAAGTGTGACCATCTACATTCAGACTTAACATGAAAACTATGAATCAGGGTACATAACTGGACAACAGGTTTTGTGCCAAGACATGCTATCTTTCAGCAGTCGTGGCAATCCTGTGGATAAGCCCTTACTGATCCAGACTGAGACTGGACACCACACAACTAGTCACTAGTCTGTATCCTTTCCCAAGAGTGGCCATCTAAATTAAGACTTAACATGGAAACTATTGTATCAGTGCACATATGTTAACAGATTCATTCCCAAGGCATATTATATGTGCATGACTTCTCAGGAAAAATGGTTGACCATTTCATGAATTTTACGTCCGTAAATCTGACAAAGCAGTTTGGTATTGGCCCAAATCAATACAAATCAAATTCATTACATATATGCAACACAGGTGTTACATGCTCAATTTATGCAAGATCAAAGTTTGTTGTGAATTGTCCACTGGTAGGGTTGTAGCTACAGTGGGTGGCAGTGGAGCCCACCACTCACTTCTGGGTCCCACCACTGAAGGTTTATTTTGATGCTAGAGCCCACCACTCATTTGTCAAAATTCTAGCAAAAGTTTACACACAAAAATAACCACTTGCTGTATTGCAATAGGACTCATTGTACTTTAGATAAAGATCAGTTCCATGTTACTGAAAACAGCAGAATACAAATGAAATTGAAAACTTCCTATCCGGCTACATATCTCAAATCAATTTCAGCAACAAGCTACTACTATTTTTTCCTTGATTATGTCACATTTTTCATTCTCACTTTCCTACATAACTGATTTACAATGGTAAGGAAACTCATGCCATAAATATAGAATTTCTCTATTGAACTGTTCTCAATTCCATGTGATGACATTTGTAAATGGGCACAATCATTGCGTGTCAAGTATGTTGGCTACCCTTCAAACATGTTGATTTAGTATTTATGAATTTCAACATAACACAGAAAATGATTGCTTGATTGTTGCAATAATATTGAATTTTCTCATTTCCTCTATGAATTTAGAACAGGAATGAAAAATACTAGACTGGTTGACAAATTAAAGTTGTATTTGGAGGTCTTCACTTATTTCATGACAGGATTGCATGACAACACTTGAGTAGTATTCCGGAGTTATTGGGCTATTTTATTTGAAATCCACACTCCCTGTGGAAGATTGAGCTAAAGTCTATCCACAGAGGGAGTATGTGTTTCAAATAGAATAAACAATTGCGTAACTTCCATTCGAAATATTCACTTAAGTTGTGCAAGATATAGGTAAGGCCATATACACTTTTTTTATACAGGGGCATATGGGTTTAAAAATAATTAACCCTATCCAATTCTATTTGAAACACTTACTCCCTCTCTGGATGACTTTACTTAAATCTTCCACAAGGGTTTGGCCACAGAGTTAAAACCAGAGAACCATCTTGAAACATGCAAAGGGCCAAAATTGGAGGTATTTGTGTGTTGCTCAAAACGCACCCGAAACAATCCGGTTATTGTGCACAATACTAGACACGCTTCATGGCACGACTTACTGACCACATCTAAGCAGCGACGCAATGTGTTATACCGTGATTATCACACAGAATTGTTTTTATTCGTTTCCGCATACCGTCTGCAAGGACCCGAATGGATACCCCCAATTTATCCCCTGTGGGTATGGCAGATTTGAATGGAATAGCCTCTTACACAAGCATAAAATGACCAGACCCATCTGCTAATGTCGCATCAAATAAACAACAGGCCTGCACATTTCAGAAACTCTGCAGAAACAAGCGTGAGAGAGGTGAATTAAAGACGGGAAAAAACGTGTCAGATTTTTTATTATTTGTGAGGACTTACGGCGTAACTTCCTCAATTTGTTGAAGGAGGTGGCCAGCTCTAGATTGCATGTGAGGACTGTGAATAGTGAAGCTTATTAAGCAGACAGGGTTTCCTGACATTGGATTGCATCACTTGTTTCATAGACATGTGTATGTCTTTCTCTGACTGACTGACTGCCTGCCTGCATGTGATTTCTTGTTTTTCTATCATGTGTGTTTTGACCAAGCTACTCCCATGAGAACATGATTTACCAACATCCTTTGCATTGTGAGGAATCCTCTGTCACGTTTTATGCTACACTTTCATAGACTTTATGGTAATCATTGTAATTGCAAAGTTTGAGCAGACTTTACTATCAAGATCGTAACTTTTTAATTTGGAATGAAAGAAATTGAGGACTATGCAGGTTTTAAGCTAATTAAAGCTGTAAGAGGTAACACATTTTCAAATTGAATGTCTCGGTTTTAACGATGATATCCTGTTCTGCATGTGCTGAGTGAAATAAGGAAAATGGATCAGTCTTCAGAGTCCTTTTAATTGGTACAGATTTCAGACCAATAATCCCTGGATAAACCTTGAGATCAAATGGTAATAGATAGTACATTGAAAAGCAAATGATAAGAGATAGTACATTTTAAAGGGAAACCTTCAGAATAGCTTGAAATGCAATTTTATGATATGACTGATTCCAAACAATGTTATAGTTTTGGGAAAGGGTATTGGACCTCGCACATTGCCCGAAGTAGCAGGGAACGTAATAAATTAAAGTATTGAGCTCTTCTGATTTACAACTACTTAATATTAACGAGCCCCTCAATTGGTAAACACCTGTATAACAATTAGTACAAATATGTGGATTTGTGGAAATTAATTTACTGATAGATGATACTTTTAAAGTGCTTTAAAAGGTAAAACCTCAGTACTTTTTACAGTTCTTCTGTAATAAACCAAGAGAAAAGTGGTTGCAATCTTTTACGGTAATATATCGTCACTGGGCGGGACAAACCTCATATATGTATGTGTTGCCCTTGAACATGGATGAAGCAAACCATTCAATATAAAGTCTGCATTTACAAGGTTTTATCCATTTTCAAGGGCCAAAAGTAAATATGAGGTGTTTCCTGCATGTACTTTTGGCCCTTGAACATGGATAAAGCAACCTCTTCAATATATAGTCTACACCTACAAGGCTTTATCCATGTTCAAGGGCCAAAAGTACATATGAGGTTTTTCCCACCCAGTGACGATATAGTGCCTTTAAATAAACACCTGCTCCAGTCAGTGGTCTTCACCTTAACATGTACACCCATGCTGCTGCTAACCCAATTAGCTTCACAGGAACCAGTTGTCATCCGATTTTCACAGCGCTAAAGAATCACTGATTCTGACTTGAGTCTATCAAAAACTATTTAGCTTATTTCTGGAAGGAGATCACCACTTTTTGAGGATTAAGAGAATTTAACCTCTGATGATGGAATTCATAAACAAGTGCAATTTGGGGGAAAGTGTGGTAAAGGTCAAAGGAAGGGCACTGTTTAGGAGTTTTTTATATTTGAAAAAAGCAATGGCAATATATTTTTAATTATAAATTAATTATTGGTCAAATTGAATGTGTGACCACTGTAACAGGGTGCTATGGGTTTGCAACAGATGATTTGTATGGAGTATGGATTGATTCTCTAACAAATAACATATTATGCAAAGAATTGCATGTTCTTTTAGAGAGGAAAGCTTCTTCTTTCTTTTTTTTGCCAGTGCACATGTATGTTCAGTCTTATTGATCAAGACCCAACACCTTTATTTCGGAGATTTATCATATCTTTGTTTATAAATTGTGGAAGTAGTAAATACAGGGTTGTCACGGTCCTTGAAAGTCCTTGAATTTGAAAACACCTTTTCAAGGCCTTGAAAGTCCTGGAAATATGCACAAGGTCCTTGAAAGTCCTTGAAAATTGGAATTTTACCTAAAGTATAATTTTGCCAAAATTTAGGGAGTGGAGAGGAGCTGTCACTTTCATTAATATGTGCCGCATGGATTGAAAATCATGCTTTTAAACTTTGAAAAGTCCTTGAATTTTAAAGGCTTCAAGGTGCAGGAACCCTGAAAATATACTGGAATAAGGTTTTGTATCCAACATAGAGAATTGGTGTGTATACCAAAATATCGTAAATAGTGGATTAATACTGAAGACTTCTGTGGTGGTGGTTAAGAATCTGCCTATAATTTGCTTCCTTTTTAGCCCTTACACTGGTGGTGGGTGGTTTGGGCACTGCTGTCTATATATGTATTGGCAGCCCCACCTTGTTTTAGAGAAGACACCCAGGAAGTGGTATTTGGTGAGGTTAGGACACCGTTCTTGGTTAGTTTTGGTATAGTATACAAATATTGACTGCTATGAGGGGCACAGTTAAAATTATAGGCCCGAGGTGATGTCAAAACCATGACTATGCCCGAGCGAAGCTGAGGGCATAGTCATGGTTTTGACATCACCTCGGGCCTATAATTTTAACTGTGCCCCTAATATTAAGCAGTCAATATTTGTTTTATATACCGAATAATATAGCTTCTTCTCATTTGATTGGTTAAAAGATTTCCTGACTGACAAGGCCTACAAGCTTTTAACTGCATAGGCCTTTAGGCTTAAATGCACACAGCATGACAGTGCATGCAAGAGCAAGGGTGCAGAATTTGGACCGATATCTACCGATGTCATAATCTAAAACAACCCTACCGCTTTCTGTGCTAACATCACACACTGCCGAGTCTCCAGGTCGTAGTAATTTGTCTAAAAGTGACATTTGGCAGGTATAAATCCTTGACATGTAACATTTTGTAAACAATCACTGCACTCACTACGGCGGCCGGTGAAAGATCGTCATCAAGCAAGGAGAGGTCAAATTCATTGCGAACTGTGACCGCGATAGTCTCAACACGCGTAAGCAACGCCGGCCGTATAGTGGGTGCGCAAGGTATACGAGCGATCTGGGTATTCGGGGTTGCGAATATCCAATTATTTTCCGGCATAGAATCAACTGTGCCCGGGGCACAGTTGTTGTATGACGTCATCTTGATAGAAAAAGGGGAACAGCTATTTTAATGACTCCACTTTTAACCAATCAGATGAGAGGAATCTATATATGAGGTATATAATACCAAATAATACTAAGTCATGTTGTTTGGGACTATAATTTGGTTCACCTCAAGTTCGGTAGTGACGTCAATGCTTTTCCGCGGTTGCGCCGTAAGCGTGCCGACTAGCCGTCACTGTATGCGTGCGTGGACACTCAGCGCATTTGAACTTTACGCCGTGCGATTCGATCGACATCACTGCGGCGAGCAAAATACGCATTATATACGCCACTACCAAACTTGAGGTGAACCAAATTATAGGTGAGAAGAAATGTCTTCTTGTGAACTGGATGTCAAAGTTTGCTATCTGTCAGCAGCCTTTATGATCCAGTAGATAAGCCCTGTGTTGTAGTCTGAGACTGGACACCACACATGCTCTCAAGCATAAAGCATTTACACATCTTGAGTTAATTTGGATTTTTGCACATCTTAGGGCAAAAGATGATTTTACTCGAAGCAATCACACTTGAATGGCAACTTTTATACTTTTTCACCTTAAGAATTTGTGGGCTGTGTGGAATCTTATTTTCAAATGGTTTTGTTTCATTGTCAGTATTGTGTGATATAATCCCAGAATTTGAATCTGATAGGTTATTGTCATTCACCCAGACCTTGTGGTCACCGTGTGGTCACTAATAATACAAATCATGTCTGGACAGGTCACTTAAAAGTGGCACAAGGTGATATATGACTGGACATTACTTTGGTCAAGTAAGTTACATTATATAACCAGTACCTTCACTTGGAATGGCAGAGTGGTCAATGACATTGGTCACTTGGTCAGTACTATATGTGGCATTTGTCCTAACCAAGCCCATAACATGACTCATTGACCAATGTCCTGATTATTTCCTTGTCAACTCGACTGAATCAAGTTGTTGACAGCATATGCAGATATTTTAGTGCTGTACATATGCATGGTATGAAAGGAAATCTTCCAGTGGATTTGAAAGATTTATGGTCGTGATTCAAATTTGCCTTGAGGGAACCTACTGTAATAAGAATCCTGTTTCACCAATGTTCAGGTAAGTTTGTTGATTGATGGAAGGCTGCTGACACATTGGAAGGATGATTGACAGCTAATGGAGTTTCATATTTTACCTTTTTTTTTCTTGTAGGGAATCTGGTATGAATTGGCATGTATCAATAGAAGATGCCATACTTGAGAAGTGTACCGGTAATGATGGTATTGTTCACATCGCAGTAGACAAGAATTCAAGAGAGGTAATAAATGTAGCAGCTTGAATGATAAATCCCAGTTTGGACTGGGAAAAGATACAATTGCCAAAAAATGCCTAAAATTGACAGGCTTAAAGTTTGAAGTTTCCTTGTTTAATGTTCTGTCGATAAAATAGGTAATAGGGCTACGCATCCTGCACAAGAACATATAAACACAATGGAACCATTGCTCGCTACAAGAAGAAACTGAATATAATTAATAAGAAAGAAAGAACTGTTTACCAAAGTGTTACAATTAAACAAGACAACAAATAAACACAAATCCCGACTGGCACACAACCCAACTTGAAGAAAAAAAAGCAAGGGAATGTGCCGGCATGAGAATCGTTCTGTAGATAATGATAATAAGTAAGTGGAGCAAGGTATCACTTCTCCAACAAGACTTGTTGTAATCCTGTTATTTCAATATACATTCAAATGTGATTTGATAAGTAGGTTCCAAGTAGAGTTTCTTCCACTGATTCGGAGACATGCCGCAAAATAAGACCATAGGCCTAAATATAATGCTGTGTCGGACATAATCCTTGAACACGGCAAAAGTTCCAAGTCAACAAAAATATCTGCATCCAGCAATGCTGAGGTCTTCATCAGTGCTCGGGCCCCAGTTCTAAAAAGTAGAAATACTCGGAGACTCGTTTCTGACTAGAAAACATTTGCACGAATGTGATTTGACAGTTTATATAACTGGTTCTCACTAACTGTTTGCACCTAGTATGTTGTATGTCGTATGTAGTCTGATGTGATATTGTGATGAATTGTTAATAATCTTTCAGGGTTGTGTTTACATGAAATGTGCTACTCCAGAGAATGCTGGTCAGGCTTACAGAGCATTGCAGGGCAGTTGGTTTGATGGTAAGTGTTACATAATAAAATGAGAAGTAGAAACATAATATGTGACATGATCAAGGGGAATGAGTCACATGTCGGCTCTGGTCGAAAGTGAGTTTTACAAACATTTCTAAAGAGGACATTTAGAGCTTTCAGAAACTGAAAACCCCATGTTGATACGACTTTTCTTTGTGAAGTTACGTCAATTTATCAATTGCTGAAAACAATACAAAACAAAAGAAGTTTAACACTTTCTTTGCCAATATCTCAAAATCAATATAAGCGACATCCGACTCATTTCCCTTGATCGTGTCACATATGAAGAAATATATATATATAGAATTAGAATTAAACAACATTGATATAAAATTGGATTGATTGAGCCCATATTTATTGGTCAAGCTATGAGTTTTAAAATATTGAATGAGACATAGTCGAGTCCAATATTTTAAAACTCATAGCGAGACCAATAAATATTGGGCGTAAAGTATCCACTTTTATCATTATGCTTTGGATCCAATATTTTTACACACTTGGATTCAACCAAACATAATAATGACTAAAATTGAACAGTTTACAGAATATACAATTGTTATTCTAAAATTGGGATTGATTTGCATCAACTTGCAACCCTTCTATAATTATTCTATTTAATGTTTTGACTTTGTAAAGAAGTCTTATGTTAAAATTCAGATACTTAAAGCAACTCTAAGAATAAGGTATGGGACATGCTCTACCTTCAAGCTTAACTCTTATAGGCCCATATCAAATCTTATTACATACAAAGTTTTTGAAATCCTAATACAATGCCGTATCATGAAAGAGTAACATATAATTTGTTTTGAAGGTTATGATAAGTGATAAAAAATAATGTAATAACCTTTTGTTAGTCAGCTTGCTTATTTTATCCCAGTTCTAAATATCATTGTAGCCTCAAGATATAGTACTTTGGGAAACCAAGTTAACACCTTAATGTTCAGTTGTCTTATAAATATCTTACTCAACTATACTTTGTTATCTATTTCTTGTTCTTTTGTAGGCAAATTAGTAACAGTGAAATACTTACGATTGGACCGGTATCACCAGCGATTCCCTACTGCCATAGATTGTAAAACACCATTACAGCCTTCCAACAATCTGAAGAAATCACTGTCACGTCCACCACACTCATCCGCCCTGGAATCATCATAGCATCTAATGCATCCAGCAGGCAGCTAGAGCAGACTTTGTTGTCTGAATTCCCATCCAGTAGCGATGGGAAGTGTTCATGCAACTCGGAATGAGTGATGAAGCCATAGACTATGTCCCAAGTTTAATATATATGGTTGAGATGGGGATAGTGTTAAATAAGTTATCAATTCTAAGCTTGTGTTTTGTATATTATGCAAATTTCATGTACTTGATAATGCTGTGTGTACGCCATACCATCAATTACAGAAAGCGCAGAGTGGTATTTAGGAAACTGGATGTGTAGAATTTTCTATTAATCAAAAGTCACAAATTATTTTGATATTTTGATTGTTAAACCAACCAATATAATGTGTGCTCTGTTTGTAAATTAAGTTTTGTTTTGCATTCAGCCACAAAAATGGAAATAAGTGTTGTGGGTGGGGTGCATTTCATTAACATTTATCCCAGCGGATATGCTGTGACTATTATTGTAAAGTTAGGAGTACTTTTTACCCATCCCTATTACCTCAATAACTCTTGAGAACTTAGCTTAACAATGCATCATAACCAGGTCTCGAAATTCTCAAAAGTGCACTCATTTTTAAGGCCAGTGAGCAAACGGCATGATGGCCATTATGTACCGAAGAATACTTTGACAACAGGTAACAGGCCTCAGTGGCCTCATTGAATTTCAAGGCCTGATCATAATTTTCAATGAATTTGAGGACTTACATTGTAAATGTTAATGAAATCCACCCCGTGGAATAGAATGAACAGAAAGTCAAGAAATGAACAAATTTGTAGATGATCTGCAACAAAATCCACAGTTGAATGATTCCTCTTTAATCTTTATACCATCAAAATATGACCTAACGATGCCCAAGGTATAACTAGTGCAAAAAGATGGTAAGAAGGTACAACTTGCATTTTGGTTGTTAAATCATCCTTACACTAAAACACAACCTTTACGATATTGTTCTTAAGTCACATGTTATATTGTTAGTTCTAACAGGTCCCCCACTGTAAAAAACGAACCAGCCAAATTTGCACGCTACAGAGCCTGAAAATAAAATCCAGCGAATCACACATATGGGAGCTGCCATAGGGTGCTAACAGCAACGCGGGGGGTCGCCGGGGTGCTAACGAACGCGTCGCCAGCACAAGCGCCCCACGTGATCAATAGGGCGCATTCAAGTGCGCCGAACGCGACCGGTAGTTCCTGATACGCGATGACAGGGTCAATGGCCGCTTCCACGCTGTAACATACTTCTGAACTCACTGTCAGGGTCCTGGTTCTAATATACCTGAACCAATTTTGATAAGACAGGGAAACAATTGTTGCTTGACTAATTAAAAGTTGGATTTCAAACATACTTCAGAAAGATAGATGCGTTAAAACGGCTCTGCATTGCTTACAATGGTTGATAATGAAACCATGCCAGCTTCTCAAACAATTTCCAAAGCTTAAGGAATGACTATTTTGAAATAGAATTTGGAGATCATTTGGCATTTGAGTCAATTATGCCAAGATTGGGTGGTATGGTTGATTTGTTGATATCTGTCAATTGCTGACTGTAGGCCCATGCAATGTCATATGCTAATAGCCTAAATATATGTCACTCATTCAACTGCCATGCTGTAAATATCCCTTGGGCATGTGTGGTGATGTCATACAGTTATTCTCTTATACTTATAGATTGTCAAGTATGCACAGGGTTGGTAGCCCGATTGGGCGACTTTTTCCTGGGACTACTGACAATTTCCTGTCCCATAGAAACCAATGGTTAAGAAAAAAAATTGGGCGACTTTTCAACATTGGCTCCTGCGACTTCTGATAGTTTCCTGCTCCATAGAAACCAATGGTAAAGAGAAAAATTGGGTGACTTTTCGATTATTTGACCCGCGATTCGGGCTGAAATCTTTTGGCAACCCTGAGTATGCACTTGCTTCAAAATCACACCCGCCCTGCTGTCATGGAGGTAATGTGCCTAAACTTTACCCAACATAGGCCGAGTGTGTTTCTAAAATGTATCCAACTTAGTGCGTTTCACTCAGTTGAGTTTGTTAGCAATATTGCTTGCCAACATAAACAATCAATCATAAATTGCAACAATGGTATATCAGACACTCCTGAGCAGTGGCACCTTTCATATATTGGTCAGTTACAGTCTCATCAACTATATACACTATTATACAGTACATACTTTGGATCATAAGATTTTTTTGCAAATGTGTGATTGTTGAATTTAATGTATTCATGTATTATACATTTTCTGTTGCGTTCTCAATGTCAGAAGCATATTGATTATTATTTTTGATTTTATTTCTGATTATTTATGGTTTTATTTTTTGTTACATTTAATTGCAGAAAAATGAACAAAACTGTAGAAAATGGTAATTAAGTTTAATAAGCAGACTGTAAGTGTGTATAATGTCAGTAATAACTCATCTTTTTCTATGTTCAATTGCTACGAACAAAACTGGACAAAATGGGGGGTTAAGAATGTATACAATAATTATGGCACAAATTATTTGGACAAATATCAGTAAATTCTCTATAATCAATATTTATGTATACTCATTCAGTGTGTGCTTATATTTTGTTATTGATCTGACGCTGTATCTCAGAGTGGAGAGTTTCATTTGAAGTAGCGATTCAATACACAGACATAATTCTCCCGTACCATCTGTAACCAGTGATGCCAACGCAGCGCCTTAGGCGCACAATTGGGCTACTTGGCGTCTTTGGCGATCACTTGCTGCTACTCAAAAAAGCATGCCGCTACTTGCCTAAAATTGGGCTACTTTTGACAGTGTCAGGCTGCGGCAGTAATTTGATGTATTTTCCTTTCAATTTAGCCAATTTATAAAGGCTTTGAGTCTCTAAAGCTCCAAATTGCAATTACAATGGATTTTGTGATCATTTATTCCTTGATCGATCAGTAATTTCCTAGTAATTTCCGGAAGTTTAAAAGTCAAGTGCTTTTCCGCCAAAGTGGGTGATTTGCGTTCTAAATTCTGGTAAATCCGCCCTAATATCCGGTATTGGGCGCTTTTTTAGAAGCTTAAAAAATTGGCCTGGCGAGTTAATGCGCCGCGCCTTGATGCTGAAAAGTTTTGGCGACACTGCTGGATAGTTTAATTTGAAGTAGCGATTCAATACACAGACATAATTCTCCCGTCATGTTAAGAGTACCATCTGTAACGTAACAAATGTGTAAATAAAAGCAGAGTCTGTCCAGTGGAGTGGCTTCATTGAAACACTGGTGTAAAAACTTTTTTTTGTAATGTAAGAAAAGGTTCTAGGAATGCCGCAATTTGAAATTAAGCTATTTGTATTGCAGGGTACTGAGATGGGCAACATAACCATCCATATGTTTGATGTCTGCCATTTTGACAAAGTTCATATACAAAGTGACATAAAATGTGTACTTCCAGAGGATCTCTAGAACTCTAATAAATTTGCTTACAGTTTAGCAGTCACAGGACCTTTCAGCATGGGTGAATAATTCTGTCAATTTGAATTATCTTGATTGTAACTTGACCAGCAAGTTGTGCAGGTGTAGAGTAAATCCAATTGATTTCTTCCGCAGTACTTGTGTGTTTCATACTTGTATCGTCACATGGAAGGTGTCGCCTGCATACAACTAATTATCAAGTTTGCAACCTCTTAATAATTATTAGATCAATATTTATAAAGCATGTTTTCTTACCCAGACCCCTTGTTGCTGTTTACAAAAGTATCAAAGCAATTCATTCTTTAAAACAAATCTCAAACAGGTGCTTCGTCAATGCAACCATCATAATGGCTTTATTTGGTTGATATATGTATGGCGTTTCCTGGAGTGATATTTGTTTAACATTGATTTGTTCAAATTACTGTAAAACCACTTAATTTCATGAGGTATTTAATTTCGCTGAATTTCATGAGGGCTTTTGATTCGCGAAATTAAATACTGCATGAATTTTATCTCAGACAATTTGCACACTGATTCCGAATTTGACAACCCAACTCGAGCAACTTCCATTACAGAATTCACCTCAAAGTTATTTTGTGAGTGACTATGTGACATAATTTTCATTAGTAGATTATTTATTTACCTTGAAACATCATCAAAATAAATTCCACAAAGCATTGAACCTCCACATAAAACTCGCTAGAAAATCGCGAAATTGATATTTGTTTATCCATTTGCTGCATTGAAAATAATGACCAATTATCAATCAATCAATCAATTATGCCCGTCCTCATTCAATCAGATTATTTTATTTTTGTTTTGAACTTTGTTTTCTCACGTTATAACACTCTACACAACACTCCAAAATATTATTTTCATTTGTTTCTATGATTTAAAAAGATACTTTAAATTGTTTAGAAGTAATTTTAATAAAATATTATGAGACAGAAATGAAAGTTTGTGAAACAAAATGGCCGCCCCTATGATGGGCTATGATAATGGCGTGGGTTGATTGGGCAAAAGTATTTAGTAATTTTATCATAATTTGCATGTTATTTCCTACAAAACAATGGCCATATTTCATTTTAGAGATACCCCAACATTCAATTTAGGGAAGGTAAGGTGGAAATACCCAACAAAGTAAGGCTAATTTTCACTTAAGCTTCTGGCCATGCAGAGAATAAGAATTTGGAAACTTTGATGTGAAATACAAAATCCTGGATTCATGAAATTAAGTACTCATGAAAATGGCGAGTATAAGCGATTCATGAAATAAAGTACCCGCGAAATTAAAGTGTTTTACAGTATACAGTAATATTTGAGCAACATTGGGCAAGTTTGGTGTTATTTTCTTTATTATAAGACATGAGCAGAATGTGTATGGTATACTGGAAAACGTTGCACTTTAAAATAGTTGTTTTCTTATTTATGGAGATGTTTGTGGATTTAACCCAA
The DNA here is from genome assembly GCF_039555335.1 of Amphiura filiformis. Taxonomy (NCBI): domain Eukaryota; kingdom Metazoa; phylum Echinodermata; class Ophiuroidea; order Amphilepidida; family Amphiuridae; genus Amphiura; species Amphiura filiformis. Next base: position 32,151,241 of record NC_092630.1, on the reverse strand, counting down.
TGCCCACCAAATAATGTACACAACACACCAGAGTATATGTAATCAAATAGCATTGAAGCCTATGTACCTAGGATTGTTTATACTGTAGATTTTGTATATACATAATGTAAAAATAAGTTCTCCCAGTTGGTGTGAACTCTGAAGGGTACAATTATTTAAATGTGAACTCACAATTGAATACATGAATACAAAACCCACCCAAGTCCATGGGAAGTGATTTTGAGAAAAAAACCTGTGTATTATTTTAATTCCTTCAGTTAGATTTACCTGGTCAATATGGTAAGTTTTATGTGCAAATGAGTGGGTTAAACTGTATTAGGTATTGCGATTAGCATTTCATGGGCTTCGTGGGGGTCATTTTAAATGCTGGACTTAGGTGGTTTTTTGAATCATATACAAGACAACAATGTTGGAATGAGATTACCACTAGTAAAATAATACAAAATAAATCACACCGGTAGCATACTGCCATGTAATATAAACCACACACTTTCCTTGAATAAACCCTTTTTTTTTTGTCAAAAGTCACTCTCCAGCAATGAATATGTTACAAGTGGACTTTTATACATACTGGATTTAAATCAATGTCTTACAAGACTCAAATCCTGGATTTGGGTGGTTCTTTCATACATGCTATTTTTCACATGCTCAATAGACACAGAGGAAGAATTTGAGTTGTTCTTTCATACATATGACAGGCTTTATGTATAGCAACAATTTCCCATGCTTAACTCAATTTGGCCAAAGCATGGACTTGGGTGGGTTTTGTATTCATATATTCAATTGTTAGTGAAACTACTCTGTAGACGAGGATTGTTGCAACTATTATAGCATACATGTACATTCATTCAGCTTGTGTGGTTGCTTGTTAGTGTGTATTTTTGCATCTTTTTACAGGGATATAGATCCATTTGGATTATTATTTATCAGTTTGATTACAAATAGGATTATCCAAGTCATATTAAAACACAAGGAAAAGACACATACGTCATATACAGTAAGCCAAAAATTTAAGGTACCAGTTGTGTTCACCCCTGTATATCCTAAATAAAGACAAATATGTCAAAATTAAAACAAGCAGCTAATACCGGAAGTCTTTACCTCTGATTCAAGACCTTATTTGTTGAAATTGGTTGAAAATTTAAGAAACGGTGATCTAAAACTCACCAAAGAGACGAAATCAAAAGTTGCACTTTTTGTGTTTTAATCAATGAAATCATGACGCTAGTTTTAACGTGCTAATCAATGGAAGCATGGCGCTAGTTCCCTTGTTCGCGAACGCTTTGTGTACAGATCAATAGCGTATGCAATGGATGAAACTGCAACTTTTAAATTGGCACCTTCCTTGGGGTTTTGGATTGGTGTGTCTTTATTTCTTAAACAATTTCAACTAATGAGGTCTTAAGTTCGAGCTAAAAGATGCAGCTATTGGCTGCTGGTTCCAATTATGACATACCTGTCTTTGTTTAGGATATACAGGGAGTGAACATAATAACTGGTACCTTAATTTTTTGTCTTACTGTATTAGGATATAGATGTTTATATAGAGCACATGATCATTGTTGGTACCTGTCCTTCATGTATTCTTAAGGGTATTCTTAATGCATGAGGTATGTGTCTGTATTCCTGACATAAGGAGGGAAATTTGTTGGATTTCTGCTTGTTAATAAAACACTCAAGTTTGTGTAATATATTATATTGATCAATCATGCACTTGATTTAGGAGAACTTTGTTATCTTGAGTGACAAGCTCATTGGACAGGCATGGAAATTTCAGAATAGGTATAAATAATGGACTATATAATAATATAGTTGAGTCATACTCAGAAGGTAGATTTCCTCGGTCAAATATTTGGACAAAAATGACAGCGACTTCTCTATATACTGAGTGTAATGAAGAATGGTAAATACTAATTTATGGATATTAGAAATTCTCAAAACCATCTTGCTGTTAATGAAAATTTAGTGCAAAATATGATTGAAATACTTTGAAATATGTAGTGTCTTTAAAAGGTATTACATAATAGCAGTGTCTTGGTTTAGCAGTGATGTAACTTGTGACACCATCACAGCGTCTTCATTAAGCGTAGTGTTTACAAGCTTCTGGTCACATGACCACCCGATATGTGGTCAAGTGTCAGCTGTTCATAGACATGAAATCAGTTTTAACAATGTGGATGTCATCAGCAGAGAAGATCATTTCTGGAACAGGAAGATCAGGGAAGCCACAGAGATAAAGACACAAAGCACTTGTTTTGACATAAAAATCTGCTGACACTTGGTCTGGTGTTCATGTGACTGGCGGATTATAAACACTGTGCTGAATGAAGAAATTGTGGTGGTGTCACAAGCTTTGTCAAGACTCAGTAAAAGGTAATTTTTTTTTTTTAAAGCAATTGTATTACATGTTACAGCATGTGCAAGATGGGAATTCATACATTGTTTGCACTGTACTGATAATTACTTTTTTTCTCTCTTTGGTATCTGCAACCTTCTAAAGTTGTTTGTTATAAAATAACACTAAAGCAAAATGTTTCTTAAATGCTGCAGTATATCGCAATGCAAACTCTTCAATATCTCAATTTTGACTGTGGGCTAGTGTAGCTATGGTAACTTCATTGTGATAGAGCAACATGTCATTTATCAATCTGGTCCAAATGTGACCTTAATGCCATAGTCAGTAGATGGTTGTAACATAGTAGGTTTTATTTGATTAGGACTTATCTTGCAGTAATATAACAGTCACAAACACGATAGTAAACCAGCAAGTAAAGAGTATAAGCCAGGGTAGCCAGTAACTTGCATGAAGCAATGAATTCAATTCAATGAAGTGATGATTTGAAAGACAAAATTTATATGAAGAAATTAATGTGAAAATGATAAAGTGGGTAGTCCTAGTTATAGGACAAAATAGCCCACTTAACAAATTTGCACAAAAATAACAATATTTGAAAGTGCAGAAATGGCAGAAGACCAAGATGTCTATAAAGATGAAATCAACAAAAACAGTGTGTATTGTATTGAAGATGGAATTGTTTGCTTTTGTGTAGGGCATAAAATCCTGACTTTGCCTCTTCAAATGCAACTACCGTATATCCTCAAATAGTCGCCCCGTTCAATTAAACGCCCAACCATTTTTTTTTCAATTAAGATGTTTCAAAAATGCTGATTTCCATGCTATTTTGTGTAGTAAGCTTGCCAAGGTGCACACACGATCGCTAAATGGCATCGGTACTTGGCAAGTCAGATCGTAAACCCGGAAGTGAACTGGAAGTCGTCATTCCTAAGTTCATAGTTCATCATTTCAGCGCGGTTTTTAAGTTTAGTTAACGATTTCATTCATTTCAACAGGAATTATTGTTATAAAAATGACCTCTTATAAATGCCCCCCCTTTTTTGGAAAATGCAACACCCAGGCGACTATTAAAGAATATATGGTACATACCTACACAAGTACAAAGTAATTATGTGTAGTAAGGTTTGTTTATATAGTTCATTTCAACATAGCTACTACTACATTGGTATTTGCTCTTGTGCACATCTGATGAGGTTCTCCTTCCTCCAGTATCTTACAAAATGATACTCAAAATGTGGTCTAATAGATAATTTAAATAGATCTTTAAAATTCCCATATCATACAGCAAACATTTTTACCACTAACTAGGATTTACCACTAACTAGGAAACATGTTCTCAAATTATTGACTCCTAACATGAAATTTCAAAATAGAGGACTTAATTAGACAATCATAATTATGTGAGGTGGAAGATTAGGAAAGTTGGGTTTTTGAAGATTTGACGGTTTATTTATGTTCAGCGAATAACAATCGCACACATATTCTGATATGCGGGTTTGTCTTGGACATTGGTCTTGGGTATGCAATCATACCCTCAATTCTATTAAATAACATATTTACCTTTAGACCATGTGGCGTATACATGTAGTTGCACATTTTACCATTAAATCGTGCTAAGTATGTAATTACTATAATTCTTGGAACTAGGTTACGCAGTTTGACTAGCGAATGAGGTGCCGATGTGATGATGAAGTGATTCAATTAGCCAATCGGAACCCATATATGCCACAAACTGCGCCAAATTGGCAGACTGCTGAAGTACTGTGCTGAAAACTATAATTGATCTACTATCAGTTTGCAAATTCAGTTATAAGTGATATTGGATAGTGTTGTTTGTGGGTGGAGATGACTATATAAAGATCAATTAATTTCTTTTAGGGCCTTGGACAAACATTTCATATTCAGAAGTAGCATATTCTACTCTCGGAGCATATGCACAAAAATGGCAAATATGTGTTGTGCACATCTGATTTACATGCTTATGTTGGTATATAATCTATTTAGTTTCTGAATATAGAAAGTGATAGAGAATTTCAATGTGTGGGTTGTTTTGTTATTCCAAGATGTGCACAGGGGTGAAGACTGCTCCCAATTTTGTATCTATTATTTGTATGTAGTAATAATGATAATAAACAATACAATAGTGTATGATAATTGCATAAGTTACCAAAGGTTTTTTGAATAAAAAAACAACAATGTATATGGTAAAAACTTGTGTGTGAAATGTATTTTTTTTCATCAATCTCAGAGTACCTTTTGTTGCGAGTTAAAGGGGCATTGCCAGATTTGTCACTTAAACACTGCATTTTACATGTCAAGTGCTCCAAATCTGAATTCTCTATCCCCAGTCATAAGGAAATCCACAGGCGGCCAGTGGCATGATAGAGCCGGCAACTTGTGAAACCACCCGGCCGTATGGCATTTTCCATACACTCAGTTAGTTTTGTGGGGTTCATTATCGAACCCCAACGGTTTTAGCTTGTATTTATATTATTTGTTTTTGATATTTCAAGCGTTTTAAAATTTCAAAATAATCCCATTCAATTACACGGTTGACGATGGAAATTTACTGAATTTAGAGAATGCATGTCATTCACCACCTGGAAATCCATGCAAATCCAGCAGGGAACATTATCTCAAAGATGAATGTAACATTTTAGTTTTCTTCACATTTTGTTGATATTTTTGAAATGAAAACAGTTGAAGGGTATTTCCCAGATTTATCAACCATTTTTAGGCGACTTATTTACAGATATTTGTGGTCCTCGACGGATCTGTGAAAATCCATTTAAGCTTACATTTTCAGAAACCATTCATTTGTAAAGAAAACAAAGAATGTATCACTGTACCAGTTAGTTGCCAGCAATTACGACTGATTGAACATTCCTAACATACTGGCAAGTCAAACAGACAGTGCAACACATCAGGGATGAGTGAAATTATTGGGAAGAACTGCAAAGAAACCAGCAATGCATGCACAAACTTGATTTGAGGGACCAATTATGGGCAACATCAAATCAAATCATTTTCATGAAAGATTTGGAATGAAGAATTATTTTCACTTTGCATTGAGTTTTTGGAACAATACCTGTGGCATAGTGAATTCAAACAAGTCCAAAATGGAGGCACAGAAAGGGTAAAATTCACTTACTTGCATCAAAATCAAGATTTCAATGGCTGTAATTGATCAAAAATACATTTGGTATTTGCCCCATAGTTTTTGTGTAGACCTAAATCAGCTGAGTAAGTTGAGATCTGCAGTTAGTGGTGGCGCTATATTCAGTCAATGTACAACAAGAGCACCACTGGTGCTGAAGCTCATTTGTTATAGGTTATGGTCAGGAATACCATGCATAGCTATGTATAGCCATGCATAGCTATGTATAGCCATGCATAGCTATGTATAGCCATGCATAGCTATGTATAGCCATGCATAGCTATGTATAGCCATGCATAGCTATGTATAGCCATGCATAGCTATGTATAGTCATGTATAGTCATGCATAGTTATGTATAGCCATGCATAGCTATGTATAGCCATGCATATTTATGTATAGCCATGCATAGCTATGTATAGCCATGCATAGCAATGTATAGCCATGCATAGCTATGTATAGCCATGGATAGTTATGTATAGCCATGGATAGCTTTGTATGGCCATGTATAGCCATATGTAACCATGTCATAGCCATGTATAGCTATGTATAGCCATGTATAGCTATGTATAATCATGCATATTTATGTATAGCCATGCATAGCTATGTATAGCAATGCATAGTTATGTATAGCCATGTATAGCTATGTATAGCCATGCATAGCTATGTATAGCCATGGATAGTTATGTATAGCCATGGATAGCTATGTATGGCCATGTATAGCCATGTATAACCCTATGTAACCATGTCATAGCCATGTACAGCTATGTATACAGGACTGCCAACTTTGAAAAACACATTTCAGTATTCTCAAACCTCAAAATCACCATAGTGCTGTGATCAAGCACAAATCAGCATTTTGAAAATATACTTACGGTTCTCAAGATATTTATTTATTCAAGGCATTTATTTATTTGTACCTTTTGTTTGTTGAGTATCCTTGGATTTTATTTTGTTTAATACAGTTTTGTTTGTATATTTAATGTCTTGGATGCACCATCGGATAGATGAGTGCCACTGATGTAAAAGCAATTTCCAAATAAAAACTTGAAACTTAAAAACTACAACACTTTCATGGTAAATGAAATGATTTAAAACAAATAAAATAAAATGTTGCACACACATCTAATTTTCCTGACTTCATATATCAAACGAGTGCTCCCTTCAATCTTCAGAACAGGGAAAAGCCACTAGCATAGTGTTTACCCCCAGCACTTCCTTGTTCAGACTGTCTGTTTTGTAATGTCAGAGAGGGGTTGTCATGGTCCCATATACTGATATACTAGTAGGTATGTCACAGTGGCTGCGCAATAATTCTGCCACACTGTGCATGCAAGCATAACAGTGAATTAAAAAGCGCGCATCAAAGTCGGCTGATTTTTGGAAAACATCAATGTCAAAAATGAATTTCCTTAGTATGTTCCATTTAACCCAATTGTTTGAAATTTTAATATATGGTATGTGAAACCTTTCTGAAGCTACCATTGAATCCGACAAAATTAAATTTTGCTTTGTTCAAGAATTACTGCCTGTTTAATGGATTTTTTGACGATCGCTCATAAATCAGTAAATATAGGCCTATTGAAATAGTCTGATCTACCACCATTTAGCTAAAATACTAATCTTTCTTAGCATGTAAATTATTTCCGTCTACATTGAATGAAACACTTGAGGAACACTAGTTAAAACATACTATTATCAAAGATATTCCATAGGGAGTAGTTTTCCAAACCACAATAGCTTTAAGCCATTGTGTGTGTCCAAGGCCATACTAGTTTTGTATACGCAGCTAGAGTGAAATGGCGATTCCTTTTACCATTTGCCCTCCTACGTTAATCCAGATAACAAAATGTTAATTTTAAGTCTCATTGCAAATGAATTTTTATTTTTACTTTTCGGATTTGGCTTTGAGTAATGGTGACACATACCATGTTGACAGTAAAAAAGAAAATTCTATTCCAGACACCATCAAAATGTCAAACTTTGTATTTTTTTGTATTATTTTTAAGTACGGTAATTAACTACAGTTTCTTTATTCAACATCATAACAGGTTCATACTTGACAAATTTATGGTGAATGAATAGACTTTCATTAAATATTAAAAAACACCAAAATTACTCATGCCTAATTTACATAATAATATCATGAATACATAATTAGCTGTAATTAGCTAATTTGCATAATTAATTACTTTTTGTGTATTTTTTGTTATCAATTGAAAGAACTTCGTATACATATGTGTGCAAAAAAACCCGCACCCTGATATCATGTACGGTTTTCCACTGGCATCAATTTTGCATATTAATTAGCTGTAGTCATTTTTTCAGCTTTAATTTGTCTGCAGATTGGCCGAAATTGCTAAAATAGTACATTTGGTTAATTTATTATAATTATTCAATGATAAATTTTTTAATTTTGTTTTCTTTAACGAAGTCAGGAAAGATAGGCATTTAACCTGTGATATTTAAATTAACGCTGCTTTTTCAAGCAAGCGTCCAAATAAACCGTCAAAATCTCGGAATGTGCCAATTTTGTCATTGCAGCCATTTTGTGGCAGGTTTTTATTCCATTTACGAGCATCTTTAAATTGACACTACATCACAATGCATTGACCGATTTCAATTCCGTTTTTTGATTTTTGATGCTTTAATAAAGCTCATTCATGTAGAAACATTAAATAACGTGTTTCTGCTGCGCTTATTTTTGATGTGATATGCCTAATACTAGGCACTGAAAAAGTGCTAGTCAAAAGGACATTTCACCTTGAGTAAATGTTTACATAACTAATTGGGTTTGGTGACTGGTCAAGATGCCTGATAGGTGTAAATGAGTGAGATGTTTGTTCATAGTCAGGGTTGCCAACCAACAATTTGGTAGCCCAATTAGTTCTGAATTTGAGACACTACTTGCTCATGGCTCGTGCACAGAAGTAAGGGCCTATAGACAGCACGAGCCCAATTGGTGCTTTATCTATTGACATGCAGAATGTAAAGCAAAGCAACACTGAAAAGCAAACATTGTAGCCGCACTGAAGCAGTAAAGTTCAACATCTCTTTTACAAAATCGCCAGATCAAGGAGTTTGTTCAGTGTTTGTAATATGAAAAGCACCACAAACAGTCTGCATAGGAGACTATTCCATGAAATTTGGTAAAAATTTTTGTAACAAAATGCTCCAAAAATGACACTTTCCGTCCGAATTTTCCTAACTAAATAAGTAACAATCATGAACAATCATGCAAAGATCGCCGCCTCAAATTACCAGATCCATTGCTCAAATGATGTAGCAAGAGAACGAAAAAAACATACAGAAATCCGGATCATGTCTATAGTTCATTGCGTTACGCAATGAGCTAATAATACAGCTAGTTCAAGTGATCCAGACCTGTCAACTGTCCCTCATTTTGAGGGACTGTCCCTCATTTGGGGTTTTCCAAAGTGAAAAAGAGGGACAGTCCTGCTTTCTGAAAAATTCAGTGATGACAAGTTTAAATGTAAGAACAGCAGAAAATGATGCAAATTTCACTTTTAAATTTTGCTATAGCATTCTGCAAAACCTCCCCTGAATTCTGAAAGTATTGTACACCTCAAGTCTTGAATTTGTCGTACCTTAACCTGGTTTGTGTATGTTTACAAGGTTTTGGCCTCAAAGTCCCTCTTTGACTTTGGTAGGTTGGCAGGTCCGAGTGATCACAACAAGGCGAAAAAGCTGAGCTGGTTCAAATTATGTCAAGTCAATGATCTCAAAATGTTGCAATTTAATTTGATCATAGATGGTAGTTCTCTCTCTCTAATTTATATGGTTACATACAGTACTTTGAAAATTACCCTTTTTAAGTGAATTTTTGTTCACAGATGATACCCAATGTCCAGGCCCCCCCCCCTCCCAAGAAGTATATCTGCTATTAGTTCATTGCCTCATGAAACATTTATGAATATGTAACACATGCAAATGACACAATCAAAAAACAAAAAAGAAACATACGACTTTGACCACAGAATATTATTATTGAAACCAACACTTACAAAAATTCACTAACATCTACATGAATAAGTGTGAAAATGTAAGGGAACAAACCAGAAGTTTTATGACGTCCTACAAATATTCCTTTTGTTAGGGGTAGGGGATCAAAAAGTTACATTTGCAAAAAACTAGTTTTAACTAAAAGTTTGAGGTCAGAATTGTCAATATTTGCACTTGCATTACAGGGAGGGAGGATTTTGCCTCCGAGCGAAAGCACTTTCATTTATAGGATGTCATCGAACTTGTCGGTTGTTCCTAACAATGTATGTAATGTCCAAATGAACATATTGGATATAAAAAAAACTGAACTAACAATTAGCCTATAATGCAAAATTACTAATGACCATTAGTATTCTTTTCTTTTGTCAATACAACAGTTCTATACAAATAAGAACTCCTTATCCAGATAAAATACAGCACAACTTCTTTTGGATTAAAACAATATTATCCTGTACATGTTTTGCCAAACTAATCTTTAGTTAGTTCAAACAAGGCAACAATGCCCAATTTAAATATTTGATCAATTTTTGGAAATAAAATCTGAAAACATGCGTTTTTAAGAAAGACCTGCTCCCATGAAATGAACGTAAAGTCACAAGTTCGGAGATTTGAGACATTCCAAATGTTGATCTGATGTCTTTGCTTGAAAACGTCTGTATTGACAGTGAATGAGGACAGAATTGAATACAGAGTACAGCATATTATGTCACCATTCATAAAGGACATACTACTGACCATACTGGTATCTTCAAACAAAGAACAGCAACTCAACAATGGGAAGATCTCAAAACTTGTGAAATTTACTCTCATTTTGTGGTAATAGATCAAACAATATTAGAATTATGAGCACTCTCATAGCCTATATTCAAAATTTTGAATGCTAAAAGACTTGTCTTTGAATTTTGTGACTGCAATTGTGAGAAAACATGCAAAATTGCATGCGTTTGTCCCATTTTCCCTCAAATTGCAAAAAATATTAAACATAAAAAACATGCAAGTTCAATGATATACATTAGCACTGTCAACTGTATTTGCATGAATGGAATGTGATCAGCTTCCAACTATGGGAAGAAGGATTTAATATGAAATCAGTAACAACTACATATATACTTAACAAACTGAAGAAATAAACTAGTAATGTAATAATGAACTGTACCAAGTGTTGATTTCTTATTATTACATCTACATTGGAAATACAATTCTTTTAAGGCGAAATGGAGCCAATGGTATATTGCTTTAGTTTGTTAGCTCTCTTTGGGCATTATCGGCAGGTCACAAAAATATCATGAAACATTAAAGCTTGGTGTTAAAACATGTTGAAAGTTTGTATGTTTCAATTATTGTCATAGCATAATGGATTATGGAATAATGAAGAGCATAAGCTCAGATGCAACATGGTTATAAACATCTACCAAAAAGTAATTAACCCCCGTAATGAATGACCATTATTCCAAAACGGATAATCGTATGCCAAATTTGAGATTTCCTCATTATGGCATCTCATTTGTTGCAACAGTCATTCCCAAAATTGATGTAACAGCGTACATTTACATGGACAAAACCAAAGATTTGAAAGTTGCAGCAAATCCTATTGCCTTGTATTCAGTATCCTTTGAAGGAAACCTGTTCAGCTCTCATTGGAATATTCTTTTTTGTTTCATGCATTTGGAGGGGATCAAAACATGTGATAATCAATAACAAGTATCATTATTCACATCAGTGATCATTATTCATGAAATGCCAAATTGAAACATGACGATTTCAATATTTTTCTTGTCCTAAATGGCCTAAAATTGCAAGTTGTCCTTTCAGTGGTAAAGTTAGATTCAAAATTTCCTGATTGGGAAGTGTTACCAACAGATGTAACCCTTGAACTTCCACGTCTTGTGACCTTGTTGGTCACAGAAAACATTGATTTTGTTATGTTTTGATTAAGTAAACAATGATGTGATTAATAACATTTTTTTTATTGACTATCACATGTTTTGACCGCCTCCAAATTCACGAAAAAAAGAATAATCCAAAAAGAGCCAAAAACATTACCTTTAATTTAATGTACGCTGCAACATCAATACTGGGACCATTGCAACAAATGAGGCGTCATAATGCACAGAAATAAATTCTGCTTCGAATTCATATCCCAAATTTGGCACACAACTGTTTTGGAGTAATGGTCATTCATCAAGGGGGTAATTACTTTTTGGTAGATGTTTACATGTTATATATAGTTTGTTACAAAATGGGCCATATCAGCAGGGACGTCGCTAGACAAATCGGATTGGGGGGATGTACAAGATATTTTGCCGACGGAAATATTTTTTTCCCGAAATAAAATTATGAATTGGAGACAGAGGGTTAAAATTTTTCCAATTTTTTTTTTACAATAGTTAGTACTATTACATAAACATTGGAATTAGAGTATTGTATAACAATGACAGCACAAGTTAATAATAGGCCTACATTAAATTGTTATGACTCTTATAAATTGCTGATGATCAAATGGTTTTGCCGACAATAGTCAATTTTAGCCCATACCACCCTCTAGCGGCAGCCCTGCAGATCAGCTCTACTCCAAGACCCACCTCCATCTCACTTTAATGTATTATATAAATATATAGCCCTATATCACTAAATTGGCAAAACAAAATTGGTGAAGCAATAGCACACACACACAAAATGCTGACACAATAGCACACACTTAAAAGGTTAAAAGCCGGACGGTCATACAGCAGCATACATATGTAGGCCTATAAATAACATATTATATAAATATTATCATCATGCTTGAGAACTTGTAAATAAAGCTACTAAAATGAAAGCACCTGTACATTGTACATTTATGATATAAACTATAACAGTTTACAAAACTTTATATAAATCTACAACATCTCATAAGACCTGCTAACTTCTGAAGTAGAAATCGCATTTTGCACATCCAACGTGTCCAAAAATCAATATAAATTCAAGCACAATTTGAGGAAGAAACATGAAATTTTAAGCCAACTCTGGCAATCATTTTTGTGCTTTCTCACAATTCTACAAAACAACATGTGCTTGTGACTTTATTTGATATTGTGTTTCGAAAATCGCTAGTGATCAAATGCATAATCACTACCAGTGTTCAGTCACGGCTAGCGACCATGTTGCCAAACACCATGTTGCCTTCAAGTCAACAGGTTGCTATTTGATGCTACGGCATGCTATGCTATACTTTGATCAGCTCGTAATCGGCGGGCCTTATAACATCACGGGTTAATATCAAAATATTTTATTTTGAAAATTGTCTTGTGACATCTCACCAGAAGCATCCCAAATTATTAGTCCCAAGTCTTATGCTTTGTGTTAACTTGGGTCTATTTTTCGGCGTAGTGGTAAAAGCCTAACATTTCCCGCCTATTACGAGCTGATCAAAGTATAGTGACTTATCAATCAGATTTTGGCAATCATTTTTCTGATAAGAGACAGATCTTATACGTGTACATCACAAACACATGTTACACTTCTTGTGTTTGATTAGCAGTATATAGGCATTAGGTAAGAATTTGTAACTGATAATGAATTGTGGGAAACAAATCAATTTGCCAAAATATGTGTTATATAAAGCAGGTTGAGGGCTTGGTTATGAGTCAATATGATTTGAGTGATTAACAATATACATTTTTAACAATTCTAAAGTTACTAATAATTCTAAAGCTAATAATAAATGATAAGTTGTTATTTTTTAAATGTTACAATTAACAATTCTAAAGCTAACAATAAATGATAAGTTGTTATCTTTTAAATGTTACAATTAACAATTCTAAAGCTAACAATAAATGATAAGTTGTTATCTTTTAAATGTTACAATTAACAATTCTAAAGCTAACAATAAATGATAAGTTGTTATCTTTTAAATGTTACAATTAACAATTCTAAAGCTAACAATAAATGATAAGTTGTTATCTTTTAAATGTTACAATTAACAATTCTAAAGCTAACAATAAATGATAAGTTGTTATCTTTTAAATGTTACAATTAACAATTCTAAAGCTAACAATAAATGATAAGTTGTTATCTTTTAAATGTTACAATTAACAATTCTAAAGCTAACAATAAATGATAAGTTATCTTTTAAATGTTACAATTAACAATTCTAAAGCTAACAATAAATGATAAGTTATTTTTTAAATGTTACAATTAACAATTCTAAAGCTAACAATAAATGATAAGTTGTTATCTTTTAAATGTTACAATTAACAATTCTAAAGCTAACAATAAATGATAAGTTGTTATCTTTTAAATGTTACCATCTTTCAGGCAAGACATGAAAAAGAGTGGAATGTCAGGGTGGCGTATCTGTCGCCTGATGCTCAATGTCATTAATTTGTTTTTATTTTTTTATTTATATAATTTTTTTTTTTTTTTTTTTTTTAGGTGTTTTAAAAATTGTGTATGTGTAATTTGTATTTCGTTCACGCCATGCCTGGTGGTCAGTAAAGGCCCCAGTTGTCTTGGATGTTTGTTGGTTTCTTTATTCTTTTACATTTGTATGTTTAAATTGCTTCAATACAGAAGTTTAATAATAACAAATCTAAAGCTAACTATAAATGATAAGTTGTTATCTTTTAAATGTTACAATATAACAAATCTAAAGCTAATAATAAATAAGTTTTTTATATGTTAAAATATATAACAATTCTAACACTAATAATTTCATACACTCTTTGAAGCACATAAGCCATTAGAAAAATAGTGTACAAATATTGTATAATTGTACTCACACACAGTTTTGTGTACTACATGCTATGCATTCACATCTTGCAGGAGGTGGGTGCATTGATATTGGTCATATTTTCCAACATTGTTAGTATTTTGTTTGTTATAAAAAAAAACAGAAATTCTTTGTTGTGAATGAAATAGATTAATGTAGATCCTTTGTATTGTTGTGATTGGAAACAATAATGCACTTGCACTGAGATGTTGATGTTGATGCGTCCAATGCACTTCCTCCGCAGGACTTGTGCATTGGCTGCATCAACATCCCAGCGTGTGCCTTTATCGAGTCCAATTTCTAAAACTAATGATAAATGATTACCGTATATCCTTGAATAGTCTCCCCCTTCATTTAAACACCCCCACCATTTTTTTCAACCAAGATGTTTCAAAATACTGATATTGCCGTGCTACCTTGTGTAGTAAGCTTACCAAGGTGCACACACGGTGGCGAAAATCTGATCGTTAACCCGGAAGTGAATCGGAAGTTCATAGTTTGTCATTTCAGCATGAGCTTACCTAATGATTTATTTAGGGAATTATCGTTCTAAAAATGACCTCTAATAAACGCCCCCCCCCTTTCGGGAGCGACTATTCAAGGATATGGTAGTTGCTATTTTATATGTTACAAAATAAAATAATTCTAAAGCTAACAAAAAATGATAAGTTGTTATCTTTTATATAATGTTACAATACAACAATTCTAAAGCTAACAATAAATATACAAGTTGTTATCTTTAAAGGAGGACAATCAAATTCATTTCGTCGACAGGTCCTTAAAGAACTTGAGCAAAATTACCCTCGATTAGAGAAAAGCGAGGGTAATTAATTTTGTTTCACTGGTTTCATTTTCTGATATTGGATTTCATAATCTTATATACCTCGACACCTGCTGATGTTTGACCTTTTGCATGTCAACACATTTCTGGTGCTCTGGAGGTCAGCTGGGCAGGGGAGTGAGTTCCAGGGCTGGAATTGCCAGAGGGCATATAGTATGGTGACCCAAGTGAAGTCCAGCTGGTTAGGATGACAGATTGACCACTGTGTTTTTAAGACTAACTTTCATGCTCATGGCAATTGCCATGGCAACTGGCTGTCAAAGCTGAAAACATTTGAAGAAAGCATGGATTCAAAAGTTTTAAGGATATGTACATGAAATGTTAAAAACCTCATCCCCAATATTTATTCATCTAAATGGAGATTTTTGGTACCAACGAAAAGCCCATTTTCTCATTTGCCCCTAAAAATATCAGGGCTGAAAGAAGCTTTGTTTCAATTGTGTAAACCATAAGGCATTGAAAGTTTATTATTCACACATAAATTTATTCCATGTAATAATACACATCTTTATATACTCTCATATCAAATCAGAATAAAATTCCAAGACAAAACTATTTTACTCCAAAGGTGGGAGTGAGAGTCAACGTCATTTAGCCAAGGTAGAAATAGCATGTGATGAGATTATCAAGTTTTCATATTATAAATAAGAACTATTGGAGCAATCTACATGTATACATGAGACAAAATATGCAATAATGTGCACTTCCAAGATGCTGATCTGCCCCTTGTTGTTTACAAACAAGCATACCACAAAACTGCACCGCATTGTAAGTGTGTAAAACCAACAATCTCCAATCTTCCAGTGCAAGCTTTACTGGGTCTTTCAATGCTACGCTATGCACTACAGCTGTTTTCAAATGCCGCAACAATCAGCCAATCATACTGACACTGTTAAATGTGCACAATGATGCAGATACACATTGATGCAGATATATAGTAGATTGTCCCAATAACCACACTACCAGATTACTATTGCCGCTGCCTGCACAGGTACACCATCGCCAATACTTATCTGGTCCTGTGCAGTACTAAGAGAGTACCAGTGTAATACCAGTGCAGTACCACTGCTGGTGGGGCCAGTGCAGTAGCAGTATTAGTACTGTGTAGGTACTCTGTGTGTACCAGTTAGGTCCTTTGGTGACGGTGTACCTGTGCAAGCGGCCACAATAGGAATCTAGTAGTGTACGTCTATCATAAGGTATAACCATGTCAATTACTCCTACAATGGTCCCCATGGACTTTCATACACAATTAATCACCACATTCTGGACCTGATATTACACTTCCAATGAATTACCAATATGTTAAGGGGTATTACACCTGCCCAATTTGTGCCTATTTTTGCATTTTCTCAAAAAATATAGCACATTGGGGACAAATAAGATATGTATATTATAGGGCAAGGACTACAACTACTGCACTGGAAATTTAATTTCAGCACAGACAACAGTTGTGGAGTTACAGTCAAAAATGAGGGAAAACCAATATTTAATCAATAAATCAATAACTACTTACATTGAGTTACTGAATTTTCAGTACAGTAGTTGTAGTCCTTGCCCCTATAATATACATATTTTACTTGTCACCGATGTGCTATAAGTTTTGAGAAAAATGCAAAAATAGGCACAAAATTGGACAGGGGTATAGTACCCCCTTAAATGATTTTTGGGAAGTTTGCTCTCTGACATCCATTGATGGTGAAAATAGACATCTTACCCCTTACACAAAGAAAACAAAGCCAAAAACATAGCGAATAATTTCCTGCCATTCAATTGCCACGCAATCTTTCCACCAAATAAAGTGTAGACTCACGTCGGATGCTGTAATCCGACAATGTCAGGCCATCTTCCAACTGCTTCCCAGCATATATGAGTCTCTGTTGGTCATATGGAATACCAGTGTGTTTTTCTACCTCTCTTTTTACCCGATCAATGAAGTCTGTAGGCTCAAAATGTAGAAAAAAGTTGTCGTGGTCCAAGGTTTTTATATAGATGCCATATCCTGAAAAAAAATGTACATAATAACAGCATTAATATTAATTAAATGACAAGAACAAGCTATAGTTTTTGGTAAGGTTCTTCAGCTGTGTTCAACTGCTCTACCCGATTAGTCAAAGAACTATAGGTCATGTGATGCACTTTGATCGTTGAATGAGGTGCCGATGTAATGATGACGTTATTCAATTAGCCAATCAGAACCCCACTCCCGTTTTTACGCTGTAAATAGTGCAAAATCGGCAGACCGCTGAACTTTGCCGGAACCTTTTGCATAATGCTAAATTACAACTTACTATCAACCTACCCTATATAACCCGCAAAATGCCTTACACGATTCCCCAAATAAGGGTAGCAACCACGGCAAAATGCACTTTACAATGTCACAGAAATTGTTGCCAGTGCAAATATAGACAGTTTATAGGTTTATATAAAAATATGTTCTTCGGTTAAAAATTAGCATAAATCTTTGTTAAGCCTTGCAATGATTCATAAATGACCACTCATGGTTAACCGGTGCCATTTATAACTTTTCTTATTTTCCATGGTCATTTACAATTCATATATTATAACTAACTTTTTGATTTATTGCACCAAAACGAGTGACCACTCTTTAAATGTGACCCGTTCTTAGAAAACCCGGAATATGTCAGCAGAATTGATTTTGAGAAAAAAACATTTAAAAATAGGAGTCTTGCAAGGGGACACACTGGCTCCATTTCTCCAAATGACCAAGGCGAGGCAATCTAGACATCTCAGTAAGGCGAGGGTTAAATAAATATGGCCCAATCCAATAATAATTTGAAGAAAAAGAAAAGTTTGTTTTTTTAGATTTTTCCTAAGTCGAGAATTCAAAAAAAAAAATCGCATTTGTTTTCAAACCGCTCGTGAGCTTTGAGACAAACCTTTTTTTTTTTGGCCTAAAACCAGCCAACATTTGCATCCTTTTGGTTTGGATGTACACATATATCACATTTTGATTGCATTTATACTACAGTTGAAAAAAGGGAGACACCTTATCCCAGTGTCAAGGAGCTGAAAAATACCTTTTGCCAGCATTTTTTTCCATCTATGCTGGATTTTCTCCAATTGGGTACTTACACCTTGTCCCATTTTGGATGCTCCTACCTACACTACTCTATTTTTTCATCTTTCAACCTGTTTACTACCTTCTCTACCTTAAAACTTCCTTTCCTAATACAGCTGGTTAGGAAAGGTGAGCCAAATTAGTTGGCTTGGTAGCTGGTTTTTTTTGTCTGGTGTTGTTTTTGGATTGAAGCTTTCGTCCTAAGTTTCGTAGAGGACGGGAGTTCTTATTCCACATACTAGGGTCAAGGCGCTGAATTCCAGTAATGATGGGCACATAACCCATTTCACACTGGCGGTACAGGACACAGATCCCCAGTGTGAAGGTGACGGTGCAACCCCACATGGACATCAGGAAATCAGCGATGCTGTCAAATTAAATCCGGACTGTGGACTAAAAGATTGTCCACAGACGGACAACATCGTCCTTTTCCTTTTGTCGGGTAAAAGCTAGTGTCGGTGCCAGCTTGTGTTGTGTCTATTATTACCTCTTCCTCTTCATCTTTTCTTTTCTTGCTGTCCCAATCATAATGTTTAGTGTAGGAATGTGATCAGGGCATTAGGGCAGCAGCTTTTGCCATGTTTGATCTTCGGCGGAAGAGCCTTCTGTAGTCAGTTCATCAGTATGGATGCTTTTTGGATTTCCCGTTGGGTGCTTCCTCAACCTCCGAAATGGGGCTGACTCCCCTGTTCTGCATACAAGTCGCGAAAAGTTATAATGCGAATAAACGGACTGACCAAACGAGAACGACCAAATGTGCTCCCTGTACACGACTACCGAATACAAATATGAACATCTGGCTAACAAATATTAGAGGCTTGAGAACCAACAAAGGACAACTGGAAGCGAGGATCCGGAATACTCCATCAGACTCTAAACCGGACATTATTCTCATTGATGAATCCAAGCTGGATTCTTCAGTGCCTGATGATAGTAACTTCCTCTCACTAAATGGCTACTCCTGTATGCGAAGAGACAGAACTGATGACAGTGGTTGGGGTGGCTGCCTAATATACCATCGAAATGGCCTCCCTATAGTCAGGAAACCCACCTAGAGCCCAAGAAGCATGAGCTGATGGTCTTTACTATCCTTACCAAGAGTGGCATCCTGCTTCTTTCACTTGTCTACTGTCCTCCAAAGAAGGCTATCGGACCCATAGACATCTGGATAGCCTCATCTCCAAGACCAAAGCTAACATCTGTGTTCTAGCTGAAGACTTTAACTGTCATCATCGCGAATGGCTGGCCAGTAGGTCTCCCACTGATGCAGAAGGGAAAGCAGCCTTCAACCTATGCTGTGCACCAACCTTACCCAAATTGTTGACAAGCCAACCCACAAACTTGGATACCGCCTTGATCTCATAATCACTGATGCTCCAAACATGTTCTCTCCAATTACCATCGACCACGACATTGGCTCTTCAGACCATTACCTTGACCAGACCATGTTGAAAGCTTCTCCACTCTCTGAAAATCCTCCTCCACAACGTGTCTGGCTCTACAAGAAAGCTAACTGGGATGCCTTGAGAAATGAGCTAGCTGGTGCACCCTGGGACCATCTTCTAACCAAAGATGACCCTGAAGGGGCTTGCAATAATGTCACCAACACAATCTCTGATGCCATGCACCGATTCATACCACAGAAATCTGCACCCTCATTTGTCGACCATCCTGCGTGGTGGAATGAGTGCTGTGAAAAGGCTCTGGAGATAAAGAACAAAACATGGAGAAGATGGAAAGCCCTGCAGTCTCCTGAAGCTTACCTTGATCATAACAGAGCAGGGAATGAGTATACCACAATATCCGGGAAGGCATGCTCTCTTCACAAAGCTAGGGTCAGAGGAAAGATGACAGACGAGCTCCAAACTGGTTCGAAATCTTGGTGGTGGATAGCATGCCGGTTGATGGATAAGGGTGGGAAATCTGAAATCCCAGTCCTGAAATCTGAAGGCCAGACTTTTATCACTGCCAAGGAAAAGGCAGAGTGCTTTGCCTCATTCTTCAGTGACAAGTCAACCATTACTGAAACTGAAAAGAACAAGCAATTCCCTCACCTTCCTCAGAGGACGACCACCAAATGCTCCAGTGTGATTTTCTGGCCTAAGAAAGTAAGAAAACGGCTAACCAAACTGGATATCAACAAAGCGTCTGGGCCTGATGGGATTCCCGCTCTAGTTCTGAGAACTGCAGCTGCTGAATTGGCCACTCCACTTGCACGGCTCTTCCAGCTCTGTTTCAACAGAGGACACATGCCAGCCCAATGGAAAGTTGCTGATGTGGTCCCATGTTTCAAGAAAGGGACAAACACTCTCCAGTCTCCAAGCAACTACCGGCCCATCTCTCTCCTCCCTGTTCTTTCCAAGATCATGGAGAAGCTGGTCAACAAGGCTATGTGGAAACATCTCAACGATCAGAAGCTGATATCCAAACAGCAGTTTGGTTTCAGAGCTGACCACTCAACATCCGATGCCCTCACTTATGTTTCCCAGTGTCTCACCAACACCTTGAACAACAGAGAAGAAGCTTGTGTTGTCTGCCTGGACATCAGCAAAGCATTCGACCGAGTTTGGCACTCTCTGCTCTTGGCTTCTCTGGAAAGCTGTTAGCATGGTTAGCTGGCTACCACTCGAATCGCTCTATGAAGTATTTTGCAAATGTTCTTTTTTGTACAAATTCAAATGTACTTCGGTATAAAGATCTTAAACATACCTTAATGACGTTTCGTACTACACCGTAGTACTTTCTCAAATTGATCAACTCTCACACTCCTCGTCTGTTTCCTGCTGGAACTCGACGTTGGTGGCATTTTGGAGTGGAGTAATTGGTCATAAATGTGGGGTAGGAAGTGGTAGTCCTCGTCTCAGTTGAAAGTGTTGGCCCCCTTTTGCCGGATCAAGATGGCTTCCTTAATGTGTCTTCGTTTTCGGTTTTGTTCTTTGTCTCTGATTTTTGCGTCTTCCCAACCAATTATGTGGTTTTCCTCCGCTACATGGTCTGTTATGGCTGATTTGTTTACCTCTCCTGTTACAGAAGCCTTTCTCTGTGATCTTGTGAATGCCTTATTAGAGGCTTTGTCAGCTTCAGTCTTATGTTCTTTAAGGCATGTTCCGAATACCCTGGCGGTCTCCCCTGCGTAAGATTTTTCACAATTAAGGCACGGAATCTCGTAGACACACTCCGCTGTTTGTAGTATGTCGCGCTTGTCTTTGGGGTGTACCAGTATGTTCCTAAGGGTTTGATGCGGCTTAAAAGATGTATGTATACTATGTTTCTTGAACACACGTCTTCCTCGCTGGGAAAGCCCCTCTTTGTAAGGGTCTGCGACTGGTCTTTTTTCTTTGCAGTCTTTTTATTAACATCTTTGAATGCCCATTCAGAGTAACAGTAACCACATAATTTCAGGGCTTCTTTAGATGAGGAGTGTGAGAGTTGATCAGTCAATTTGAGAAAGTACTACGGTGTAGTACGAAACGTCATTGAGGTATGTTTAAGATCTTTATACCGAAATACATTTGGATTTGTACAAAAAAGAACATTTGCAAAATATGAATTATGAACAATCCTGATGAATTTATTTACGGACGCTCTATGAAGGTAATACTGAATGGCAAATCATCCAGTCTGAAGTGGATCAATACTGGTGTCCCACAAGGATCCATCCTTGGGCCTCTCCTGTTTATAATATTCATTGATGACATCTCTCAGAGGCTGACAAATACTTCCATCTTGTATGCTGACGATGTTACCCTGATGACCTTTATCGAGGCTAGAGAGGACAGACAAGCTGCTGCTGCATCTCTCAACAAAGACCTACTAGAGATCGAAACATGGGCCTCTACATGGAACATACTTTTCGGAGCAGCTAAATGCCAATCCATCACAGTTTCCAACTGCAGAGATTCTGCTGGCAATCATCCTAGCCTCCAATTCTTTGTTATAAAGCTCCTAGAGGCAGATAGTGTTGAACTCCTTGGTCTCACCCTCACCAGAGATTTATTTTGGAATCCTGTTATAACCAAGATGGCAAAGACAGCGGCCCAGCGCACTGGTCTCCTCCACCGTGCTACACCCAACTTGGTGCCAGCTCAGAGAGCCATAATTTATAAGAGTATGGTTAGATCTAAGATGGAGTATAGCACAGCATGGCATGGAACAACTCCTACAACACTGTCAAAACTAGATGCAGTCCAGAGGCGTGCTGCTCGCATCATCGATCTCCCTGGAGAAGAACTTTCCTCTCTTCAAATTCAGCCTTTGGCTCACCGTGAGAACAGTAGGTGCTTTCTGGTCTCAGTAGAAACAATTATGATTGGTATTTTGTGCCCAGAAAATAGCGGGTCAAAAAGCCGTATGCTCTGTATAAACACGCTGAATAATACAAAGGTATGGTTAAAATACTGGCTACATATTTATTTACCATTCTTTGGTAACTGCTTAGGCCAAATGATACACATTCATAAATCTATGAATATAACAATTCTAAAGCTAATGATAAATGATTAGTTGCTTCTTTTATATAAAGTTAATATTAAATGATAAGTTGTTATCATTTATATCATGTTACAATATAACAAATCTAAAGCTAACAATAAATGATAAGTTGTTATCATTTATATCATGTTACAATATAACATTTCAAAGCTAACAATAAATGGTAAGTTGTTATCATTTATATCATGTTACAATATAACAAATCTAAAGCTAACAATAAATGATAAGTTGTTATCATTTATATCATGTTACAATATAACATTTCAAAGCTAACAATAAATGATAAGTTGTTATCTTTTTATATCATGTTACAATATAACATTTCAAAGCTAACAATAAATGGTAAGTTGTTATCTTTTTATATCATGTTACAATATAACATTTCAAAGCTAACAATAAATGGTAAGTTGTTATCTTTTTATATCATGTTACAATATAACATTTCAAAGCTAACAATAAATGGTAAGTTGTTATCTTTTTATATCATGTTACAATATAACATTTCAAAGCTAACAATAAATGGTAAGTTGTTATCTTTTTATATCATGTTACAATATAACATTTCAAAGCTAACAATAAATGGTAAGTTGTTATCATTTATATCATGTTACAATATAACATTTCAAAGCTAACAATAAATGGTAAGTTGTTATCTTTTTATATCATGTTACAATATAACATTTCAAAGCTAACAATAAATGGTAAGTTGTTATCTTTTTATATCATGTTACAATATAACATTTCAAAGCTAACAATAAATGATAAGTTGTTATCATTTATATCATGTTACAATATAACATTTCAAAGCTAACAATAAATGGTAAGTTGTTATCTTTTTATATCATGTTACAATATAACATTTCAAAGCTAACAATAAATGGTAAGTTGTTATCATTTATATCATGTTACAATATAACATTTCAAAGCTAACAATAAATGGTAAGTTGTTATCTTTTTATATCATGTTACAATATAACATTTCAAAGCTAACAATAAATGGTAAGTTGTTATCTTTTTATATCATGTTACAATATAACATTTCAAAGCTAACAATAAATGATAAGTTGTTATCATTTATATCATGTTACAATATAACATTTCAAAGCTAACAATAAATGGTATGTTGTTATCATTTATATCATGTTACAATATAACATTTCAAAGCTAACAATAAATGGTAAGTTGTTATCATTTATATCATGTTACAATATAACATTTCAAAGCTAACAATAAATGGTAAGTTGTTATCTTTTTATATCATGTTACAATATAACATTTCAAAGCTAACAATAAATGGTAAGTTGTTATCTTTTTTATATCATGTTACAATATAACATTTCAAAGCTAACAATAAATGGTAAGTTGTTATCTTTTTATATCATGTTACAATATAACATTTCAAAGCTAACAATAAATGGTAAGTTGTTATCTTTTTATATCATGTTACAATATAACATTTCAAAGCTAACAATAAATGGTAAGTTGTTATCTTTTTATATCATGTTACAATATAACATTTCAAAGCTAACAATAAATGGTAAGTTGTTATCTTTTTATATCATGTTACAATATAACATTTCAAAGCTAACAATAAATGGTAAGTTGTTATCTTTTTATATCATGTTACAATATAACATTTCAAAGCTAACAATAAATGGTAAGTTGTTATCATTTCTATCATGTTACAATAACAATTCTAAAGCTAACAATAAATGATAAGTTGTTATCATTTATATCATGTTACAATATAACATTTCAAAGCTAACAATAAATGTTAAGTTGTTAGCATTTATATCATGTTACAATACCGTAAACGTTCGCCTAATGGCGCTATGGGCTCCCTTGACATAACTGGAATTTTAGACATAAACTAAAAGTGCCCTCCCATAAAAATCCCACCAGTAAATAAGGGCACATACCCTTAATTCTTGTTGGGATTTTTAGAGGAGGGAGCTCTCCTTTTGTACATGAAATTTACCCCAAGGCGAAGGAGCCCAGGTGCGCCATTAGGCGAACGTTTACGGTATAACATTTCAAAGCTAACAATAAATGATAAGTTGTTAGCATTTATATCATGTTACAATATAACAATTCTAAATCTAACAATAAATGGTAAGTTGTTATCTTTAGAGGATGTCCAATCAACAATTATCCCAATGTTCTTTATAATCAAAATGGAGTAGTACCAATGAAAGGCCTGTATTTTTTCATCTTATTGGCCCTATGAAATATCAGGGCTGACTTGTGTAATCCAAAATTCCCTGTAGTAGGCTAACCTTTTCACTTATTCTTCACACATTACTCCATGGAACTTGCTAACACAAATTTTTGCTCTCATATCAAAAGGGAATAAAATCCCAGGATGAAGCTCCAAAGGTGGGGGATAAGGGTCAATGTAGAAATAGCATGTGATGACATTGGACCAACCTCCTTCATCTTACTAATAATTTTTTTAATCATTAATTGTTTTGGTTGTAATACACCAACTATCTACTTGATCAAGTTTTCATATTATAAATAAGTTCTATAACTACATTAAGCTTAAAATATTGGGGCAATCTTCTGACACAAGAGACAAAATATGCTTCAATATGCACTTCCAAGATGTTAATCTGACCCTTACCACTCACAAACATGCATACCACAGAACTGCACCACATTGTAAGTGTGTAAAAGCAACAATCTCCCAGAGCGAGCTTTACTGGGTCTTTTAATGCTACGCTATGCACTACTGCTGTTTTCAAATGCCGCAGCAATCAGTCAATCATACTGACACTGTTAAATGTGTACAATCATTTAGACGGTCACAAGGCGTGCTACCCAATTCTACTGCAGATCTGGATTCAGGAAGTACACATTGATGCAGATATAGTAGATTGTCCCAATAACCACACTACCAGATTACTATTGGCGCTGCCTGCACAGGTACACCGTCATCAAGTACTTGTCTGGTACTATGCAGTACCAGGGGAGTACCAGTGGCAGTACCACTGCTGGTAAGTTCAGTGCAGTAGCAGCATTGGTACTGTGTAGGTACTCTGTGTGTACCAGCCAGGTACCATGGCGACAGTGTACCTGTGCAGGCGGATGCAATAGGAATCGGGTAGTGTATCACCATTGTAAGATTATAGTCATGTCAATTACTCCTACAATGGTCTCTGTGGACCTTTATACATGTACACAATTAATTGCCACACAGAGGACCTGATATACACTTTCAATGGATGACCTATTTTTTTGGAAGTTCGCCCTCTGGATGGGTCTTACTCCTGTGAACGTCCATTGATGGTGAAAATAGATGTCACACCCCCTCATACACACATAAAGAAAACAAAAACTAAAAACATGGAGAATAATTTCCTGCTATTTAACTGCCACACAATTTTAACACCAAATGAACTTTAGACTCATGTTGGATGTTGTAATCTGACAATGACTGATCATCTTCCAACTGCATCCCAGCGTATACGAGTCTCTGTTGGTCATATGGAATACCTTTGTGTTTTTCTATCTCTCTTTTTACTCGACTGATGGTGGCTGTAGGCTCAGTTTGTAGACGAAGCGTTTTGCCATCCAAGGATTTTATATAGATGCTAATTCCTTAAAAAAGTGGATAATAACAAAAGTTCCAGCATTAATTAAATAAATGAACAAGCTAGGTTATAGTTGTCTTTTTCCACATCATCTTGATTTTTGCATAATCGCAAATATCAATTTAATATAAACCATCCCTATATATATATAGCTCACAAGCCTTACACGATTCGCCAAATGTGAGTAGCAAATATGGCAAAATTGACTTTGCATTAGCACAAAAATCTGTAATGTCGCCAGTGCAAATATAGATAGTATAAATAAGTATAATATAGGTGGATACTATTTACCAGAATGCTGTGATCAAGATGTTATACTGGTAAAGATATGTTTACCTGTTATAAATTAGCATCAACCTCACTTTACTAATCATATAATTATATCTAAGTATGTTTTATTGGTACAAAGTTTTACTTTACGATGTTATGACGAAATTTTCAGAGGGGGACTTATTTCTTGTGATGTGTTTATATTGACATTTTGATTAAAAACTTCGGTCGAAGTTTTGCCACAAGTTTAAAAAAATAACGGTTAGTTCATGAAAAAGAAGAAGTGAAATTTAGCAAAACGCGACGAGGTTTATTTGCCCGTAAGAGAGCTCTATTGTTCCGCTATTGTATCCGCTATTGTATCCACTATTGTATTCTATTCATAAAGCTACTGCAAGAATCGCGGCAATCCCTGATATTGCAGGTGTCTACCGCCGGCGTTTCGCATTTATTAACATTCAAAATGATCCCATACTCTTACATTTATAGTCTTATTAGTGCTTTTTATATAATATTCAGAAATTGCAATTCTGAAAACTATTAACTTTTCAAGTGAAAATATATATTCCATCGAAAATATATCATACTTAAATTCTATAGAATCTATAGATACCCAACCCAGAAGTGCCCATTTATTTTCTAAATTTTTGAGTGAACACGATAATGCGATTGATCTTCTTACACGTAAAAATACGGCCAATTACTTTTTGTTGACAATTACTTTTTGTTGGCTGGCCGCTGAGCTACATCTTTTTACTAATTATAGATACGTCAAAACGTGTTCCCATGTTGAAAGTGTACAAGCTATTTCTACTTGCTTTATATAGAGAGCACAATTGAATGAAGACGATTTATTTGTGCCAGGATTTCATTTAATATAACTATTTTTTTTTTTAATAATACCCCATACCTAACAAGAACATAAGGAAATATTGTAAAGGCCATAAATATACGCACTCATGCATAGGGAGACAAACATGATAAAGTTAATCTGTTCTTTTCATTCTCGTTCATTAACCTTTGGAACATTTCATCAATGCCTTCTCGGCAATCTAGGGCCATAGGTCTATAGCAGAGAAGATGTAGTAAGAAAGAAAGAAAGAAATGAGGAAAGAAAGAAAGGAAGGAAAAAGAAATGAGAAGAAAGAAACAAAGAAAGCAAAAAGAAAAGGAAAGGAAAGAATGAAAGTAGGCCTATGAAAGAAACAAAAAAAGAAGAAAGAAAGAAAGAAAAAGAAAGAAAGAGAGGAAGAAAGAAAAAAGAAAGAAAGAAGGAGAGAAATAAAGGAAGAAAGAAAGAAAGAAAGGAAAAAAAGAAAGGAAGGAAAATGAAAAGAAAGAAAGAAATAAAGAAAAGAAAAAGAACTAAAAATGAAAGGAATAATGAAAGTAGGCCTATGAAAGAAAAAAGCGAAAGAAAGGAGGAAAGAAAGAGAGAAAGAAAGAAAGAAAGAGAAAAGAAAGAAAGAAGGAAAAAGAAAATTAGAAAACACAGGAAATTAATACAAAAAACTGCTATAATGGAGAGAATGAAGATCTACCAAATGGGCAGGGCGTGACCAAAAGGAAATTAAAGTTTGAATGCAGAAAATTGGACATTAAGTCCGATGCTATCAGGGCCAACATGGGTGCCGTAATGGTATATAGTATGTTGTTCCTTCAACCAACGCTAGTGATCTGACCCGGAGGTTTGGAGAAGGCCAGTGACTCTAAGATCAGGCGGAATATGGGGAATATCGTTGTAGTGGCGCGTGATGGGACTGTCATGGTTGTTTTGCTCACTTTGATAAAGTATTTTTGTATGAAACGTCAGTGTATAATTTTATATTAAAACATCGTTGAACAACACCATTTTGTTCAATTACTTATCACTTTTTACCATGCGATGTTACGTGGGACTCTTAACTTTTTTCTTCTCCTTATAACGAGATTTATATATTTTCTAAGTTTAATAATTTATTTAATTTAAAAAGAAAAACGTCAAGTGTTCAAACTTTAAAGCTCTTTTTCTCGAAACAGCGATTTTGATTTCAAGTTAGATCATTTTACCAAATCAGGGCCGAATAAGGCTGTTTAGCTTAATCATGTGAAGTGACCTCTTAGCTCTTGAAATGATATCACACTGATCAGACTGATCTTTATACTATTACAGTGAGGCCCACATACAATGTTCAACACAAAGTGAACGATGTTATAACTTGGAGGGCTAACAAACCAACACCGCCAAATTCGACTGGCGTGTGTACAACGTGGGAAACTATGAGGAAATTGAACACTCGTTGTCTGATCATGCATGTGTTTATGGTTGGATAGCGGTTACTTTCCAGATCTCGTTCGCTTGGGTTTATTGAATACACTCTATATATAGTCATCAATATGTCGTTTCCAGTCCCTGAACTATTGGGTTCAGCTATTAATTTTGTAATAATTCTTTTACCCCATGCAGCTGATTGGGGTGGTTACGGTCGTTAAAACAACTAACCGCTGAAATGAGGATATCGATCTAGCTTGCCCATTGCAGGGCTACCAAAAGAACCACAAACCGCTGAAATATGGATATCCAACTAGTTTGCCCTCGAAGCTTAAAAAATCACTCATCGCGAAATAGTTTGCCCATTGAGGGCTACAAAGAACCATTAACCGCGAAATATGGATATCCAACTAGTTTGCCTCGCATGGCTACAAAGAACCACATAGCGCGCAATATCTTTTTACCTCAAAAAAAGAATTAATATCTACCAAAAAAACGTTTCACAACGTAAAAAGGGGCCAAAGTTTAAAAAATCTTTCCTGTGTGGCTTTTCACCCTTTTTTAATTTCCCATTCAGTAAAGTAGTAATATGAAGAACGAGTCCTAATTTCTACATGCAACAATTAGGTTTAAGACTGTTCGAAAGCGGTACAATATGACTAAGGCTATGTATTATCAAAAACATTATATTATATTTTATTATCTTGCGTGTTCATAAAGAGTAGTAGAGTATTATATATACTTAGCAAATTGACTGTCTGTCAACCTGCTATATATAGGCCCTACATCTGTACATAGGCGCAGAATCGCACAAGACGATGAAGAATTTAACAAAGTGAGTATTTGCTACTTTTGCTTAAATCAAAATACATTATAACGTCTTTACTGGACGAACATTAATTCATTTACTCTACAAAATGAACACTGACAACTAAGAAAAGAAACAAGTAGCCTAAAGATGACTTTGTATGGGTCTTTAGAAACTTTCATAAATGGGACCAAGTTTAAAAAAGGGTGAAAAGCCACACAGGAAAGAATTTTTAAACTGTGGCCCCTTTTTACGTTTTGAAACGTTTTTTGGTAGATTGCATTTACATTTAAGTATCCTCATTTTGCTTGATCGCTGCACAAATATAACAATAATAATTTGCATTTTACTTACTTCTGCTTCTGCTTGTGTTTGTGCCCCGGCTTGTGTTTGTGCCCCGGCTTGTGCTTGCCATTCTGTCATGTGCAGTCACAAAACTCTCTGCTCTTTTCCGAATATCTTTGTCTTTATTTGGATCCAGCTGATAATAAGTTGGCTCCTTACACAGGATGCATACATCGCCATATATGTCTTTGAATTTCTCATTGCATTTCTTGCAAATGACATGCTGATGTCGACATGTTCGTTTTGCTGGGGAGTTGTTCTTACTAAACAGAACTCTACATGTTGGACATATAGTCTCTGATTGCCCTGGATCTATATTAGAAAATACAATAATACATTAAATAAATATCATCTTTAAATAATACCCAGAACATATTAATGTGTTGTCCTCAATGACTGACCCTTAAACTTGTAAATCCCAGGTCATGTTTGTAAAATGAAATTTAAATATAAACACTTTGTCAATGTTTTCTGTTGCAATTAAACAAGTTTTATTGAATATCAATCAAACTTGTTTATTTGAAATGAAAAACATGGAGATTTGGCCCGGTGTTGTCACTGCCTATGCAAAGGCGTAACGAATGATCGTTCCCAAAGTCAAAAATACCCCCCGGCATCTGATCGCAAGTCCATAACCTGACCTAGCGTCAAATCGCAGCCAGTTGACACTAAGGCAACTTTGATGCTACATTGCTGGCCACAACTGACCGCTGGTAGCGATTTTGCAAATGCTACCAGTGTTGGTCACTGGCAATTTTTTTTAATCGCAGGGTACAAGTGCTAGTATGATATGGCATATGGGGGAGCCCAGAAAACAAGTAGATTCAGAGGAACAAACAGCTAGGACAAGTAGTAAGTTTGTCAGGGACTGTCTTTTGGAATTTGTAGCAGAGCATTAAATAGCTCTTCTGGAGCCTTCAAGGAGAGCTGTATAGACCATTTACAATAGAATGTAAGGAGAGGATGGTCAACTAAGGAGAGCTAAAAATCACTCTCCTATATTAAATTTAAGGAGAGCAGTAGAGAGTGATTGCTCTTGCTCTCCTCAAAAGGCAGTGCCTGGTTTGTATTCCAGTGCACAATTAGTCCTTACCTGGAGATACAACCACCTGAATCAGCACAGCTACTGGTATGACACAATTCCTTGCCGATGTAGACCATTCAATATTATCATTATCCAATGGAGGATCGATAGGATCTGATCTATCAATGGTTTGAGGTCCCACTTGGAATCGGTTAGGCTTCACACGAACTTGCAGTACTGTTCGTACATCAACATACCGATCACTGCTCGCTAGGTAAATTCTACAAAAAGAAAACAGTTTGAATATAGGTTTGAGATTAGAATTGATGAGTCAAAATGCATGTTTCATTGTAAGGCATACATCTGTACTTACGACAAGCGGGACATAACCTGATGGCTAACCGCTCTGCCCCAAGCATTTTTTCATTGCCCCCATTCCAGGCTACCCAATGAAAATTTTCCCAGACCCAGAGGTATCAATTTCCAACCCCAAACCCCAGATACTTTCCAGACTGGACTGGCATCCAAGACTGTAATGACAAGCTGATTTGATACCGGTGCATGATGAGGGTGGAGTTACGTACATGCATGCAGGCCATGGATGAGTCTTTTGAGTGGTTGTCACTATTAATTTTGAAATAAATTTTATCATAACCAAGCACCCGTCCTGTTACTTGACTCCACAACCGGACCATAATGACAATTAAGCAAAATAGCCTCACCGGCCTTGACCGCCACAAACAAACCCACCTTCTTGCCTTAGCATACACATCACTTCCTGCATACTTAATAGATGGTGACAGGAAGACTTGCTGTTTACTGTTATTGTTGATATGACCATCAACATGGGCATCAACATCACTTGCGAGTTCTCCATCCATCGTTGTATCACCTGTGGGAACAAAGAAGATCAATAGGTTGATAAAACTATATCTTTATGGAAAAGATTGAGTTACCAGGGTGGATTTCACTTTATGACACATTTTAAAAGTCTTTAAAACCATTGTCAAATGCATTGTAACTCTAATTAACATATAAATCCTATATGCAGTCATTGCCAGTCAATCACATCAGACTCAAAGTGCTGTCATACGCACACAAGTGCAGGTCCAAAGATGCCACACCAATTCATAAAGTTTCGTACAGAATCAGACTCGCCTTTTTCCACTGAACTATTACCGAGTGGAACAGTCTACAATGTTCAGTTTAAGCAAATAACCTACAAGTCTTCAAGTCTCATCTGCAACAATAAACAGGTTCACTCCTGCACAAGCTTGGCATCTAAACCTCTTTTCAAGAGTGAAGCCAATATCTCTGATTTGAAGTTAGAAGTTGATGCACAAGTGAAACTGGCTTAGCTACCTCAAAATGTTGAGGTCACTGACTGCAATATGCAAACAGCACTATAGACGAATCCAACGAGCTAAGTCATGGTCAGGATTTGGTCGGCCATCTTTGGGTCCCCACAACACCAAAAACCCGCTTAAAAATCGATGTTACATTCTTTTGTGTTGTAAACTGTCATCATTCTTTTGTCTATGTGTAACACGGGTGATATAATGCAGTTTAAAATGCCCTCCAAGGCTGCATTATTTCACATTTTAGGTAAGATTGAGCGGACGAGGACCCAACTTTGGCAGCCATTGAGGTATAGGACTGTGTGAAATTGGATTCATCTATAGACAAGAACAAATAGAATTCAGGAAGCTCCTCTAAGGAAAATGTTGGCATTTGCAAGGAAACTTTGCCAAATATGTATAATGAAGAAATTATGGGAAATAGTGATATTTTAGTAGGAAACGCACAATCTCTTACAATCATAGGTCTAGACAAAGTAATTCAAGTAAAATGACACTAACCTGGAAAGAGTAATTCACCAGATTCCACTATGTGTATCAACTTATGCGGATTAGTACCATGGAATGCAACATTCCAATCGGACAAGATATTTAAATGATCGGCACGTGGTGGCAATTTCAACATGACTCTCCCCCATCCGATAGGTTTTGTGTATAGGTTATGGGGCTCAGGTCCATCCATAAAGGCGTAGCACGCCTCACGGCTGTCATGACATTTTTGGCAGTAGCATTTGTTGTCCTTGCTGTTGAGGTCTAAAAGTGCTTCTGAAATGTGAAAATATGGATTAGTTATTAACTTTAAGGTAGCTGCCTCGGATACAACACCCTTGCAGAAAAATAGCTCTTGTGTCAAATCAATCAGGTCTATTCATTTAAATCTTTAACATAACAATTTCAAAGAAAAGCATTTTCCCCACCTATTTTAAGAGTCTTATAAGAATTGTAACAATTCTTATGTTTTTCTTTATTTTTTGAAAATTCCCTAAATTTTGTACAGTTTTTTTTTGTTTTTTTTTGCCCACTTAGGAAGGAGCTATGGTTACCAAACTTTCAGGGATGGTAAATAAGCTTAATACCTAAATTCTCTCGTCAGTTTCTTTGGATAAAATGTTTACTTTTTGAAAAAAATTATTTTTTCCATTTTTTATTTTAGGGAATGTAAGAAACACTGTATCTTAAAAAAGAAACACTTAATTGGAAAAAGCTGACGAGAGAATTTAGATATTAATCTTATTTACCATCCCTGAAAGTTTGGTAACCATAGCACCCTTCCCTGTTGGCTAAAAAAATCCTAGGATTTAGGTAATTTAGTGTATCTAGAAAAAATAAAAAAATAATAAAAAAGTACCAACATTCCTTTTAAATATATACTTAAGTAACACTAAGTTAGAAAAACTTGGTTTGTATTATTCTGTGATATTTTGGCAGCAAAATGAAACTTTAAACATTAATATAAAGGAGAGAGAAATCAGTTTTAATAAAATCTTTGTTTTCAAAAATGTGGTTATTTTGAGAAATTGGCAAAGTGCCAAAAGCCCTTCCCTGTAATAATTCAATGGGATTTTGAGATGACAAAAAGTTGCATAAATCAAAAATGCTTTTTTGGAAAAAATTAAAACTTGACAAGTAAGGTTTTCTCATCAATACACACATCCTATATCATTTTCAAGGAGTTCCGAGCATGACACCGTAGCCGATAAAGCCACCTTAACCTTAAAATAAGGTCAAGGATTACGGTATTTCATAAATTAGCCAGTAAACATTGGGAACCAACCAACCAACATATAAACATGGAATTTAAATCAGTCCTTTATGGACCCTGCTTCCTCTCCAACTAGGACACACTTCCCCAGCCGGCCCTGGTTATAGGCCTGGCATAATATACAATGTCCTCCAACTCTAGTACTCTCATCCCTAGCATGTGTAGTTGCTTGCAGTAGCTGATCGTATACATGACTCAAAGAATAAGTTCCTCCTTCATCGCAATTAGCCCCCCTCCCCCCACTTTCTGATCCACATTGCTTCTCTAATCCATCCCATTTGTTTGCATGAGTCTTTGTCCAGGACTTTGGTCCCTTTATTTAATGACATGGGTTTGTTGCAAAACATGGTCTGTAATTGCCAACTTATTAACTTCCTCAACTGAGTCCTTCCTACTGCTTGAGTAAAAGTCTTTCCTTACTGCTCGATGTGGATCAGAAAGCAGAGTGACAACGATGAAGGAACTTGTTCTTTGAGTTATGTACATACAATCAGCTACTGCAAGCAAAGTTCACAGCCTGAGACCAGAGATGGTACAGCGGCTGGATCGGTGCATTAATGATGAAATCTTTCGATTGGAAGATAAAACGTCCAAAAAGCAAGTCAAATTCTGGACTTGTACAACATAAATATTTATTTTAATTATCAAAGAATATGACATCTTCTCATGGTTAAAGTTGCCTGCCTGTCTGTTTAATGTCTCACCTGGTAAGTTTATCAGCTGCTGTACTTCTAAACACTCTCTATAGTAACTGCATGTGATATCTGAAGTTGGAAAGAAAATATAGGAAATTGTAAACATTTATCAAAGAAAAGAAACTAGAATTCCCTGTTTGGATCTCAGCTTGCCATTTCTCTGTTGTTGCAATCATTATATTCACAGAATATTGGTCAAGCCTGTTGTATGTATCTATGTAAGGGATTTTGCCTGTTGGTGATTGGTCTGTATCCCTTTAGTAAAAATCTAAGGTCTACCCATAGAAGTGACTTAACCTTTCAACATTGTCCCCTCACCCTCCAGTGGTCACATATAGGCCTACACCATATTGTTTGTAATAAACACCCCGGGGGCGTAGCATTTTTCCAAAAGGGTGGCGTTTATTGAAGGTGAATTGTCAGTGAAAAAAACTTTAAAATCGGGTTAAATTTCCTGATTGTGCTCCTGTAGAAAGGAGAGATATACAGCTATACTAATGGCGACGCTGCAACGCCCATGGAAAATGTCATTTTCGTGGTGAATACATCAAAATTACACCTGTAAGTGCATCACCAAGCAAGAATCTGGTGAATTTCTACCATAATTAGGCAATGGAATGAATGGAAATGCGAGTCATAATAGGTTTTGTCCGTGCAATTTACCGATCGTCCCTGACAAGACTGACTGACTGATGCCAGTTTTAAGCTTACTCACACGATATAGCATGGAAATGTTTGCATTTTTGTCAATTTTTCACAGAAAAATTGGAGGGGGGGCGTTTATTAGAGGGGAGCATTTATTACAAACAATACGGTATGTTAAGTTTTAGGGGCACCCACATACTTTGGAAATGGGAGCAATAATATGTACACAATAAAACACTGAAAAAGTAAATGAAGTCATTTTTGAACCATAAGATTTTAAAGCTGCAATACACTGAAAAGGCAAAACAAACAAAAAGCACTGAAATCAGTTAAAACATTGCAAGCGTTCATGTCTGAAAAACTGATACATACCATTAGCCACCGAGCCCACAGGGTCCTTTGCAGTCTTGCGCTTTTTCCTAGTTTGTTGAAAATTAGCAAAAGAAAGGAAGCAAAACAAATTAGCAAATGGTGGTATTTGAGGAATTTTGAAAGTGCTCTAGTGTTTTAAACAGATTAATTGAGTAAAGCACACTTATCATATGCATTTTGTGGAGCAAATCAGAAATTTATGCAAAGTAGCTCATTAATTTTGCAATTATCCAAATTAGAGGGTAGGTACTAGACAATATAAATACATTAGTAACTGTCATTAGGACATAGACTGTCCAAAATACGCAAATCTTGCTCAAAAGATACAGTTGACTCATCGAAATAACTTTCATCCAAATTTCAACACTAACAGAATAAATAAAGAATTGCACCGCTGTCCGACCGAAAAACCATAGTAAAGTACTCTTGCATCGAATGCGTAACTATCATGTGCAAATTCGAAGCTAGACTTCTCGAGCAACAACACAGTGCAAAAATCCAGGTCAAGAGTGAAACAAGTTCCAACAGGCAGTTTTGTAATATCTAGAAGAAAGTTGCCAAACCCGTGATAGAAGCCCAATTAGGCAACTTTTGATGATTTTGAAGACAAAATAGACCACAACTTTAAAACTATTATGAGTAGAACCCCCTGCCATGCTATACCCTGTGCGGGCAAGTCATACTTCAGTATGACTTGCCCTGAACGTCCATATATGTTCGGAAGAGACGGATAAATTGCATGACAGCCTGCCAATTTAAGCTTCCTATAATATCAATTGCACATAACATACAAAGTCACAAACTTACAAACTTCAATATGCACTTCAAATAAAGCAGACCAGCTGTTAATTATTACCGATCCTGCAGAATAACTTACATAATCGTCCATTTCATGGAATCTCGTTGCTCAGAATTGCCAATTTCATTTTTATCTGTCAAATGCGCTGTGGATGTGCTCAGTGATTTTATGATGTGCTTCATTTTAGTGAAACTGACTTTATAGTATACCACTCGCTCGCTTTCGCAGAAAAGCCAGCCTCGTGCACTGGGGCATGACGTCATCATGGACGTGTGAAAAATTTCCGCCGGGCGTCATATAACCCGTATTGCGATTGGTTGCAAAAGCCATTCTTTGCAATCGTAAGCCAATCAATGAACGCGACGGCCTTTTACGGTATTAATTAATGTGACTCGCCAGTAAAGTACGTCTAACCTGATTGGTTTACAAAACTACTTTGATAATTGCTAAGCCAGTCAGCGTGCTCGATACTTAACAACCTCGTAGAGGTTTTCGAGAGGCGTATTCACGTGGTGATCCAGCGATCGAGTATAAATTCAGCTTGACAACTGCTCTCGCGCGAGATCGCAGGTGCAATAACAACACATGGACACAATCACTGTCATTTACACAATGGAATAATGAATTATTTATGACATGCATCGGCTGGATTTTACGATCGAGGCAAGGTTTTTGGCCTGTCCCTGCGTGAATATCCTTAGTTTTCAGCATCAAAGATACTTGCGATTACCAGTTTTTTGCAGACACTTTGATAACAGGTAACTTTTATAGGTCATATGGTAGAAACTATAGTTGTACAATTTGTACGAAATATACATTTTGTTATAGGCCTAAAATGTTTACAAAAATATATTGGTCCACACGTTGTGCTTGTATTCCGTTGTTCGACGTATACTGCCATGCCTGCGTTTTTGTATTATATTCTTTACTTCTTCCTCTTTCATTTTATTACACCACCATGACCACTCGGGGGTCCATACCTTCGTGGCATTTAAAGATATATGTGCATTTCAGACCAAAAGGTTGGTCAGTCTGTTGTAAGTAAGTAAGATACACTAATGCATGAATGTAGGCTGATGATACCATTTCATGGTTCAGCAAAAATGTGCAAAATTGACATAGTCCAATGAGTCATACACACAGACTAGTTCCAGTAACTGTAACTCGTCGTACCTAGAGTTACAGTTCACTCGATTATTATCTTTTCCACAAATAAGAAACATCACAATATGTGGGCTCATTTTGGGCTCTAAGGATGCAGCTGAGGAACTCTCTCAAGGACAGTTTGGGCATGCACTGACGATTTTAATCCCATTGTAGTTTGTACCAGGGTTTGGGCGTGCTTGGATGATTTTAATCCCACTGTACTAGTCTATACTCCCAAAGTTGAGGTAATTGATCAACATTGATCTCATCTTTTGGTTGGGTTCAAAATTCCCAGGGTTGGCAAAACCTGCAATCTTCATGGGAGTAATTTACTTAGTGCAAAAGTGGTCAAAATATATTGCTCTGCAAAATGTCTTGATTTTCATGATTTGGATTTATCATATTGAGCAGCATTCTACTTGTGATTTGCTCGAGAACTCTAGCTTCGAATTTGCACACGATAGTTACGCATTCGATGCTAGAGTACTTTACTATGGTTTTTCGGTCGGACAGCGGTTCATTTTTTACACCGGAGGTTATTTATTCTGTTAATGTTGAAATTTGAATGAAAGTTATTTCGATGAGTCAACTGTAGGCCTATTGAGCAAGATTTGCGTATTTTGGACAGTCTAAAATTTTGCTGAAGTGTAATTTTAGCAACATTTTTGATGAAATCGCCTGTCGTGATCGGCTGTGTTTACTTCTGACCTTCCATTGCTTTACACAGTGTCATGCTTCAGCGAATCCGACTAGATTTTGAATGCAAAGGTCTCTAGCCTAGAATGTGATTGTGAAGCTATCGGTGAGCAAATTCTTGGCTAGAGTTCTCGAGCAACTTGTGATGTTTTTTGTTTCTACACTGTGTAGAGAGGGTCTACAGAATCTCTGAGGTAAAACTGACAAATACAAGGTATATTTCTTGATGCTTGAAGTTGGATTTCTTAAACGTACAGTGCATCCCTATGTACCGCTGCAAGACTTCAGGTCAGTAGATGTCATTATGTTTACGATAAAGACTGAAGTCTTGCTGGCAGGACTAACACACAGACATGCACGCCATTGGAAAAATAGTTATGCAATTTATGCATTTTACAATAGTTACCTTTGACTGGCCATTGTCAGTATCAAATCAAAGAACTTTAAATTATTCTTGGATGCGAAAAATCAACAGATCTTCATAAAAAATGTGCAAAATTTAGTTTTGCATCTGGACATGCACGCCAACCAACATTCGTGAAATCACTTGTGCTATAAAGAGCTCGTATTCCATCTCGCCAAAGCGCCAAATGCAAATTGTAAATAGGGTCATTCTAAATGTGCCTACTGGCAGGACTCAGCGGCGGCATAGCATGAGTCATCCTATGGGGGTGGAGCACCAACCATGATGGGGGGGGGGGAGGAAGAAGCAATTTCTGAAATTTTCCTATGAGACTCAATTCAGATCGATTGAGGGCATGTGCCGGGGCATGTGTCCCCTCTTCCCTTCCCCATGCCCCTTATACTAGGCCTTACATGTTCTGCTAAATGCCAAATGTAAGAATTAATTTAGGCCGTTTTTTTATTTTTTAGGGCATTTCGTGATCCACAGCCTCATCCCCCCACTTTTATCAAAAAAAGTTGAGATTTTTATACCACTGGATAGTCTGGCTACATAATGTTTATGTACCAAAAATTTCTAGCAGAACGAAATTATAACAGTGGCTATAGTATGGAGCAGTGTAATACACTATTTAAATCCCCCCGGGTTTAAATCATGCATATTAACTTGCAAACGCAAAATCTGTATCAACTGAAATTTTGGGAATAAGCTTTTTTCGTGAATAACTACTGAAAAATGTCATAAAAAGAGGATGCTAGGATCACGAAATCCTCCTTTAATGCAGTAGATAGCAAAAAAACAACAAAAAACCAAAAAACATAGGGTTGAGGAGAGGCCAGAGGATGATTTAAGGAAGCCCCATCATGCACTGTAAAAGTGTAATCACTAGAGTTTCAACTGCCACTTTACTTTTCAAATCC
This sequence comes from Amphiura filiformis, assembly GCF_039555335.1. Classification (NCBI taxonomy): domain Eukaryota; kingdom Metazoa; phylum Echinodermata; class Ophiuroidea; order Amphilepidida; family Amphiuridae; genus Amphiura; species Amphiura filiformis. The sequence continues at coordinate 32,111,456 of NC_092630.1, read as the reverse complement.
CATTGAACTCTGTGCAAAAGATGTTGTTTTAGAATTGCCCGTGTGTCATTATTAGTTGGTCGATTTCAGATCTAAAGTGATGTATGCATGAAGGATAATCTACACCTTCTGTAGATAGGCTAACATAAAATGTGAAATCGACCAACCTTTAGAAGGTGTTTTTATTGTAAATATATCTGTCCAAATTCAAATTTAACCATGCACGTGTGTATGCAGTGGGCGGGCAGTGGTGTCATGTTAACTCACACAGCTGTGCTAACCGTAAGACTTGCTGGGAAGTGCTTAAATCATCCTCTGAGGAGAGGCAGAACGTTTTGAATGACCCTCATGTGCGTGCGAACCCGGAAGTGGGTATCATTTGTTTACATTCAAGGTCGCGACCTCACTTGACAGATCAATCGTCAATGTCACACATGCATGGAGCTATGTAACACACGATTCGCAGTCACCTTGCACGCTGTGTCGATTGGGAATGCTTTAATGTTTTGATTATATATGTTATCTACATCCGATAGGTGCCAGAGTTTCATTTGTCTTCTTGCAAAATAAAGGTACGTGTGTCAATGTCATGTCGTGTCGTATAAAAGTTTGTGGCAACTCAAAATCGCACTGATGATCAGACACTATTATGTCATATGATCTTCATGATAGATAGTTGTTCTGCTCTTTGTTGTATATTCAGTACCGAAATATGAAATCTGGACCTAGAGATTACGCGGTTTACGGTACATGTGAATCATTGTATGTAAAAACAGAGAAGTGTTTCTCATGCCTCTGGTAAAAAGTATGGGCAAAAAAAATACAAAAACAGGCAAATCAGACGTGTCATTTATCGGGGTTAATATTGATACTTCCCTATTTCATGTTTGCTCAAGATAATATTTTTAATTCCATCACAGATTTGTTGATATTTACGAATAAAGCTTATAATTCCCAAAATTTCAATTGATTCCGATTTTGCGTTTGCGAGTTATGCATGATTACATTTATGTAGCATATAACATTTAAATATGTAGCCAGAGGTATCCAGTGGTATAAAAATCTCAACTTTTTTTGAGAAAAGTGGGGGGATGAGGCTGTGGATCATGAAATGCCCTTTTAAGAGAGCTACATTGTACGTACTATATGGGCCTACTGATACTGATTCACAATTTGAAGACTGTCAGGCTAAATGCTCAATGTGGGTGTTTTTTCAGGTATTTGTTCCAACTCCAATGACACCTCATGCACATTGTCGTGGGCAGTATTACATGTAGGCCAATGTTCACTGACATGACATGAAAACTAGCACTATGGCTCATCAGTTATATTGATTTCAAAGTAAAATGCTAATACAAGAAATTGTACCTATTACAATGCATCCAAAGGTCCAGGGAAATTAATGAAGTGTGACTGGACCCAGGATATGCACATATTTTATCATAACACAATAATACATATTCAAAAAGATAAATAAAGATTTTAGATAATAATCACACAATGCTATTCTGCCTGTCCTTTGTAAGAAAGAAGCATAACAAACTGTAATTATCTACTGGTGTGCCTGACTGCCTGAGACCATATTGATGGAAAATAGTTTTCCTTATTTGAATTTGCATTATTAACTGATAAGCCTTTTCAGCAAAAGAATTTGATACAAAGAAAATCAGTATAAATGGATGTATAAATGTCTGATTTGCTTTAAGGGGGTACTACACCCCTGCCCAATTTTGTGCCTATTTTTGCATTTTTCTCAAAAATTATAGCGCATTGGTGACAAGTAATGTATATTATAGGGGCAAGGACTACAACTACTGCACTGGAAATTTTATTTCAACACAGATAACAGTTGTGGAGTTACAGTCAAAATGAGGGAAAACTAATATTTGATCAATAAATCAATAACTACTTGCTTTGAGTTGCTGAATTGTCAGTACAGTAGTTGTAGTCTTTGCCCCTATAATATACATGTTACTTACCACCAATGCGTTTTAATTTTTGAGAAAAATGCAAAAATAGGCGCAAAATTGGCCAGGGGTGTAGTACCCCCTTAAACAAAAGCTATTATATCGATAAGTGTACTTTGCCCTACTCAACTAATCTGTGCAAGACATGCTCAGGATATCTCCTAGTTCCCCAAAAATGCCCCATATACCACCTTAATTTGCATAGGAATGGACCTCTATTTACAATGATATGGTAACAATTGTATCATTTTTAACAAATTTCTTTTCTTCATCTAGAATAATATCAATACATCAAAATGGCATCACCTACAACAACAACTGCAAGTAACCCATCCTCAAGTTTGATACCATCTACTCCTAATCCTGACATCATGAAGGAGCGTAAGACAGCATCATTTAACACCAGTGAGATGACTGTATTCATTGATGGCAGTGAACAAGAAACCAAACACAGGAGGCAAATGGGTAACATTATTGAACTTATATTCTGGGGCAATTGAATAATTCATAATTGAAGAATTGTATGGGGGGAAACTTGTAATCGCCTGCTCCACAGTCAAAGGTTGATGATAATGGGGAGGGGTCATTTTAGTGCATGGTACTAAACTGTCCCAAAACTTTTTGGTGGATTGTCTGAGGTCCAAAGAATATTGCCCTTCTTAATTTGTGTTTTTTCAATAACATTTCTAAACTGGTGCATTGATTTCATTAAAATTTCACCACCTAAATCCTAATCATCTCAGAGCAATTACTAATATTTAAGAAATAAAGGGTAATGCATTATCCTTTACAAAAATAATGTGTCGAGGCAGTAAAACGTAAATAATGGGTGAGGCGCAGCCGAACCCATTATTTAAACGCTTTTACTGCCGAGGACACATTATTTGCGTAAAGGATAATGCTGCACCCTTTATTTCTATTCTATTACCACAAAATAGTGCGAATTAAAGAGAAAGTCACATTTTTTGCCCAAATATTTCAAGTTGTTTACCTCAAGGTGGAGCGCCTACGCGTAGCAGCCAAAGCGTAGCGAGTATTGCAGAACGCATGACCAAGCGTAATGCTTTGCGTGAGAATGCGTGCGACGCTACTATACTGCATCGCGCTTTGCTGTCTTGCTGTGATGCGAGAAGAACATAAAGTTCGTTGCCCTGGCCACTTTATTGCTAATTAATGGTCTTTCATGTGACGCGTTTCAACAAATCACAGTGCGCGATTTTGAATAATGGGTCGTGGGGGTAATAGAATTAAAAATACAGGGCATAGCTTTACTGCATGGTCACTTTTAATTTACACAAATCTTCTATGACATGAGATTTATCAAGACGTAATTTACCTATTCAGTTGATGATTAAATTCTTCATTTCAATAATATTATTCAACTATATCTTTAAATCATCTCTCACAAAAATAGGGATTAATGGTGATCAGAAAATTGTTCGAATATATCTTTCAATTATCTCTCACAAAAATAGAGGTGAATGATTGTTAGAAAATGGTCACATTATTATTGAACATGAAGTTACCCACCAAGTGGTGTTTGTACTGAGTGTAACATAGAGCTTCGTTCATTCTTCATGTTATTGTTTGTTTGTTTCATTCCTAATTTTTCTAACTAATTTCAGTTATGATAACAGAAAATTTTGAATTTGGATTTCTATTTTTTCTAACTAATTGTCCCGGGCTAATTTTAATTATGATAACTGAAAATCTTTTATTTTAAATTTTGAATTTGGATTTCTTTCTTATGTAGAGGCATTCCTGCTGAAGCAGAAATTGTTCAGTACAAATGCAAATAACATGAGTGCCGAAGAAGAATATGACTTTAGTGCAAAGGAAACAGTACAGTTTATCAGGGCACTGAAAGCCAGAGGTGGCATGACAATAATGGATGCAGTTATGAAAGGAAGAAGGTAGGTTATGACTCCTCTCCTCTCCTCTCCTCTCCTCTCCTCTCCTCGCCTCGCCTCGCCTCGCCACTCCTCTCCTCTCCTCTTCTCCTTTCTTCCCCTCTCCTCTCCTCTCCTCGCCTTTCCTCTCCTCCTCCTCCTCCCTCTCCTCTCCTCTCCTCCTCTCCTCGCCTCTCCTCTGTCTCCTCTCCTCCTCCTCTCCTCTCTCTCCTCTCCTCTCTCTCCTCCTCCTCGCCTCTCCTCTTGTCTCCCTCGCCTTGCCTCTCTCTCCTCTCCTCTCCTCTCCTCTCCTCTCCTCTCCTCTCCTCTCCTCTCCTCCCCTCCCCTCCCCTCCCCCTCCCCTCCCCTCCCCTCCCCGCCTCGCCTCGCCTCGCCTCTCCTCTCCTCTCCTCTCCTCTCCTCTCCTCTCCTCTCATCTCATCTCATCTCATCTCATCTCATCTCATCTCATCTCATCTCATCTCATCTCATCTCATCTCATCTTACCTCAAGAGTTTGTTCCTTGTAATATTGCATAAATAGAACTACCTTTTATTGCCATTATCTTGGAATCTGTAACAGTAAATAATGCATTTGATCTTTGAGCTTTAAATTTGATATCAACTATCTGTGTTGTCAATACTGAGTTGTTGTTATGTCAATACTGTGTTTTTATGGTTGTTGTATGGCCCTAAACCATAGACCCTTCCAGGGTCTATGCCCTAACCCACCATAGTACAAAATACTACTGCTTGGGTGCCTCCCAGGGGCAGCACATAGGGCACTTCCAATCAAACCCCCCATCAGGATGTTGGGGTTAATAATTAAGCCCCATTTCATGGTCAAAATAATAGTGATCACCAGAAGTTTGGCCAAAAACACAATGAAATGTTTATACAATGTTTCTGGGCTTTTGAGCACTAGTTCAATCATCCCAGAAGGAGATTTCCCCCCCCCCTAAATTTTCCTATGGGGGATTTTTTTGCATATTTGTAATGTTTACACATGTCCCAACTTGCACCTAAATGGAATCGGTCAAATTTGTTGTCTTTGTAGGTCAACAGAGCAAAGTTCGATATTATCATAATTTAAAAAATAAATATGTCCTCCCATAGAACTGCATGTTAAATGGCCAAAATAACCAGTGGGGTTTCTTTCACTTTACCTTGTTATTTCAACTTAAAATGGACAGCAACCCTTCCCGTCATTTATTACTAATATTATTTCAACATTTTTAATAAAGAATAACAAAATTAAAATTTGACGGAAATCGTACATTAAGGCTTTTAGCCTCAGGATAGTAGGGTTATGGTGATGCTGAAGAATAATTTACTGTTGGGCATGTTTTGCAGATTTATTATGGAATATACATGTATTAGAATATCCTTGTGTAGCTTTTCCTCTTGTATTCAAAAATCATAATTTTATTTAATCCGATGAAGGGGTTTAATGCCAGCTCACATAATAGGCCATAAACTTGCCTGGTTTTGGAGATTTAAACTTACCAGGCGAAATGTGAACACATTAATGCACACAATTGTTGAACCATACAGTTTACATGCTTGGAAAGCAGTAAACATAGGGTTGATGCACTCTTGATAGAAAAGGTTGTGTTACCTGTAACCTGATGAATTTGCACTTTAAGTTCACCAAATATCTGTGACTTAATTGAACTTTGAATTCATCAGAAGGATAAGATTACAGAAAACATGATAAGAATGCACAGATAGATTACAGACACATCCCACCACACACCCACACATACAAATACAATATCCAAACAATATCATTACCAGGCACCAAGTCATTTCTGGAAAATGAAGCAACAGCGTAATTGTTTTTGTTTTTTTAATATATGTATATTTTAAACCCAATTACTAGTAATTAGGCCTTCCTAATAATACTTCATAATTTATGTTTATAAATTATGTTCATTTGATCTTTTGACCAATTTTCTTCTATTCTTGTTATCATGGTATCCATTGTTGCTAAAAACTTGTTTTTTCACGGCAGTGAAATGATGCCACTTGTCCCCACATCTCATATGCACAGTTTATCCCTTACATATCATGTGTCTTGAATAGCTATATAGCCCACCAACCTTGTGGTTAAGAGTCTAGGAAATAATTCCTAATATTTCATGGTGTTTAGATTTGGTATTATTATCTCTTGCAAACCCGGTGACACCTCATTATAGAAATCAGGCCTGTCGATAGGTTGTAAGAGGGGATAGCCTTTCATGAATTGGGCCATATTATAAAGAAAGTTTTGCTACTTTGCAATGCAATAAAACCTAAATGCAAAATGAGATCCTGTAGGTGGCTCCCGAGGTGGCTTAAAAACTAAATGCAAAATGAGGTTTTTAAAAAATATTGTTTTCTAGAGTCAAGACGCAGGTATCATTATTAAGTCTCATATCACTTATTTATTGTCGAATAAGTGCAGAGTAGGTTAGATATGAATATTAAATGTTAGACCAAAGTAGCTCAAAGTACATGTACTATACACCTGATCCGTGAACTTGTCTTTTTTAAAGACAAATTCTTGTTTATTAATGCAATATATATATATTATGGTGCTATCAACATATCCACTCTTGTTTTCAGATCTTCCACGTACCTTTTAACATCACTCAAATTTACTTCCATGCTATCATTGTACTTAAATTGATATCTCTGCATTTATGTTGTATTGATGAAAACAAAATACATTAGATATCAAATTGACTGCCTGCTTGGAGCGCACAAAGGCTAACTACATTAGCTGCAAATGAGGGTTATTCCCCTTTACCTTAGCAGTTAACACTTTTTTGCACCAGGTACCTAATGCCTTTAGCCTTAACCCTACTATAAGGCAATCCCCCCAAAAGAATGTGTTTATAACCAGAGAAAAGCTAAACCCAGTGACAACTGCTAAACCCAGAGCCTCTGTGCTAAACCATTCAATTAATGATTTGGTGTCTGATATTGATAAGTTTGCAGTAGATTGTCAGCCACCCAAATTAAGACCATAACCTTCAGAGATTTCGACACCCAAAGACCTCATATTTTCCCAGTGCTCACCTAAAGACCAGCTGCTTTTTGTGCAGCAATTGGAAAAAAGTTGTTTTTAGATTTTATTTATTAAGGACAATTAATTTAAATCTTTTCTTTCCATCTACAGGGTTGTCACCAATGACTTCTTATTTGGAGTACATGACTTGATGTTTGTTCCAACCATAGAGAGACTTGGAACAGAAGAGCAACAAGCTAAATGGGCACCATTAGGAAAAGAATACAAGATACTAGGAACCTATGCACAGACAGAATTAGGCCATGGTAAGCAGGGGGGTCAAGCAATATTGTAACATTTGCTGAGCAGGATGCACTCAATGTTTTCAAAATACTGATTATTACCTGATTGTTATGTACTTTAAATAATTAACATACTCTGCAAAAATCAAGACTTTAGGATCTGTAGTTGTGACTGTTGCGTAATCAGGCCTAACCCGGGCTGAGAATAAGTATTGTGGTAAATACCGCCCTCATATGATGAGAGGTCAAAAGGTTGTTACTAAGCAAGCCGCCATCTCTAAGAAATAAAGTTGAAGAGCTCTACTAAAAGTTACAATTAAAGTGTCTTAATTGAAGTCTGAACTATTGGAATAAGATCAAACATATCTTATTAACATGGTGTCATCAGCGAACCTACAGACTCGTGCTTGCAGCAACCCATTTCTCCACGTTTAGCGTTGAACATTTGGACCTCACGTCAGAATCGTGATCACGAACATCGCCGTCGACACATGTGCATGATCTGCAAAATTCTGCATGCACACTCGGACTGACGGTAAACATAGTAAACAGTCATGACATGTTCGCGAATGAAAATTGTGTATATACCAGCGTTACGCATACAATTCACGAAATTAGTGTCAGTCAAGATCCATTTGCTCTGCTGTGCATATGCTAAATGTGGGAAATGTTATATTGTGTATGTAGTAGAAAATAATAGAAATTAAGCTGAGCAGCTAATTCAGTGTAAACAATTCAGTTGAAAGTGTTTGAGTCAACTAACACGAGTTTGAGTCAGTTTCTAAAATTGTGTTGATTTCATGATTTGTACTGAGTGAATTATGTGCATAAAGGCTGTATGTATGGAAATGATGTAAACTTTGTGAAGAATAGAACTTACAAGCTCAAGGTGTGCGTATTTACTATTTTACAACTTAAAATAATCATTGTCAACAAGGAAGAGTACATACTGCTGTATCATTAAGAATTTATGCATTTGTCGTAATTTACATGTCAATGAAACATGCCGTCAGATGAAGAGGCTAGCTCATCTGGTGGTGGTCATGGAAATGCTAGTAATACTGAACAGTAAAAGACCTCACACACGTGTCCCACTACCACGACCATTAGAATTAAATGGTGATTTAAAGAATAATTGGCGAAAATTCAGACAAACCTGGGACGCGCATATGAGGTAATAACAGGTCTAGATAGTCAAGAAGACAAAGTTCAGTATTGCACATTTCATAGTCGCAATTGGTCAAGATGCCCTGGATGTGCACAATGGTCTACCTTTCAAAGAAGGGAAGATAAAAATTTCAAAAAGGTATTGGAATTGTGGAAAGACTATTATTGGAAAAACAAACACTACTTTTGAGAGATTCAAATTCTTTAAATGCTGCCAGGAGTCATCTGAATCAATTGATGCATTTTATGTTAGAGTAAGAAAGCTAGCATCATCATGTGCACTAGGCCAATTACAAGAAGAGTTGATACGAGATGTCATAGTGTGTGGAGTTAAAAGTAAGACGGTACAAGAATATCTTCTTCAGGAAAGTGATTTGACACTGGACAAATGCTTAGACATGTGTCGAGCACATGAGGCTTCCAAAACACACTCAAAATCAATAACAGGTACAGCTGAAGGTACAGCTGAGGTCAATTTTGTGCAAAGAAAATCAAGAAGAAATTACCAGCCTCAAGATATCCCAGAAATACAGTGCAAATTTTGTGGTACAAAACACAAGCCTAGGAAAATATCTTGTCCAGCATGGGGTAAGAAGTGTAAGAAATGTGGTGAGCATAACCACTTTGCTGACAAATGCCCACCAAAGTCATCACAGGGTAAAGTTGATAAATATCGGTATAGTACCGATAAACGTGGTAAAGTTCATTATGTGGTAGAATCACAGTCAGAATCTAGTGATTCCGATGTAGATGATGATGAAATTCTCACCCTTTCATTAGTCAATGTTGAACAAAATGGTGAAGTGCATGAAGTATTAGCTGTAAACAGTGATAATGATGACAGTAGTAAATTCAGGAAGAAAATTCTAGCAGTAATGCAGGTAGACAGAAGTCCCTATCCTGTTACAATGCAGATTGACTCTGGGTGTACATGCAATGTTATGCCAGACTACTGTCTACCAGCAGGTACTGTACTAACCAAAAGTGTGAGTAAATTGAAAACATACAATAAGAAGCAGTTACCAGTAGTTGGTACATGTATCACTGAAGTGACAAATCCTAAGAATGGGAAAAAATACAATGTAAGGTTCCAAGTGGTGAAACTAAAGGGGAAAATGCAAAAACCATTACTAGGTGCTGTAACAGCACAGCAGATGGATCTGATAGTAATCAAGAATGAAAATATTGCATTCCCAGAATCTTTTCATGTGCAAGAAATATCACATGAAATAGAAAATCAGGAAGTGACACGTACCGGTGAAAACAAGGCTGACATTTTTCATGATTTCAGTGATGTATTTGAAGGTTTTGGTCATATGCGGGTGTTGTACATCTTCAAGTAGACAAAGAGGTAGCTCCAGTGATTATGCCTCCTAGAAGAGTGCCTATAGCATTAAAGCAGAAATTAAAAGAAGAGATAGATAGACTTTCAAGTCTTGACATCATCACAAAAGTTGAAGGTCCTTCAGACTGGGTCTCTAGCTTGGTTACAGTAGTAAAACCAAGTGGTAAACTGCGAGTATGTATCGACCCGCAGCAATTAAACCGGGCACTCAAAAGAGAGCATTACCCTCTTCCGGTGATTGAAGATGTACTTCCCCAATTAAGTAAGGTACAAGTGTTCAGTAAGGCTGACTGCAAAGAGGGTTCCTTCAATGTGAATTGGATGAATCATCGTCAGCACTTACAACGCTTCAGACACCATGGGGACGTTATCGGTATAAACGACTCCCGCTTGGTTTGTCTCCGTCACGGAATTGTTTCAAGCAAAGCTAGACCAGTGTCTAGACGGTCTAACAGGTATATACACAATCGCAGACGATGTGCTAATAACAGGACAAGGTGACACGCTAACTGAAGCATACCGCGACCATGAACGTAACATGTCAAACTTCCTCCAGCGCTGTCGCGAACAAGGTATCAAGCTAAATCGAGACAAGTTTGAGTTTAAGACAGAACAAATACAGTTCATTGGTCATCTCCTAACTAGACAAGGGTTAAAACCAGATCCTAGCGAAGTCGCAGCTGTAGTAAACATGGAAGCACCAACAGATGTTACCGGCGTTCAACGTTTCATAGGCATGACTAAGTACCTCGCAAAGTTCTTGCCGGACTTGTCTGATCTGACTGAACCGCTTAGAAAGCTAACTCACAAAGGTGAACCATGGCAATGGAGTGATGAACAGTCTCAGGCATTCCAGAACATAAAACAGTGCGTAACTTCTGCACCTATCTTGAAATACTTTGATCCAACAGTAGATACGGAAGGTCAGGAAAAAAAAAAAAAAAAGGGACTTGGGTTTGCATTGCTTCAGAATGGTCAACCGTTACCTACTCGCCTCGAGCACTTACACCAGCGAAACACGCTTACTCCCAGATTGAGAAAAGAATTATTAGCGCAGGTGTTTGGACTTGAACGGAACCATCAGTATGTGTATGGTCGTAAAGTGAGACTATGGACAGACCATAAGCCATTGATATCAATAGTACGCAAACCGCTTATGGCATGCCCCAAACGCTTACAATGTCTGCTTTTACGATTCAAGAACTATGATGTCGAATTATGCTACAAACCTGGAAAAGAAATGTTTATATCGTATACTCTAGCGCCAGCGTCCCTCAATAACTCAATGCAGGTCAAGTACCGAAGTAGAAACAGAAAGTGTCCATATGATTGACACATTGCCCATATCCAAGCAGACTTATGAGATTGTTAAGCAGGCTACATCAGAAGATGAGAGCTTAATTGTAGTCCAGAAGTACATCAGAGAAGGATGGCCAGAACACAAACGCGATGTTCAGGCTGTCGCACATCCGTATTTTAATGTACGCTGATGAACTTTCAGAACAGGATGGAATAGTATTTCATGGTGAAAGAGTCGTGATACCAAAGACTGCTAGACCACGAATTCGCGAGAGACTGCACAATTCGCACTCAGGACTGCAGAGTACATTGCGTAGAGCCAAAGACTATGTTTATTGGCCAAACATGAACACAGATTTGAAAGACTATATAGAAAAATGTGACCTGTGTAACACATATCAAGCCATGCAAAGCAAAGAACCACTAATATGCCATGAACTGCCAGAGTATCCATGGCAAAAGATCGGAGTTGACATTTTCACATTGGAAAGTAAGGACTATTTATGCACAGTCGATTATTTTTCGGACTATTATGAGATAGATCCTCTTCCACAGACAAAAGATGCAAAAGCGATCATAAAACGTCTCAAGCGACACATGTCTAGCCACGGAATACCAGCGATACTGATATCAGACAATGGTCCTCCTTTCAACTCAAGGATTTTCAGACTTTCGCACAAGAGTATGACTTTGAGCACGTGACGAGTAGTCCAGAATTTGCTCAAAGCAATGGAAAAGTGGAAAGCGCTATCAAGATTGCAAAGACCCTTATGAGGAAAGCATTCAAGAACAACGAAGACCTAGACCTTGCATTTCTTACTTGGCGCAACACTCCAACACAGGGCATGAATAGCTCACCTGCACAGCGTTTTTACAGTCGTCGCACTAGAACGCAACTCCCAACAATGGAAAGTCTCCTGAAACCTAAAGTACAGAAAGACGTAAAAAGCAAGAAGAAACAAAAGCAAGAAAAACAAAAACGCAGCTATGACATACACGCCAAAGAGCTTCCGAGCTCACAGTAGGACAGGTCGACGCATGAAGCCACAAAATGGCGCTCATGACAAACGCTGGACCAAAGCAAAGGTATGGAAAAAAGTAAACATACGGTCGTATATAGTAAAAACAGAGGACGGTCGAGACTACAGGCGAAACAGAAAACACCTGAGAGCCAGCGAGAGGGGTTTGAATCAGAAATCGCATGCAGGAAAGCTTAACGGAACAGATCACAGTTCAGCAGAACTCGCCAGAATTACATGTAAGCACGCATACAGCTGGAGACAAAGAACATGTAAGCAGTCATACCGAGAAAAAGAACAGTGTAAACAGCCTGACAAACAAACAGTTGAAACAGACACACAAAAAAAAACAAGCACAGCTGTGAGGCGCAGCACACGGATGAAAATAAAGCCTCCATACCTGAACGACTACCTCCCATGTAAAATAAAGGGCAAAAAAGATCCTTTACAATTGTTATGTTTAGCACAATAGTGCTCTCTTTATTTGTACAAAATGTACATACTGTTGAGTTACATGTAATTTTCAAACAAAATGAAAAAAAAAAAAGGAGAAAAAGACTCTTGACACATTTGTTAGTTAAAAGCACAGTGTGGTACAAAGTGCTAAATATTGTTATTGAAGACTGTTATGTAGTTTGTGTTGTAAGTCCAACACATTTAAAAAAGTTTACTGTTCAATACTCATCAGCACATGATTTGCTGATTTTATTTTGGAAGTTTCAAAATTCAGCTATTTTGGACTCAGTATTTGAAAATGTTACTCAAAAACCAAGTGTTGGTTAGTTTTATGGGTTTTAAAGAGTCACTCATTTACAGTTCTGAAGTTTTAACAATTGAGTGTTTAAAAGTTTGTTCAAGGTTATTGTTGGTTGCTCTTTCTATTAAAGAAGGAAAGGTGTTGCGTAATCAGGCCTAACCCGGCTGAGAATAAGTATTGTGGTAAATACCGCCTCATATGATGAGAGGTCAAAAGGTTGTTACTAAGCAAGCCGCCATCTCTAAGAAATAAAGTTGAAGAGCTCTACTAAAAGTTACAATTAAAGTGTCTTAATTGAAGTCTGAACTATTGGAATAAGATCAAACATATCTTATTAACAGTGACCGAATCTAAGATTTTTAATGAAATGATGTCCTATTGTTTTATTTATATGATCATTAGTCTAACATGTACGCAAATGTTCATAACAGTATAACACTATAGCTACATGGCATACGGGATGGTCACAACACATCAAGAGGACCGACCTTCACGAAATGACAGAGTGACACGCATTAGCAACATAGGCGCTGGAAGTAATAGCTTATTTTGTGCAAGTTGGCATGATATCAAATGACGACATCGCGGGTCTAAACCTACAGAATTATGGGATTTGCCAAAAAGGTCAATTCCGTATTTGATTGTGGCTGAGTTTGCTTGATAGCCCTATTGTGGAAAATGGAATAAATATTGAAAAGCTTTATTGAGACAAATTATACTAAAATTATACTCAAACCAAACTTATTCAATATGTTTATGTTTCAATTTGAATGGGCCTCCTTTGGAAACAGGTGACTCTAAGAGGGTTAGCAACATTTGATGTAAGTCTCAAATAATAATGAATGGCTATTTTTATTGTAGGAACCTACCTTCCCGGTTTGGAAACCACTGCGACCTATGACCCCAGCACTCAAGACTTCATCGTAGATACACCTAAATTAACTAGTATGAAGTTTTGGCCAGGATCATGTAAGTAAATAAGCAGTGTTCCTTTCCATGTATTATACTACATAATTTATGTTTACACTAGAAAAGTCGCAATAAGATTTAGAATTCAGTGCCAAGTCTATTACACACAGGTATAGACTTCAAAAGTTATCTCAGTTGCTCAGGAGCATCATTAAGTAAAATTGAATTCAACTTCGTCACCATTGAAGTGCAGCTTTGTCTGATATCTGATATAAACAGTCTGTTGAATTGAATTTTGTGTTTTTAATGTGTGTTCCTTGAATAAATGTTAAATACAACCTCAAATTTACCTAAAGTCTGCTTCAATTTACTGATTGTGTAAACACCCACTGACTTGAATTATGGAAATCGTCTGTCATAATCTATTTTGAGGTCAAAATTGAGATTGACTTGTGACAGTGGTTTCAAATGATCTCATTTGCAGTATAAACAGCTAATGTGTTTTCTCCAAAGAAATCAGATCCAAAGAAAACTGACTCTAACATGTTTGAGTGTTGTAGGAGAGAAAAATAGTGTTTACCTCCACAAATTATTTATTTGCCATGCGCCTGGTAACCTTCAATTTAAAATATGTGCATGTTTGCATTATGTGTGTAACGTGTTGTTCCGAAAACGCTGTATACATGCGCAAACATTTAACACTCGAGCTTGAAGGGGCAAATTATCGTTCGTTTGCAAGCTTTTGCCAATAAATGCTGGAGATACACTATTTTGGTGTCAATGCATGACAAGCCAATATGGCAGATTTACCATAGTGTAATAATAGGGCAATTGTGAGTCTGTTCTCTTTAGTTCAATCTCTTTGGTTTTCCTTCTTCATTGTACCATTTCAGTGGGGCATACAGCGAATCATTGTATACTGATGGCAAACCTAATCATTAAGGGACAGAATTATGGACCACATGCATTTATGTTGCAAATTAGAAGTCGTGAGGATCACAGACCATTGGCAGGTACGTGGGTGGGGAGGGGTGTATGTGGGGGTGCGCACTTGTAAAAATGTATGTCAGAGGACATGTGTTTTTGCGGACCTGTATTCTTTGTTGTAAAACCTTAATTACCTGGATCCTCAGAAGTGAACCTATATAGATGAGAAATAGAGTAGAGAGTGAGGTAGAATTAAGATTAAGTGAGAGTGAGCAAGAGAGAGAAGGGAAGAGCATTTGTGACATGATCAAGGGAAATGAGTCGGATGTCGCTAATATTGATTTTGAGATATTGGCAAAGAAAGTGTTAAAATTCTTTTGTTTTATATTGTTTTCAGCGATTGATAAATTGGCCTAACTTAAGAAACATCATGTCACATTTAGTGGTATAGAGGGCTGGAGAGAGATGGGAAGAGGTGAGAGAGAAAGAAAAGGGAAGAGGTGTGTAGAGAGGAAAGAGAGAGAAAGTATTTATTTAATTTGCTTTTCATTTAGTATTTTTCACTTTGCAGGTATAACACTAGGAGATATAGGTACAAAATGGACTCACAATGGTCATGGAAATGGCTTCCTAAGGATCAATAAAGTACGCATTCCAAGGAATCAAATGCTCATGAAGTATGCACAAGTAAGTTGACAACAAAATATAGATGTTACACCTGTATAAAGGCATGTGCATAGACTTTCTGTACAAAATAGTTAACATAATAATTAATAGCTCCACAATTGATTAATGGCCACAAATAAGTGAACTTGATAATAGCTCATGCTTTATGAAACAACAGATGCAGTTCAAGGAATTCCTTGTGTATTAAAGTCACATTATTTATGAGGGCCATCTGCTTGCATACTTATGTTAATCAGCTATACAGTCATTTTGCCATCAAAATAGAGCTAAATTTTGACATTTTTAAATGAAAACCAAACCTTACAGCTGTTCACACCAAAAGTTCAATTCAAAGAGAAAGGTCAACAATATCCAAAAAAAGAATTGCCCATTTATGATAGCAGCCCTATACTAAATTATGAAAGAATAAATGACACACATATACCGTGTGTCGTAAGTCCGTTCCGCCTATATTCCGACTTCCCCTGGAGCGTAGCATCAATATGGAAGTACCCCCTCTGTTTATTTGCCTTTGGGCTAAAGTACTAGCTGCAATGAATCTTACGGCTCATTGCAGCGAAAAAATTATGTCGGCCGTTGTTCTAGATTTTTAGAGCTAATTTTGTATGTTTTGATGGATTTAAAGGTCTGCAGACCTCGGATTTCAATGAAAAACAGCAATAACCGAGGTTTGCATACCTTCGGCCATTATCGACCATAAAGAGACAACAACTTCAAATAAATTGCTAAGTGACATTTTTATTAATCTAAAACAATAATCAGTAACAAATTAATATCAAATTAATTGTGTAGGTTTAATTTAAAGCATGTTAAAGTGGTTTTCGTATGGGGAGGAACAGTCTTATGACACACAGTATACTATACTTTGTTTTGAGGGTACTTCAAAAATATATGAGAATTCAAAGTCAAAATCAGTAGCAGGATCAGATGTTTCAGTGAAAAGAAGATGAAATATTATCATAGACTTTGAGGTTTGATGAAATGGTTCAATAAATATACTTGCTGTGATATTATTTGCATCCTGTTGTTTATTATTTTGTAGGTCTCTCCAGATGGTACATACAGTAAACAAGGCAACATTAAGATGATGTATAACACCATGATTCTAGTGAGAATGACCATCTTGACGTATGCTTTCATTGGTCTGTCCAAGGCAACTACTATTGCAATAAGATATAGTGCCGTCAGAAGACAAGGGGCATTAAAAATGGGGTAAGATTAAGAAACAGTACACACATCATGTTATACCTTGTTATGCTACTGGTGTTGCTATTAATGCTACTGCTAATCATCTCTGGGCAGGAAAAACCTTCTATGTAAATTTTCCCTGTTACTCATGTGGTAAAGCAGGGTACAGATAGTCAAATTTGAAGGTATTGTTATTATGCAGGCCAGGCCCATAGCCAGGGGGTGCCTTTTTAATCTAAAAATGTCCAAATCCACTTCCAGTCCAAAAAGGTCCAAAAAAATATGAAAGGTCCACTTTTTCAAAATCAGCACCCCCCGAAATAAATCCTGGCTACAGGCCTGATGCAGGCGATACAAAAATGATTAACCGTTCAAAGATGTTGCTACATAATGAAAAAATCTTCAAATTTTACATTTTGTACTGTTCCCAGTTTTGACAAATGAGTAACAGTGACAATTTGCTGATGTTGCTGTTGCTCCTGATTTGACTGACAGCTGTTGCTGCTATTGTTGTACCTCTAGCACCTGCTGCTACTGTTCTTTGTTGCGATTGCTGCTGCTCTTACTGTTGCACCTATTTGTTGTTGTTATGGTTCTTCTTCCTTGTTGTAGTTGATGTTGCAACTGTTTCTGCTGCACCTGCTGTTTTTGTTTTCACCATAATTGTTGTTGTTTTTGTTATTATTTATTGCTGCTACTGTTGCAATTGCTGCTGCTTCTGCAGCTGATATACTTTGTTGAGGTTGCTGCTGGTAATATTGCACCTGCTGCTGTTGGTTTATGCTGTTGCTGTTATTTATTGTTGCTGTTATTTATTGTTGCTGTTGTCCTTCTTGTGAAAATTTCATTATGAAAGACTATGAAAAACTAATGAAAATTGTTTGAAAATAATGACTGACTTGAGTATACCAGCTAGAAATCATTAATTGTTATCTGTAACATTTTATAGTGATCCAGAAGTACAGATATTGGACTACCAGACACAACAACAGAAACTCTTCCCTGGGTTAGCTACTGCCTATGCATTCAACTCAGTTTTCAAGCGGATGTATGCCATGTATGAGGAATGTAATAGTGATATACAAAGAGGAGATTTCTCATCTCTCCCAGAGGTAAGATTGCTGAATTGCTTTTCATATCATCATTTATTCCCCAGCTCTCCAGGCATTTGTTTTTTGGGTGTTTTTTTTTTGCATTTGACAAGGTTCGTGAATGTTCCTGTTAACCCCATGAGAACTACCTGCCGATTGGCCAAAATGAACATTGTGTCCAATTTTGAACCAATCAAGGAGGGTATTAATAAGATCATCTGCCAATTGCAAGTTTGGCTATAAATAGTTTGAAGCCTATAGTCATAATTGGCAATTGAAATGAGTATTTCAAGTTATCAGAAATGCTGTTAGATGAGCAGTAGTGTCTAGGGGGTTAATAGTGAAATATGCAGGCCCAATTAACATCTCCAGGCATGACAATATTCTGTGTTTTAGCTGATTTAAGTGTTTTTGTGCTATTGTTTTCAGTGTTTTTCAGCTTATTTCTGAATCAAATTCACAGAAAATGGTGAAAAAATATGGTTTTCAGTGTCTGTTTGTTTTCCAAGACCAGTTTTCATGCCTGCTCCCATTTTCTTTCTGTTATACAGTTACATGGTCTAGCCTCTGGGTTGAAGTCTTTCATGACATATACAAGTCATGGATTCATTGACCAGTGCCGGCAGTCTTGTGGTGGACATGGATTCCTTCTTAGCGGTGGATTAGCTGGTATCTCATCCAAGTTTTCTGCTTCTATTACATATGAGGGAGAGAACAGTGTGATGATCTTGCAGACAGCTAGGTATAGTTCTATAGACTTTTCATATTAAACTATTTGAAATAAAGCCAGACTTATATAGTGCAATTACATGAGATCAGTGTATTTTACAGAAAGTTGCTGCCCTCTACAGTCCAAGACACACCTTGTAAACCATTTAGCTTCATTCAGTTACACAGCTTTATACAGGTGCAGCTTGTTTAAAGAACGTTCCTTTAGTCCACAGCTATAAGAGAAAAGAGACAGGATACCGATGTAAATCAATGTTCATAACCACACGATTTATTTGTGTTACCATGCATGTGAGCCGCCATATTTTTGTCCCAGAATACCATGCGGGCGTTATATACTTCCTGTTTATAAACTCATTAATATGCATAAGCTACATCACTAACACAGCTTACATATATAATAACAATCACAACCAGGATCAGCTGACAATTAGTTCCTTGCCAAGGGAAATTTCAAGTTAACTCAACATTTCCATGAGAACAGAAATAGACACTGGTGGGGCTCAAACTCATACCATCAAGCACTCACACATCAGAGTCAAGCCCCTTACCAATTGAACTAACTGGACTGCTGTATAGGTACAGAATGTGCCATCCAGAATAGGTATGCTTTGTCTTACCAAATCATCTCTCATCACCTAATGTGTATCATCTTCTCAATACTCACCCATCATCATCTTGTTTCAAGATGATTGCTAGCAAATTAAATTGATATGGTATATAATAATATGGTGAAAACTAATATGATCATGCACTTGTACTTTTCAGATACCTAATGAAGACCCTATCAGCCATACAAAGTGGTGGGCAAGTGATTGGGTCTGCCTCCTACCTTGCCTCTCCTCCCCAACAACACAGCAAAATAAGCAGCAAATCAGATGTGCTGAACTTTGACCTGTTGATGCAAGCATTTGAGCATAGAGCATACAGGTTAACCATGGCAGCAGGTCAGCGTCTTGCTGGATTTGTCATGCAAGGATTGTCACAAGCCGAGGCATTGGGTAATTCCACCATTGACTTGACTAAAGCAGCAGAGGTAAATGATAGAAATTAGATCACAAGTTTCACTTCGTATTCAAACTCATCTAGTATAAAAGGTGAAAACATCTAATAGCCAATTAAAGTTTAAAACTTTTGATCCAAGCACAAGAAAATTATTTATACCTCAGAATTTTGAGATGGTTACTCCATCTTTCATCAGCGATACTGAGACTGTGATGTCATACCTGTTTAAATTGAAACAGCAATTTCAAATCTTCTCATCCAATCATGCTCATTGTCGCACAGGCTATTTTAATGCTTAAAAGCATTAAATGAATTACAACTTTGTCTGATTTCTGAAAATGTTTTGGATTACATTTAATGAATGGTTAATTTGTTATATGTGGATCATATACTTGTCATAAGATATCTAATTTTTGTACTTTTCTTAATTTTGTAACTTGCAGGCTCACCTTCATTACTTCATTGTAGCATCATTTTGTGCAGAAGTCAATGCTGTGCATTCCAGCAATGGTATTAAGGAAGTGTTAACAACTCTATGTCAACTTTATGCTGTCTATGGCATGGACAGAAATATGGGGGACTTCTTACAGGTAAAGAAAGCAAATAATTGTCAAAATATTATACATTTCATAATACAATAACTTCCAAATCATAACTTAATTAGAAGAGCAAATTCAAGCGTAGCAAAGCATATGTTTATATGTAGCATTATTAGAATTATGTGACATATGATCAATCAGTTATTTGTGAAATAAGGGTCGATCCTTCATGTAATTATTTCGTGTAAGCTAATCCTAACCCTAATCCTAACCCTAATTTTGTGTATAATATTACATGAAGGAGTAACCATAAAGGCACTATCAATGATCCCAGCGAATACTGTAAAGTAATCATGGGCCAGGTTTTATATTCATTTATTATTTCCAACATTTCTATGCCCACAGGATGGCTATATGAATGGAGAGCAAGCTGAGATGGTTCATGAACAGTATCTGAATCTGTTAGCAGCACTCAGGTAGATATGTGTGTTCAATTCATTTAGACTAGACACAAGCCACAAATTTTTTATTGAAACCGTTTATATGAAAGAAATATGTTTTTACATCCTTGGACCTTATTATGTTTCCCATTTTGTGCAGCAAATTTCTTGGTGACCTATTTAAAACTGTAGTGTGTTAATTTTTTTTTAAGAATACTTGTTTTTTTTCTGACTTTTACATCATGGAACTATTTTTGTTGCATAGCTGATGAAAACCTTGTGAAATGAGTTTTGTAAAAACATTTTTACATAAACAATTCGCTTTTTGTAAATATTAAATTGAGCAGAAAACAGCCAAATTGTATCAATAGTTTCTGATATATATCAGTATATAGTTAAATCAAATGGTCAAGGTCTGCTTGTTTCCTCTATTTCTCATATCCAATGTTCCATGTCATACAATTAATTTTACTCAATTGCATCACATGTGGAGTGTATCATGTTGTATTGAAATATAATATAGTAGTTGAATGTTTTTTTCTCTTCAGGCCTAATGCTGTAGCATGTTTTTTTCTCTTCAGGCCTAATGCTGTAGCATTAGTAGATGCATTTGACTATCGAGATGAAGCTTTACATTCAGTGCTAGGCTGCTATGATGGTAATGCATATGAACGACTGTTTGCAGACTCACTAAGTTGTGCCAAAAACAAAACTGAGGTAAGTTGTGGTTTATTTTTTTTATAAAGCTATAACTTATAAGAGCAAAATTAACTGCATATAATTTTGTAGCTTTCCTGATGCAAAAATCAATATATTTAAGAGTGCTACAACCTTCAGTTCATTGCAGAGTAATCAGTGCCGGGGGGGCACTCAACTGAAATTTTGGTAGGGGTGTGCGGCGCAGAGTGCCGAACTTTGGGAACTAAGAATTGATTTGGGGCAAAATAGGGGCTTGATGAACATTTTTGATGGGTCTTGTGAACTAAAATTGGGCCAAATTATAGGCTTTGAAGCTAAAAAATTCAAAATTTTTCCAAATTTCAGTTTAAGAGCTACAATTGTCAAAGTTTGAGGCTGAAAGAACTGGTGCATGATCCAAATGTGGGTCTTAAGGAACTGCTGGAGAGCCTGAAAAAGGGACCTCTGACCGCAGCACATACCCATACCACATTTACATGTGAGTGCCCCCCTCCGGGAATCAGTGGTAATTAGTATGCAAATGGTTTTGTCTTGTGCAGAGCAGTTTCCCTATTCAGCCATGTGGCATGCCAGTCCAAAGTCTACTCAATCAAAACAACTTTCAACCCATCCACATACCACTTGGCTAGCAAACTAAAGGTTGTAATATAAGGGTGTTGACAACTGATGAAAATGGTCAAGTGAATAGCCCCACCACCTAGTGACCTTTTGCATGGATCCACCATTTTGCTCCCAAAATGATGTTCTCCTTGCAAACGCATTTGCAAAATATGCATTTTTGTTTTCATGCTTTTCTAGCAAATGATCTAGTAAGGCCAAAAAAAAAAGGTTTGTCTCAAAGCTCGCGTGCGCATTTGTAAAATCATGAGATTTGGGAAAAAAAGAAATGCAGAATTTTGTTTTTTAGTTTTTCCAGAAAAATTCTGCAAAATTCAGATATTTGTCTCCAAATACCATGAAAAAAATCGGGAATAAAAAAAACACCACTCGTGAGCTTTGAGACAAACCATTATTTTGTTTTTGCCTAATCCAACTAAAGAACATGTTATTGTATTTCCCCGACAGGTGCATCCTATATATGAGAAGTATTTGAAGCCTCTGATGAAAGATACTCAGTCTAAACTATAGAGAGGATGTGTGTAGGGACAGTGGTGTGTGGGAAGCTAATGTGATCAATACCAAAGAGTCATAATGAATGTGTACCAAAACTGCATACTTAGATACCTTGTTGAGACTGGTTACAACTTTTCTCAAGAAGTACTTTAAAGCCATAATACATGATTTCTCAAGAAGTACTTTAAAGCCATAATACATGATTTCTCAAGAAGTACTTTAAAGCCATAGTCCATGATTTCTAGCACATTTTAATTTTCTTTCACAAAAATGATGAAATAATGTTATCAATAACTGTTAGGACAGTTTTCTATCAATTTTAAGCAGAACTAAGAAAGTAATATGAAATATAACCAGTAACTATCTTAACCATGGAGGTCTATGTGGCTTACAGTAATAAATCCAAATTTGTTCTGTTCTCCTACAAACACAGCAAATTTGGCCAATTTCAGGTGGAAGTTAGTTGGAATGTTTGTAACATTACAAATATATATTTTTTTTAAAAAGGTTTGAACAAATTAACAAAATTACTTAAACAATCATACATTATGGCTTTAAGTACCATAATCCATAATAGTGAAGTATAATGACATTGTATATTTTCTTGATATTTACAGATGTAAAAGGAATATGATTTTATTTTACAAATGAAACAAATGTCTTTACAAAGAATATATACCTCTAGAACCACTATGTGTACTATATACCAGAGCTGCCACCCCTTCTTGATTCTGCAGAAGACTTCCTCGTTTGCTGACAATCTTCTGTCTTCAGCAAAACATATTAAATCTTCTGCATTTACAGCCATCTGGCTAAGAAATCAAAACAAAATCAATTATACACCCACTGTCCTGCCCTTTTGCAAAAAAAATATTGAGTAGCCTTGGAAAGGCATTTTGGATCTCAAAAAGCTAACATCCAGGAGCTTTCGGGGCGCTGATCCCACACAAGGGCCGCTGCCCTTGGCACAAGAGTGCCACATCCTAAGCGTTTTTACACTTCGCAGAAATCTTCTGCATTTATATATTCCAATGTTGGCAGCTCTGATATACTTGTGACGAGTAATTTTGTATATTTTAATAGCAGGTGTAAAGTGGTATTTTAACAACAGGTTTATTTTAGAAGTCATTGTCGAAAGGTTCTCTATAATGTGTCATGATCAACACCAAAGTGTTTACAAGAAATCTACATGTAAACCAAAGAATACATACATACATGTAGATAACTTGATCAAAAATTGTGCATTTAGAACTGATTAAAATTGCTAAAGAAGTACTATGTACTATTGTGAGTATGTGTAACACTAATGTTAACAACCTGTGTATATTGGAAGTTCTCTCATGAAATGAGTTTGATATCAAGCTTAAATCTTATATTTGTGCAAAATCAAGGACAAAAAAGTGTGTGCTAATTGTTTGTTGGATGAGACCACTAGTCGGTGACTATTTATATTTGTCAATAGAATTATTTGAGAAGGATCTTATTTCAAGATTAGACATAATACATCTTGAAATGAGATTGATGAGAGTAAATCTTATATTTTTTAACTCATTAATGAGTAAATCAAGGACAGAAAAGTGTGTGATAATTGTTTACTGTATAACAGTGTCTTAGCTAGCCACCAGTCTGCTAGTCATTTTAGACAGGGAGTTTGCTCCTGGGATGGACAAAATAAAGGCAAGGATCCGAATACGCCCAATTTTGCCCCCATAGCTGACAGCACTTCTGTACATTCTTGAATTAAAGGTATTCTTGACTTAAACGTGCAGGAACGTTGAATTGATTTTGACATTTCTTCAACACAGAGAGCATGGTCTCACCAGCTTTCACTGAGATTTGTTCTCTTGGCAGACCTTTATCCTTAAACTTGAATGCCGGTCCATCAACTTTTTCTACTGCCTCTACATGGCAAAATTTCTCCAGTTGTTTAATTTTCTTGGCGGCTGCATTTACTCTTCCACTACCATCACCACCATCCTCACTGTCCTCCTTTCTTTTTCTCTTTTTGGCCTTACCGCCACCAGACAATGCAGCCATCTTTGCCTCTTTAGCAGCTTTATTCACTTGCTTCCACAATTCTTTATCATGATCTTCAACCTCCTTTACACTTAAGGTATGATGGAAATAATTTAGGCATCAGCCTTTTTGACCCCATATCCATTTACGCTCTTGCACCAAAACTTATCAAGCTGAGTCTTGAATTGGTTTGTTGTCTTGGCTTCTACTACTGTTTCTGGGAGGTTGTTCCACTCTGAAATTGCTCGGATTGAGAAGAAATTCTTCCTGCAGTTGAGGCCCTTCTTAAGTGCTGACTTGTACAACTTGTAGTTGTGTCCTCTTCCTCTATGCCTCTGGGTATTCAAGGTGAAGAGCTTCGTTGATGTAATCCCTTCCAGTCCTTTCATGACCTTGAATGTTTCAATTAGATCTCCTCTTAATCTCCTTTGCTCCAAACTGTACAGCTTCATCTCCTGTAGTCTTTTTGGGTAGCTCAGATGTCTAATACTAGGGATGAGTTTTGTGGCTCTCCTTTGAACTTTCTCCATCATAATAATATCTTTCTTGAGGTATGGACACCATGCTTGGACTGAGTACTCCAGGTGAGGACGGATGTAGGTTTTGTACAACATTGTGAAGCTTTTCTTGTCGGGCGTGCTTAAAGGTGCGCTTTATTACTGTAAGCTGTTCATCGCCTTATTCGCTGCTGCTGCACACTGCTTACTCGTCTTTCCATCCTCTGTAATTATCACTCCAAGATCTTTCTCTTCTGTGCCATGTGGTATTACCTCATCGCCAAGCTTATATTCAGTGCCTTGGTTTGTACTTCCCATGTGCATTCTTTTGCACTTACTCGCATTGAATCTGAGTAACCATGTATCAGACCATCTAGGTCTTTCTGCATGTTGTTACTGTCCTCTTCACCAACCATATGCCTGTACACCTTGGTGTCATCAGCAAATATCTTGACTTCTGATTCTACATTCTCTGGCATGTCGTTGATATAGATCACAAACATGATTGGTCCCAGGACGGACCCCTGCGGGACACCACTGATAACATCTGTCCAGTCTGACTCTGCATCTCCTACTGCCACCTTCTGCTTTCTACCAGTCAGGAAGTCACTTATCCAAGCAAGAACCTTCCCCTGAATTCCATATGCCTGTAACTTTGCCAGTAGCCTCATGTGTGGAACTGAATCAAATGCTTTTGAGTAGTCCAGGTAGATTATATCAACTCCCCCTCCATCATCAAGCATCCTTGTCACATCTTCAAGTGTTTCCAGAAGATTGGTTAAACACGATCGCCCTTTCATAAATCTGTGCTGGTCGTTGGACAATAACTCGTTGGCTTTGACATG